>NC_090926.1:198610334-199261168 GCF_040938575.1 Ambystoma mexicanum | reverse complement strand
GTTTCTTTTACTGCCAACCCCCCCTAACCCCTCGTCTTCCACCTACTTCCCGCTCTATTATGCCTTCTCCTTTTTTGCTCTCTTCTGTGGCCCTTTGAAAATGAATGCAGGCCTAGCTAAGCCTCATGAAGGAAATCTACCAACAAAAGATGCATTCCTTGCTTATGGGAGGCGGGGTAGATCTAGAAGGGCATGGCGTAGGTTCCCTGGTAAAGGGAGGAAGAAAGAATAGAGGAGGCCAGGAAGTGCACGTTAGTGCCGGATGAGGATAAAAATGTCAGCCCATTGTGGGGTCCATTCCATCTTCCCCCTTCCTCATGGCCCTTTTCCCCACATTAGAACCCTCCCTCCACTATTCAGGGCCCACTTTATCCCACATGCTTCTCTCGTTCTACCACCCCCCACTCACCCAGGCCGCTCCTCTTCTCCACAGGGACCCCTTCATCCAGCCCTACCTTCCCTTTTTGCCTACCCGGCCTCCTCCTTTATTTACTCTGCACTTCCTCTCCCCCACCTCTACAGTCCTGCCTCTTTTCCACCCTCCCTTTACCAGGGAACTCATTACATAACCACTGAACCTTTTAGAAGGACTGGGTCCCCTCAACTGATTACCCAACTACTCTGTTTCTGTGCCGAAAGCAGGACTCGAACCCAGGCCCCCAGTGCTGTAACACAAGCACTTAACCTCTAGGCCACTGCAGTTAGCTGGTGTTTGGTGGAGCGGGGGGCCAGATGGTCTATCCTCCTTGGCTCCAGTGAACATGTTTCACAACTGAAATGGTTATGCTCACGGGGGCATGCAGAAGAAAGATATATACGCCCAAAAGCTACCCTCAGAAGCACAGCCACCAGTGGCTCAAGTGGTAAGTGCTTGGTCTTGGAATGCTGGAGACCTGAGTTCTAATCCAATGTCTGCAAACTCCTGGGCATGTTTTTTTTTAATTAAAAAAATATATTTTTTAATTGAAAATGGGTATGCATTGCCCTGAGCAATCAGCCAACAGCCAATGCCCCTTCAATACCTGCATTCCTACTAGCAGTTGTGCCTTTGTTTTCTGCACTCTGGCCTAGGTAACACCCATACAAAAGTTTGTCTCTCTGGCCCCAGTTGACTGGAAAAAAATGAGGGGAAAAGGTGTAATCCACGGGTCATGGTTGATAAAATAATTGCCCTGGGACTCAAACAGGACACCTTCACGAGGTGCTATGAGGTGACCACCGGCCCCTGAATAGCAAGCAAACCTGTATCAGCATCTCACCAGCAACTGAATGTGTCGCATGCAGGCGACACATAAGAGGCTGCAGTAGGTGCATGAACCCATCGGGCTGTGGACCCTCCTTCCTCTGAGAGCAGGAAACTGAATTTCCATGTTGCCTTCCTTTGGCACATTTGATCTATCTTTCAACCCAATTCAGAGGATGTTTTGCTTCACGGAGAGATGATAATCATTGTGAGGTGTCAGCCACTAATAGCTAAGCAGGTCAGTTAAATCTTTGACTTTGTCATTGGGGTGTACTGATATGCGCTGGGTAGTCTTCTGTCCTGTGCTACTGTATGCATTCTTATTGCTGCTTGTTCACGATTCCTAAATGTAAACAGTGAAAGATTTGAAAGACTCTTGATGCAACAAGCATTTCCCACTCTTTGCCCTGGGGGTGAGAGGGCTGCTTTCGGCCTTCAACACCCTCAATTTTGGAGTGGCCGGCTCCACCACTGAGAATGAGGGGCTAATCCTGGTCGGAAACGGGCAGAGGTCTGCGCCCTGCGTCCTCCACGCGTCCCTAACGCTCCCAAACGCGACCACAGCCCTTACGGGCACAGCCCTATGTCGGTGCAGCCTCTATGGTGCAGCCACCCAGGTAGCTTAGGGTTAGGATATGTGCTCTTCAACATAAGCCTGGCCAACCAGGCCCTGGAGAGTGTCACAGCATGCTCTGTAATCCCCTGGTGATGGTGGCCTTGGTGACGATGATCTTGCTGGAATACTGATGCCTTTTTTCCTCCCAGAAGCCCCAGAAGCCTATTGAAATGAAGGGGTGTGCACCTCTCACTGGCCTCTGTTTACCCTCTGGCTAACTGAAATTAGTTCTGGGCTTTCCAGGCAAATGTATCCATTTCGGGAGAGAGCTAGGAATAGGAAGGCTCTTTCTGCAGGCTCGGTGGGAAAGAGTCAGAGAGCTACATGCCTGAGGCATCTTTCTTCCTCCTTCGCTCATTGTGTTCCCTAACTTCTAACTCTCTGCCAGGCCAGGCCCTGTTTCTTTTACTGCCAACCCCCCCTAACCCCTCGTCTTCCACCTACTTCCCGCTCTATTATGCCTTCTCCTTTTTTGCTCTCTTCTGTGGCCCTTTGAAAATGAATGCAGGCCTAGCTAAGCCTCATGAAGGAAATCTACCAACAAAAGATGCATTCCTTGCTTATGGGAGGCGGGGTAGATCTAGAAGGGCATGGCGTAGGTTCCCTGGTAAAGGGAGGAAGAAAGAATAGAGGCGGCCAGGAAGTGCACGTTAGTGCTGGATGAGGATAAAAATGTCAGCCCATTGTGGGGTCCATTCCATCTTCCCCCTTCCTCATGGCCCCTTTCCCCACATTAGAACCCCCCCTCCACTATTCAGGGCCCACTTTATCCCACATCCCCATGCTTCTCTCGTTCTACCACCCCCCACTCACCCAGGCCGCTCCTCTTCTCCACAGGGACCCCTTCCTCCAGCCCTACCTTCCCTTTTTGCCTACCCGGCCTCCTCCTTTATTTACTCTGCACTTCCTCTCCCCCACCTCTACAGTCCTGCCTCTTTTCCACCCTCCCATTACCAGGGAACTCATTACATAACCACTGAACCTTTTAGAAGGACTGGGTCCCCTCAACTGATTACCCAACTACTCTGTTTCTGTGCCGAAAGCAGGACTCGAACCCAGGCCCCCAGTGCTGTAACACAAGCACTTAACCTCTAGGCCACTGCAGTTAGCTGGTGTTTGGTGGAGCGGGGGCCAGATGGTCTATCCTCCTTGGCTCCAGTGAACATGTTTCACAACTGAAATGGTTATGCTCACGGGGGCATGCAGAAGAAAGATATATACGCCCAAAAGCTACCCTCAGAAGCACAGCCACCAGTGGCTCAAGTGGTAAGTGCTTGGTCTTGGAATGCTGGAGACCTGAGTTCTAATCCAATGTCTGCAATCTCCTGGGCATGTTTTTTTTTAATTAAAAAAATATATTTTTTAATTGAAAATGGGTATGCATTGCCCTGAGCAATCAGCCAACAGCCAATGCCCCTTCAATACCTGCATTCCTACTAGCAGTTGTGCCTTTGTTTTCTGCACTCTGGCCTAGGTAACACCCATACAAAAGTTTGTCTCTCTGGCCCCAGTTGACTGGAAAAAAACGAGGGGAAAAGGTGTAATCTACGGGTCATGGTTGATACAATAATTGCCCTGGGACTCAAACAGGACACCTTCACGAGGTGCTATGAGGTGACCACCGGCCCCTGCATAGCAAGCAAACCTGTATCAGCATCTCACCAGCAACTGAATGTGTCGCCTGCAGGCTACACATAAGAGGCTGCAGTAGGTGCATTAACCCATCGGGCTGTGGACCCTCCTTCCTCTGAGAGCAGGAAACTGAATTTCCATGTTGCCTTCCTTTGGCACATTTGATCTATCTTTCAACCCAATTCAGAGGATGTTTTGCTTCACGGAGAGATGATAATCATTGTGAGGTGTCAGCCACTAATAGCTAAGCAGGTCAGTTAAATCTTTGACTTTGTCATTGGGGTGTACTGATATGCGCTGGGCAGTCTTCTGTCCTGTGCTACTGTATGCATTCTTATTGCTGCTTGTTCACGATTCCTAAATGTAAACAGTGAAAGATTTGAAAGACTCTTGATGCAACAAGCATTTCCCACTCTTTGCCCTGGGGGTGAGAGGGCTGCTTTCGGCCTTCAACACCCTCAATTTTGGAGTGGCCGGCTCCACCACTGAGAATGAGGGGCTAATCCTGGTCGGAAACGGGCAGAGGTCTGCGCCCTGCGTCCTCCACGCGTCCCTAACGCTCCCAAACGCGACCACAGCCCTTACGGGCACAGCCCTATGTCGGTGCAGCCTCTATGGTGCAGCCACACAGGTAGCTTAGGGTTAGGATATGTGCTCTTCAACATAAGCCTGGCCAACCAGGCCCTGGAGAGTGTCACAGCATGCTCTGTAATCCCCTAGTGATGGTGGCCTTGGTGACGATGATCTTGCTGGAATACTGATGCCTTTTTTCCTCCCAGAAGCCCCAGAAGCCTATTGAAATGAAGGGGTGTGCACCTCTCACTGGCCTCTGTTTACCCTCTGGCTAACTGAAATTAGTTCTGGGCTTTCCAGGCAAATGTATCCATTTCGGGAGAGAGCTAGGAATAGGAAGGCTCTTTCTGCAGGCTCGGTGGGAAAGAGTCAGAGAGCTACATGCCTGAGGCATCTTTCTTCCTCCTTCGCTCATTGTGTTCCCTAACTTCTAACTCTCTGCCAGGCCAGGCCCTGTTTCTTTTACTGCCAACCCCCCCTAACCCCTCGTCTTCCACCTACTTCCCGCTCTATTATGCCTTCTCCTTTTTTGCTCTCTTCTGTGGCCCTTTGAAAATGAATGCAGGCCTAGCTAAGCCTCATGAAGGAAATCTACCAACAAAAGATGCATTCCTTGCTTATGGGAGGCGGGGTAGATCTAGAAGGGCATGGCGTAGGTTCCCTGGTAAAGGGAGGAAGAAAGAATAGAGGAGGCCAGGAAGTGCACGTTAGTGCCGGATGAGGATAAAAATGTCAGCCCATTGTGGGGTCCATTCCATCTTCCCCCTTCCTCATGGCCCTTTTCCCCACATTAGAACCCTCCCTCCACTATTCAGGGCCCACTTTATCCCACATGCTTCTCTCGTTCTACCACCCCCCACTCACCCAGGCCGCTCCTCTTCTCCACAGGGACCCCTTCATCCAGCCCTACCTTCCCTTTTTGCCTACCCGGCCTCCTCCTTTATTTACTCTGCACTTCCTCTCCCCCACCTCTACAGTCCAGACTCTTTTCCACCCTCCCTTTACCAGGGAACTCATTACATAACCACTGAACCTTTTAGAAGGACTGGGTCCCCTCAACTGATTACCCAACTACTCTGTTTCTGTGCCGAAAGCAGGACTCGAACCCAGGCCCCCAGTGCTGTAACACAAGCACTTAACCTCTAGGCCACTGCAGTTAGCTGGTGTTTGGTGGAGCGGGGGGCCAGATGGTCTATCCTCCTTGGCTCCAGTGAACATGTTTCACAACTGAAATGGTTATGCTCACGGGGGCATGCAGAAGAAAGATATATACGCCCAAAAGCTACCCTCAGAAGCACAGCCACCAGTGGCTCAAGTGGTAAGTGCTTGGTCTTGGAATGCTGGAGACCTGAGTTCTAATCCAATGTCTGCAAACTCCTGGGCATGTTTTTTTTTAATTAAAAAAATATATTTTTTAATTGAAAATGGGTATGCATTGCCCTGAGCAATCAGCCAACAGCCAATGCCCCTTCAATACCTGCATTCCTACTAGCAGTTGTGCCTTTGTTTTCTGCACTCTGGCCTAGGTAACACCCATACAAAAGTTTGTCTCTCTGGCCCCAGTTGACTGGAAAAAAATGAGGGGAAAAGGTGTAATCTACGGGTCATGGTTGATAAAATAATTGCCCTGGGACTCAAACAGGACACCTTCACGAGGTGCTATGAGGTGACCACCGGCCCCTGAATAGCAAGCAAACCTGTATCAGCATCTCACCAGCAACTGAATGTGTCGCATGCAGGCGACACATAAGAGGCTGCAGTAGGTGCATGAACCCATCGGGCTGTGGACCCTCCTTCCTCTGAGAGCAGGAAACTGAATTTCCATGTTGCCTTCCTTTGGCACATTTGATCTATCTTTCAACCCAATTCAGAGGATGTTTTGCTTCACGGAGAGATGATAATCATTGTGAGGTGTCAGCCACTAATAGCTAAGCAGGTCAGTTAAATCTTTGACTTTGTCATTGGGGTGTACTGATATGCGCTGGGCAGTCTTCTGTCCTGTGCTACTGTATGCATTCTTATTGCTGCTTGTTCACGATTCCTAAATGTAAACAGTGAAAGATTTGAAAGACTCTTGATGCAACAAGCATTTCCCACTCTTTGCCCTGGGGGTGAGAGGGCTGCTTTCGGCCTTCAACACCCTCAATTTTGGAGTGGCCGGCTCCACCACTGAGAATGAGGGGCTAATCCTGGTCGGAAACGGGCAGAGGTCTGCGCCCTGCGTCCTCCACGCGTCCCTAACGCTCCCAAACGCGACCACAGCCCTTACGGGCACAGCCCTATGTCGGTGCAGCCTCTATGGTGCAGCCACCCAGGTAGCTTAGGGTTAGGATATGTGCTCTTCAACATAAGCCTGGCCAACCAGGCCCTGGAGAGTGTCACAGCATGCTCTGTAATCCCCTGGTGATGGTGGCCTTGGTGACGATGATCTTGCTGGAATACTGATGCCTTTTTTCCTCCCAGAAGCCCCAGAAGCCTATTGAAATGAAGGGGTGTGCACCTCTCACTGGCCTCTGTTTACCCTCTGGCTAACTGAAATTAGTTCTGGGCTTTCCAGGCAAATGTATCCATTTCGGGAGAGAGCTAGGAATAGGAAGGCTCTTTCTGCAGGCTCGGTGGGAAAGAGTCAGAGAGCTACATGCCTGAGGCATCTTTCTTCCTCCTTCGCTCATTGTGTTCCCTAACTTCTAACTCTCTGCCAGGCCAGGCCCTGTTTCTTTTACTGCCAACCCCCCCTAACCCCTCGTCTTCCACCTACTTCCCGCTCTATTATGCCTTCTCCTTTTTTGCTCTCTTCTGTGGCCCTTTGAAAATGAATGCAGGCCTAGCTAAGCCTCATGAAGGAAATCTACCAACAAAAGATGCATTCCTTGCTTATGGGAGGCGGGGTAGATCTAGAAGGGCATGGCGTAGGTTCCCTGGTAAAGGGAGGAAGAAAGAATAGAGGCGGCCAGGAAGTGCACGTTAGTGCTGGATGAGGATAAAAATGTCAGCCCATTGTGGGGTCCATTCCATCTTCCCCCTTCCTCATGGCCCCTTTCCCCACATTAGAACCCCCCCTCCACTATTCAGGGCCCACTTTATCCCACATCCCCATGCTTCTCTCGTTCTACCACCCCCCACTCACCCAGGCCGCTCCTCTTCTCCACAGGGACCCCTTCCTCCAGCCCTACCTTCCCTTTTTGCCTACCCGGCCTCCTCCTTTATTTACTCTGCACTTCCTCTCCCCCACCTCTACAGTCCTGCCTCTTTTCCACCCTCCCATTACCAGGGAACTCATTACATAACCACTGAACCTTTTAGAAGGACTGGGTCCCCTCAACTGATTACCCAACTACTCTGTTTCTGTGCCGAAAGCAGGACTCGAACCCAGGCCCCCAGTGCTGTAACACAAGCACTTAACCTCTAGGCCACTGCAGTTAGCTGGTGTTTGGTGGAGCGGGGGCCAGATGGTCTATCCTCCTTGGCTCCAGTGAACATGTTTCACAACTGAAATGGTTATGCTCACGGGGGCATGCAGAAGAAAGATATATACGCCCAAAAGCTACCCTCAGAAGCACAGCCACCAGTGGCTCAAGTGGTAAGTGCTTGGTCTTGGAATGCTGGAGACCTGAGTTCTAATCCAATGTCTGCAATCTCCTGGGCATGTTTTTTTTTAATTAAAAAAATATATTTTTTAATTGAAAATGGGTATGCATTGCCCTGAGCAATCAGCCAACAGCCAATGCCCCTTCAATACCTGCATTCCTACTAGCAGTTGTGCCTTTGTTTTCTGCACTCTGGCCTAGGTAACACCCATACAAAAGTTTGTCTCTCTGGCCCCAGTTGACTGGAAAAAAACGAGGGGAAAAGGTGTAATCTACGGGTCATGGTTGATACAATAATTGCCCTGGGACTCAAACAGGACACCTTCACGAGGTGCTATGAGGTGACCACCGGCCCCTGCATAGCAAGCAAACCTGTATCAGCATCTCACCAGCAACTGAATGTGTCGCCTGCAGGCTACACATAAGAGGCTGCAGTAGGTGCATTAACCCATCGGGCTGTGGACCCTCCTTCCTCTGAGAGCAGGAAACTGAATTTCCATGTTGCCTTCCTTTGGCACATTTGATCTATCTTTCAACCCAATTCAGAGGATGTTTTGCTTCACGGAGAGATGATAATCATTGTGAGGTGTCAGCCACTAATAGCTAAGCAGGTCAGTTAAATCTTTGACTTTGTCATTGGGGTGTACTGATATGCGCTGGGCAGTCTTCTGTCCTGTGCTACTGTATGCATTCTTATTGCTGCTTGTTCACGATTCCTAAATGTAAACAGTGAAAGATTTGAAAGACTCTTGATGCAACAAGCATTTCCCACTCTTTGCCCTGGGGGTGAGAGGGCTGCTTTCGGCCTTCAACACCCTCAATTTTGGAGTGGCCGGCTCCACCACTGAGAATGAGGGGCTAATCCTGGTCGGAAACGGGCAGAGGTCTGCGCCCTGCGTCCTCCACGCGTCCCTAACGCTCCCAAACGCGACCACAGCCCTTACGGGCACAGCCCTATGTCGGTGCAGCCTCTATGGTGCAGCCACCCAGGTAGCTTAGGGTTAGGATATGTGCTCTTCAACATAAGCCTGGCCAACCAGGCCCTGGAGAGTGTCACAGCATGCTCTGTAATCCCCTGGTGATGGTGGCCTTGGTGACGATGATCTTGCTGGAATACTGATGCCTTTTTTCCTCCCAGAAGCCCCAGAAGCCTATTGAAATGAAGGGGTGTGCACCTCTCACTGGCCTCTGTTTACCCTCTGGCTAACTGAAATTAGTTCTGGGCTTACCAGGCAAATGTATCCATTTCGGGAGAGAGCTAGGAATAGGAAGGCTCTTTCTGCAGGCTCGGTGGGAAAGAGTCAGAGAGCTACATGCCTGAGGCATCTTTCTTCCTCCTTCGCTCATTGTGTTCCCTAACTTCTAACTCTCTGCCAGGCCAGGCCCTGTTTCTTTTACTGCCAACCCCCCCTAACCCCTCGTCTTCCACCTACTTCCCGCTCTATTATGCCTTCTCCTTTTTTGCTCTCTTCTGTGGCCCTTTGAAAATGAATGCAGGCCTAGCTAAGCCTCATGAAGGAAATCTACCAACAAAAGATGCATTCCTTGCTTATGGGAGGCGGGGTAGATCTAGAAGGGCATGGCGTAGGTTCCCTGGTAAAGGGAGGAAGAAAGAATAGAGGAGGCCAGGAAGTGCACGTTAGTGCCGGATGAGGATAAAAATGTCAGCCCATTGTGGGGTCCATTCCATCTTCCCCCTTCCTCATGGCCCTTTTCCCCACATTAGAACCCTCCCTCCACTATTCAGGGCCCACTTTATCCCACATGCTTCTCTCGTTCTACCACCCCCCACTCACCCAGGCCGCTCCTCTTCTCCACAGGGACCCCTTCATCCAGCCCTACCTTCCCTTTTTGCCTACCCGGCCTCCTCCTTTATTTACTCTGCACTTCCTCTCCCCCACCTCTACAGTCCTGCCTCTTTTCCACCCTCCCTTTACCAGGGAACTCATTACATAACCACTGAACCTTTTAGAAGGACTGGGTCCCCTCAACTGATTACCCAACTACTCTGTTTCTGTGCCGAAAGCAGGACTCGAACCCAGGCCCCCAGTGCTGTAACACAAGCACTTAACCTCTAGGCCACTGCAGTTAGCTGGTGTTTGGTGGAGCGGGGGGCCAGATGGTCTATCCTCCTTGGCTCCAGTGAACATGTTTCACAACTGAAATGGTTATGCTCACGGGGGCATGCAGAAGAAAGATATATACGCCCAAAAGCTACCCTCAGAAGCACAGCCACCAGTGGCTCAAGTGGTAAGTGCTTGGTCTTGGAATGCTGGAGACCTGAGTTCTAATCCAATGTCTGCAAACTCCTGGGCATGTTTTTTTTTAATTAAAAAAATATATTTTTTAATTGAAAATGGGTATGCATTGCCCTGAGCAATCAGCCAACAGCCAATGCCCCTTCAATACCTGCATTCCTACTAGCAGTTGTGCCTTTGTTTTCTGCACTCTGGCCTAGGTAACACCCATACAAAAGTTTGTCTCTCTGGCCCCAGTTGACTGGAAAAAAATGAGGGGAAAAGGTGTAATCTACGGGTCATGGTTGATAAAATAATTGCCCTGGGACTCAAACAGGACACCTTCACGAGGTGCTATGAGGTGACCACCGGCCCCTGAATAGCAAGCAAACCTGTATCAGCATCTCACCAGCAACTGAATGTGTCGCATGCAGGCGACACATAAGAGGCTGCAGTAGGTGCATGAACCCATCGGGCTGTGGACCCTCCTTCCTCTGAGAGCAGGAAACTGAATTTCCATGTTGCCTTCCTTTGGCACATTTGATCTATCTTTCAACCCAATTCAGAGGATGTTTTGCTTCACGGAGAGATGATAATCATTGTGAGGTGTCAGCCACTAATAGCTAAGCAGGTCAGTTAAATCTTTGACTTTGTCATTGGGGTGTACTGATATGCGCTGGGTAGTCTTCTGTCCTGTGCTACTGTATGCATTCTTATTGCTGCTTGTTCACGATTCCTAAATGTAAACAGTGAAAGATTTGAAAGACTCTTGATGCAACAAGCATTTCCCACTCTTTGCCCTGGGGGTGAGAGGGCTGCTTTCGGCCTTCAACACCCTCAATTTTGGAGTGGCCGGCTCCACCACTGAGAATGAGGGGCTAATCCTGGTCGGAAACGGGCAGAGGTCTGCGCCCTGCGTCCTCCACGCGTCCCTAACGCTCCCAAACGCGACCACAGCCCTTACGGGCACAGCCCTATGTCGGTGCAGCCTCTATGGTGCAGCCACCCAGGTAGCTTAGGGTTAGGATATGTGCTCTTCAACATAAGCCTGGCCAACCAGGCCCTGGAGAGTGTCACAGCATGCTCTGTAATCCCCTGGTGATGGTGGCCTTGGTGACGATGATCTTGCTGGAATACTGATGCCTTTTTTCCTCCCAGAAGCCCCAGAAGCCTATTGAAATGAAGGGGTGTGCACCTCTCACTGGCCTCTGTTTACCCTCTGGCTAACTGAAATTAGTTCTGGGCTTTCCAGGCAAATGTATCCATTTCGGGAGAGAGCTAGGAATAGGAAGGCTCTTTCTGCAGGCTCGGTGGGAAAGAGTCAGAGAGCTACATGCCTGAGGCATCTTTCTTCCTCCTTCGCTCATTGTGTTCCCTAACTTCTAACTCTCTGCCAGGCCAGGCCCTGTTTCTTTTACTGCCAACCCCCCCTAACCCCTCGTCTTCCACCTACTTCCCGCTCTATTATGCCTTCTCCTTTTTTGCTCTCTTCTGTGGCCCTTTGAAAATGAATGCAGGCCTAGCTAAGCCTCATGAAGGAAATCTACCAACAAAAGATGCATTCCTTGCTTATGGGAGGCGGGGTAGATCTAGAAGGGCATGGCGTAGGTTCCCTGGTAAAGGGAGGAAGAAAGAATAGAGGCGGCCAGGAAGTGCACGTTAGTGCTGGATGAGGATAAAAATGTCAGCCCATTGTGGGGTCCATTCCATCTTCCCCCTTCCTCATGGCCCCTTTCCCCACATTAGAACCCCCCCTCCACTATTCAGGGCCCACTTTATCCCACATCCCCATGCTTCTCTCGTTCTACCACCCCCCACTCACCCAGGCCGCTCCTCTTCTCCACAGGGACCCCTTCCTCCAGCCCTACCTTCCCTTTTTGCCTACCCGGCCTCCTCCTTTATTTACTCTGCACTTCCTCTCCCCCACCTCTACAGTCCTGCCTCTTTTCCACCCTCCCATTACCAGGGAACTCATTACATAACCACTGAACCTTTTAGAAGGACTGGGTCCCCTCAACTGATTACCCAACTACTCTGTTTCTGTGCCGAAAGCAGGACTCAAACCCAGGCCCCCAGTGCTGTAACACAAGCACTTAACCTCTAGGCCACTGCAGTTAGCTGGTGTTTGGTGGAGCGGGGGCCAGATGGTCTATCCTCCTTGGCTCCAGTGAACATGTTTCACAACTGAAATGGTTATGCTCACGGGGGCATGCAGAAGAAAGATATATACGCCCAAAAGCTACCCTCAGAAGCACAGCCACCAGTGGCTCAAGTGGTAAGTGCTTGGTCTTGGAATGCTGGAGACCTGAGTTCTAATCCAATGTCTGCAATCTCCTGGGCATGTTTTTTTTTAATTAAAAAAATATATTTTTTAATTGAAAATGGGTATGCATTGCCCTGAGCAATCAGCCAACAGCCAATGCCCCTTCAATACCTGCATTCCTACTAGCAGTTGTGCCTTTGTTTTCTGCACTCTGGCCTAGGTAACACCCATACAAAAGTTTGTCTCTCTGGCCCCAGTTGACTGGAAAAAAACGAGGGGAAAAGGTGTAATCTACGGGTCATGGTTGATACAATAATTGCCCTGGGACTCAAACAGGACACCTTCACGAGGTGCTATGAGGTGACCACCGGCCCCTGCATAGCAAGCAAACCTGTATCAGCATCTCACCAGCAACTGAATGTGTCGCCTGCAGGCTACACATAAGAGGCTGCAGTAGGTGCATTAACCCATCGGGCTGTGGACCCTCCTTCCTCTGAGAGCAGGAAACTGAATTTCCATGTTGCCTTCCTTTGGCACATTTGATCTATCTTTCAACCCAATTCAGAGGATGTTTTGCTTCACGGAGAGATGATAATCATTGTGAGGTGTCAGCCACTAATAGCTAAGCAGGTCAGTTAAATCTTTGACTTTGTCATTGGGGTGTACTGATATGCGCTGGGCAGTCTTCTGTCCTGTGCTACTGTATGCATTCTTATTGCTGCTTGTTCACGATTCCTAAATGTAAACAGTGAAAGATTTGAAAGACTCTTGATGCAACAAGCATTTCCCACTCTTTGCCCTGGGGGTGAGAGGGCTGCTTTCGGCCTTCAACACCCTCAATTTTGGAGTGGCCGGCTCCACCACTGAGAATGAGGGGCTAATCCTGGTCGGAAACGGGCAGAGGTCTGCGCCCTGCGTCCTCCACGCGTCCCTAACGCTCCCAAACGCGACCACAGCCCTTACGGGCACAGCCCTATGTCGGTGCAGCCTCTATGGTGCAGCCACACAGGTAGCTTAGGGTTAGGATATGTGCTCTTCAACATAAGCCTGGCCAACCAGGCCCTGGAGAGTGTCACAGCATGCTCTGTAATCCCCTAGTGATGGTGGCCTTGGTGACGATGATCTTGCTGGAATACTGATGCCTTTTTTCCTCCCAGAAGCCCCAGAAGCCTATTGAAATGAAGGGGTGTGCACCTCTCACTGGCCTCTGTTTACCCTCTGGCTAACTGAAATTAGTTCTGGGCTTTCCAGGCAAATGTATCCATTTCGGGAGAGAGCTAGGAATAGGAAGGCTCTTTCTGCAGGCTCGGTGGGAAAGAGTCAGAGAGCTACATGCCTGAGGCATCTTTCTTCCTCCTTCGCTCATTGTGTTCCCTAACTTCTAACTCTCTGCCAGGCCAGGCCCTGTTTCTTTTACTGCCAACCCCCCCTAACCCCTCGTCTTCCACCTACTTCCCGCTCTATTATGCCTTCTCCTTTTTTGCTCTCTTCTGTGGCCCTTTGAAAATGAATGCAGGCCTAGCTAAGCCTCATGAAGGAAATCTACCAACAAAAGATGCATTCCTTGCTTATGGGAGGCGGGGTAGATCTAGAAGGGCATGGCGTAGGTTCCCTGGTAAAGGGAGGAAGAAAGAATAGAGGAGGCCAGGAAGTGCACGTTAGTGCCGGATGAGGATAAAAATGTCAGCCCATTGTGGGGTCCATTCCATCTTCCCCCTTCCTCATGGCCCTTTTCCCCACATTAGAACCCTCCCTCCACTATTCAGGGCCCACTTTATCCCACATGCTTCTCTCGTTCTACCACCCCCCACTCACCCAGGCCGCTCCTCTTCTCCACAGGGACCCCTTCATCCAGCCCTACCTTCCCTTTTTGCCTACCCGGCCTCCTCCTTTATTTACTCTGCACTTCCTCTCCCCCACCTCTACAGTCCAGACTCTTTTCCACCCTCCCTTTACCAGGGAACTCATTACATAACCACTGAACCTTTTAGAAGGACTGGGTCCCCTCAACTGATTACCCAACTACTCTGTTTCTGTGCCGAAAGCAGGACTCGAACCCAGGCCCCCAGTGCTGTAACACAAGCACTTAACCTCTAGGCCACTGCAGTTAGCTGGTGTTTGGTGGAGCGGGGGGCCAGATGGTCTATCCTCCTTGGCTCCAGTGAACATGTTTCACAACTGAAATGGTTATGCTCACGGGGGCATGCAGAAGAAAGATATATACGCCCAAAAGCTACCCTCAGAAGCACAGCCACCAGTGGCTCAAGTGGTAAGTGCTTGGTCTTGGAATGCTGGAGACCTGAGTTCTAATCCAATGTCTGCAAACTCCTGGGCATGTTTTTTTTTAATTAAAAAAATATATTTTTTAATTGAAAATGGGTATGCATTGCCCTGAGCAATCAGCCAACAGCCAATGCCCCTTCAATACCTGCATTCCTACTAGCAGTTGTGCCTTTGTTTTCTGCACTCTGGCCTAGGTAACACCCATACAAAAGTTTGTCTCTCTGGCCCCAGTTGACTGGAAAAAAATGAGGGGAAAAGGTGTAATCTACGGGTCATGGTTGATAAAATAATTGCCCTGGGACTCAAACAGGACACCTTCACGAGGTGCTATGAGGTGACCACCGGCCCCTGAATAGCAAGCAAACCTGTATCAGCATCTCACCAGCAACTGAATGTGTCGCATGCAGGCGACACATAAGAGGCTGCAGTAGGTGCATGAACCCATCGGGCTGTGGACCCTCCTTCCTCTGAGAGCAGGAAACTGAATTTCCATGTTGCCTTCCTTTGGCACATTTGATCTATCTTTCAACCCAATTCAGAGGATGTTTTGCTTCACGGAGAGATGATAATCATTGTGAGGTGTCAGCCACTAATAGCTAAGCAGGTCAGTTAAATCTTTGACTTTGTCATTGGGGTGTACTGATATGCGCTGGGCAGTCTTCTGTCCTGTGCTACTGTATGCATTCTTATTGCTGCTTGTTCACGATTCCTAAATGTAAACAGTGAAAGATTTGAAAGACTCTTGATGCAACAAGCATTTCCCACTCTTTGCCCTGGGGGTGAGAGGGCTGCTTTCGGCCTTCAACACCCTCAATTTTGGAGTGGCCGGCTCCACCACTGAGAATGAGGGGCTAATCCTGGTCGGAAACGGGCAGAGGTCTGCGCCCTGCGTCCTCCACGCGTCCCTAACGCTCCCAAACGCGACCACAGCCCTTACGGGCACAGCCCTATGTCGGTGCAGCCTCTATGGTGCAGCCACCCAGGTAGCTTAGGGTTAGGATATGTGCTCTTCAACATAAGCCTGGCCAACCAGGCCCTGGAGAGTGTCACAGCATGCTCTGTAATCCCCTGGTGATGGTGGCCTTGGTGACGATGATCTTGCTGGAATACTGATGCCTTTTTTCCTCCCAGAAGCCCCAGAAGCCTATTGAAATGAAGGGGTGTGCACCTCTCACTGGCCTCTGTTTACCCTCTGGCTAACTGAAATTAGTTCTGGGCTTTCCAGGCAAATGTATCCATTTCGGGAGAGAGCTAGGAATAGGAAGGCTCTTTCTGCAGGCTCGGTGGGAAAGAGTCAGAGAGCTACATGCCTGAGGCATCTTTCTTCCTCCTTCGCTCATTGTGTTCCCTAACTTCTAACTCTCTGCCAGGCCAGGCCCTGTTTCTTTTACTGCCAACCCCCCCTAACCCCTCGTCTTCCACCTACTTCCCGCTCTATTATGCCTTCTCCTTTTTTGCTCTCTTCTGTGGCCCTTTGAAAATGAATGCAGGCCTAGCTAAGCCTCATGAAGGAAATCTACCAACAAAAGATGCATTCCTTGCTTATGGGAGGCGGGGTAGATCTAGAAGGGCATGGCGTAGGTTCCCTGGTAAAGGGAGGAAGAAAGAATAGAGGCGGCCAGGAAGTGCACGTTAGTGCTGGATGAGGATAAAAATGTCAGCCCATTGTGGGGTCCATTCCATCTTCCCCCTTCCTCATGGCCCCTTTCCCCACATTAGAACCCCCCCTCCACTATTCAGGGCCCACTTTATCCCACATCCCCATGCTTCTCTCGTTCTACCACCCCCCACTCACCCAGGCCGCTCCTCTTCTCCACAGGGACCCCTTCCTCCAGCCCTACCTTCCCTTTTTGCCTACCCGGCCTCCTCCTTTATTTACTCTGCACTTCCTCTCCCCCACCTCTACAGTCCTGCCTCTTTTCCACCCTCCCATTACCAGGGAACTCATTACATAACCACTGAACCTTTTAGAAGGACTGGGTCCCCTCAACTGATTACCCAACTACTCTGTTTCTGTGCCGAAAGCAGGACTCGAACCCAGGCCCCCAGTGCTGTAACACAAGCACTTAACCTCTAGGCCACTGCAGTTAGCTGGTGTTTGGTGGAGCGGGGGCCAGATGGTCTATCCTCCTTGGCTCCAGTGAACATGTTTCACAACTGAAATGGTTATGCTCACGGGGGCATGCAGAAGAAAGATATATACGCCCAAAAGCTACCCTCAGAAGCACAGCCACCAGTGGCTCAAGTGGTAAGTGCTTGGTCTTGGAATGCTGGAGACCTGAGTTCTAATCCAATGTCTGCAATCTCCTGGGCATGTTTTTTTTTAATTAAAAAAATATATTTTTTAATTGAAAATGGGTATGCATTGCCCTGAGCAATCAGCCAACAGCCAATGCCCCTTCAATACCTGCATTCCTACTAGCAGTTGTGCCTTTGTTTTCTGCACTCTGGCCTAGGTAACACCCATACAAAAGTTTGTCTCTCTGGCCCCAGTTGACTGGAAAAAAACGAGGGGAAAAGGTGTAATCTACGGGTCATGGTTGATACAATAATTGCCCTGGGACTCAAACAGGACACCTTCACGAGGTGCTATGAGGTGACCACCGGCCCCTGCATAGCAAGCAAACCTGTATCAGCATCTCACCAGCAACTGAATGTGTCGCCTGCAGGCTACACATAAGAGGCTGCAGTAGGTGCATTAACCCATCGGGCTGTGGACCCTCCTTCCTCTGAGAGCAGGAAACTGAATTTCCATGTTGCCTTCCTTTGGCACATTTGATCTATCTTTCAACCCAATTCAGAGGATGTTTTGCTTCACGGAGAGATGATAATCATTGTGAGGTGTCAGCCACTAATAGCTAAGCAGGTCAGTTAAATCTTTGACTTTGTCATTGGGGTGTACTGATATGCGCTGGGCAGTCTTCTGTCCTGTGCTACTGTATGCATTCTTATTGCTGCTTGTTCACGATTCCTAAATGTAAACAGTGAAAGATTTGAAAGACTCTTGATGCAACAAGCATTTCCCACTCTTTGCCCTGGGGGTGAGAGGGCTGCTTTCGGCCTTCAACACCCTCAATTTTGGAGTGGCCGGCTCCACCACTGAGAATGAGGGGCTAATCCTGGTCGGAAACGGGCAGAGGTCTGCGCCCTGCGTCCTCCACGCGTCCCTAACGCTCCCAAACGCGACCACAGCCCTTACGGGCACAGCCCTATGTCGGTGCAGCCTCTATGGTGCAGCCACACAGGTAGCTTAGGGTTAGGATATGTGCTCTTCAACATAAGCCTGGCCAACCAGGCCCTGGAGAGTGTCACAGCATGCTCTGTAATCCCCTAGTGATGGTGGCCTTGGTGACGATGATCTTGCTGGAATACTGATGCCTTTTTTCCTCCCAGAAGCCCCAGAAGCCTATTGAAATGAAGGGGTGTGCACCTCTCACTGGCCTCTGTTTACCCTCTGGCTAACTGAAATTAGTTCTGGGCTTTCCAGGCAAATGTATCCATTTCGGGAGAGAGCTAGGAATAGGAAGGCTCTTTCTGCAGGCTCGGTGGGAAAGAGTCAGAGAGCTACATGCCTGAGGCATCTTTCTTCCTCCTTCGCTCATTGTGTTCCCTAACTTCTAACTCTCTGCCAGGCCAGGCCCTGTTTCTTTTACTGCCAACCCCCCCTAACCCCTCGTCTTCCACCTACTTCCCGCTCTATTATGCCTTCTCCTTTTTTGCTCTCTTCTGTGGCCCTTTGAAAATGAATGCAGGCCTAGCTAAGCCTCATGAAGGAAATCTACCAACAAAAGATGCATTCCTTGCTTATGGGAGGCGGGGTAGATCTAGAAGGGCATGGTGTAGGTTCCCTGGTAAAGGGAGGAAGAAAGAATAGAGGCGGCCAGGAAGTGCACGTTAGTGCCGGATGAGGATAAAAATGTCAGCCCATTGTGGGGTCCATTCCATCTTCCCCCTTCCTCATGGCCCTTTTCCCCACATTAGAACCCTCCCTCCACTATTCAGGGCCCACTTTATCCCACATGCTTCTCTCGTTCTACCACCCCCCACTCACCCAGGCCGCTCCTCTTCTCCACAGGGACCCCTTCATCCAGCCCTACCTTCCCTTTTTGCCTACCCGGCCTCCTCCTTTATTTACTCTGCACTTCCTCTCCCCCACCTCTACAGTCCTGCCTCTTTTCCACCCTCCCTTTACCAGGGAACTCATTACATAACCACTGAACCTTTTAGAAGGACTGGGTCCCCTCAACTGATTACCCAACTACTCTGTTTCTGTGCCGAAAGCAGGACTCGAACCCAGGCCCCCAGTGCTGTAACACAAGCACTTAACCTCTAGGCCACTGCAGTTAGCTGGTGTTTGGTGGAGCGGGGGGCCAGATGGTCTATCCTCCTTGGCTCCAGTGAACATGTTTCACAACTGAAATGGTTATGCTCACGGGGGCATGCAGAAGAAAGATATATACGCCCAAAAGCTACCCTCAGAAGCACAGCCACCAGTGGCTCAAGTGGTAAGTGCTTGGTCTTGGAATGCTGGAGACCTGAGTTCTAATCCAATGTCTGCAATCTCCTGGGCATGTTTTTTTTTAATTAAAAAAATATATTTTTTAATTGAAAATGGGTATGCATTGCCCTGAGCAATCAGCCAACAGCCAATGCCCCTTCAATACCTGCATTCCTACTAGCAGTTGTGCCTTTGTTTTCTGCACTCTGGCCTAGGTAACACCCATACAAAAGTTTGTCTCTCTGGCCCCAGTTGACTGGAAAAAAACGAGGGGAAAAGGTGTAATCTACGGGTCATGGTTGATACAATAATTGCCCTGGGACTCAAACAGGACACCTTCACGAGGTGCTATGAGGTGACCACCGGCCCCTGCATAGCAAGCAAACCTGTATCAGCATCTCACCAGCAACTGAATGTGTCGCCTGCAGGCGACACATAAGAGGCTGCAGTAGGTGCATTAACCCATCGGGCTGTGGACCCTCCTTCCTCTGAGAGCAGGAAACTGAATTTCCATGTTGCCTTCCTTTGGCACATTTGATCTATCTTTCAACCCAATTCAGAGGATGTTTTGCTTCACGGAGAGATGATAATCATTGTGAGGTGTCAGCCACTAATAGCTAAGCAGGTCAGTTAAATCTTTGACTTTGTCATTGGGGTGTACTGATATGCGCTGGGCAGTCTTCTGTCCTGTGCTACTGTATGCATTCTTATTGCTGCTTGTTCACGATTCCTAAATGTAAACAGTGAAAGATTTGAAAGACTCTTGATGCAACAAGCATTTCCCACTCTTTGCCCTGGGGGTGAGAGGGCTGCTTTCGGCCTTCAACACCCTCAATTTTGGAGTGGCCGGCTCCACCACTGAGAATGAGGGGCTAATCCTGGTCGGAAACGGGCAGAGGTCTGCGCCCTGCGTCCTCCACGCGTCCCTAACGCTCCCAAACGCGACCACAGCCCTTACGGGCACAGCCCTATGTCGGTGCAGCCTCTATGGTGCAGCCACCCAGGTAGCTTAGGGTTAGGATATGTGCTCTTCAACATAAGCCTGGCCAACCAGGCCCTGGAGAGTGTCACAGCATGCTCTGTAATCCCCTGGTGATGGTGGCCTTGGTGACGATGATCTTGCTGGAATACTGATGCCTTTTTTCCTCCCAGAAGCCCCAGAAGCCTATTGAAATGAAGGGGTGTGCACCTCTCACTGGCCTCTGTTTACCCTCTGGCTAACTGAAATTAGTTCTGGGCTTTCCAGGCAAATGTATCCATTTCGGGAGAGAGCTAGGAATAGGAAGGCTCTTTCTGCAGGCTCGGTGGGAAAGAGTCAGAGAGCTACATGCCTGAGGCATCTTTCTTCCTCCTTCGCTCATTGTGTTCCCTAACTTCTAACTCTCTGCCAGGCCAGGCCCTGTTTCTTTTACTGCCAACCCCCCCTAACCCCTCGTCTTCCACCTACTTCCCGCTCTATTATGCCTTCTCCTTTTTTGCTCTCTTCTGTGGCCCTTTGAAAATGAATGCAGGCCTAGCTAAGCCTCATGAAGGAAATCTACCAACAAAAGATGCATTCCTTGCTTATGGGAGGCGGGGTAGATCTAGAAGGGCATGGCGTAGGTTCCCTGGTAAAGGGAGGAAGAAAGAATAGAGGCGGCCAGGAAGTGCACGTTAGTGCTGGATGAGGATAAAAATGTCAGCCCATTGTGGGGTCCATTCCATCTTCCCCCTTCCTCATGGCCCCTTTCCCCACATTAGAACCCTCCCTCCACTATTCAGGGCCCACTTTATCCCACATCCCCATGCTTCTCTCGTTCTACCACCCCCCACTCACCCAGGCCGCTCCTCTTCTCCACAGGGACCCCTTCATCCAGCCCTACCTTCCCTTTTTGCCTACCCGGCCTCCTCCTTTATTTACTCTGCACTTCCTCTCCCCCACCTCTACAGTCCTGCCTCTTTTCCACCCTCCCATTACCAGGGAACTCATTACATAACCACTGAACCTTTTAGAAGGACTGGGTCCCCTCAACTGATTACCCAACTACTCTGTTTCTGTGCCGAAAGCAGGACTCGAACCCAGGCCCCCAGTGCTGTAACACAAGCACTTAACCTCTAGGCCACTGCAGTTAGCTGGTGTTTGGTGGAGCGGGGGGCCAGATGGTCTATCCTCCTTGGCTCCAGTGAACATGTTTCACAACTGAAATGGTTATGCTCACGGGGGCATGCAGAAGAAAGATATATACGCCCAAAAGCTACCCTCAGAAGCACAGCCACCAGTGGCTCAAGTGGTAAGTGCTTGGTCTTGGAATGCTGGAGACCTGAGTTCTAATCCAATGTCTGCAATCTCCTGGGCATGTTTTTTTTTAATTAAAAAAATATATTTTTTAATTGAAAATGGGTATGCATTGCCCTGAGCAATCAGCCAACAGCCAATGCCCCTTCAATACCTGCATTCCTACTAGCAGTTGTGCCTTTGTTTTCTGCACTCTGGCCTAGGTAACACCCATACAAAAGTTTGTCTCTCTGGCCCCAGTTGACTGGAAAAAAACGAGGGGAAAAGGTGTAATCTACGGGTCATGGTTGATACAATAATTGCCCTGGGACTCAAACAGGACACCTTCACGAGGTGCTATGAGGTGACCACCGGCCCCTGCATAGCAAGCAAACCTGTATCAGCATCTCACCAGCAACTGAATGTGTCGCCTGCAGGCTACACATAAGAGGCTGCAGTAGGTGCATTAACCCATCGGGCTGTGGACCCTCCTTCCTCTGAGAGCAGGAAACTGAATTTCCATGTTGCCTTCCTTTGGCACATTTGATCTATCTTTCAACCCAATTCAGAGGATGTTTTGCTTCACGGAGAGATGATAATCATTGTGAGGTGTCAGCCACTAATAGCTAAGCAGGTCAGTTAAATCTTTGACTTTGTCATTGGGGTGTACTGATATGCGCTGGGCAGTCTTCTGTCCTGTGCTACTGTATGCATTCTTTTTGCTGCTTGTTCACGATTCCTAAATGTAAACAGTGAAAGATTTGAAAGACTCTTGATGCAACAAGCATTTCCCACTCTTTGCCCTGGGGGTGAGAGGGCTGCTTTCGGCCTTCAACACCCTCAATTTTGGAGTGGCCGGCTCCACCACTGAGAATGAGGGGCTAATCCTGGTCGGAAACGGGCAGAGGTCTGCGCCCTGCGTCCTCCACGCGTCCCTAACGCTCCCAAACGCGACCACAGCCCTTACGGGCACAGCCCTATGTCGGTGCAGCCTCTATGGTGCAGCCACCCAGGTAGCTTAGGGTTAGGATATGTGCTCTTCAACATAAGCCTGGCCAACCAGGCCCTGGAGAGTGTCACAGCATGCTCTGTAATCCCCTGGTGATGGTGGCCTTGGTGACGATGATCTTGCTGGAATACTGATGCCTTTTTTCCTCCCAGAAGCCCCAGAAGCCTATTGAAATGAAGGGGTGTGCACCTCTCACTGGCCTCTGTTTACCCTCTGGCTAACTGAAATTAGTTCTGGGCTTACCAGGCAAATGTATCCATTTCGGGAGAGAGCTAGGAATAGGAAGGCTCTTTCTGCAGGCTCGGTGGGAAAGAGTCAGAGAGCTACATGCCTGAGGCATCTTTCTTCCTCCTTCGCTCATTGTGTTCCCTAACTTCTAACTCTCTGCCAGGCCAGGCCCTGTTTCTTTTACTGCCAACCCCCCCTAACCCCTCGTCTTCCACCTACTTCCCGCTCTATTATGCCTTCTCCTTTTTTGCTCTCTTCTGTGGCCCTTTGAAAATGAATGCAGGCCTAGCTAAGCCTCATGAAGGAAATCTACCAACAAAAGATGCATTCCTTGCTTATGGGAGGCGGGGTAGATCTAGAAGGGCATGGCGTAGGTTCCCTGGTAAAGGGAGGAAGAAAGAATAGAGGAGGCCAGGAAGTGCACGTTAGTGCCGGATGAGGATAAAAATGTCAGCCCATTGTGGGGTCCATTCCATCTTCCCCCTTCCTCATGGCCCTTTTCCCCACATTAGAACCCTCCCTCCACTATTCAGGGCCCACTTTATCCCACATGCTTCTCTCGTTCTACCACCCCCCACTCACCCAGGCCGCTCCTCTTCTCCACAGGGACCCCTTCATCCAGCCCTACCTTCCCTTTTTGCCTACCCGGCCTCCTCCTTTATTTACTCTGCACTTCCTCTCCCCCACCTCTACAGTCCTGCCTCTTTTCCACCCTCCCATTACCAGGGAACTCATTACATAACCACTGAACCTTTTAGAAGGACTGGGTCCCCTCAACTGATTACCCAACTACTCTGTTTCTGTGCCGAAAGCAGGACTCGAACCCAGGCCCCCAGTGCTGTAACAGAAGCACTTAACCACTAGGCCACTGCAGTTAGCTGGTGTTTGGTGGAGCGGGGGGCCAGATGGTCTATCCTCCTTGGCTCCAGTGAACATGTTTCACAACTGAAATGGTTATGCTCACGGGGGCATGCAGAAGAAAGATATATACGCCCAAAAGCTACCCTCAGAAGCACAGCCACCAGTGGCTCAAGTGGTAAGTGCTTGGTCTTGGAATGCTGGAGACCTGAGTTCTAATCCAATGTCTGCAATCTCCTGGGCATGTTTTTTTTTAATTAAAAAAATATATTTTTTAATTGAAAATGGGTATGCATTGCCCTGAGCAATCAGCCAACAGCCAATGCCCCTTCAATACCTGCATTCCTACTAGCAGTTGTGCCTTTGTTTTCTGCACTCTGGCCTAGGTAACACCCATACAAAAGTTTGTCTCTCTGGCCCCAGTTGACTGGAAAAAAACGAGGGGAAAAGGTGTAATCTACGGGTCATGGTTGATACAATAATTGCCCTGGGACTCAAACAGGACACCTTCACGAGGTGCTATGAGGTGACCACCGGCCCCTGCATAGCAAGCAAACCTGTATCAGCATCTCACCAGCAACTGAATGTGTCGCCTGCAGGCGACACATAAGAGGCTGCAGTAGGTGCATTAACCCATCGGGCTGTGGACCCTCCTTCCTCTGAGAGCAGGAAACTGAATTTCCATGTTGCCTTCCTTTGGCACATTTGATCTATCTTTCAACCCAATTCAGAGGATGTTTTGCTTCACGGAGAGATGATAATCATTGTGAGGTGTCAGCCACTAATAGCTAAGCAGGTCAGTTAAATCTTTGACTTTGTCATTGGGGTGTACTGATATGCGCTGGGCAGTCTTCTGTCCTGTGCTACTGTATGCATTCTTATTGCTGCTTGTTCACGATTCCTAAATGTAAACAGTGAAAGATTTGAAAGACTCTTGATGCAACAAGCATTTCCCACTCTTTGCCCTGGGGGTGAGAGGGCTGCTTTCGGCCTTCAACACCCTCAATTTTGGAGTGGCCGGCTCCACCACTGAGAATGAGGGGCTAATCCTGGTCGGAAACGGGCAGAGGTCTGCGCCCTGCGTCCTCCACGCGTCCCTAACGCTCCCAAACGCGACCACAGCCCTTACGGGCACAGCCCTATGTCGGTGCAGCCTCTATGGTGCAGCCACCCAGGTAGCTTAGGGTTAGGATATGTGCTCTTCAACATAAGCCTGGCCAACCAGGCCCTGGAGAGTGTCACAGCATGCTCTGTAATCCCCTGGTGATGGTGGCCTTGGTGACGATGATCTTGCTGGAATACTGATGCCTTTTTTCCTCCCAGAAGCCCCAGAAGCCTATTGAAATGAAGGGGTGTGCACCTCTCACTGGCCTCTGTTTACCCTCTGGCTAACTGAAATTAGTTCTGGGCTTTCCAGGCAAATGTATCCATTTCGGGAGAGAGCTAGGAATAGGAAGGCTCTTTCTGCAGGCTCGGTGGGAAAGAGTCAGAGAGCTACATGCCTGAGGCATCTTTCTTCCTCCTTCGCTCATTGTGTTCCCTAACTTCTAACTCTCTGCCAGGCCAGGCCCTGTTTCTTTTACTGCCAACCCCCCCTAACCCCTCGTCTTCCACCTACTTCCCGCTCTATTATGCCTTCTCCTTTTTTGCTCTCTTCTGTGGCCCTTTGAAAATGAATGCAGGCCTAGCTAAGCCTCATGAAGGAAATCTACCAACAAAAGATGCATTCCTTGCTTATGGGAGGCGGGGTAGATCTAGAAGGGCATGGCGTAGGTTCCCTGGTAAAGGGAGGAAGAAAGAATAGAGGCGGCCAGGAAGTGCACGTTAGTGCTGGATGAGGATAAAAATGTCAGCCCATTGTGGGGTCCATTCCATCTTCCCCCTTCCTCATGGCCCCTTTCCCCACATTAGAACCCCCCCTCCACTATTCAGGGCCCACTTTATCCCACATCCCCATGCTTCTCTCGTTCTACCACCCCCCACTCACCCAGGCCGCTCCTCTTCTCCACAGGGACCCCTTCCTCCAGCCCTACCTTCCCTTTTTGCCTACCCGGCCTCCTCCTTTATTTACTCTGCACTTCCTCTCCCCCACCTCTACAGTCCTGCCTCTTTTCCACCCTCCCATTACCAGGGAACTCATTACATAACCACTGAACCTTTTAGAAGGACTGGGTCCCCTCAACTGATTACCCAACTACTCTGTTTCTGTGCCGAAAGCAGGACTCGAACCCAGGCCCCCAGTGCTGTAACACAAGCACTTAACCTCTAGGCCACTGCAGTTAGCTGGTGTTTGGTGGAGCGGGGGCCAGATGGTCTATCCTCCTTGGCTCCAGTGAACATGTTTCACAACTGAAATGGTTATGCTCACGGGGGCATGCAGAAGAAAGATATATACGCCCAAAAGCTACCCTCAGAAGCACAGCCACCAGTGGCTCAAGTGGTAAGTGCTTGGTCTTGGAATGCTGGAGACCTGAGTTCTAATCCAATGTCTGCAATCTCCTGGGCATGTTTTTTTTTAATTAAAAAAATATATTTTTTAATTGAAAATGGGTATGCATTGCCCTGAGCAATCAGCCAACAGCCAATGCCCCTTCAATACCTGCATTCCTACTAGCAGTTGTGCCTTTGTTTTCTGCACTCTGGCCTAGGTAACACCCATACAAAAGTTTGTCTCTCTGGCCCCAGTTGACTGGAAAAAAACGAGGGGAAAAGGTGTAATCTACGGGTCATGGTTGATACAATAATTGCCCTGGGACTCAAACAGGACACCTTCACGAGGTGCTATGAGGTGACCACCGGCCCCTGCATAGCAAGCAAACCTGTATCAGCATCTCACCAGCAACTGAATGTGTCGCCTGCAGGCTACACATAAGAGGCTGCAGTAGGTGCATTAACCCATCGGGCTGTGGACCCTCCTTCCTCTGAGAGCAGGAAACTGAATTTCCATGTTGCCTTCCTTTGGCACATTTGATCTATCTTTCAACCCAATTCAGAGGATGTTTTGCTTCACGGAGAGATGATAATCATTGTGAGGTGTCAGCCACTAATAGCTAAGCAGGTCAGTTAAATCTTTGACTTTGTCATTGGGGTGTACTGATATGCGCTGGGCAGTCTTCTGTCCTGTGCTACTGTATGCATTCTTATTGCTGCTTGTTCACGATTCCTAAATGTAAACAGTGAAAGATTTGAAAGACTCTTGATGCAACAAGCATTTCCCACTCTTTGCCCTGGGGGTGAGAGGGCTGCTTTCGGCCTTCAACACCCTCAATTTTGGAGTGGCCGGCTCCACCACTGAGAATGAGGGGCTAATCCTGGTCGGAAACGGGCAGAGGTCTGCGCCCTGCGTCCTCCACGCGTCCCTAACGCTCCCAAACGCGACCACAGCCCTTACGGGCACAGCCCTATGTCGGTGCAGCCTCTATGGTGCAGCCACACAGGTAGCTTAGGGTTAGGATATGTGCTCTTCAACATAAGCCTGGCCAACCAGGCCCTGGAGAGTGTCACAGCATGCTCTGTAATCCCCTAGTGATGGTGGCCTTGGTGACGATGATCTTGCTGGAATACTGATGCCTTTTTTCCTCCCAGAAGCCCCAGAAGCCTATTGAAATGAAGGGGTGTGCACCTCTCACTGGCCTCTGTTTACCCTCTGGCTAACTGAAATTAGTTCTGGGCTTTCCAGGCAAATGTATCCATTTCGGGAGAGAGCTAGGAATAGGAAGGCTCTTTCTGCAGGCTCGGTGGGAAAGAGTCAGAGAGCTACATGCCTGAGGCATCTTTCTTCCTCCTTCGCTCATTGTGTTCCCTAACTTCTAACTCTCTGCCAGGCCAGGCCCTGTTTCTTTTACTGCCAACCCCCCCTAACCCCTCGTCTTCCACCTACTTCCCGCTCTATTATGCCTTCTCCTTTTTTGCTCTCTTCTGTGGCCCTTTGAAAATGAATGCAGGCCTAGCTAAGCCTCATGAAGGAAATCTACCAACAAAAGATGCATTCCTTGCTTATGGGAGGCGGGGTAGATCTAGAAGGGCATGGTGTAGGTTCCCTGGTAAAGGGAGGAAGAAAGAATAGAGGCGGCCAGGAAGTGCACGTTAGTGCCGGATGAGGATAAAAATGTCAGCCCATTGTGGGGTCCATTCCATCTTCCCCCTTCCTCATGGCCCTTTTCCCCACATTAGAACCCTCCCTCCACTATTCAGGGCCCACTTTATCCCACATGCTTCTCTCGTTCTACCACCCCCCACTCACCCAGGCCGCTCCTCTTCTCCACAGGGACCCCTTCATCCAGCCCTACCTTCCCTTTTTGCCTACCCGGCCTCCTCCTTTATTTACTCTGCACTTCCTCTCCCCCACCTCTACAGTCCTGCCTCTTTTCCACCCTCCCTTTACCAGGGAACTCATTACATAACCACTGAACCTTTTAGAAGGACTGGGTCCCCTCAACTGATTACCCAACTACTCTGTTTCTGTGCCGAAAGCAGGACTCGAACCCAGGCCCCCAGTGCTGTAACACAAGCACTTAACCTCTAGGCCACTGCAGTTAGCTGGTGTTTGGTGGAGCGGGGGGCCAGATGGTCTATCCTCCTTGGCTCCAGTGAACATGTTTCACAACTGAAATGGTTATGCTCACGGGGGCATGCAGAAGAAAGATATATACGCCCAAAAGCTACCCTCAGAAGCACAGCCACCAGTGGCTCAAGTGGTAAGTGCTTGGTCTTGGAATGCTGGAGACCTGAGTTCTAATCCAATGTCTGCAATCTCCTGGGCATGTTTTTTTTTAATTAAAAAAATATATTTTTTAATTGAAAATGGGTATGCATTGCCCTGAGCAATCAGCCAACAGCCAATGCCCCTTCAATACCTGCATTCCTACTAGCAGTTGTGCCTTTGTTTTCTGCACTCTGGCCTAGGTAACACCCATACAAAAGTTTGTCTCTCTGGCCCCAGTTGACTGGAAAAAAACGAGGGGAAAAGGTGTAATCTACGGGTCATGGTTGATACAATAATTGCCCTGGGACTCAAACAGGACACCTTCACGAGGTGCTATGAGGTGACCACCGGCCCCTGCATAGCAAGCAAACCTGTATCAGCATCTCACCAGCAACTGAATGTGTCGCCTGCAGGCGACACATAAGAGGCTGCAGTAGGTGCATTAACCCATCGGGCTGTGGACCCTCCTTCCTCTGAGAGCAGGAAACTGAATTTCCATGTTGCCTTCCTTTGGCACATTTGATCTATCTTTCAACCCAATTCAGAGGATGTTTTGCTTCACGGAGAGATGATAATCATTGTGAGGTGTCAGCCACTAATAGCTAAGCAGGTCAGTTAAATCTTTGACTTTGTCATTGGGGTGTACTGATATGCGCTGGGCAGTCTTCTGTCCTGTGCTACTGTATGCATTCTTATTGCTGCTTGTTCACGATTCCTAAATGTAAACAGTGAAAGATTTGAAAGACTCTTGATGCAACAAGCATTTCCCACTCTTTGCCCTGGGGGTGAGAGGGCTGCTTTCGGCCTTCAACACCCTCAATTTTGGAGTGGCCGGCTCCACCACTGAGAATGAGGGGCTAATCCTGGTCGGAAACGGGCAGAGGTCTGCGCCCTGCGTCCTCCACGCGTCCCTAACGCTCCCAAACGCGACCACAGCCCTTACGGGCACAGCCCTATGTCGGTGCAGCCTCTATGGTGCAGCCACCCAGGTAGCTTAGGGTTAGGATATGTGCTCTTCAACATAAGCCTGGCCAACCAGGCCCTGGAGAGTGTCACAGCATGCTCTGTAATCCCCTGGTGATGGTGGCCTTGGTGACGATGATCTTGCTGGAATACTGATGCCTTTTTTCCTCCCAGAAGCCCCAGAAGCCTATTGAAATGAAGGGGTGTGCACCTCTCACTGGCCTCTGTTTACCCTCTGGCTAACTGAAATTAGTTCTGGGCTTTCCAGGCAAATGTATCCATTTCGGGAGAGAGCTAGGAATAGGAAGGCTCTTTCTGCAGGCTCGGTGGGAAAGAGTCAGAGAGCTACATGCCTGAGGCATCTTTCTTCCTCCTTCGCTCATTGTGTTCCCTAACTTCTAACTCTCTGCCAGGCCAGGCCCTGTTTCTTTTACTGCCAACCCCCCCTAACCCCTCGTCTTCCACCTACTTCCCGCTCTATTATGCCTTCTCCTTTTTTGCTCTCTTCTGTGGCCCTTTGAAAATGAATGCAGGCCTAGCTAAGCCTCATGAAGGAAATCTACCAACAAAAGATGCATTCCTTGCTTATGGGAGGCGGGGTAGATCTAGAAGGGCATGGCGTAGGTTCCCTGGTAAAGGGAGGAAGAAAGAATAGAGGCGGCCAGGAAGTGCACGTTAGTGCTGGATGAGGATAAAAATGTCAGCCCATTGTGGGGTCCATTCCATCTTCCCCCTTCCTCATGGCCCCTTTCCCCACATTAGAACCCTCCCTCCACTATTCAGGGCCCACTTTATCCCACATCCCCATGCTTCTCTCGTTCTACCACCCCCCACTCACCCAGGCCGCTCCTCTTCTCCACAGGGACCCCTTCATCCAGCCCTACCTTCCCTTTTTGCCTACCCGGCCTCCTCCTTTATTTACTCTGCACTTCCTCTCCCCCACCTCTACAGTCCTGCCTCTTTTCCACCCTCCCATTACCAGGGAACTCATTACATAACCACTGAACCTTTTAGAAGGACTGGGTCCCCTCAACTGATTACCCAACTACTCTGTTTCTGTGCCGAAAGCAGGACTCGAACCCAGGCCCCCAGTGCTGTAACACAAGCACTTAACCTCTAGGCCACTGCAGTTAGCTGGTGTTTGGTGGAGCGGGGGGCCAGATGGTCTATCCTCCTTGGCTCCAGTGAACATGTTTCACAACTGAAATGGTTATGCTCACGGGGGCATGCAGAAGAAAGATATATACGCCCAAAAGCTACCCTCAGAAGCACAGCCACCAGTGGCTCAAGTGGTAAGTGCTTGGTCTTGGAATGCTGGAGACCTGAGTTCTAATCCAATGTCTGCAATCTCCTGGGCATGTTTTTTTTTAATTAAAAAAATATATTTTTTAATTGAAAATGGGTATGCATTGCCCTGAGCAATCAGCCAACAGCCAATGCCCCTTCAATACCTGCATTCCTACTAGCAGTTGTGCCTTTGTTTTCTGCACTCTGGCCTAGGTAACACCCATACAAAAGTTTGTCTCTCTGGCCCCAGTTGACTGGAAAAAAACGAGGGGAAAAGGTGTAATCTACGGGTCATGGTTGATACAATAATTGCCCTGGGACTCAAACAGGACACCTTCACGAGGTGCTATGAGGTGACCACCGGCCCCTGCATAGCAAGCAAACCTGTATCAGCATCTCACCAGCAACTGAATGTGTCGCCTGCAGGCTACACATAAGAGGCTGCAGTAGGTGCATTAACCCATCGGGCTGTGGACCCTCCTTCCTCTGAGAGCAGGAAACTGAATTTCCATGTTGCCTTCCTTTGGCACATTTGATCTATCTTTCAACCCAATTCAGAGGATGTTTTGCTTCACGGAGAGATGATAATCATTGTGAGGTGTCAGCCACTAATAGCTAAGCAGGTCAGTTAAATCTTTGACTTTGTCATTGGGGTGTACTGATATGCGCTGGGCAGTCTTCTGTCCTGTGCTACTGTATGCATTCTTTTTGCTGCTTGTTCACGATTCCTAAATGTAAACAGTGAAAGATTTGAAAGACTCTTGATGCAACAAGCATTTCCCACTCTTTGCCCTGGGGGTGAGAGGGCTGCTTTCGGCCTTCAACACCCTCAATTTTGGAGTGGCCGGCTCCACCACTGAGAATGAGGGGCTAATCCTGGTCGGAAACGGGCAGAGGTCTGCGCCCTGCGTCCTCCACGCGTCCCTAACGCTCCCAAACGCGACCACAGCCCTTACGGGCACAGCCCTATGTCGGTGCAGCCTCTATGGTGCAGCCACCCAGGTAGCTTAGGGTTAGGATATGTGCTCTTCAACATAAGCCTGGCCAACCAGGCCCTGGAGAGTGTCACAGCATGCTCTGTAATCCCCTGGTGATGGTGGCCTTGGTGACGATGATCTTGCTGGAATACTGATGCCTTTTTTCCTCCCAGAAGCCCCAGAAGCCTATTGAAATGAAGGGGTGTGCACCTCTCACTGGCCTCTGTTTACCCTCTGGCTAACTGAAATTAGTTCTGGGCTTACCAGGCAAATGTATCCATTTCGGGAGAGAGCTAGGAATAGGAAGGCTCTTTCTGCAGGCTCGGTGGGAAAGAGTCAGAGAGCTACATGCCTGAGGCATCTTTCTTCCTCCTTCGCTCATTGTGTTCCCTAACTTCTAACTCTCTGCCAGGCCAGGCCCTGTTTCTTTTACTGCCAACCCCCCCTAACCCCTCGTCTTCCACCTACTTCCCGCTCTATTATGCCTTCTCCTTTTTTGCTCTCTTCTGTGGCCCTTTGAAAATGAATGCAGGCCTAGCTAAGCCTCATGAAGGAAATCTACCAACAAAAGATGCATTCCTTGCTTATGGGAGGCGGGGTAGATCTAGAAGGGCATGGCGTAGGTTCCCTGGTAAAGGGAGGAAGAAAGAATAGAGGAGGCCAGGAAGTGCACGTTAGTGCCGGATGAGGATAAAAATGTCAGCCCATTGTGGGGTCCATTCCATCTTCCCCCTTCCTCATGGCCCTTTTCCCCACATTAGAACCCTCCCTCCACTATTCAGGGCCCACTTTATCCCACATGCTTCTCTCGTTCTACCACCCCCCACTCACCCAGGCCGCTCCTCTTCTCCACAGGGACCCCTTCATCCAGCCCTACCTTCCCTTTTTGCCTACCCGGCCTCCTCCTTTATTTACTCTGCACTTCCTCTCCCCCACCTCTACAGTCCTGCCTCTTTTCCACCCTCCCATTACCAGGGAACTCATTACATAACCACTGAACCTTTTAGAAGGACTGGGTCCCCTCAACTGATTACCCAACTACTCTGTTTCTGTGCCGAAAGCAGGACTCGAACCCAGGCCCCCAGTGCTGTAACAGAAGCACTTAACCACTAGGCCACTGCAGTTAGCTGGTGTTTGGTGGAGCGGGGGGCCAGATGGTCTATCCTCCTTGGCTCCAGTGAACATGTTTCACAACTGAAATGGTTATGCTCACGGGGGCATGCAGAAGAAAGATATATACGCCCAAAAGCTACCCTCAGAAGCACAGCCACCAGTGGCTCAAGTGGTAAGTGCTTGGTCTTGGAATGCTGGAGACCTGAGTTCTAATCCAATGTCTGCAATCTCCTGGGCATGTTTTTTTTTAATTAAAAAAATATATTTTTTAATTGAAAATGGGTATGCATTGCCCTGAGCAATCAGCCAACAGCCAATGCCCCTTCAATACCTGCATTCCTACTAGCAGTTGTGCCTTTGTTTTCTGCACTCTGGCCTAGGTAACACCCATACAAAAGTTTGTCTCTCTGGCCCCAGTTGACTGGAAAAAAACGAGGGGAAAAGGTGTAATCTACGGGTCATGGTTGATACAATAATTGCCCTGGGACTCAAACAGGACACCTTCACGAGGTGCTATGAGGTGACCACCGGCCCCTGCATAGCAAGCAAACCTGTATCAGCATCTCACCAGCAACTGAATGTGTCGCCTGCAGGCGACACATAAGAGGCTGCAGTAGGTGCATTAACCCATCGGGCTGTGGACCCTCCTTCCTCTGAGAGCAGGAAACTGAATTTCCATGTTGCCTTCCTTTGGCACATTTGATCTATCTTTCAACCCAATTCAGAGGATGTTTTGCTTCACGGAGAGATGATAATCATTGTGAGGTGTCAGCCACTAATAGCTAAGCAGGTCAGTTAAATCTTTGACTTTGTCATTGGGGTGTACTGATATGCGCTGGGCAGTCTTCTGTCCTGTGCTACTGTATGCATTCTTATTGCTGCTTGTTCACGATTCCTAAATGTAAACAGTGAAAGATTTGAAAGACTCTTGATGCAACAAGCATTTCCCACTCTTTGCCCTGGGGGTGAGAGGGCTGCTTTCGGCCTTCAACACCCTCAATTTTGGAGTGGCCGGCTCCACCACTGAGAATGAGGGGCTAATCCTGGTCGGAAACGGGCAGAGGTCTGCGCCCTGCGTCCTCCACGCGTCCCTAACGCTCCCAAACGCGACCACAGCCCTTACGGGCACAGCCCTATGTCGGTGCAGCCTCTATGGTGCAGCCACCCAGGTAGCTTAGGGTTAGGATATGTGCTCTTCAACATAAGCCTGGCCAACCAGGCCCTGGAGAGTGTCACAGCATGCTCTGTAATCCCCTGGTGATGGTGGCCTTGGTGACGATGATCTTGCTGGAATACTGATGCCTTTTTTCCTCCCAGAAGCCCCAGAAGCCTATTGAAATGAAGGGGTGTGCACCTCTCACTGGCCTCTGTTTACCCTCTGGCTAACTGAAATTAGTTCTGGGCTTTCCAGGCAAATGTATCCATTTCGGGAGAGAGCTAGGAATAGGAAGGCTCTTTCTGCAGGCTCGGTGGGAAAGAGTCAGAGAGCTACATGCCTGAGGCATCTTTCTTCCTCCTTCGCTCATTGTGTTCCCTAACTTCTAACTCTCTGCCAGGCCAGGCCCTGTTTCTTTTACTGCCAACCCCCCCTAACCCCTCGTCTTCCACCTACTTCCCGCTCTATTATGCCTTCTCCTTTTTTGCTCTCTTCTGTGGCCCTTTGAAAATGAATGCAGGCCTAGCTAAGCCTCATGAAGGAAATCTACCAACAAAAGATGCATTCCTTGCTTATGGGAGGCGGGGTAGATCTAGAAGGGCATGGCGTAGGTTCCCTGGTAAAGGGAGGAAGAAAGAATAGAGGCGGCCAGGAAGTGCACGTTAGTGCTGGATGAGGATAAAAATGTCAGCCCATTGTGGGGTCCATTCCATCTTCCCCCTTCCTCATGGCCCCTTTCCCCACATTAGAACCCTCCCTCCACTATTCAGGGCCCACTTTATCCCACATCCCCATGCTTCTCTCGTTCTACCACCCCCCACTCACCCAGGCCGCTCCTCTTCTCCACAGGGACCCCTTCATCCAGCCCTACCTTCCCTTTTTGCCTACCCGGCCTCCTCCTTTATTTACTCTGCACTTCCTCTCCCCCACCTCTACAGTCCTGCCTCTTTTCCACCCTCCCATTACCAGGGAACTCATTACATAACCACTGAACCTTTTAGAAGGACTGGGTCCCCTCAACTGATTACCCAACTACTCTGTTTCTGTGCCGAAAGCAGGACTCGAACCCAGGCCCCCAGTGCTGTAACACAAGCACTTAACCTCTAGGCCACTGCAGTTAGCTGGTGTTTGGTGGAGCGGGGGGCCAGATGGTCTATCCTCCTTGGCTCCAGTGAACATGTTTCACAACTGAAATGGTTATGCTCACGGGGGCATGCAGAAGAAAGATATATACGCCCAAAAGCTACCCTCAGAAGCACAGCCACCAGTGGCTCAAGTGGTAAGTGCTTGTTCTTGGAATGCTGGAGACCTGAGTTCTAATCCAATGTCTGCAATCTCCTGGGCATGTTTTTTTTTAATTAAAAAAATATATTTTTTAATTGAAAATGGGTATGCATTGCCCTGAGCAATCAGCCAACAGCCAATGCCCCTTCAATACCTGCATTCCTACTAGCAGTTGTGCCTTTGTTTTCTGCACTCTGGCCTAGGTAACACCCATACAAAAGTTTGTCTCTCTGGCCCCAGTTGACTGGAAAAAAACGAGGGGAAAAGGTGTAATCTACGGGTCATGGTTGATACAATAATTGCCCTGGGACTCAAACAGGACACCTTCACGAGGTGCTATGAGGTGACCACCGGCCCCTGCATAGCAAGCAAACCTGTATCAGCATCTCACCAGCAACTGAATGTGTCGCCTGCAGGCTACACATAAGAGGCTGCAGTAGGTGCATTAACCCATCGGGCTGTGGACCCTCCTTCCTCTGAGAGCAGGAAACTGAATTTCCATGTTGCCTTCCTTTGGCACATTTGATCTATCTTTCAACCCAATTCAGAGGATGTTTTGCTTCACGGAGAGATGATAATCATTGTGAGGTGTCAGCCACTAATAGCTAAGCAGGTCAGTTAAATCTTTGACTTTGTCATTGGGGTGTACTGATATGCGCTGGGCAGTCTTCTGTCCTGTGCTACTGTATGCATTCTTTTTGCTGCTTGTTCACGATTCCTAAATGTAAACAGTGAAAGATTTGAAAGACTCTTGATGCAACAAGCATTTCCCACTCTTTGCCCTGGGGGTGAGAGGGCTGCTTTCGGCCTTCAACACCCTCAATTTTGGAGTGGCCGGCTCCACCACTGAGAATGAGGGGCTAATCCTGGTCGGAAACGGGCAGAGGTCTGCGCCCTGCGTCCTCCACGCGTCCCTAACGCTCCCAAACGCGACCACAGCCCTTACGGGCACAGCCCTATGTCGGTGCAGCCTCTATGGTGCAGCCACCCAGGTAGCTTAGGGTTAGGATATGTGCTCTTCAACATAAGCCTGGCCAACCAGGCCCTGGAGAGTGTCACAGCATGCTCTGTAATCCCCTGGTGATGGTGGCCTTGGTGACGATGATCTTGCTGGAATACTGATGCCTTTTTTCCTCCCAGAAGCCCCAGAAGCCTATTGAAATGAAGGGGTGTGCACCTCTCACTGGCCTCTGTTTACCCTCTGGCTAACTGAAATTAGTTCTGGGCTTACCAGGCAAATGTATCCATTTCGGGAGAGAGCTAGGAATAGGAAGGCTCTTTCTGCAGGCTCGGTGGGAAAGAGTCAGAGAGCTACATGCCTGAGGCATCTTTCTTCCTCCTTCGCTCATTGTGTTCCCTAACTTCTAACTCTCTGCCAGGCCAGGCCCTGTTTCTTTTACTGCCAACCCCCCCTAACCCCTCGTCTTCCACCTACTTCCCGCTCTATTATGCCTTCTCCTTTTTTGCTCTCTTCTGTGGCCCTTTGAAAATGAATGCAGGCCTAGCTAAGCCTCATGAAGGAAATCTACCAACAAAAGATGCATTCCTTGCTTATGGGAGGCGGGGTAGATCTAGAAGGGCATGGCGTAGGTTCCCTGGTAAAGGGAGGAAGAAAGAATAGAGGAGGCCAGGAAGTGCACGTTAGTGCCGGATGAGGATAAAAATGTCAGCCCATTGTGGGGTCCATTCCATCTTCCCCCTTCCTCATGGCCCTTTTCCCCACATTAGAACCCTCCCTCCACTATTCAGGGCCCACTTTATCCCACATGCTTCTCTCGTTCTACCACCCCCCACTCACCCAGGCCGCTCCTCTTCTCCACAGGGACCCCTTCATCCAGCCCTACCTTCCCTTTTTGCCTACCCGGCCTCCTCCTTTATTTACTCTGCACTTCCTCTCCCCCACCTCTACAGTCCTGCCTCTTTTCCACCCTCCCATTACCAGGGAACTCATTACATAACCACTGAACCTTTTAGAAGGACTGGGTCCCCTCAACTGATTACCCAACTACTCTGTTTCTGTGCCGAAAGCAGGACTCGAACCCAGGCCCCCAGTGCTGTAACACAAGCACTTAACCTCTAGGCCACTGCAGTTAGCTGGTGTTTGGTGGAGCGGGGGGCCAGATGGTCTATCCTCCTTGGCTCCAGTGAACATGTTTCACAACTGAAATGGTTATGCTCACGGGGGCATGCAGAAGAAAGATATATACGCCCAAAAGCTACCCTCAGAAGCACAGCCACCAGTGGCTCAAGTGGTAAGTGCTTGGTCTTGGAATGCTGGAGACCTGAGTTCTAATCCAATGTCTGCAATCTCCTGGGCATGTTTTTTTTTAATTAAAAAAATATATTTTTTAATTGAAAATGGGTATGCATTGCCCTGAGCAATCAGCCAACAGCCAATGCCCCTTCAATACCTGCATTCCTACTAGCAGTTGTGCCTTTGTTTTCTGCACTCTGGGCTAGGTAACACCCATACAAAAGTTTGTCTCTCTGGCCCCAGTTGACTGGAAAAAAATGAGGGGAAAAGGTGTAATCTACGGGTCATGGTTGATACAATAATTGCCCTGGGACTCAAACAGGACACCTTCACGAGGTGCTATGAGGTGACCACCGGCCCCTGAATAGCAAGCAAACCTGTATCAGCATCTCACCAGCAACTGAATGTGTCGCCTGCAGGCGACACATAAGAGGCTGCAGTAGGTGCATTAACCCATCGGGCTGTGGACCCTCCTTCCTCTGAGAGCAGGAAACTGAATTTCCATGTTGCCTTCCTTTGGCACATTTGATCTATCTTTCAACCCAATTCAGAGGATGTTTTGCTTCACGGAGAGATGATAATCATTGTGAGGTGTCAGCCACTAATAGCTAAGCAGGTCAGTTAAATCTTTGACTTTGTCATTGGGGTGTACTGATATGCGCTGGGCAGTCTTCTGTCCTGTGCTACTGTATGCATTCTTATTGCTGCTTGTTCACGATTCCTAAATGTAAACAGTGAAAGATTTGAAAGACTCTTGATGCAACAAGCATTTCCCACTCTTTGCCCTGGGGGTGAGAGGGCTGCTTTCGGCCTTCAACACCCTCAATTTTGGAGTGGCCGGCTCCACCACTGAGAATGAGGGGCTAATCCTGGTCGAAAACGGGCAGAGGTCTGCGCCCTGCGTCCTCCACGCGTCCCTAACGCTCCCAAACGCGACCACAGCCCTTACGGGCACAGCCCTATGTCGGTGCAGCCTCTATGGTACAGCCACCCAGGTAGCTTAGGGTTAGGATATGTGCTCTTCAACATAAGCCTGGCCAACCAGGCCCTGGAGAGTGTCACAGCATGCTCTGTAATCCCCTGGTGATGGTGGCCTTGGTGACGATGATCTTGCTGGAATACTGATGCCTTTTTTCCTCCCAGAAGCCCCAGAAGCCTATTGAAATGAAGGGGTGTGCACCTCTCACTGGCCTCTGTTTACCCTCTGGCTAACTGAAATTAGTTCTGGGCTTTCCAGGCAAATGTATCCATTTCGGGAGAGAGCTAGGAATAGGAAGGCTCTTTCTGCAGGCTCGGTGGGAAAGAGTCAGAGAGCTACATGCCTGAGGCATCTTTCTTCCTCCTTCGCTCATTGTGTTCCCTAACTTCTAACTCTCTGCCAGGCCAGGCCCTGTTTCTTTTACTGCCAACCCCCCCTAACCCCTCGTCTTCCACCTACTTCCCGCTCTATTATGCCTTCTCCTTTTTTGCTCTCTTCTGTGGCCCTTTGAAAATGAATGCAGGCCTAGCTAAGCCTCATGAAGGAAATCTACCAACAAAAGATGCATTCCTTGCTTATGGGAGGCGGGGTAGATCTAGAAGGGCATGGCGTAGGTTCCCTGGTAAAGGGAGGAAGAAAGAATAGAGGCGGCCAGGAAGTGCACGTTAGTGCCGGATGAGGATAAAAATGTCAGCCCATTGTGGGGTCCATTCCATCTTCCCCCTTCCTCATGGCCCCTTTCCCCACATTAGAATCCTCCCTCCACTATTCAGGGCCCACTTTATCCCACATCCCCATGCTTCTCTCGTTCTACCACCCCCCACTCACCCAGGCCGCTCCTCTTTTCCACAGGGACCCCTTCATCCAGCCCTACCTTCCCTTTTTGCCTACCCGGCCTCCTCCTTTATTTACTCTGCACTTCCTCTCCCCCACCTCTACAGTCCTGCCTCTTTTCCACCCTCCCTTTACCAGGGAACTCATTACATAACCACTGAACCTTTTAGAAGGACTGGGTCCCCTCAACTGATTACCCAACTACTCTGTTTCTGTGCCGAAAGCAGGACTCGAACCCAGGCCCCCAGTGCTGTAACACAAGCACTTAACCTCTAGGCCACTGCAGTTAGCTGGTGTTTGGTGGAGCGGGGGGCCAGATGGTCTATCCTCCTTGGCTCCAGTGAACATGTTTCACAACTGAAATGGTTATGCTCACGGGGGCATGCAGAAGAAAGATATATACGCCCAAAAGCTACCCTCAGAAGCACAGCCACCAGTGGCTCAAGTGGTAAGTGCTTGGTCTTGGAATGCTGGAGACCTGAGTTCTAATCCAATGTCTGCAATCTCCTGGGCATGTTTTTTTTTAATTAAAAAAATATATTTTTTAATTGAAAATGGGTATGCATTGCCCTGAGCAATCAGCCAACAGCCAATGCCCCTTCAATACCTGCATTCCTACTAGCAGTTGTGCCTTTGTTTTCTGCACTCTGGCCTAGGTAACACCCATACAAAAGTTTGTCTCTCTGGCCCCAGTTGACTGGAAAAAAACGAGGGGAAAAGGTGTAATCTACGGGTCATGGTTGATACAATAATTGCCCTGGGACTCAAACAGGACACCTTCACGAGGTGCTATGAGGTGACCACCGGCCCCTGCATAGCAAGCAAACCTGTATCAGCATCTCACCAGCAACTGAATGTGTCGCCTGCAGGCTACACATAAGAGGCTGCAGTAGGTGCATTAACCCATCGGGCTGTGGACCCTCCTTCCTCTGAGAGCAGGAAACTGAATTTCCATGTTGCCTTCCTTTGGCACATTTGATCTATCTTTCAACCCAATTCAGAGGATGTTTTGCTTCACGGAGAGATGATAATCATTGTGAGGTGTCAGCCACTAATAGCTAAGCAGGTCAGTTAAATCTTTGACTTTGTCATTGGGGTGTACTGATATGCGCTGGGCAGTCTTCTGTCCTGTGCTACTGTATGCATTCTTATTGCTGCTTGTTCACGATTCCTAAATGTAAACAGTGAAAGATTTGAAAGACTCTTGATGCAACAAGCATTTCCCACTCTTTGCCCTGGGGGTGAGAGGGCTGCTTTCGGCCTTCAACACCCTCAATTTTGGAGTGGCCGGCTCCACCACTGAGAATGAGGGGCTAATCCTGGTCGGAAACGGGCAGAGGTCTGCGCCCTGCGTCCTCCACGCGTCCCTAACGCTCCCAAACGCGACCACAGCCCTTACGGGCACAGCCCTATGTCGGTGCAGCCTCTATGGTGCAGCCACCCAGGTAGCTTAGGGTTAGGATATGTGCTCTTCAACATAAGCCTGGCCAACCAGGCCCTGGAGAGTGTCACAGCATGCTCTGTAATCCCCTGGTGATGGTGGCCTTGGTGACGATGATCTTGCTGGAATACTGATGCCTTTTTTCCTCCCAGAAGCCCCAGAAGCCTATTGAAATGAAGGGGTGTGCACCTCTCACTGGCCTCTGTTTACCCTCTGGCTAACTGAAATTAGTTCTGGGCTTTCCAGGCAAATGTATCCATTTCGGGAGAGAGCTAGGAATAGGAAGGCTCTTTCTGCAGGCTCGGTGGGAAAGAGTCAGAGAGCTACATGCCTGAGGCATCTTTCTTCCTCCTTCGCTCATTGTGTTCCCTAACTTCTAACTCTCTGCCAGGCCAGGCCCTGTTTCTTTTACTGCCAACCCCCCCTAACCCCTCGTCTTCCACCTACTTCCCGCTCTATTATGCCTTCTCCTTTTTTGCTCTCTTCTGTGGCCCTTTGAAAATGAATGCAGGCCTAGCTAAGCCTCATGAAGGAAATCTACCAACAAAAGATGCATTCCTTGCTTATGGGAGGCGGGGTAGATCTAGAAGGGCATGGCGTAGGTTCCCTGGTAAAGGGAGGAAGAAAGAATAGAGGCGGCCAGGAAGTGCACGTTAGTGCCGGATGAGGATAAAAATGTCAGCCCATTGTGGGGTCCATTCCATCTTCCCCCTTCCTCATGGCCCCTTTCCCCACATTAGAATCCTCCCTCCACTATTCAGGGCCCACTTTATCCCACATCCCCATGCTTCTCTCGTTCTACCACCCCCCACTCACCCAGGCCGCTCCTCTTCTCCACAGGGACCCCTTCATCCAGCCCTACCTTCCCTTTTTGCCTACCCGGCCTCCTCCCCCCTAACCCCTCGTCTTCCACCTACTTCCCGCTCTATTATGCCTTCTCCTTTTTTGCTCTCTTCTGTGGCCCTTTGAAAATGAATGCAGGCCTAGCTAAGCCTCATGAAGGAAATCTACCAACAAAAGATGCATTCCTTGCTTATGGGAGGCGGGGTAGATCTAGAAGGGCATGGCGTAGGTTCCCTGGTAAAGGGAGGAAGAAAGAATAGAGGCGGCCAGGAAGTGCACGTTAGTGCCGGATGAGGATAAAAATGTCAGCCCATTGTGGGGTCCATTCCATCTTCCCCCTTCCTCATGGCCCCTTTCCCCACATTAGAACCCTCCCTCCACTATTCAGGGCCCACTTTATCCCACATCCCCATGCTTCTCTCGTTCTACCACCCCCCACTCACCCAGGCCGCTCCTCTTCTCCACAGGGACCCCTTCATCCAGCCCTACCTTCCCTTTTTGCCTACCCGGCCTCCTCCTTTATTTACTCTGCACTTCCTCTCCCCCACCTCTACAGTCCTGCCTCTTTTCCACCCTCCCATTACCAGGGAACTCATTACATAACCACTGAACCTTTTAGAAGGACTGTAATCCCCTGGTGATGGTGGCCTTGGTGACGATGATCTTGCTGGAATACTGATGCCTTTTTTCCTCCCAGAAGCCCCAGAAGCCTATTGAAATGAAGGGGTGTGCACCTCTCACTGGCCTCTGTTTACCCTCTGGCTAACTGAAATTAGTTCTGGGCTTTCCAGGCAAATGTATCCATTTCGGGAGAGAGCTAGGAATAGGAAGGCTCTTTCTGCAGGCTCGGTGGGAAAGAGTCAGAGAGCTACATGCCTGAGGCATCTTTCTCCCTCCTTCGCTCATTGTGTTCCCTAACTTCTAACTCTCTGCCAGGCCAGGCCCTGTTTCTTTTACTGCCAACCCCCCCTAACCCCTCGTCTTCCACCTACTTCCCGCTCTATTATGCCTTCTCCTTTTTTGCTCTCTTCTGTGGCCCTTTGAAAATGAATGCAGGCCTAGCTAAGCCTCATGAAGGAAATCTACCAACAAAAGATGCATTCCTTGCTTATGGGAGGCGGGGTAGATCTAGAAGGGCATGGCGTAGGTTCCCTGGTAAAGGGAGGAAGAAAGAATAGAGGCGGCCAGGAAGTGCACGTTAGTGCCGGATGAGGATAAAAATGTCAGCCCATTGTGGGGTCCATTCCATCTTCCCCCTTCCTCATGGCCCCTTTCCCCACATTAGAATCCTCCCTCCACTATTCAGGGCCCACTTTATCCCACATCCCCATGCTTCTCTCGTTCTACCACCCCCCACTCACCCAGGCCGCTCCTCTTCTCCACAGGGACCCCTTCATCCAGCCCTACCTTCCCTTTTTGCCTACCCGGCCTCCTCCTTTATTTACTCTGCACTTCCTCTCCCCCACCTCTACAGTCCTGCCTCTTTTCCACCCTCCCATTACCAGGGAACTCATTACATAACCACTGAACCTTTTAGAAGGACTGGGTCCCCTCAACTGATTACCCAACTACTCTGTTTCTGTGCCGAAAGCAGGACTCGAACCCAGGCCCCCAGTGCTGTAACACAAGCACTTAACCTCTAGGCCACTGCAGTTAGCTGGTGTTTGGTGGAGCGGGGGGCCAGATGGTCTATCCTCCTTGGCTCCAGTGAACATGTTTCACAACTGAAATGGTTATGCTCACGGGGGCATGCAGAAGAAAGATATATACGCCCAAAAGCTACCCTCAGAAGCACAGCCACCAGTGGCTCAAGTGGTAAGTGCTTGGTCTTGGAATGCTGGAGACCTGAGTTCTAATCCAATGTCTGCAATCTCCTGGGCATGTTTTTTTTTAATTAAAAAAATATATTTTTTAATTGAAAATGGGTATGCATTGCCCTGAGCAATCAGCCAACAGCCAATGCCCCTTCAATACCTGCATTCCTACTAGCAGTTGTGCCTTTGTTTTCTGCACTCTGGCCTAGGTAACACCCATACAAAAGTTTGTCTCTCTGGCCCCAGTTGACTGGAAAAAAACGAGGGGAAAAGGTGTAATCTACGGGTCATGGTTGATACAATAATTGCCCTGGGACTCAAACAGGACACCTTCACGAGGTGCTATGAGGTGACCACCGGCCCCTGCATAGCAAGCAAACCTGTATCAGCATCTCACCAGCAACTGAATGTGTCGCCTGCAGGCTACACATAAGAGGCTGCAGTAGGTGCATTAACCCATCGGGCTGTGGACCCTCCTTCCTCTGAGAGCAGGAAACTGAATTTCCATGTTGCCTTCCTTTGGCACATTTGATCTATCTTTCAACCCAATTCAGAGGATGTTTTGCTTCACGGAGAGATGATAATCATTGTGAGGTGTCAGCCACTAATAGCTAAGCAGGTCAGTTAAATCTTTGACTTTGTCATTGGGGTGTACTGATATGCGCTGGGCAGTCTTCTGTCCTGTGCTACTGTATGCATTCTTATTGCTGCTTGTTCACGATTCCTAAATGTAAACAGTGAAAGATTTGAAAGACTCTTGATGCAACAAGCATTTCCCACTCTTTGCCCTGGGGGTGAGAGGGCTGCTTTCGGCCTTCAACACCCTCAATTTTGGAGTGGCCGGCTCCACCACTGAGAATGAGGGGCTAATCCTGGTCGGAAACGGGCAGAGGTCTGCGCCCTGCGTCCTCCACGCGTCCCTAACGCTCCCAAACGCGACCACAGCCCTTACGGGCACAGCCCTATGTCGGTGCAGCCTCTATGGTGCAGCCACCCAGGTAGCTTAGGGTTAGGATATGTGCTCTTCAACATAAGCCTGGCCAACCAGGCCCTGGAGAGTGTCACAGCATGCTCTGTAATCCCCTGGTGATGGTGGCCTTGGTGACGATGATCTTGCTGGAATACTGATGCCTTTTTTCCTCCCAGAAGCCCCAGAAGCCTATTGAAATGAAGGGGTGTGCACCTCTCACTGGCCTCTGTTTACCCTCTGGCTAACTGAAATTAGTTCTGGGCTTTCCAGGCAAATGTATCCATTTCGGGAGAGAGCTAGGAATAGGAAGGCTCTTTCTGCAGGCTCGGTGGGAAAGAGTCAGAGAGCTACATGCCTGAGGCATCTTTCTTCCTCCTTCGCTCATTGTGTTCCCTAACTTCTAACTCTCTGCCAGGCCAGGCCCTGTTTCTTTTACTGCCAACCCCCCCTAACCCCTCGTCTTCCACCTACTTCCCGCTCTATTATGCCTTCTCCTTTTTTGCTCTCTTCTGTGGCCCTTTGAAAATGAATGCAGGCCTAGCTAAGCCTCATGAAGGAAATCTACCAACAAAAGATGCATTCCTTGCTTATGGGAGGCGGGGTAGATCTAGAAGGGCATGGCGTAGGTTCCCTGGTAAAGGGAGGAAGAAAGAATAGAGGCGGCCAGGAAGTGCACGTTAGTGCCGGATGAGGATAAAAATGTCAGCCCATTGTGGGGTCCATTCCATCTTCCCCCTTCCTCATGGCCCCTTTCCCCACATTAGAATCCTCCCTCCACTATTCAGGGCCCACTTTATCCCACATCCCCATGCTTCTCTCGTTCTACCACCCCCCACTCACCCAGGCCGCTCCTCTTCTCCACAGGGACCCCTTCATCCAGCCCTACCTTCCCTTTTTGCCTACCCGGCCTCCTCCCCCCTAACCCCTCGTCTTCCACCTACTTCCCGCTCTATTATGCCTTCTCCTTTTTTGCTCTCTTCTGTGGCCCTTTGAAAATGAATGCAGGCCTAGCTAAGCCTCATGAAGGAAATCTACCAACAAAAGATGCATTCCTTGCTTATGGGAGGCGGGGTAGATCTAGAAGGGCATGGCGTAGGTTCCCTGGTAAAGGGAGGAAGAAAGAATAGAGGCGGCCAGGAAGTGCACGTTAGTGCCGGATGAGGATAAAAATGTCAGCCCATTGTGGGGTCCATTCCATCTTCCCCCTTCCTCATGGCCCCTTTCCCCACATTAGAACCCTCCCTCCACTATTCAGGGCCCACTTTATCCCACATCCCCATGCTTCTCTCGTTCTACCACCCCCCACTCACCCAGGCCGCTCCTCTTCTCCACAGGGACCCCTTCATCCAGCCCTACCTTCCCTTTTTGCCTACCCGGCCTCCTCCTTTATTTACTCTGCACTTCCTCTCCCCCACCTCTACAGTCCTGCCTCTTTTCCACCCTCCCATTACCAGGGAACTCATTACATAACCACTGAACCTTTTAGAAGGACTGTAATCCCCTGGTGATGGTGGCCTTGGTGACGATGATCTTGCTGGAATACTGATGCCTTTTATCCTCCCAGAAGCCCCAGAAGCCTATTGAAATGAAGGGGTGTGCACCTCTCACTGGCCTCTGTTTACCCTCTGGCTAACTGAAATTAGTTCTGGGCTTTCCAGGCAAATGTATCCATTTCGGGAGAGAGCTAGGAATAGGAAGGCTCTTTCTGCAGGCTCGGTGGGAAAGAGTCAGAGAGCTACATGCCTGAGGCATCTTTCTTCCTCCTTCGCTCATTGTGTTCCCTAACTTCTAACTCTCTGCCAGGCCAGGCCCTGTTTCTTTTACTGCCAACCCCCCCTAACCCCTCGTCTTCCACCTACTTCCCGCTCTATTATGCCTTCTCCTTTTTTGCTCTCTTCTGTGGCCCTTTGAAAATGAATGCAGGCCTAGCTAAGCCTCATGAAGGAAATCTACCAACAAAAGATGCATTCCTTGCTTATGGGAGGCGGGGTAGATCTAGAAGGGCATGGCGTAGGTTCCCTGGTAAAGGGAGGAAGAAAGAATAGAGGCGGCCAGGAAGTGCACGTTAGTGCGGATGAGGATAAAAATGTCAGCCCATTGTGGGGTCCATTCCATCTTCCCCCTTCCTCATGGCCCCTTTCCCCACATTAGAATCCTCCCTCCACTATTCAGGGCCCACTTTATCCCACATCCCCATGCTTCTCTCGTTCTACCACCCCCCACTCACCCAGGCCGCTCCTCTTCTCCACAGGGACCCCTTCATCCAGCCCTACCTTCCCTTTTTGCCTACCCGGCCTCCTCCTTTATTTACTCTGCACTTCCTCTCCCCCACCTCTACAGTCCTGCCTCTTTTCCACTCTCCCATTACCAGGGAACTCATTACATAACCACTGAACCTTTTAGAAGGACTGGGTCCCCTCAACTGATTACCCAACTACTCTGTTTCTGTGCCGAAAGCAGGACTCGAACCCAGGCCCCCAGTGCTGTAACACAAGCACTTAACCTCTAGGCCACTGCAGTTAGCTGGTGTTTGGTGGAGCGGGGGGCCAGATGGTCTATCCTCCTTGGCTCCAGTGAACATGTTTCACAACTGAAATGGTTATGCTCACGGGGGCATGCAGAAGAAAGATATATACGCCCAAAAGCTACCCTCAGAAGCACAGCCACCAGTGGCTCAAGTGGTAAGTGCTTGGTCTTGGAATGCTGGAGACCTGAGTTCTAATCCAATGTCTGCAATCTCCTGGGCATGTTTTTTTTTAATTAAAAAAATATATTTTTTAATTGAAAATGGGTATGCATTGCCCTGAGCAATCAGCCAACAGCCAATGCCCCTTCAATACCTGCATTCCTACTAGCAGTTGTGCCTTTGTTTTCTGCACTCTGGCCTAGGTAACACCCATACAAAAGTTTGTCTCTCTGGCCCCAGTTGACTGGAAAAAAACGAGGGGAAAAGGTGTAATCTACGGGTCATGGTTGATACAATAATTGCCCTGGGACTCAAACAGGACACCTTCACGAGGTGCTATGAGGTGACCACCGGCCCCTGAATAGCAAGCAAACCTGTATCAGCATCTCACCAGCAACTGAATGTGTCGCCTGCAGGCTACACATAAGAGGCTGCAGTAGGTGCATTAACCCATCGGGCTGTGGACCCTCCTTCCTCTGAGAGCAGGAAACTGAATTTCCATGTTGCCTTCCTTTGGCACATTTGATCTATCTTTCAACCCAATTCAGAGGATGTTTTGCTTCACGGAGAGATGATAATCATTGTGAGGTGTCAGCCACTAATAGCTAAGCAGGTCAGTTAAATCTTTGACTTTGTCATTGGGGTGTACTGATATGCGCTGGGCAGTCTTCTGTCCTGTGCTACTGTATGCATTCTTATTGCTGCTTGTTCACGATTCCTAAATGTAAACAGTGAAAGATTTGAAAGACTCTTGATGCAACAAGCATTTCCCACTCTTTGCCCTGGGGGTGAGAGGGCTGCTTTCGGCCTTCAACACCCTCAATTATGGAGTGGCCGGCTCCACCACTGAGAATGAGGGGCTAATCCTGGTCGGAAACGGGCAGAGGTCTGCGCCCTGTGTCCTCCACGCGTCCCTAACGCTCCCAAACGCGACCACAGCCCTTACGGGCACAGCCCTATGTCGGTGCAGCCTCTATGGTGCAGCCACCCAGGTAGCTTAGGGTTAGGATATGTGCTCTTCAACATAAGCCTGGCCAACCAGGCCCTGGAGAGTGTCACAGCATGCTCTGTAATCCCCTAGTGATGGTGGCCTTGGTGACGATGATCTTGCTGGAATACTGATGCCTTTTTTCCTCCCAGAAGCCCCAGAAGCCTATTGAAATGAAGGGGTGTGCACCTCTCACTGGCCTCTGTTTACCCTCTGGCTAACTGAAATTAGTTCTGGGCTTTCCAGGCAAATGTATCCATTTCGGGAGAGAGCTAGGAATAGGAAGGCTCTTTCTGCAGGCTCGGTGGGAAAGAGTCAGAGAGCTACATGCCTGAGGCATCTTTCTTCCTCCTTCGCTCATTGTGTTCCCTAACTTCTAACTCTCTGCCAGGCCAGGCCCTGTTTCTTTTACTGCCAACCCCCCCTAACCCCTCGTCTTACACCTACTTCCCGCTCTATTATGCCTTCTCCTTTTTTGCTCTCTTCTGTGGCCCTTTGAAAATGAATGCAGGCCTAGCTAAGCCTCATGAAGGAAATCTACCAACAAAAGATGCATTCCTTGCTTATGGGAGGCGGGGTAGATCTAGAAGGGCATGGCGTAGGTTCCCTGGTAAAGGGAGGAAGAAAGAATAGAGGCGGCCAGGAAGTGCACGTTAGTGCCGGATGAGGATAAAAATGTCAGCCCATTGTGGGGTCCATTCCATCTTCCCCCTTCCTCATGGCCCCTTTCCCCACATTAGAACCCTCCCTCCACTATTCAGGGCCCACTTTATCCCACATCCCCATGCTTCTCTCGTTCTACCACCCCCCACTCACCCAGGCCGCTCCTCTTCTCCACAGGGACCCCTTCATCCAGCCCTACCTTCCCTTTTTGCCTACCCGGCCTCCTCCTTTATTTACTCTGCACTTCCTCTCCCCCACCTCTACAGTCCTGCCTCTTTTCCACCCTCCCATTACCAGGGAACTCATTACATAACCACTGAACCTTTTAGAAGGACTGGGTCCCCTCAACTGATTACCCAACTACTCTGTTTCTGTGCCGAAAGCAGGACTCGAACCCAGGCCCCCAGTGCTGTAACACAAGCACTTAACCTCTAGGCCACTGCAGTTAGCTGGTGTTTGGTGGAGCGGGGGGCCAGATGGTCTATCCTCCTTGGCTCCAGTGAACATGTTTCACAACTGAAATGGTTATGCTCACGGGGGCATGCAGAAGAAAGATATATACGCCCAAAAGCTACCCTCAGAAGCACAGCCACCAGTGGCTCAAGTGGTAAGTGCTTGGTCTTGGAATGCTGGAGACCTGAGTTCTAATCCAATGTCTGCAATCTCCTGGGCATGTTTCTTTTTAATTAAAAAAATATATTTTTTAATTGAAAATGGGTATGCATTGCCCTGAGCAATCAGCCAACAGCCAATGCCCCTTCAATACCTGCATTCCTACTAGCAGTTGTGCCTTTGTTTTCTGCACTCTGGCCTAGGTAACACCCATACAAAGGTTTGTCTCTCTGGCCCCAGTTGACTGGAAAAAAACGAGGGGAAAAGGTGTAATCTACGGGTCATGGTTGATACAATAATTGCCCTGGGACTCAAACAGGACACCTTCACGAGGTGCTATGAGGTGACCACCGGCCCCTGCATAGCAAGCAAACCTGTATCAGCATCTCACCAGCAACTGAATGTGTCGCCTGCAGGCTACACATAAGAGGCTGCAGTAGGTGCATTAACCCATCGGGCTGTGGACCCTCCTTCCTCTGAGAGCAGGAAACTGAATTTCCATGTTGCCTTCCTTTGGCACATTTGATCTATCTTTCAACCCAATTCAGAGGATGTTTTGCTTCACGGAGAGATGATAATCATTGTGAGGTGTCAGCCACTAATAGCTAAGCAGGTCAGTTAAATCTTTGACTTTGTCATTGGGGTGTACTGATATGCGCTGGGCAGTCTTCTGTCCTGTGCTACTGTATGCATTCTTATTGCTGCTTGTTCACGATTCCTAAATGTAAACAGTGAAAGATTTGAAAGACTCTTGATGCAACAAGCATTTCCCACTCTTTGCCCTGGGGGTGAGAGGGCTGCTTTCGGCCTTCAACACCCTCAATTTTGGAGTGGCCGGCTCCACCACTGAGAATGAGGGGCTAATCCTGGTCGGAAACGGGCAGAGGTCTGCGCCCTGCGTCCTCCACGCATCCCTAACGCTCCCAAACGCGACCACAGCCCTTACGGGCACAGCCCTATGTCGGTGCAGCCTCTATGGTGCAGCCACCCAGGTAGCTTAGGGTTAGGATATGTGCTCTTCAACATAAGCCTGGCCAACCAGGCCCTGGAGAGTGTCACAGCATGCTCTGTAATCCCCTGGTGATGGTGGCCTTGGTGACGATGATCTTGCTGGAATACTGATGCCTTTTTTCCTCCCAGAAGCCCCAGAAGCCTATTGAAATGAAGGGGTGTGCACCTCTCACTGGCCTCTGTTTACCCTCTGGCTAACTGAAATTAGTTCTGGGCTTTCCAGGCAAATGTATCCATTTCGGGAGAGAGCTAGGAATAGGAAGGCTCTTTCTGCAGGCTCGGTGGGAAAGAGTCAGAGAGCTACATGCCTGAGGCATCTTTCTTCCTCCTTCGCTCATTGTGTTCCCTAACTTCTAACTCTCTGCCAGGCCAGGCCCTGTTTCTTTTACTGCCAACCCCCCCTAACCCCTCGTCTTCCACCTACTTCCCGCTCTATTATGCCTTCTCCTTTTTTGCTCTCTTCTGTGGCCCTTTGAAAATGAATGCAGGCCTAGCTAAGCCTCATGAAGGAAATCTACCAACAAAAGATGCATTCCTTGCTTATGGGAGGCGGGGTAGATCTAGAAGGGCATGGCGTAGGTTCCCTGGTAAAGGGAGGAAGAAAGAATAGAGGCGGCCAGGAAGTGCACGTTAGTGCCGGATGAGGATAAAAATGTCAGCCCATTGTGGGGTCCATTCCATCTTCCCCCTTCCTCATGGCCCCTTTCCCCACATTAGAATCCTCCCTCCACTATTCAGGGCCCACTTTATCCCACATCCCCATGCTTCTCTCGTTCTACCACCCCCCACTCACCCAGGCCGCTCCTCTTCTCCACAGGGACCCCTTCATCCAGCCCTACCTTCCCTTTTTGCCTACCCGGCCTCCTCCTTTATTTACTCTGCACTTCCTCTCCCCCACCTCTACAGTCCTGCCTCTTTTCCACCCTCCCATTACCAGGGAACTCATTACATAACCACTGAACCTTTTAGAAGGACTGGGTCCCCTCAACTGATTACCCAACTACTCTGTTTCTGTGCCGAAAGCAGGACTCGAACCCAGGCCCCCAGTGCTGTAACACAAGCACTTAACCTCTAGGCCACTGCAGTTAGCTGGTGTTTGGTGGAGCGGGGGGCCAGATGGTCTATCCTCCTTGGCTCCAGTGAACATGTTTCACAACTGAAATGGTTATGCTCACGGGGGCATGCAGAAGAAAGATATATACGCCCAAAAGCTACCCTCAGAAGCACAGCCACCAGTGGCTCAAGTGGTAAGTGCTTGGTCTTGGAATGCTGGAGACCTGAGTTCTAATCCAATGTCTGCAATCTCCTGGGCATGTTTTTTTTTAATTAAAAAAATATATTTTTTAATTGAAAATGGGTATGCATTGCCCTGAGCAATCAGCCAACAGCCAATGCCCCTTCAATACCTGCATTCCTACTAGCAGTTGTGCCTTTGTTTTCTGCACTCTGGCCTAGGTAACACCCATACAAAAGTTTGTCTCTCTGGCCCCAGTTGACTGGAAAAAAACGAGGGGAAAAGGTGTAATCTACGGGTCATGGTTGATACAATAATTGCCCTGGGACTCAAACAGGACACCTTCACGAGGTGCTATGAGGTGACCACCGGCCCCTGAATAGCAAGCAAACCTGTATCAGCATCTCACCAGCAACTGAATGTGTCGCCTGCAGGCTACACATAAGAGGCTGCAGTAGGTGCATTAACCCATCGGGCTGTGGACCCTCCTTCCTCTGAGAGCAGGAAACTGAATTTCCATGTTGCCTTCCTTTGGCACATTTGATCTATCTTTCAACCCAATTCAGAGGATGTTTTGCTTCACGGAGAGATGATAATCATTGTGAGGTGTCAGCCACTAATAGCTAAGCAGGTCAGTTAAATCTTTGACTTTGTCATTGGGGTGTACTGATATGCGCTGGGCAGTCTTCTGTCCTGTGCTACTGTATGCATTCTTATTGCTGCTTGTTCACGATTCCTAAATGTAAACAGTGAAAGATTTGAAAGACTCTTGATGCAACAAGCATTTCCCACTCTTTGCCCTGGGGGTGAGAGGGCTGCTTTCGGCCTTCAACACCCTCAATTATGGAGTGGCCGGCTCCACCACTGAGAATGAGGGGCTAATCCTGGTCGGAAACGGGCAGAGGTCTGCGCCCTGTGTCCTCCACGCGTCCCTAACGCTCCCAAACGCGACCACAGCCCTTACGGGCACAGCCCTATGTCGGTGCAGCCTCTATGGTGCAGCCACCCAGGTAGCTTAGGGTTAGGATATGTGCTCTTCAACATAAGCCTGGCCAACCAGGCCCTGGAGAGTGTCACAGCATGCTCTGTAATCCCCTAGTGATGGTGGCCTTGGTGACGATGATCTTGCTGGAATACTGATGCCTTTTTTCCTCCCAGAAGCCCCAGAAGCCTATTGAAATGAAGGGGTGTGCACCTCTCACTGGCCTCTGTTTACCCTCTGGCTAACTGAAATTAGTTCTGGGCTTTCCAGGCAAATGTATCCATTTCGGGAGAGAGCTAGGAATAGGAAGGCTCTTTCTGCAGGCTCGGTGGGAAAGAGTCAGAGAGCTACATGCCTGAGGCATCTTTCTTCCTCCTTCGCTCATTGTGTTCCCTAACTTCTAACTCTCTGCCAGGCCAGGCCCTGTTTCTTTTACTGCCAACCCCCCCTAACCCCTCGTCTTCCACCTACTTCCCGCTCTATTATGCCTTCTCCTTTTTTGCTCTCTTCTGTGGCCCTTTGAAAATGAATGCAGGCCTAGCTAAGCCTCATGAAGGAAATCTACCAACAAAAGATGCATTCCTTGCTTATGGGAGGCGGGGTAGATCTAGAAGGGCATGGCGTAGGTTCCCTGGTAAAGGGAGGAAGAAAGAATAGAGGCGGCCAGGAAGTGCACGTTAGTGCCGGATGAGGATAAAAATGTCAGCCCATTGTGGGGTCCATTCCATCTTCCCCCTTCCTCATGGCCCCTTTCCCCACATTAGAACCCTCCCTCCACTATTCAGGGCCCACTTTATCCCACATCCCCATGCTTCTCTCGTTCTACCACCCCCCACTCACCCAGGCCGCTCCTCTTCTCCACAGGGACCCCTTCATCCAGCCCTACCTTCCCTTTTTGCCTACCCGGCCTCCTCCTTTATTTACTCTGCACTTCCTCTCCCCCACCTCTACAGTCCTGCCTCTTTTCCACCCTCCCATTACCAGGGAACTCATTACATAACCACTGAACCTTTTAGAAGGACTGGGTCCCCTCAACTGATTACCCAACTACTCTGTTTCTGTGCCGAAAGCAGGACTCGAACCCAGGCCCCCAGTGCTGTAACACAAGCACTTAACCTCTAGGCCACTGCAGTTAGCTGGTGTTTGGTGGAGCGGGGGGCCAGATGGTCTATCCTCCTTGGCTCCAGTGAACATGTTTCACAACTGAAATGGTTATGCTCACGGGGGCATGCAGAAGAAAGATATATACGCCCAAAAGCTACCCTCAGAAGCACAGCCACCAGTGGCTCAAGTGGTAAGTGCTTGGTCTTGGAATGCTGGAGACCTGAGTTCTAATCCAATGTCTGCAATCTCCTGGGCATGTTTTTTTTTAATTAAAAAAATATATTTTTTAATTGAAAATGGGTATGCATTGCCCTGAGCAATCAGCCAACAGCCAATGCCCCTTCAATACCTGCATTCCTACTAGCAGTTGTGCCTTTGTTTTCTGCACTCTGGCCTAGGTAACACCCATACAAAAGTTTGTCTCTCTGGCCCCAGTTGACTGGAAAAAAACGAGGGGAAAAGGTGTAATCTACGGGTCATGGTTGATACAATAATTGCCCTGGGACTCAAACAGGACACCTTCACGAGGTGCTATGAGGTGACCACCGGCCCCTGCATAGCAAGCAAACCTGTATCAGCATCTCACCAGCAACTGAATGTGTCGCCTGCAGGCTACACATAAGAGGCTGCAGTAGGTGCATTAACCCATCGGGCTGTGGACCCTCCTTCCTCTGAGAGCAGGAAACTGAATTTCCATGTTGCCTTCCTTTGGCACATTTGATCTATCTTTCAACCCAATTCAGAGGATGTTTTGCTTCACGGAGAGATGATAATCATTGTGAGGTGTCAGCCACTAATAGCTAAGCAGGTCAGTTAAATCTTTGACTTTGTCATTGGGGTGTACTGATATGCGCTGGGCAGTCTTCTGTCCTGTGCTACTGTATGCATTCTTATTGCTGCTTGTTCACGATTCCTAAATGTAAACAGTGAAAGATTTGAAAGACTCTTGATGCAACAAGCATTTCCCACTCTTTGCCCTGGGGGTGAGAGGGCTGCTTTCGGCCTTCAACACCCTCAATTATGGAGTGGCCGGCTCCACCACTGAGAATGAGGGGCTAATCCTGGTCGGAAACGGGCAGAGGTCTGCGCCCTGCGTCCTCCACGCGTCCCTAACGCTCCCTAACGCTCCCAAACGCGACCACAGCCCTTACGGGCACAGCCCTATGTCGGTGCAGCCTCTATGGTGCAGCCACCCAGGTAGCTTAGGGTTAGGATATGTGCTCTTCAACATAAGCCTGGCCAACCAGGCCCTGGAGAGTGTCACAGCATGCTCTGTAATCCCCTAGTGATGGTGGCCTTGGTGACGATGATCTTGCTGGAATACTGATGCCTTTTTTCCTCCCAGAAGCCCCAGAAGCCTATTGAAATGAAGGGGTGTGCACCTCTCACTGGCCTCTGTTTACCCTCTGGCTAACTGAAATTAGTTCTGGGCTTTCCAGGCAAATGTATCCATTTCGGGAGAGAGCTAGGAATAGGAAGGCTCTTTCTGCAGGCTCGGTGGGAAAGAGTCAGAGAGCTACATGCCTGAGGCATCTTTCTTCCTCCTTCGCTCATTGTGTTCCCTAACTTCTAACTCTCTGCCAGGCCAGGCCCTGTTTCTTTTACTGCCAACCCCCCCTAACCCCTCGTCTTCCACCTACTTCCCGCTCTATTATGCCTTCTCCTTTTTTGCTCTCTTCTGTGGCCCTTTGAAAATGAATGCAGGCCTAGCTAAGCCTCATGAAGGAAATCTACCAACAAAAGATGCATTCCTTGCTTATGGGAGGCGGGGTAGATCTAGAAGGGCATGGCGTAGGTTCCCTGGTAAAGGGAGGAAGAAAGAATAGAGGCGGCCAGGAAGTGCACGTTAGTGCCGGATGAGGATAAAAATGTCAGCCCATTGTGGGGTCCATTCCATCTTCCCCCTTCCTCATGGCCCCTTTCCCCACATTAGAACCCTCCCTCCACTATTCAGGGCCCACTTTATCCCACATCCCCATGCTTCTCTCGTTCTACCACCCCCCACTCACCCAGGCCGCTCCTCTTCTCCACAGGGACCCCTTCATCCAGCCCTACCATCCCTTTTTGCCTCCTCCTTTATTTACTCTGCACTTCCTCTCCCCCACCTCTACAGTCCTGCCTCTTTTCCACCCTCCCTTTACCAGGGAACTCATTACATAACCACTGAACCTTTTAGAAGGACTGGGTCCCCTCAACTGATTACCCAACTACTCTGTTTCCGTGCCGAAAGCAGGACTCGAACCCAGGCCCCCAGTGCTGTAACACAAGCACTTAACCTCTAGGCCACTGCAGTTAGCTGGTGTTTGGTGGAGCGGGGGGCCAGATGGTCTATCCTCCTTGGCTCCAGTGAACATGTTTCACAACTGAAATGGTTATGCTCACGGGGGCATGCAGAAGAAAGATATATACGCCCAAAAGCTACCCTCAGAAGCACAGCCACCAGTGGCTCAAGTGGTAAGTGCTTGGTCTTGGAATGCTGGAGACCTGAGTTCTAATCCAATGTCTGCAATCTCCTGGGCATGTTTTTTTTTAATTAAAAAAATATATTTTTTAATTGAAAATGGGTATGCATTGCCCTGAGCAATCAGCCAACAGCCAATGCCCCTTCAATACCTGCATTCCTACTAGCAGTTGTGCCTTTGTTTTCTGCACTCTGGCCTAGGTAACACCCATACAAAAGTTTGTCTCTCTGGCCCCAGTTGACTGGAAAAAAATGAGGGGAAAAGGTGTAATCTACGGGTCATGGTTGATACAATAATTGCCCTGGGACTCAAACAGGACACCTTCACGAGGTGCTATGAGGTGACCACCGGCCCCTGAATAGCAAGCAAACCTGTATCAGCATCTCACCAGCAACTGAATGTGTCGCCTGCAGGCGACACATAAGAGGCTGCAGTAGGTGCATTAACCCATCGGGCTGTGGACCCTCCTTCCTCTGAGAGCAGGAAACTGAATTTCCATGTTGCCTTCCTTTGGCACATTTGATCTATCTTTCAACCCAATTCAGAGGATGTTTTGCTTCACGGAGAGATGATAATCATTGTGAGGTGTCAGCCACTAATAGCTAAGCAGGTCAGTTAAATCTTTGACTTTGTCATTGGGGTGTACTGATATGCGCTGGGCAGTCTTCTGTCCTGTGCTTCTGTATGCATTCTTATTGCTGCTTGTTCACGATTCCTAAATGTAAACAGTGAAAGATTTGAAAGACTCTTGATGCAACAAGCATTTCCCACTCTTTGCCCTGGGGGTGAGAGGGCTGCTTTCGGCCTTCAACACCCTCAATTTTGGAGTGGCCGGCTCCACCACTGAGAATGAGGGGCTAATCCTGGTCGGAAACGGGCAGAGGTCTGCGCCCTGCGTCCTCCACGCGTCCCTAACGCTCCCAAACGCGACCACAGCCCTTACGGGCACAGCCCTATGTCGGTGCAGCCTCTATGGTGCAGCCACCCAGGTAGCTTAGGGTTAGGATATGTGCTCTTCAACATAAGCCTGGCCAACCAGGCCCTGGAGAGTGTCACAGCATGCTCTGTAATCCCCTGGTGATGGTGGCCTTGGTGACGATGATCTTGCTGGAATACTGATGCCTTTTTTCCTCCCAGAAGCCCCAGAAGCCTATTGAAATGAAGGGGTGTGCACCTCTCACTGGCCTCTGTTTACCCTCTGGCTAACTGAAATTAGTTCTGGGCTTTCCAGGCAAATGTATCCATTTCGGGAGAGAGCTAGGAATAGGAAGGCTCTTTCTGCAGGCTCGGTGGGAAAGAGTCAGAGAGCTACATGCCTGAGGCATCTTTCTTCCTCCTTCGCTCATTGTGTTCCCTAACTTCTAACTCTCTGCCAGGCCAGGCCCTGTTTCTTTTACTGCCAACCCCCCCTAACCCCTCGTCTTCCACCTACTTCCCGCTCTATTATGCCTTCTCCTTTTTTGCTCTCTTCTGTGGCCCTTTGAAAATGAATGCAGGCCTAGCTAAGCCTCATGAAGGAAATCTACCAACAAAAGATGCATTCCTTGCTTATGGGAGGCGGGGTAGATCTAGAAGGGCATGGCGTAGGTTCCCTGGTAAAGGGAGGAAGAAAGAATAGAGGCGGCCAGGAAGTGCACGTTAGTGCCGGATGAGGATAAAAATGTCAGCCCATTGTGGGGTCCATTCCATCTTCCCCCTTCCTCATGGCCCCTTTCCCCACATTAGAACCCTCCCTCCACTATTCAGGGCCCACTTTATCCCACATCCCCATGCTTCTCTCGTTCTACCACCCCCCACTCACCCAGGCCGCTCCTCTTCTCCACAGCGACCCCTTCATCCAGCCCTACCTTCCCTTTTTGCCTACCCGGCCTCCTCCTTTATTTACTCTGCACTTCCTCTCCCCCACCTCTACAGTCCTGCCTCCTTTCCACCCTCCCTTTACCAGGGAACTCATTACATAACCACTGAACCTTTTAGAAGGACTGGGTCCCCTCAACTGATTACCCAACTACTCTGTTTCTGTGCCGAAAGCAGGACTCGAACCCAGGCCCCCAGTGCTGTAACACAAGTACTTAACCTCTAGGCCACTGCAGTTAGCTGGTGTTGGGTGGAGCGGGGGGCCAGATGGTCTATCCTCCTTGGCTCCAGTGAACATGTTTCACAACTGAAATGGTTATGCTCACGGGGGCATGCAGAAGAAAGATATATACGCCCAAAAGCTACCCTCAGAAGCACAGCCACCAATGGCTCAAGTAGTAAGTGTTTGGTCTTGGAATGCTGGAGACCTGAGTTCTAATCCAATGTCTGCAATCTCCTGGGCATGTTTTTTTTAATTAAAAAAATATATTTTTTAGTTGAAAATGGGTATGCATTGCCCTGAGCAATCAGCCAACAGCCAATGCCCCTTCAATACCTGCTTTCCTACTAGCAGTTGTGCCTTTGTTTTCTGCACTCTGGCCTAGGTAACACCCATACAAAAGTTTGTCTCTCTGGCCCCAGTTGCCTGGAAAAAAACGAGGGGAAAAGGTGTAATCTACGGGTCATGGTTGATACAATAATTGCCCTGGGACTCAAACAGGACACCTTCACGAGGTGCTATGCGGTGACCACCGGCCCCTGCATAGCAAGCAAACCTGTATCAGCATCTCACCAGCAACTGAATGTGTCGCCTGCAGGCTACACATAAGAGGCTGCAGTAGGTGCATTAACCCATCGGGCTGTGGACCCTCCTTCCTCTGAGAGCAGGAAACTGAATTTCCATGTTGCCTTCCTTTGGCACATTTGATCTATCTTTCAACCCAATTCAGAGGGTGTTTTGCTTCACGGAGAGATGATAATCATTGTGAGGTGTCAGCCACTAATAGCTAAGCAGGTCAGTTAAATCTTTGACTTTGTCATTGGGGTGTACTGATATGCGCTGGGCAGTCTTCTGTCCTGTGCTACTGTATGCATTCTTATTGCTGCTTGTTCACGATTCCTAAATGTAAACATTGAAAGATTTGAAAGACTCTTGATGCACCAAGCATTTCCCACTCTTTGCCCTGGGGGTGAGAGGGCTGCTTTCGGCCTTCAACACCCTCAATTATGGAGTGGCCGGCTCCACCACTGAGAATGAGGGGCTAATCCTGGTCGGAAACGGGCAGAGGTCTGCGCCCTGCGTCCTCCACGCGCCCCTAACGCTCCCAAACGCGACCACAGCCCTTACGGGCACAGCCCTATGTCGGTGCAGCCTCTATGGTGCAGCCACCCAGGTAGCTTAGGGTTAGGATATGTGCTCTTCAACATAAGCCTGGCCAACCAGGCCCTGGAGAGTGTCACAGCATGCTCTGTAATCCCCTAGTGATGGTGGCCTTGGTGACGATGATCTTGCTGGAATACTGATGCCTTTTTTCCTCCCAGAAGCCCCAGAAGCCTATTGAAATGAAGGGGTGTGCACCTCTCACTGGCCTCTGTTTACCCTCTGGCTAACTGAAATTAGTTCTGGGCTTTCCAGGCAAATGTATCCATTCGGGAGAGAGCTAGGAATAGGAAGGCTCTTTCTGCAGGCTCGGTGGGGAAGAGTCAGAGAGCTACATGCCTGAGGCATCTTTCTTCCTCCTTTGCTCATTGTGTTCCCTAACTTCTAACTCTCTGCCAGGCCAGGCCCTGTTTCTTTTACTGCCAACCCCCCCTAACCCCTCGTCTTCCACCTACTTCCCGCTCTATTATGCCTTCTCCTTTTCTGCTCTCTTCTGTGGCCCTTTGAAAATGAATGCAGGCCTAGCTAAGCCTCATGAAGGAAATCTACCAACAAAAGATGCATTCCTTGCTTATGGGAGGTGCTGTGAGACGAGCAAGAAGGGCTGAAGGGGTGATTGGGTTGTTGAGTCGGGAAGCACTAGAGGTGTAGCCAGGATTGTCTAGCAAATGGAGCCTGATGCTACTGTAGTTGGGCCCACTGCACTGACAAAAATATCTGTAAATACCCACACAGCGCTGCTGAGTGGGCATTTACAGATTTTTGGTGGGCCTTGCCCCTCAGGCCCTACCCTGCCTACGCCTCTGTTCTCTCCCCCAGGGCAAAGAGTGGGAAAGGCTCGCTACAGCAAGAGTCTATCAAATCTTTCACTTTTGAGAGCAGAGTGTTTACATTTAAAAATCTTGAACAAGCAGCAATACCAAAGCATACAGTAGTAGTGGACAGAAGACTGCCCTGCACATATCAGTACACCCCAATGACAAAGGCAAAGATTTAACTGACCTGCTTAGCTATTAGTGGGTGACACCTCACAATGAGTATCATCTCTCCGTGAAGCAAAACATCCTCTGAATTGGGGTGAAAGACAGATCTAATGTGCCAAAGGAAGGCAACATGGAAATTCAGTGTTCTGCCCTCAGGAAGGAGGGTCGACAGCCCAATGGGTTAATGCACCTACTGCAGCCTCCTATGTGTAGCCTGTAGGCGACACATTCAGTTGCTGGTGAGATGCTGATAAGGTTTGCTTGCATTGCAGGGGCCGGGGGTCACCTCACAGCGCCTCGAGAAGGTGTCCTGTTTGAGTCCCTGTGCAAATATCTTCTCAACCATGACCCGTAGGTTACACTTTTCCCCTCGTTTTTTCCAGTCAGTTGGGGCCAGAGAGACAAGCTTTTCTATGGGCGTTACCAAGGCCAGAGTGCAGAAAACAAAGGCACAATTGTTAGTAGGAATGCAGGTATTGAAGGGGCATTAGCTGTTGGCTGATCGCACAGGGCAATTCATACCCATTTTCAAAAGAAAAAATAAATGTTTTAAAAATAAAATAAAAATGCCCCGCAGATTCCAGACATTGGATTAGAACTCAGGTCTCCAAAATTCCAAGACCAAGCACTTACCACTTGAGCCACTGGCGGATGTGCTTCTGAGAGTTGGTTTTGGGCCAATATATCTTTCTTCTGCATGCCCCTGCGAGCATACCCATTTGCATTGTGAAACATGTTCACTGAAGAAAATGAGGAAAGAACATCTGGCCCCCCAGCTCCACCAAATACCAGCTAACTGCAGTGGCTTAGAGGTTAAGTGCTTGCGTTACAGCGCTGGGGGCCTGGGTTCGAGTCCTGCTTTCGGCACTTAAACGGAATAGTGGGGTAATCTCCTTGTACAGTTGCTGTGAAACATAGCAGAGAAGTGGGACTGTGAAAGTGAGGGAGTGCAGGCTGAAGGAGGAAGGGGGGCAAGCTAAAGGAGGAGGTAGGGCAGGCAAAAGGGAGAGGGAGGGGTGGATGCAGTGGTCGTGTGGAGAGGAGGCGGGGTAGATCTAGAAGGGCATGGCGTAGGTTCCCTGGTAAAGGGAGGAAGAAAGAATAGAGGAGGCCAGGAAGTGCCCGCTAGTGCCGGATGAGGATAAAAATGTCAGCCCATTGTGGGGTCCATTCCATCTTCCCCTTCCTCAATGGCCCCTTTCCCCACATTAGAACCCTCCCTCCACTATTCAGGGCCCACTTTATCCCACCCCCCCACTCACCCAGGCCGCTCCTCTTCTCCACAGCGACCCCTTCATCCAGCCCTACCTTCCCTTTTTGCCTACCCGGCCTCCTCCTTTATTTACTCTGCACTTCCTCTCCCCCACCTCTACAGTCCTGCCTCCTTTCCACCCTCCCTTTACCAGGGAACTCATTACATAACCACTGAACCTTTTAGAAGGACTGGGTCCCCTCAACTGATTACCCAACTACTCTGTTTCTGTGCCGAAAGCAGGACTCGAACCCAGGCCCCCAGTGCTGTAACACAAGTACTTAACCTCTAGGCCACTGCAGTTAGCTGGTGTTGGGTGGAGCGGGGGGCCAGATGGTCTATCCTCCTTGGCTCCAGTGAACATGTTTCACAACTGAAATGGTTATGCTCACGGGGGCATGCAGAAGAAAGATATATACGCCCAAAAGCTACCCTCAGAAGCACAGCCACCAATGGCTCAAGTAGTAAGTGCTTGGTCTTGGAATGCTGGAGACCTGAGTTCTAATCCAATGTCTGCAATCTCCTGGGCATGTTTTTTTTAATTAAAAAAATATATTTTTTAGTTGAAAATGGGTATGCATTGCCCTGAGCAATCAGCCAACAGCCAATGCCCCTTCAATACCTGCTTTCCTACTAGCAGTTGTGCCTTTGTTTTCTGCACTCTGGCCTAGGTAACACCCATACAAAAGTTTGTCTCTCTGGCCCCAGTTGCCTGGAAAAAAACGAGGGGAAAAGGTGTAATCTACGGGTCATGGTTGATACAATAATTGCCCTGGGACTCAAACAGGACACCTTCACGAGGTGCTATGAGGTGACCACCGGCCCCTGCATAGCAAGCAAACCTGTATCAGCATCTCACCAGCAACTGAATGTGTCGCCTGCAGGCTACACATAAGAGGCTGCAGTAGGTGCATTAACCCATCGGGCTGTGGACCCTCCTTCCTCTGAGAGCAGGAAACTGAATTTCCATGTTGCCTTCCTATGGCACATTTGATCTATCTTTCAACCCAATTCAGAGGGTGTTTTGCTTCACGGAGAGATGATAATCATTGTGAGGTGTCAGCCACTAATAGCTAAGCAGGTCAGTTAAATCTTTGACTTTGTCATTGGGGTGTACTGATATGCGCTGGGCAGTCTTCTGTCCTGTGCTACTGTATGCATTCTTATTGCTGCTTGTTCACGATTCCTAAATGTAAACATTGAAAGATTTGAAAGACTCTTGATGCACCAAGCACTTCCCACTCTTTGCCCTGGGGGTGAGAGGGCTGCTTTCGGCCTTCAACACCCTCAATTATGGAGTGGCCGGCTCCACCACTGAGAATGAGGGGCTAATCCTGGTCGGAAACGGGCAGAGGTCTGCGCCCTGCGTCCTCCACGCGTCCCTAACGCTCCCAAACGCGACCACAGCCCTTACGGGCACAGCCCTATGTCGGTGCAGCCTCTATGGTGCAGCCACCCAGGTAGCTTAGGGTTAGGATATGTGCTCTTCAACATAAGCCTGGCCAACCAGGCCCTGGAGAGTGTCACAGCATGCTCTGTAATCCCCTAGTGATGGTGGCCTTGGTGACGATGATCTTGCTGGAATACTGATGCCTTTTTTCCTCCCAGAAGCCCCAGAAGCCTATTGAAATGAAGGGGTGTGCACCTCTCACTGGCCTCTGTTTACCCTCTGGCTAACTGAAATTAGTTCTGGGCTTTCCAGGCAAATGTATCCATTCGGGAGAGAGCTAGGAATAGGAAGGCTCTTTCTGCAGGCTCGGTGGGGAAGAGTCAGAGAGCTACATGCCTGAGGCATCTTTCTTCCTCCTTTGCTCATTGTGTTCCCTAACTTCTAACTCTCTGCCAGGCCAGGCCCTGTTTCTTTTACTGCCAACCCCCCCTAACCCCTCGTCTTCCACCTACTTCCCGCTCTATTATGCCTTCTCCTTTTCTGCTCTCTTCTGTGGCCCTTTGAAAATGAATGCAGGCCTAGCTAAGCCTCATGAAGGAAATCTACCAACAAAAGATGCATTCCTTGCTTATGGGAGGTGCTGTGAGACGAGCAAGAAGGGCTGAAGGGGTGATTGGGTTGTTGAGTCGGGAAGCACTAGAGGTGTAGCCAGGATTGTCTAGCAAATGGAGCCTGATGCTAATGTAGTTGGGCCCACTGCACTGACAAAAATATCTGTAAATACCCACACAGCGCTGCTGAGTGGGCATTTACAGATTTTTGGTGGGCCTTGCCCCTCAGGCCCTACCCTGCCTACGCCTCTGTTCTCTCCCCCAGGGCAAAGAGTGGGAAAGGCTCGCTACAGCAAGAGTCTATCAAATCTTTCACTTTTGAGAGCAGAGTGTTTACATTTAAAAATCTTGAACAAGCAGCAATACCAAAGCATACAGTAGTAGTGGACAGAAGACTGCCCTGCACATATCAGTACACCCCAATGACAAAGGCAAAGATTTAACTGACCTGCTTAGCTATTAGTGGGTGACACCTCACAATGAGTATCATCTCTCCGTGAAGCAAAACATCCTCTGAATTGGGGTGAAAGACAGATCTAATGTGCCAAAGGAAGGCAACATGGAAATTCAGTGTTCTGCCCTCAGGAAGGAGGGTCGACAGCCCAATGGGTTAATGCACCTACTGCAGCCTCCTATGTGTAGCCTGTAGGCGACACATTCAGTTGCTGGTGAGATGCTGATAAGGTTTGCTTGCTATGCAGGGGCCGGGGGTCACCTCACAGCGCCTCGAGAGGGTGTCCTGTTTGAGTCCCTGTGCAAATATCTTCTCAACCATGACCCGTAGGTTACACTTTTCCCCTCGTTTTTTCCAGTCAGTTGGGGCCAGAGAGACAAGCTTTTCTATGGGCGTTACCAAGGCCAGAGTGCAGAAAACAAAGGCACAATTGTTAGTAGGAATGCAGGTATTGAAGGGGCATTAGCTGTTGGCTGATCGCACAGGGCAATTCATACCCATTTTCAAAAGAAAAAATAAATGTTTTAAAAAATAAAATAAAAAATGCCCCGCAGATTCCAGACATTGGATTAGAACTCAGGTCTCCAAAATTCCAAGACCAAGCACTTACCACTTGAGCCACTGGCGGATGTGCTTCTGAGAGTTGGTTTTGGGCCAATATATCTTTCTTCTGCATGCCCCTGCGAGCATACCCATTTGCATTGTGAAACATGTTCACTGAAGAAAATGAGGAAAGAACATCTGGCCCCCCAGCTCCACCAAATACCAGCTAACTGCAGTGGCTTAGAGGTTAAGTGCTTGCGTTACAGCGCTGGGGGCCTGGGTTCGAGTCCTGCTTTCGGCACTTAAATGGAATAGTGGGGTAATCTCCTTGTACAGTTGCTGTGAAACATAGCAGAGAAGTGGGACTGTGAAAGTGAGGGAGTGCAGGCTGAAGGAGGAAGGGGGGCAAGCTAAAGGAGGAGGTAGGGCAGGCAAAAGGGAGAGGGAGGGGTGGATGCAGTGGTCGTGTGGAGAGGAGGCGGGGTAGATCTAGAAGGGCATGGCGTAGGTTCCCTGGTAAAGGGAGGAAGAAAGAATAGAGGCGGCCAGGAAGTGCACGTTAGTGCCGGATGAGGATAAAAATGTCAGCCCATTGTGGGGTCCATTCCATCTTCCCCCTTCCTCATGGCCCCTTTCCCCACATTAGAACCCTCCCTCCACTATTCAGGGCCCACTTTATCCCACATCCCCATGCTTCTCTCGTTCTACCACCCCCCACTCACCCAGGCCGCTCCTCTTCTCCACAGCGACCCCTTCATCCAGCCCTACCTTCCCTTTTTGCCTACCCGGCCTCCTCCTTTATTTACTCTGCACTTCCTCTCCCCCACCTCTACAGTCCTGCCTCCTTTCCACCCTCCCTTTACCAGGGAACTCATTACATAACCACTGAACCTTTTAGAAGGACTGGGTCCCCTCAACTGATTACCCAACTACTCTGTTTCTGTGCCGAAAGCAGGACTCGAACCCAGGCCCCCAGTGCTGTAACACAAGTACTTAACCTCTAGGCCACTGCAGTTAGCTGGTGTTGGGTGGAGCGGGGGGCCAGATGGTCTATCCTCCTTGGCTCCAGTGAACATGTTTCACAACTGAAATGGTTATGCTCACGGGGGCATGCAGAAGAAAGATATATACGCCCAAAAGCTACCCTCAGAAGCACAGCCACCAATGGCTCAAGTAGTAAGTGCTTGGTCTTGGAATGCTGGAGACCTGAGTTCTAATCCAATGTCTGCAATCTCCTGGGCATGTTTTTTTTAATTAAAAAAATATATTTTTTAGTTGAAAATGGGTATGCATTGCCCTGAGCAATCAGCCAACAGCCAATGCCCCTTCAATACCTGCTTTCCTACTAGCAGTTGTGCCTTTGTTTTCTGCACTCTGGCCTAGGTAACACCCATACAAAAGTTTGTCTCTCTGGCCCCAGTTGCCTGGAAAAAAACGAGGGGAAAAGGTGTAATCTACGGGTCATGGTTGATACAATAATTGCCCTGGGACTCAAACAGGACACCTTCACGAGGTGCTATGAGGTGACCACCGGCCCCTGCATAGCAAGCAAACCTGTATCAGCATCTCACCAGCAACTGAATGTGTCGCCTGCAGGCTACACATAAGAGGCTGCAGTAGGTGCATTAACCCATCGGGCTGTGGACCCTCCTTCCTCTGAGAGCAGGAAACTGAATTTCCATGTTGCCTTCCTTTGGCAGATTTGATCTATCTTTCAACCCAATTCAGAGGGTGTTTTGCTTCACGGAGAGATGATAATCATTGTGAGGTGTCAGCCACTAATAGCTAAGCAGGTCAGTTAAATCTTTGACTTTGTCATTGGGGTGTACTGATATGCGCTGGGCAGTCTTCTGTCCTGTGCTACTGTATGCATTCTTATTGCTGCTTGTTCACGATTCCTAAATGTAAACATTGAAAGATTTGAAAGACTCTTGATGCACCAAGCATTTCCCACTCTTTGCCCTGGGGGTGAGAGGGCTGCTTTCGGCCTTCAACACCCTCAATTATGGAGTGGCCGGCTCCACCACTGAGAATGAGGGGCTAATCCTGGTCGGAAACGGGCAGAGGTCTGCGCCCTGCGTCCTCCACGCGCCCCTAACGCTCCCAAACGCGACCACAGCCCTTACGGGCACAGCCCTATGTCGGTGCAGCCTCTATGGTGCAGCCACCCAGGTAGCTTAGGGTTAGGATATGTGCTCTTCAACATAAGCCTGGCCAACCAGGCCCTGGAGAGTGTCACAGCATGCTCTGTAATCCCCTAGTGATGGTGGCCTTGGTGACGATGATCTTGCTGGAATACTGATGCCTTTTTTCCTCCCAGAAGCCCCAGAAGCCTATTGAAATGAAGGGGTGTGCACCTCTCACTGGCCTCTGTTTACCCTCTGGCTAACTGAAATTAGTTCTGGGCTTTCCAGGCAAATGTATCCATTCGGGAGAGAGCTAGGAATAGGAAGGCTCTTTCTGCAGGCTCGGTGGGGAAGAGTCAGAGAGCTACATGCCTGAGGCATCTTTCTTCCTCCTTTGCTCATTGTGTTCCCTAACTTCTAACTCTCTGCCAGGCCAGGCCCTGTTTCTTTTACTGCCAACCCCCCCTAACCCCTCGTCTTCCACCTACTTCCCGCTCTATTATGCCTTCTCCTTTTCTGCTCTCTTCTGTGGCCCTTTGAAAATGAATGCAGGCCTAGCTAAGCCTCATGAAGGAAATCTACCAACAAAAGATGCATTCCTTGCTTATGGGAGGTGCTGTGAGACGAGCAAGAAGGGCTGAAGGGGTGATTGGGTTGTTGAGTCGGGAAGCACTAGAGGTGTAGCCAGGATTGTCTAGCAAATGGAGCCTGATGCTACTGTAGTTGGGCCCACTGCACTGACAAAAATATCTGTAAATACCCACACAGCGCTGCTGAGTGGGCATTTACAGATTTTTGGTGGGCCTTGCCCCTCAGGCCCTACCCTGCCTACGCCTCTGTTCTCTCCCCCAGGGCAAAGAGTGGGAAAGGCTCGCTACAGCAAGAGTCTATCAAATCTTTCACTTTTGAGAGCAGAGTGTTTACATTTAAAAATCTTGAACAAGCAGCAATACCAAAGCATACAGTAGTAGTGGACAGAAGACTGCCCTGCACATATCAGTACACCCCAATGACAAAGGCAAAGATTTAACTGACCTGCTTAGCTATTAGTGGGTGACACCTCACAATGAGTATCATCTCTCCGTGAAGCAAAACATCCTCTGAATTGGGGTGAAAGACAGATCTAATGTGCCAAAGGAAGGCAACATGGAAATTCAGTGTTCTGCCCTCAGGAAGGAGGGTCGACAGCCCAATGGGTTAATGCACCTACTGCAGCCTCCTATGTGTAGCCTGTAGGCGACACATTCAGTTGCTGGTGAGATGCTGATAAGGTTTGCTTGCATTGCAGGGGCCGGGGGTCACCTCACAGCGCCTCGAGAAGGTGTCCTGTTTGAGTCCCTGTGCAAATATCTTCTCAACCATGACCCGTAGGTTACACTTTTCCCCTCGTTTTTTCCAGTCAGTTGGGGCCAGAGAGACAAGCTTTTCTATGGGCGTTACCAAGGCCAGAGTGCAGAAAACAAAGGCACAATTGTTAGTAGGAATGCAGGTATTGAAGGGGCATTAGCTGTTGGCTGATCGCACAGGGCAATTCATACCCATTTTCAAAAGAAAAAATAAATGTTTTAAAAATAAAATAAAAATGCCCCGCAGATTCCAGACATTGGATTAGAACTCAGGTCTCCAAAATTCCAAGACCAAGCACTTACCACTTGAGCCACTGGCGGATGTGCTTCTGAGAGTTGGTTTTGGGCCAATATATCTTTCTTCTGCATGCCCCTGCGAGCATACCCATTTGCATTGTGAAACATGTTCACTGAAGAAAATGAGGAAAGAACATCTGGCCCCCCAGCTCCACCAAATACCAGCTAACTGCAGTGGCTTAGAGGTTAAGTGCTTGCGTTACAGCGCTGGGGGCCTGGGTTCGAGTCCTGCTTTCGGCACTTAAACGGAATAGTGGGGTAATCTCCTTGTACAGTTGCTGTGAAACATAGCAGAGAAGTGGGACTGTGAAAGTGAGGGAGTGCAGGCTGAAGGAGGAAGGGGGGCAAGCTAAAGGAGGAGGTAGGGCAGGCAAAAGGGAGAGGGAGGGGTGGATGCAGTGGTCGTGTGGAGAGGAGGCGGGGTAGATCTAGAAGGGCATGGCGTAGGTTCCCTGGTAAAGGGAGGAAGAAAGAATAGAGGAGGCCAGGAAGTGCCCGCTAGTGCCGGATGAGGATAAAAATGTCAGCCCATTGTGGGGTCCATTCCATCTTCCCCAATGGCCCCTTTCCCCACATTAGAACCCTCCCTCCACTATTCAGGGCCCACTTTATCCCACCCCCCCACTCACCCAGGCCGCTCCTCTTCTCCACAGCGACCCCTTCATCCAGCCCTACCTTCCCTTTTTGCCTACCCGGCCTCCTCCTTTATTTACTCTGCACTTCCTCTCCCCCACCTCTACAGTCCTGCCTCCTTTCCACCCTCCCTTTACCAGGGAACTCATTACATAACCACTGAACCTTTTAGAAGGACTGGGTCCCCTCAACTGATTACCCAACTACTCTGTTTCTGTGCCGAAAGCAGGACTCGAACCCAGGCCCCCAGTGCTGTAACACAAGTACTTAACCTCTAGGCCACTGCAGTTAGCTGGTGTTGGGTGGAGCGGGGGGCCAGATGGTCTATCCTCCTTGGCTCCAGTGAACATGTTTCACAACTGAAATGGTTATGCTCACGGGGGCATGCAGAAGAAAGATATATACGCCCAAAAGCTACCCTCAGAAGCACAGCCACCAATGGCTCAAGTAGTAAGTGCTTGGTCTTGGAATGCTGGAGACCTGAGTTCTAATCCAATGTCTGCAATCTCCTGGGCATGTTTTTTTTAATTAAAAAAATATATTTTTTAGTTGAAAATGGGTATGCATTGCCCTGAGCAATCAGCCAACAGCCAATGCCCCTTCAATACCTGCTTTCCTACTAGCAGTTGTGCCTTTGTTTTCTGCACTCTGGCCTAGGTAACACCCATACAAAAGTTTGTCTCTCTGGCCCCAGTTGCCTGGAAAAAAACGAGGGGAAAAGGTGTAATCTACGGGTCATGGTTGATACAATAATTGCCCTGGGACTCAAACAGGACACCTTCACGAGGTGCTATGAGGTGACCACCGGCCCCTGCATAGCAAGCAAACCTGTATCAGCATCTCACCAGCAACTGAATGTGTCGCCTGCAGGCTACACATAAGAGGCTGCAGTAGGTGCATTAACCCATCGGGCTGTGGACCCTCCTTCCTCTGAGAGCAGGAAACTGAATTTCCATGTTGCCTTCCTTTGGCACATTTGATCTATCTTTCAACCCAATTCAGAGGGTGTTTTGCTTCACGGAGAGATGATAATCATTGTGAGGTGTCAGCCACTAATAGCTAAGCAGGTCAGTTAAATCTTTGACTTTGTCATTGGGGTGTACTGATATGCGCTGGGCAGTCTTCTGTCCTGTGCTACTGTATGCATTCTTATTGCTGCTTGTTCACGATTCCTAAATGTAAACATTGAAAGATTTGAAAGACTCTTGATGCACCAAGCACTTCCCACTCTTTGCCCTGGGGGTGAGAGGGCTGCTTTCGGCCTTCAACACCCTCAATTATGGAGTGGCCGGCTCCACCACTGAGAATGAGGGGCTAATCCTGGTCGGAAACGGGCAGAGGTCTGCGCCCTGCGTCCTCCACGCGTCCCTAACGCTCCCAAACGCGACCACAGCCCTTACGGGCACAGCCCTATGTCGGTGCAGCCTCTATGGTGCAGCCACCCAGGTAGCTTAGGGTTAGGATATGTGCTCTTCAACATAAGCCTGGCCAACCAGGCCCTGGAGAGTGTCACAGCATGCTCTGTAATCCCCTAGTGATGGTGGCCTTGGTGACGATGATCTTGCTGGAATACTGATGCCTTTTTTCCTCCCAGAAGCCCCAGAAGCCTATTGAAATGAAGGGGTGTGCACCTCTCACTGGCCTCTGTTTACCCTCTGGCTAACTGAAATTAGTTCTGGGCTTTCCAGGCAAATGTATCCATTCGGGAGAGAGCTAGGAATAGGAAGGCTCTTTCTGCAGGCTCGGTGGGGAAGAGTCAGAGAGCTACATGCCTGAGGCATCTTTCTTCCTCCTTTGCTCATTGTGTTCCCTAACTTCTAACTCTCTGCCAGGCCAGGCCCTGTTTCTTTTACTGCCAACCCCCCCTAACCCCTCGTCTTCCACCTACTTCCCGCTCTATTATGCCTTCTCCTTTTCTGCTCTCTTCTGTGGCCCTTTGAAAATGAATGCAGGCCTAGCTAAGCCTCATGAAGGAAATCTACCAACAAAAGATGCATTCCTTGCTTATGGGAGGTGCTGTGAGACGAGCAAGAAGGGCTGAAGGGATGATTGGGTTGTTGAGTCGGGAAGCACTAGAGGTGTAGCCAGGATTGTCTAGCAAATGGAGCCTGATGCTAATGTAGTTGGGCCCACTGCACTGACAAAAATATCTGTAAATACCCACACAGCGCTGCTGAGTGGGCATTTACAGATTTTTGGTGGGCCTTGCCCCTCAGGCCCTACCCTGCCTACGCCTCTGTTCTCTCCCCCAGGGCAAAGAGTGGGAAAGGCTCGCTACAGCAAGAGTCTATCAAATCTTTCACTTTTGAGAGCAGAGTGTTTACATTTAAAAATCTTGAACAAGCAGCAATACCAAAGCATACAGTAGTAGTGGACAGAAGACTGCCCTGCACATATCAGTACACCCCAATGACAAAGGCAAAGATTTAACTGACCTGCTTAGCTATTAGTGGGTGACACCTCACAATGAGTATCATCTCTCCGTGAAGCAAAACATCCTCTGAATTGGGGTGAAAGACAGATCTAATGTGCCAAAGGAAGGCAACATGGAAATTCAGTGTTCTGCCCTCAGGAAGGAGGGTCGACAGCCCAATGGGTTAATGCACCTACTGCAGCCTCCTATGTGTAGCCTGTAGGCGACACATTCAGTTGCTGGTGAGATGCTGATAAGGTTTGCTTGCTATGCAGGGGCCGGGGGTCACCTCACAGCGCCTCGAGAGGGTGTCCTGTTTGAGTCCCTGTGCAAATATCTTCTCAACCATGACCCGTAGGTTACACTTTTCCCCTCGTTTTTTCCAGTCAGTTGGGGCCAGAGAGACAAGCTTTTCTATGGGCGTTACCAAGGCCAGAGTGCAGAAAACAAAGGCACAATTGTTAGTAGGAATGCAGGTATTGAAGGGGCATTAGCTGTTGGCTGATCGCACAGGGCAATTCATACCCATTTTCAAAAGAAAAAATAAATGTTTTAAAAAATAAAATAAAAAATGCCCCGCAGATTCCAGACATTGGATTAGAACTCAGGTCTCCAAAATTCCAAGACCAAGCACTTACCACTTGAGCCACTGGCGGATGTGCTTCTGAGAGTTGGTTTTGGGCCAATATATCTTTCTTCTGCATGCCCCTGCGAGCATACCCATTTGCATTGTGAAACATGTTCACTGAAGAAAATGAGGAAAGAACATCTGGCCCCCCAGCTCCACCAAATACCAGCTAACTGCAGTGGCTTAGAGGTTAAGTGCTTGCGTTACAGCGCTGGGGGCCTGGGTTCGAGTCCTGCTTTCGGCACTTAAATGGAATAGTGGGGTAATCTCCTTGTACAGTTGCTGTGAAACATAGCAGAGAAGTGGGACTGTGAAAGTGAGGGAGTGCAGGCTGAAGGAGGAAGGGGGGCAAGCTAAAGGAGGAGGTAGGGCAGGCAAAAGGGAGAGGGAGGGGTGGATGCAGTGGTCGTGTGGAGAGGAGGCGGGGTAGATCTAGAAGGGCATGGCGTAGGTTCCCTGGTAAAGGGAGGAAGAAAGAATAGAGGCGGCCAGGAAGTGCACGTTAGTGCCGGATGAGGATAAAAATGTCAGCCCATTGTGGGGTCCATTCCATCTTCCCCCTTCCTCATGGCCCCTTTCCCCACATTAGAACCCTCCCTCCACTATTCAGGGCCCACTTTATCCCACATCCCCATGCTTCTCTCGTTCTACCACCCCCCACTCACCCAGGCCGCTCCTCTTCTCCACAGCGACCCCTTCATCCAGCCCTACCTTCCCTTTTTGCCTACCCGGCCTCCTCCTTTATTTACTCTGCACTTCCTCTCCCCCACCTCTACAGTCCTGCCTCCTTTCCACCCTCCCTTTACCAGGGAACTCATTACATAACCACTGAACCTTTTAGAAGGACTGGGTCCCCTCAACTGATTACCCAACTACTCTGTTTCTGTGCCGAAAGCAGGACTCGAACCCAGGCCCCCAGTGCTGTAACACAAGTACTTAACCTCTAGGCCACTGCAGTTAGCTGGTGTTGGGTGGAGCGGGGGGCCAGATGGTCTATCCTCCTTGGCTCCAGTGAACATGTTTCACAACTGAAATGGTTATGCTCACGGGGGCATGCAGAAGAAAGATATATACGCCCAAAAGCTACCCTCAGAAGCACAGCCACCAATGGCTCAAGTAGTAAGTGCTTGGTCTTGGAATGCTGGAGACCTGAGTTCTAATCCAATGTCTGCAATCTCCTGGGCATGTTTTTTTTAATTAAAAAAATATATTTTTTAGTTGAAAATGGGTATGCATTGCCCTGAGCAATCAGCCAACAGCCAATGCCCCTTCAATACCTGCTTTCCTACTAGCAGTTGTGCCTTTGTTTTCTGCACTCTGGCCTAGGTAACACCCATACAAAAGTTTGTCTCTCTGGCCCCAGTTGCCTGGAAAAAAACGAGGGGAAAAGGTGTAATCTACGGGTCATGGTTGATACAATAATTGCCCTGGGACTCAAACAGGACACCTTCACGAGGTGCTATGAGGTGACCACCGGCCCCTGCATAGCAAGCAAACCTGTATCAGCATCTCACCAGCAACTGAATGTGTCGCCTGCAGGCTACACATAAGAGGCTGCAGTAGGTGCATTAACCCATCGGGCTGTGGACCCTCCTTCCTCTGAGAGCAGGAAACTGAATTTCCATGTTGCCTTCCTTTGGCACATTTGATCTATCTTTCAACCCAATTCAGAGGGTGTTTTGCTTCACGGAGAGATGATAATCATTGTGAGGTGTCAGCCACTAATAGCTAAGCAGGTCAGTTAAATCTTTGACTTTGTCATTGGGGTGTACTGATATGCGCTGGGCAGTCTTCTGTCCTGTGCTACTGTATGCATTCTTATTGCTGCTTGTTCACGATTCCTAAATGTAAACATTGAAAGATTTGAAAGACTCTTGATGCACCAAGCATTTCCCACTCTTTGCCCTGGGGGTGAGAGGGCTGCTTTCGGCCTTCAACACCCTCAATTATGGAGTGGCCGGCTCCACCACTGAGAATGAGGGGCTAATCCTGGTCGGAAACGGGCAGAGGTCTGCGCCCTGCGTCCTCCACGCGCCCCTAACGCTCCCAAACGCGACCACAGCCCTTACGGGCACAGCCCTATGTCGGTGCAGCCTCTATGGTGCAGCCACCCAGGTAGCTTAGGGTTAGGATATGTGCTCTTCAACATAAGCCTGGCCAACCAGGCCCTGGAGAGTGTCACAGCATGCTCTGTAATCCCCTAGTGATGGTGGCCTTGGTGACGATGATCTTGCTGGAATACTGATGCCTTTTTTCCTCCCAGAAGCCCCAGAAGCCTATTGAAATGAAGGGGTGTGCACCTCTCACTGGCCTCTGTTTACCCTCTGGCTAACTGAAATTAGTTCTGGGCTTTCCAGGCAAATGTATCCATTCGGGAGAGAGCTAGGAATAGGAAGGCTCTTTCTGCAGGCTCGGTGGGGAAGAGTCAGAGAGCTACATGCCTGAGGCATCTTTCTTCCTCCTTTGCTCATTGTGTTCCCTAACTTCTAACTCTCTGCCAGGCCAGGCCCTGTTTCTTTTACTGCCAACCCCCCCTAACCCCTCGTCTTCCACCTACTTCCCGCTCTATTATGCCTTCTCCTTTTCTGCTCTCTTCTGTGGCCCTTTGAAAATGAATGCAGGCCTAGCTAAGCCTCATGAAGGAAATCTACCAACAAAAGATGCATTCCTTGCTTATGGGAGGTGCTGTGAGACGAGCAAGAAGGGCTGAAGGGGTGATTGGGTTGTTGAGTCGGGAAGCACTAGAGGTGTAGCCAGGATTGTCTAGCAAATGGAGCCTGATGCTACTGTAGTTGGGCCCACTGCACTGACAAAAATATCTGTAAATACCCACACAGCGCTGCTGAGTGGGCATTTACAGATTTTTGGTGGGCCTTGCCCCTCAGGCCCTACCCTGCCTACGCCTCTGTTCTCTCCCCCAGGGCAAAGAGTGGGAAAGGCTCGCTACAGCAAGAGTCTATCAAATCTTTCACTTTTGAGAGCAGAGTGTTTACATTTAAAAATCTTGAACAAGCAGCAATACCAAAGCATACAGTAGTAGTGGACAGAAGACTGCCCTGCACATATCAGTACACCCCAATGACAAAGGCAAAGATTTAACTGACCTGCTTAGCTATTAGTGGGTGACACCTCACAATGAGTATCATCTCTCTGTGAAGCAAAACATCCTCTGAATTGGGGTGAAAGACAGATCTAATGTGCCAAAGGAAGGCAACATGGAAATTCAGTGTTCTGCCCTCAGGAAGGAGGGTCGACAGCCCAATGGGTTAATGCACCTACTGCAGCCTCCTATGTGTAGCCTGTAGGCGACACATTCAGTTGCTGGTGAGATGCTGATAAGGTTTGCTTGCATTGCAGGGGCCGGGGGTCACCTCACAGCGCCTCGAGAAGGTGTCCTGTTTGAGTCCCTGTGCAAATATCTTCTCAACCATGACCCGTAGGTTACACTTTTCCCCTCGTTTTTTCCAGTCAGTTGGGGCCAGAGAGACAAGCTTTTCTATGGGCGTTACCAAGGCCAGAGTGCAGAAAACAAAGGCACAATTGTTAGTAGGAATGCAGGTATTGAAGGGGCATTAGCTGTTGGCTGATCGCACAGGGCAATTCATACCCATTTTCAAAAGAAAAAATAAATGTTTTAAAAATAAAATAAAAATGCCCCGCAGATTCCAGACATTGGATTAGAACTCAGGTCTCCAAAATTCCAAGACCAAGCACTTACCACTTGAGCCACTGGCGGATGTGCTTCTGAGAGTTGGTTTTGGGCCAATATATCTTTCTTCTGCATGCCCCTGCGAGCATACCCATTTGCATTGTGAAACATGTTCACTGAAGAAAATGAGGAAAGAACATCTGGCCCCCCAGCTCCACCAAATACCAGCTAACTGCAGTGGCTTAGAGGTTAAGTGCTTGCGTTACAGCGCTGGGGGCCTGGGTTCGAGTCCTGCTTTCGGCACTTAAACGGAATAGTGGGGTAATCTCCTTGTACAGTTGCTGTGAAACATAGCAGAGAAGTGGGACTGTGAAAGTGAGGGAGTGCAGGCTGAAGGAGGAAGGGGGGCAAGCTAAAGGAGGAGGTAGGGCAGGCAAAAGGGAGAGGGAGGGGTGGATGCAGTGGTCGTGTGGAGAGGAGGCGGGGTAGATCTAGAAGGGCATGGCGTAGGTTCCCTGGTAAAGGGAGGAAGAAAGAATAGAGGAGGCCAGGAAGTGCCCGCTAGTGCCGGATGAGGATAAAAATGTCAGCCCATTGTGGGGTCCATTCCATCTTCCCCTTCCTCAATGGCCCCTTTCCCCACATTAGAACCCTCCCTCCACTATTCAGGGCCCACTTTATCCCACCCCCCCACTCACCCAGGCCGCTCCTCTTCTCCACAGCGACCCCTTCATCCAGCCCTACCTTCCCTTTTTGCCTACCCGGCCTCCTCCTTTATTTACTCTGCACTTCCTCTCCCCCACCTCTACAGTCCTGCCTCCTTTCCACCCTCCCTTTACCAGGGAACTCATTACATAACCACTGAACCTTTTAGAAGGACTGGGTCCCCTCAACTGATTACCCAACTACTCTGTTTCTGTGCCGAAAGCAGGACTCGAACCCAGGCCCCCAGTGCTGTAACACAAGTACTTAACCTCTAGGCCACTGCAGTTAGCTGGTGTTGGGTGGAGCGGGGGGCCAGATGGTCTATCCTCCTTGGCTCCAGTGAACATGTTTCACAACTGAAATGGTTATGCTCACGGGGGCATGCAGAAGAAAGATATATACGCCCAAAAGCTACCCTCAGAAGCACAGCCACCAATGGCTCAAGTAGTAAGTGCTTGGTCTTGGAATGCTGGAGACCTGAGTTCTAATCCAATGTCTGCAATCTCCTGGGCATGTTTTTTTTAATTAAAAAAATATATTTTTTAGTTGAAAATGGGTATGCATTGCCCTGAGCAATCAGCCAACAGCCAATGCCCCTTCAATACCTGCTTTCCTACTAGCAGTTGTGCCTTTGTTTTCTGCACTCTGGCCTAGGTAACACCCATACAAAAGTTTGTCTCTCTGGCCCCAGTTGCCTGGAAAAAAACGAGGGGAAAAGGTGTAATCTACGGGTCATGGTTGATACAATAATTGCCCTGGGACTCAAACAGGACACCTTCACGAGGTGCTATGAGGTGACCACCGGCCCCTGCATAGCAAGCAAACCTGTATCAGCATCTCACCAGCAACTGAATGTGTCGCCTGCAGGCTACACATAAGAGGCTGCAGTAGGTGCATTAACCCATCGGGCTGTGGACCCTCCTTCCTCTGAGAGCAGGAAACTGAATTTCCATGTTGCCTTCCTTTGGCACATTTGATCTATCTTTCAACCCAATTCAGAGGGTGTTTTGCTTCACGGAGAGATGATAATCATTGTGAGGTGTCAGCCACTAATAGCTAAGCAGGTCAGTTAAATCTTTGACTTTGTCATTGGGGTGTACTGATATGCGCTGGGCAGTCTTCTGTCCTGTGCTACTGTATGCATTCTTATTGCTGCTTGTTCACGATTCCTAAATGTAAACATTGAAAGATTTGAAAGACTCTTGATGCACCAAGCACTTCCCACTCTTTGCCCTGGGGGTGAGAGGGCTGCTTTCGGCCTTCAACACCCTCAATTATGGAGTGGCCGGCTCCACCACTGAGAATGAGGGGCTAATCCTGGTCGGAAACGGGCAGAGGTCTGCGCCCTGCGTCCTCCACGCGTCCCTAACGCTCCCAAACGCGACCACAGCCCTTACGGGCACAGCCCTATGTCGGTGCAGCCTCTATGGTGCAGCCACCCAGGTAGCTTAGGGTTAGGATATGTGCTCTTCAACATAAGCCTGGCCAACCAGGCCCTGGAGAGTGTCACAGCATGCTCTGTAATCCCCTAGTGATGGTGGCCTTGGTGACGATGATCTTGCTGGAATACTGATGCCTTTTTTCCTCCCAGAAGCCCCAGAAGCCTATTGAAATGAAGGGGTGTGCACCTCTCACTGGCCTCTGTTTACCCTCTGGCTAACTGAAATTAGTTCTGGGCTTTCCAGGCAAATGTATCCATTCGGGAGAGAGCTAGGAATAGGAAGGCTCTTTCTGCAGGCTCGGTGGGGAAGAGTCAGAGAGCTACATGCCTGAGGCATCTTTCTTCCTCCTTTGCTCATTGTGTTCCCTAACTTCTAACTCTCTGCCAGGCCAGGCCCTGTTTCTTTTACTGCCAACCCCCCCTAACCCCTCGTCTTCCACCTACTTCCCGCTCTATTATGCCTTCTCCTTTTCTGCTCTCTTCTGTGGCCCTTTGAAAATGAATGCAGGCCTAGCTAAGCCTCATGAAGGAAATCTACCAACAAAAGATGCATTCCTTGCTTATGGGAGGTGCTGTGAGACGAGCAAGAAGGGCTGAAGGGGTGATTGGGTTGTTGAGTCGGGAAGCACTAGAGGTGTAGCCAGGATTGTCTAGCAAATGGAGCCTGATGCTAATGTAGTTGGGCCCACTGCACTGACAAAAATATCTGTAAATACCCACACAGCGCTGCTGAGTGGGCATTTACAGATTTTTGGTGGGCCTTGCCCCTCAGGCCCTACCCTGCCTACGCCTCTGTTCTCTCCCCCAGGGCAAAGAGTGGGAAAGGCTCGCTACAGCAAGAGTCTATCAAATCTTTCACTTTTGAGAGCAGAGTGTTTACATTTAAAAATCTTGAACAAGCAGCAATACCAAAGCATACAGTAGTAGTGGACAGAAGACTGCCCTGCACATATCAGTACACCCCAATGACAAAGGCAAAGATTTAACTGACCTGCTTAGCTATTAGTGGGTGACACCTCACAATGAGTATCATCTCTCCGTGAAGCAAAACATCCTCTGAATTGGGGTGAAAGACAGATCTAATGTGCCAAAGGAAGGCAACATGGAAATTCAGTGTTCTGCCCTCAGGAAGGAGGGTCGACAGCCCAATGGGTTAATGCACCTACTGCAGCCTCCTATGTGTAGCCTGTAGGCGACACATTCAGTTGCTGGTGAGATGCTGATAAGGTTTGCTTGCTATGCAGGGGCCGGGGGTCACCTCACAGCGCCTCGAGAGGGTGTCCTGTTTGAGTCCCTGTGCAAATATCTTCTCAACCATGACCCGTAGGTTACACTTTTCCCCTCGTTTTTTCCAGTCAGTTGGGGCCAGAGAGACAAGCTTTTCTATGGGCGTTACCAAGGCCAGAGTGCAGAAAACAAAGGCACAATTGTTAGTAGGAATGCAGGTATTGAAGGGGCATTAGCTGTTGGCTGATCGCACAGGGCAATTCATACCCATTTTCAAAAGAAAAAATAAATGTTTTAAAAAATAAAATAAAAAATGCCCCGCAGATTCCAGACATTGGATTAGAACTCAGGTCTCCAAAATTCCAAGACCAAGCACTTACCACTTGAGCCACTGGCGGATGTGCTTCTGAGAGTTGGTTTTGGGCCAATATATCTTTCTTCTGCATGCCCCTGCGAGCATACCCATTTGCATTGTGAAACATGTTCACTGAAGAAAATGAGGAAAGAACATCTGGCCCCCCAGCTCCACCAAATACCAGCTAACTGCAGTGGCTTAGAGGTTAAGTGCTTGCGTTACAGCGCTGGGGGCCTGGGTTCGAGTCCTGCTTTCGGCACTTAAATGGAATAGTGGGGTAATCTCCTTGTACAGTTGCTGTGAAACATAGCAGAGAAGTGGGACTGTGAAAGTGAGGGAGTGCAGGCTGAAGGAGGAAGGGGGGCAAGCTAAAGGAGGAGGTAGGGCAGGCAAAAGGGAGAGGGAGGGGTGGATGCAGTGGTCGTGTGGAGAGGAGGCGGGGTAGATCTAGAAGGGCATGGCGTAGGTTCCCTGGTAAAGGGAGGAAGAAAGAATAGAGGCGGCCAGGAAGTGCACGTTAGTGCCGGATGAGGATAAAAATGTCAGCCCATTGTGGGGTCCATTCCATCTTCCCCTTCCTCAATGGCCCCTTTCCCCACATTAGAACCCTCCCTCCACTATTCAGGGCCCACTTTATCCCACCCCCCCACTCACCCAGGCCGCTCCTCTTCTCCACAGCGACCCCTTCATCCAGCCCTACCTTCCCTTTTTGCCTACCCGGCCTCCTCCTTTATTTACTCTGCACTTCCTCTCCCCCACCTCTACAGTCCTGCCTCCTTTCCACCCTCCCTTTACCAGGGAACTCATTACATAACCACTGAACCTTTTAGAAGGACTGGGTCCCCTCAACTGATTACCCAACTACTCTGTTTCTGTGCCGAAAGCAGGACTCGAACCCAGGCCCCCAGTGCTGTAACACAAGTACTTAACCTCTAGGCCACTGCAGTTAGCTGGTGTTGGGTGGAGCGGGGGGCCAGATGGTCTATCCTCCTTGGCTCCAGTGAACATGTTTCACAACTGAAATGGTTATGCTCACGGGGGCATGCAGAAGAAAGATATATACGCCCAAAAGCTACCCTCAGAAGCACAGCCACCAATGGCTCAAGTAGTAAGTGCTTGGTCTTGGAATGCTGGAGACCTGAGTTCTAATCCAATGTCTGCAATCTCCTGGGCATGTTTTTTTTAATTAAAAAAATATATTTTTTAGTTGAAAATGGGTATGCATTGCCCTGAGCAATCAGCCAACAGCCAATGCCCCTTCAATACCTGCTTTCCTACTAGCAGTTGTGCCTTTGTTTTCTGCACTCTGGCCTAGGTAACACCCATACAAAAGTTTGTCTCTCTGGCCCCAGTTGACTGGAAAAAAATGAGGGGAAAAGGTGTAATCTACGGGTCATGGTTGATACAATAATTGCCCTGGGACTCAAACAGGACACCTTCACGAGGTGCTATGAGGTGACCACCGGCCCCTGAATAGCAAGCAAACCTGTATCAGCATCTCACCAGCAACTGAATGTGTCGCCTGCAGGCGACACATAAGAGGCTGCAGTAGGTGCATTAACCCATCGGGCTGTGGACCCTCCTTCCTCTGAGAGCAGGAAACTGAATTTCCATGTTGCCTTCCTTTGGCACTTTTGATCTATCTTTCAACCCAATTCAGAGGATGTTTTGCTTCACGGAGAGATGATAATCATTGTGAGGTGTCAGCCACTAATAGCTAAGCAGGTCAGTTAAATCTTTGACTTTGTCATTGGGGTGTACTGATATGCGCTGGGCAGTCTTCTGTCCTGTGCTTCTGTATGCATTCTTATTGCTGCTTGTTCACGATTCCTAAATGTAAACAGTGAAAGATTTGAAAGACTCTTGATGCAACAAGCATTTCCCACTCTTTGCCCTGGGGGTGAGAGGGCTGCTTTCGGCCTTCAACACCCTCAATTTTGGAGTGGCCGGCTCCACCACTGAGAATGAGGGGCTAATCCTGGTCGGAAACGGGCAGAGGTCTGCGCCCTGCGTCCTCCACGCGTCCCTAACGCTCCCAAACGCGACCACAGCCCTTACGGGCACAGCCCTATGTCGGTGCAGCCTCTATGGTGCAGCCACCCAGGTAGCTTAGGGTTAGGATATGTGCTCTTCAACATAAGCCTGGCCAACCAGGCCCTGGAGAGTGTCACAGCATGCTCTGTAATCCCCTGGTGATGGTGGCCTTGGTGACGATGATCTTGCTGGAATACTGATGCCTTTTTTCCTCCCAGAAGCCCCAGAAGCCTATTGAAATGAAGGGGTGTGCACCTCTCACTGGCCTCTGTTTACCCTCTGGCTAACTGAAATTAGTTCTGGGCTTTCCAGGCAAATGTATCCATTTCGGGAGAGAGCTAGGAATAGGAAGGCTCTTTCTGCAGGCTCGGTGGGAAAGAGTCAGAGAGCTACATGCCTGAGGCATCTTTCTTCCTCCTTCGCTCATTGTGTTCCCTAACTTCTAACTCTCTGCCAGGCCAGGCCCTGTTTCTTTTACTGCCAACCCCCCCTAACCCCTCGTCTTCCACCTACTTCCCGCTCTATTATGCCTTCTCCTTTTTTGCTCTCTTCTGTGGCCCTTTGAAAATGAATGCAGGCCTAGCTAAGCCTCATGAAGGAAATCTACCAACAAAAGATGCATTCCTTGCTTATGGGAGGCGGGGTAGATCTAGAAGGGCATGGCGTAGGTTCCCTGGTAAAGGGAGGAAGAAAGAATAGAGGCGGCCAGGAAGTGCACGTTAGTGCCGGATGAGGATAAAAATGTCAGCCCATTGTGGGGTCCATTCCATCTTCCCCCTTCCTCATGGCCCCTTTCCCCACATTAGAACCCTCCCTCCACTATTCAGGGCCCACTTTATCCCACATCCCCATGCTTCTCTCGTTCTACCACCCCCCACTCACCCAGGCCGCTCCTCTTCTCCACAGCGACCCCTTCATCCAGCCCTACCTTCCCTTTTTGCCTACCCGGCCTCCTCCTTTATTTACTCTGCACTTCCTCTCCCCCACCTCTACAGTCCTGCCTCCTTTCCACCCTCCCTTTACCAGGGAACTCATTACATAACCACTGAACCTTTTAGAAGGACTGGGTCCCCTCAACTGATTACCCAACTACTCTGTTTCTGTGCCGAAAGCAGGACTCGAACCCAGGCCCCCAGTGCTGTAACACAAGTACTTAACCTCTAGGCCACTGCAGTTAGCTGGTGTTGGGTGGAGCGGGGGGCCAGATGGTCTATCCTCCTTGGCTCCAGTGAACATGTTTCACAACTGAAATGGTTATGCTCACGGGGGCATGCAGAAGAAAGATATATACGCCCAAAAGCTACCCTCAGAAGCACAGCCACCAATGGCTCAAGTAGTAAGTGCTTGGTCTTGGAATGCTGGAGACCTGAGTTCTAATCCAATGTCTGCAATCTCCTGGGCATGTTTTTTTTAATTAAAAAAATATATTTTTTAGTTGAAAATGGGTATGCATTGCCCTGAGCAATCAGCCAACAGCCAATGCCCCTTCAATACCTGCTTTCCTACTAGCAGTTGTGCCTTTGTTTTCTGCACTCTGGCCTAGGTAACACCCATACAAAAGTTTGTCTCTCTGGCCCCAGTTGCCTGGAAAAAAACGAGGGGAAAAGGTGTAATCTACGGGTCATGGTTGATACAATAATTGCCCTGGGACTCAAACAGGACACCTTCACGAGGTGCTATGAGGTGACCACCGGCCCCTGCATAGCAAGCAAACCTGTATCAGCATCTCACCAGCAACTGAATGTGTCGCCTGCAGGCTACACATAAGAGGCTGCAGTAGGTGCATTAACCCATCGGGCTGTGGACCCTCCTTCCTCTGAGAGCAGGAAACTGAATTTCCATGTTGCCTTCCTTTGGCAGATTTGATCTATCTTTCAACCCAATTCAGAGGGTGTTTTGCTTCACGGAGAGATGATAATCATTGTGAGGTGTCAGCCACTAATAGCTAAGCAGGTCAGTTAAATCTTTGACTTTGTCATTGGGGTGTACTGATATGCGCTGGGCAGTCTTCTGTCCTGTGCTACTGTATGCATTCTTATTGCTGCTTGTTCACGATTCCTAAATGTAAACATTGAAAGATTTGAAAGACTCTTGATGCACCAAGCATTTCCCACTCTTTGCCCTGGGGGTGAGAGGGCTGCTTTCGGCCTTCAACACCCTCAATTATGGAGTGGCCGGCTCCACCACTGAGAATGAGGGGCTAATCCTGGTCGGAAACGGGCAGAGGTCTGCGCCCTGCGTCCTCCACGCGCCCCTAACGCTCCCAAACGCGACCACAGCCCTTACGGGCACAGCCCTATGTCGGTGCAGCCTCTATGGTGCAGCCACCCAGGTAGCTTAGGGTTAGGATATGTGCTCTTCAACATAAGCCTGGCCAACCAGGCCCTGGAGAGTGTCACAGCATGCTCTGTAATCCCCTAGTGATGGTGGCCTTGGTGACGATGATCTTGCTGGAATACTGATGCCTTTTTTCCTCCCAGAAGCCCCAGAAGCCTATTGAAATGAAGGGGTGTGCACCTCTCACTGGCCTCTGTTTACCCTCTGGCTAACTGAAATTAGTTCTGGGCTTTCCAGGCAAATGTATCCATTCGGGAGAGAGCTAGGAATAGGAAGGCTCTTTCTGCAGGCTCGGTGGGGAAGAGTCAGAGAGCTACATGCCTGAGGCATCTTTCTTCCTCCTTTGCTCATTGTGTTCCCTAACTTCTAACTCTCTGCCAGGCCAGGCCCTGTTTCTTTTACTGCCAACCCCCCCTAACCCCTCGTCTTCCACCTACTTCCCGCTCTATTATGCCTTCTCCTTTTCTGCTCTCTTCTGTGGCCCTTTGAAAATGAATGCAGGCCTAGCTAAGCCTCATGAAGGAAATCTACCAACAAAAGATGCATTCCTTGCTTATGGGAGGTGCTGTGAGACGAGCAAGAAGGGCTGAAGGGGTGATTGGGTTGTTGAGTCGGGAAGCACTAGAGGTGTAGCCAGGATTGTCTAGCAAATGGAGCCTGATGCTACTGTAGTTGGGCCCACTGCACTGACAAAAATATCTGTAAATACCCACACAGCGCTGCTGAGTGGGCATTTACAGATTTTTGGTGGGCCTTGCCCCTCAGGCCCTACCCTGCCTACGCCTCTGTTCTCTCCCCCAGGGCAAAGAGTGGGAAAGGCTCGCTACAGCAAGAGTCTATCAAATCTTTCACTTTTGAGAGCAGAGTGTTTACATTTAAAAATCTTGAACAAGCAGCAATACCAAAGCATACAGTAGTAGTGGACAGAAGACTGCCCTGCACATATCAGTACACCCCAATGACAAAGGCAAAGATTTAACTGACCTGCTTAGCTATTAGTGGGTGACACCTCACAATGAGTATCATCTCTCCGTGAAGCAAAACATCCTCTGAATTGGGGTGAAAGACAGATCTAATGTGCCAAAGGAAGGCAACATGGAAATTCAGTGTTCTGCCCTCAGGAAGGAGGGTCGACAGCCCAATGGGTTAATGCACCTACTGCAGCCTCCTATGTGTAGCCTGTAGGCGACACATTCAGTTGCTGGTGAGATGCTGATAAGGTTTGCTTGCATTGCAGGGGCCGGGGGTCACCTCACAGCGCCTCGAGAAGGTGTCCTGTTTGAGTCCCTGTGCAAATATCTTCTCAACCATGACCCGTAGGTTACACTTTTCCCCTCGTTTTTTCCAGTCAGTTGGGGCCAGAGAGACAAGCTTTTCTATGGGCGTTACCAAGGCCAGAGTGCAGAAAACAAAGGCACAATTGTTAGTAGGAATGCAGGTATTGAAGGGGCATTAGCTGTTGGCTGATCGCACAGGGCAATTCATACCCATTTTCAAAAGAAAAAATAAATGTTTTAAAAAATAAAATAAAAAATGCCCCGCAGATTCCAGACATTGGATTAGAACTCAGGTCTCCAAAATTCCAAGACCAAGCACTTACCACTTGAGCCACTGGCGGATGTGCGTCTGAGAGTTGGTTTTGGGCCAATATATCTTTCTTCTGCATGCCCCTGCGAGCATACCCATTTGCATTGTGAAACATGTTCACTGAAGAAAATGAGGAAAGAACATCTGGCCCCCCAGCTCCACCAAATACCAGCTAACTGCAGTGGCTTAGAGGTTAAGTGCTTGCGTTACAGCGCTGGGGGCCTGGGTTCGAGTCCTGCTTTCGGCACTTAAACGGAATAGTGGGGTAATCTCCTTGTACAGTTGCTGTGAAACATAGCAGAGAAGTGGGACTGTGAAAGTGAGGGAGTGCAGGCTGAAGGAGGAAGGGGGGCAAGCTAAAGGAGGAGGTAGGGCAGGCAAAAGGGAGAGGGAGGGGTGGATGCAGTGGTCGTGTGGAGAGGAGGCGGGGTAGATCTAGAAGGGCATGGCGTAGGTTCCCTGGTAAAGGGAGGAAGAAAGAATAGAGGAGGCCAGGAAGTGCCCGCTAGTGCCGGATGAGGATAAAAATGTCAGCCCATTGTGGGGTCCATTCCATCTTCCCCTTCCTCAATGGCCCCTTTCCCCACATTAGAACCCTCCCTCCACTATTCAGGGCCCACTTTATCCCACCCCCCCCACTCACCCAGGCCGCTCCTCTTCTCCACAGCGACCCCTTCATCCAGCCCTACCTTCCCTTTTTGCCTACCCGGCCTCCTCCTTTATTTACTCTGCACTTCCTCTCCCCCACCTCTACAGTCCTGCCTCCTTTCCACCCTCCCTTTACCAGGGAACTCATTACATAACCACTGAACCTTTTAGAAGGACTGGGTCCCCTCAACTGATTACCCAACTACTCTGTTTCTGTGCCGAAAGCAGGACTCGAACCCAGGCCCCCAGTGCTGTAACACAAGTACTTAACCTCTAGGCCACTGCAGTTAGCTGGTGTTGGGTGGAGCGGGGGGCCAGATGGTCTATCCTCCTTGGCTCCAGTGAACATGTTTCACAACTGAAATGGTTATGCTCACGGGGGCATGCAGAAGAAAGATATATACGCCCAAAAGCTACCCTCAGAAGCACAGCCACCAATGGCTCAAGTAGTAAGTGCTTGGTCTTGGAATGCTGGAGACCTGAGTTCTAATCCAATGTCTGCAATCTCCTGGGCATGTTTTTTTTAATTAAAAAAATATATTTTTTAGTTGAAAATGGGTATGCATTGCCCTGAGCAATCAGCCAACAGCCAATGCCCCTTCAATACCTGCTTTCCTACTAGCAGTTGTGCCTTTGTTTTCTGCACTCTGGCCTAGGTAACACCCATACAAAAGTTTGTCTCTCTGGCCCCAGTTGCCTGGAAATAAACGAGGGGAAAAGGTGTAATCTACGGGTCATGGTTGATACAATAATTGCCCTGGGACTCAAACAGGACACCTTCACGAGGTGCTATGAGGTGACCACCGGCCCCTGCATAGCAAGCAAACCTGTATCAGCATCTCACCAGCAACTGAATGTGTCGCCTGCAGGCTACACATAAGAGGCTGCAGTAGGTGCATTAACCCATCGGGCTGTGGACCCTCCTTCCTCTGAGAGCAGGAAACTGAATTTCCATGTTGCCTTCCTTTGGCACATTTGATCTATCTTTCAACCCAATTCAGAGGGTGTTTTGCTTCACGGAGAGATGATAATCATTGTGAGGTGTCAGCCACTAATAGCTAAGCAGGTCAGTTAAATCTTTGACTTTGTCATTGGGGTGTACTGATATGCGCTGGGCAGTCTTCTGTCCTGTGCTACTGTATGCATTCTTATTGCTGCTTGTTCACGATTCCTAAATGTAAACATTGAAAGATTTGAAAGACTCTTGATGCACCAAGCACTTCCCACTCTTTGCCCTGGGGGTGAGAGGGCTGCTTTCGGCCTTCAACACCCTCAATTATGGAGTGGCCGGCTCCACCACTGAGAATGAGGGGCTAATCCTGGTCGGAAACGGGCAGAGGTCTGCGCCCTGCGTCCTCCACGCGTCCCTAACGCTCCCAAACGCGACCACAGCCCTTACGGGCACAGCCCTATGTCGGTGCAGCCTCTATGGTGCAGCCACCCAGGTAGCTTAGGGTTAGGATATGTGCTCTTCAACATAAGCCTGGCCAACCAGGCCCTGGAGAGTGTCACAGCATGCTCTGTAATCCCCTAGTGATGGTGGCCTTGGTGACGATGATCTTGCTGGAATACTGATGCCTTTTTTCCTCCCAGAAGCCCCAGAAGCCTATTGAAATGAAGGGGTGTGCACCTCTCACTGGCCTCTGTTTACCCTCTGGCTAACTGAAATTAGTTCTGGGCTTTCCAGGCAAATGTATCCATTCGGGAGAGAGCTAGGAATAGGAAGGCTCTTTCTGCAGGCTCGGTGGGGAAGAGTCAGAGAGCTACATGCCTGAGGCATCTTTCTTCCTCCTTTGCTCATTGTGTTCCCTAACTTCTAACTCTCTGCCAGGCCAGGCCCTGTTTCTTTTACTGCCAACCCCCCCTAACCCCTCGTCTTCCACCTACTTCCCGCTCTATTATGCCTTCTCCTTTTCTGCTCTCTTCTGTGGCCCTTTGAAAATGAATGCAGGCCTAGCTAAGCCTCATGAAGGAAATCTACCAACAAAAGATGCATTCCTTGCTTATGGGAGGTGCTGTGAGACGAGCAAGAAGGGCTGAAGGGGTGATTGGGTTGTTGAGTCGGGAAGCACTAGAGGTGTAGCCAGGATTGTCTAGCAAATGGAGCCTGATGCTACTGTAGTTGGGCCCACTGCACTGACAAAAATATCTGTAAATACCCACACAGCGCTGCTGAGTGGGCATTTACAGATTTTTGGTGGGCCTTGCCCCTCAGGCCCTACCCTGCCTACGCCTCTGTTCTCTCCCCCAGGGCAAAGAGTGGGAAAGGCTCGCTACAGCAAGAGTCTATCAAATCTTTCACTTTTGAGAGCAGAGTGTTTACATTTAAAAATCTTGAACAAGCAGCAATACCAAAGCATACAGTAGTAGTGGACAGAAGACTGCCCTGCACATATCAGTACACCCCAATGACAAAGGCAAAGATTTAACTGACCTGCTTAGCTATTAGTGGGTGACACCTCACAATGAGTATCATCTCTCCGTGAAGCAAAACATCCTCTGAATTGGGGTGAAAGACAGATCTAATGTGCCAAAGGAAGGCAACATGGAAATTCAGTGTTCTGCCCTCAGGAAGGAGGGTCGACAGCCCAATGGGTTAATGCACCTACTGCAGCCTCCTATGTGTAGCCTGTAGGCGACACATTCAGTTGCTGGTGAGATGCTGATAAGGTTTGCTTGCATTGCAGGGGCCGGGGGTCACCTCACAGCGCCTCGAGAAGGTGTCCTGTTTGAGTCCCTGTGCAAATATCTTCTCAACCATGACCCGTAGGTTACACTTTTCCCCTCGTTTTTTCCAGTCAGTTGGGGCCAGAGAGACAAGCTTTTCTATGGGCGTTACCAAGGCCAGAGTGCAGAAAACAAAGGCACAATTGTTAGTAGGAATGCAGGTATTGAAGGGGCATTAGCTGTTGGCTGATCGCACAGGGCAATTCATACCCATTTTCAAAAGAAAAAATAAATGTTTTAAAAAATAAAATAAAAAATGCCCCGCAGATTCCAGACATTGGATTAGAACTCAGGTCTCCAAAATTCCAAGACCAAGCACTTACCACTTGAGCCACTGGCGGATGTGCTTCTGAGAGTTGGTTTTGGGCCAATATATCTTTCTTCTGCATGCCCCTGCGAGCATACCCATTTGCATTGTGAAACATGTTCACTGAAGAAAATGAGGAAAGAACATCTGGCCCCCCAGCTCCACCAAATACCAGCTAACTGCAGTGGCTTAGAGGTTAAGTGCTTGCGTTACAGCGCTGGGGGCCTGGGTTCGAGTCCTGCTTTCGGCACTTAAACGGAATAGTGGGGTAATCTCCTTGTACAGTTGCTGTGAAACATAGCAGAGAAGTGGGACTGTGAAAGTGAGGGAGTGCAGGCTGAAGGAGGAAGGGGGGCAAGCTAAAGGAGGAGGTAGGGCAGGCAAAAGGGAGAGGGAGGGGTGGATGCAGTGGTCGTGTGGAGAGGAGGCGGGGTAGATCTAGAAGGGCATGGCGTAGGTTCCCTGGTAAAGGGAGGAAGAAAGAATAGAGGAGGCCAGGAAGTGCCCGCTAGTGCCGGATGAGGATAAAAATGTCAGCCCATTGTGGGGTCCATTCCATCTTCCCCTTCCTCAATGGCCCCTTTCCCCACATTAGAACCCTCCCTCCACTATTCAGGGCCCACTTTATCCCACCCCCCCACTCACCCAGGCCGCTCCTCTTCTCCACAGCGACCCCTTCATCCAGCCCTACCTTCCCTTTTTGCCTACCCGGCCTCCTCCTTTATTTACTCTGCACTTCCTCTCCCCCACCTCTACAGTCCTGCCTCCTTTCCACCCTCCCTTTACCAGGGAACTCATTACATAACCACTGAACCTTTTAGAAGGACTGGGTCCCCTCAACTGATTACCCAACTACTCTGTTTCTGTGCCGAAAGCAGGACTCGAACCCAGGCCCCCAGTGCTGTAACACAAGTACTTAACCTCTAGGCCACTGCAGTTAGCTGGTGTTGGGTGGAGCGGGGGGCCAGATGGTCTATCCTCCTTGGCTCCAGTGAACATGTTTCACAACTGAAATGGTTATGCTCACGGGGGCATGCAGAAGAAAGATATATACGCCCAAAAGCTACCCTCAGAAGCACAGCCACCAATGGCTCAAGTAGTAAGTGCTTGGTCTTGGAATGCTGGAGACCTGAGTTCTAATCCAATGTCTGCAATCTCCTGGGCATGTTTTTTTTAATTAAAAAAATATATTTTTTAGTTGAAAATGGGTATGCATTGCCCTGAGCAATCAGCCAACAGCCAATGCCCCTTCAATACCTGCTTTCCTACTAGCAGTTGTGCCTTTGTTTTCTGCACTCTGGCCTAGGTAACACCCATACAAAAGTTTGTCTCTCTGGCCCCAGTTGCCTGGAAAAAAACGAGGGGAAAAGGTGTAATCTACGGGTCATGGTTGATACAATAATTGCCCTGGGACTCAAACAGGACACCTTCACGAGGTGCTATGAGGTGACCACCGGCCCCTGCATAGCAAGCAAACCTGTATCAGCATCTCACCAGCAACTGAATGTGTCGCCTGCAGGCTACACATAAGAGGCTGCAGTAGGTGCATTAACCCATCGGGCTGTGGACCCTCCTTCCTCTGAGAGCAGGAAACTGAATTTCCATGTTGCCTTCCTTTGGCACATTTGATCTATCTTTCAACCCAATTCAGAGGGTGTTTTGCTTCACGGAGAGATGATAATCATTGTGAGGTGTCAGCCACTAATAGCTAAGCAGGTCAGTTAAATCTTTGACTTTGTCATTGGGGTGTACTGATATGCGCTGGGCAGTCTTCTGTCCTGTGCTACTGTATGCATTCTTATTGCTGCTTGTTCACGATTCCTAAATGTAAACATTGAAAGATTTGAAAGACTCTTGATGCACCAAGCACTTCCCACTCTTTGCCCTGGGGGTGAGAGGGCTGCTTTCGGCCTTCAACACCCTCAATTATGGAGTGGCCGGCTCCACCACTGAGAATGAGGGGCTAATCCTGGTCGGAAACGGGCAGAGGTCTGCGCCCTGCGTCCTCCACGCGTCCCTAACGCTCCCAAACGCGACCACAGCCCTTACGGGCACAGCCCTATGTCGGTGCAGCCTCTATGGTGCAGCCACCCAGGTAGCTTAGGGTTAGGATATGTGCTCTTCAACATAAGCCTGGCCAACCAGGCCCTGGAGAGTGTCACAGCATGCTCTGTAATCCCCTAGTGATGGTGGCCTTGGTGACGATGATCTTGCTGGAATACTGATGCCTTTTTTCCTCCCAGAAGCCCCAGAAGCCTATTGAAATGAAGGGGTGTGCACCTCTCACTGGCCTCTGTTTACCCTCTGGCTAACTGAAATTAGTTCTGGGCTTTCCAGGCAAATGTATCCATTCGGGAGAGAGCTAGGAATAGGAAGGCTCTTTCTGCAGGCTCGGTGGGGAAGAGTCAGAGAGCTACATGCCTGAGGCATCTTTCTTCCTCCTTTGCTCATTGTGTTCCCTAACTTCTAACTCTCTGCCAGGCCAGGCCCTGTTTCTTTTACTGCCAACCCCCCCTAACCCCTCGTCTTCCACCTACTTCCCGCTCTATTATGCCTTCTCCTTTTCTGCTCTCTTCTGTGGCCCTTTGAAAATGAATGCAGGCCTAGCTAAGCCTCATGAAGGAAATCTACCAACAAAAGATGCATTCCTTGCTTATGGGAGGTGCTGTGAGACGAGCAAGAAGGGCTGAAGGGGTGATTGGGTTGTTGAGTCGGGAAGCACTAGAGGTGTAGCCAGGATTGTCTAGCAAATGGAGCCTGATGCTAATGTAGTTGGGCCCACTGCACTGACAAAAATATCTGTAAATACCCACACAGCGCTGCTGAGTGGGCATTTACAGATTTTTGGTGGGCCTTGCCCCTCAGGCCCTACCCTGCCTACGCCTCTGTTCTCTCCCCCAGGGCAAAGAGTGGGAAAGGCTCGCTACAGCAAGAGTCTATCAAATCTTTCACTTTTGAGAGCAGAGTGTTTACATTTAAAAATCTTGAACAAGCAGCAATACCAAAGCATACAGTAGTAGTGGACAGAAGACTGCCCTGCACATATCAGTACACCCCAATGACAAAGGCAAAGATTTAACTGACCTGCTTAGCTATTAGTGGGTGACACCTCACAATGAGTATCATCTCTCCGTGAAGCAAAACATCCTCTGAATTGGGGTGAAAGACAGATCTAATGTGCCAAAGGAAGGCAACATGGAAATTCAGTGTTCTGCCCTCAGGAAGGAGGGTCGACAGCCCAATGGGTTAATGCACCTACTGCAGCCTCCTATGTGTAGCCTGTAGGCGACACATTCAGTTGCTGGTGAGATGCTGATAAGGTTTGCTTGCTATGCAGGGGCCGGGGGTCACCTCACAGCGCCTCGAGAAGGTGTCCTGTTTGAGTCCCTGTGCAAATATCTTCTCAACCATGACCCGTAGGTTACACTTTTCCCCTCGTTTTTTCCAGTCAGTTGGGGCCAGAGAGACAAGCTTTTCTATGGGCGTTACCAAGGCCAGAGTGCAGAAAACAAAGGCACAATTGTTAGTAGGAATGCAGGTATTGAAGGGGCATTAGCTGTTGGCTGATCGCACAGGGCAATTCATACCCATTTTCAAAAGAAAAAATAAATGTTTTAAAAAATAAAATAAAAAATGCCCCGCAGATTCCAGACATTGGATTAGAACTCAGGTCTCCAAAATTCCAAGACCAAGCACTTACCACTTGAGCCACTGGCGGATGTGCTTCTGAGAGTTGGTTTTGGGCCAATATATCTTTCTTCTGCATGCCCCTGCGAGCATACCCATTTGCATTGTGAAACATGTTCACTGAAGAAAATGAGGAAAGAACATCTGGCCCCCCAGCTCCACCAAATACCAGCTAACTGCAGTGGCTTAGAGGTTAAGTGCTTGCGTTACAGCGCTGGGGGCCTGGGTTCGAGTCCTGCTTTCGGCACTTAAACGGAATAGTGGGGTAATCTCCTTGTACAGTTGCTGTGAAACATAGCAGAGAAGTGGGACTGTGAAAGTGAGGGAGTGCAGGCTGAAGGAGGAAGGGGGGCAAGCTAAAGGAGGAGGTAGGGCAGGCAAAAGGGAGAGGGAGGGGTGGATGCAGTGGTCTTGTGGAGAGGAGGCGGGGTAGATCTAGAAGGGCATGGCGTAGGTTCCCTGGTAAAGGGAGGAAGAAAGAATAGAGGAGGCCAGGAAGTGCCCGCTAGTGCCGGATGAGGATAAAAATGTCAGCCCATTGTGGGGTCCATTCCATCTTCCCCTTCCTCAATGGCCCCTTTCCCCACATTAGAACCCTCCCTCCACTATTCAGGGCCCACTTTATCCCACCCCCCCACTCACCCAGGCCGCTCCTCTTCTCCACAGCGACCCCTTCATCCAGCCCTACCTTCCCTTTTTGCCTACCCGGCCTCCTCCTTTATTTACTCTGCACTTCCTCTCCCCCACCTCTACAGTCCTGCCTCCTTTCCACCCTCCCTTTACCAGGGAACTCATTACATAACCACTGAACCTTTTAGAAGGACTGGGTCCCCTCAACTGATTACCCAACTACTCTGTTTCTGTGCCGAAAGCAGGACTCGAACCCAGGCCCCCAGTGCTGTAACACAAGTACTTAACCTCTAGGCCACTGCAGTTAGCTGGTGTTGGGTGGAGCGGGGGGCCAGATGGTCTATCCTCCTTGGCTCCAGTGAACATGTTTCACAACTGAAATGGTTATGCTCACGGGGGCATGCAGAAGAAAGATATATACGCCCAAAAGCTACCCTCAGAAGCACAGCCACCAATGGCTCAAGTAGTAAGTGCTTGGTCTTGGAATGCTGGAGACCTGAGTTCTAATCCAATGTCTGCAATCTCCTGGGCATGTTTTTTTTAATTAAAAAAATATATTTTTTAGTTGAAAATGGGTATGCATTGCCCTGAGCAATCAGCCAACAGCCAATGCCCCTTCAATACCTGCTTTCCTACTAGCAGTTGTGCCTTTGTTTTCTGCACTCTGGCCTAGGTAACACCCATACAAAAGTTTGTCTCTCTGGCCCCAGTTGCCTGGAAAAAAACGAGGGGAAAAGGTGTAATCTACGGGTCATGGTTGATACAATAATTGCCCTGGGACTCAAACAGGACACCTTCACGAGGTGCTATGAGGTGACCACCGGCCCCTGCATAGCAAGCAAACCTGTATCAGCATCTCACCAGCAACTGAATGTGTCGCCTGCAGGCTACACATAAGAGGCTGCAGTAGGTGCATTAACCCATCGGGCTGTGGACCCTCCTTCCTCTGAGAGCAGGAAACTGAATTTCCATGTTGCCTTCCTTTGGCACATTTGATCTATCTTTCAACCCAATTCAGAGGGTGTTTTGCTTCACGGAGAGATGATAATCATTGTGAGGTGTCAGCCACTAATAGCTAAGCAGGTCAGTTAAATCTTTGACTTTGTCATTGGGGTGTACTGATATGCGCTGGGCAGTCTTCTGTCCTGTGCTACTGTATGCATTCTTATTGCTGCTTGTTCACGATTCCTAAATGTAAACATTGAAAGATTTGAAAGACTCTTGATGCACCAAGCACTTCCCACTCTTTGCCCTGGGGGTGAGAGGGCTGCTTTCGGCCTTCAACACCCTCAATTATGGAGTGGCCGGCTCCACCACTGAGAATGAGGGGCTAATCCTGGTCGGAAACGGGCAGAGGTCTGCGCCCTGCGTCCTCCACGCGTCCCTAACGCTCCCAAACGCGACCACAGCCCTTACGGGCACAGCCCTATGTCGGTGCAGCCTCTATGGTGCAGCCACCCAGGTAGCTTAGGGTTAGGATATGTGCTCTTCAACATAAGCCTGGCCAACCAGGCCCTGGAGAGTGTCACAGCATGCTCTGTAATCCCCTAGTGATGGTGGCCTTGGTGACGATGATCTTGCTGGAATACTGATGCCTTTTTTCCTCCCAGAAGCCCCAGAAGCCTATTGAAATGAAGGGGTGTGCACCTCTCACTGGCCTCTGTTTACCCTCTGGCTAACTGAAATTAGTTCTGGGCTTTCCAGGCAAATGTATCCATTCGGGAGAGAGCTAGGAATAGGAAGGCTCTTTCTGCAGGCTCGGTGGGGAAGAGTCAGAGAGCTACATGCCTGAGGCATCTTTCTTCCTCCTTTGCTCATTGTGTTCCCTAACTTCTAACTCTCTGCCAGGCCAGGCCCTGTTTCTTTTACTGCCAACCCCCCCTAACCCCTCGTCTTCCACCTACTTCCCGCTCTATTATGCCTTCTCCTTTTCTGCTCTCTTCTGTGGCCCTTTGAAAATGAATGCAGGCCTAGCTAAGCCTCATGAAGGAAATCTACCAACAAAAGATGCATTCCTTGCTTATGGGAGGTGCTGTGAGACGAGCAAGAAGGGCTGAAGGGGTGATTGGGTTGTTGAGTCGGGAAGCACTAGAGGTGTAGCCAGGATTGTCTAGCAAATGGAGCCTGATGCTAATGTAGTTGGGCCCACTGCACTGACAAAAATATCTGTAAATACCCACACAGCGCTGCTGAGTGGGCATTTACAGATTTTTGGTGGGCCTTGCCCCTCAGGCCCTACCCTGCCTACGCCTCTGTTCTCTCCCCCAGGGCAAAGAGTGGGAAAGGCTCGCTACAGCAAGAGTCTATCAAATCTTTCACTTTTGAGAGCAGAGTGTTTACATTTAAAAATCTTGAACAAGCAGCAATACCAAAGCATACAGTAGTAGTGGACAGAAGACTGCCCTGCACATATCAGTACACCCCAATGACAAAGGCAAAGATTTAACTGACCTGCTTAGCTATTAGTGGGTGACACCTCACAATGAGTATCATCTCTCCGTGAAGCAAAACATCCTCTGAATTGGGGTGAAAGACAGATCTAATGTGCCAAAGGAAGGCAACATGGAAATTCAGTGTTCTGCCCTCAGGAAGGAGGGTCGACAGCCCAATGGGTTAATGCACCTACTGCAGCCTCCTATGTGTAGCCTGTAGGCGACACATTCAGTTGCTGGTGAGATGCTGATAAGGTTTGCTTGCTATGCAGGGGCCGGGGGTCACCTCACAGCGCCTCGAGAAGGTGTCCTGTTTGAGTCCCTGTGCAAATATCTTCTCAACCATGACCCGTAGGTTACACTTTTCCCCTCGTTTTTTCCAGTCAGTTGGGGCCAGAGAGACAAGCTTTTCTATGGGCGTTACCAAGGCCAGAGTGCAGAAAACAAAGGCACAATTGTTAGTAGGAATGCAGGTATTGAAGGGGCATTAGCTGTTGGCTGATCGCACAGGGCAATTCATACCCATTTTCAAAAGAAAAAATAAATGTTTTAAAAAATAAAATAAAAAATGCCCCGCAGATTCCAGACATTGGATTAGAACTCAGGTCTCCAAAATTCCAAGACCAAGCACTTACCACTTGAGCCACTGGCGGATGTGCTTCTGAGAGTTGGTTTTGGGCCAATATATCTTTCTTCTGCATGCCCCTGCGAGCATACCCATTTGCATTGTGAAACATGTTCACTGAAGAAAATGAGGAAAGAACATCTGGCCCCCCAGCTCCACCAAATACCAGCTAACTGCAGTGGCTTAGAGGTTAAGTGCTTGCGTTACAGCGCTGGGGGCCTGGGTTCGAGTCCTGCTTTCGGCACTTAAACGGAATAGTGGGGTAATCTCCTTGTACAGTTGCTGTGAAACATAGCAGAGAAGTGGGACTGTGAAAGTGAGGGAGTGCAGGCTGAAGGAGGAAGGGGGGCAAGCTAAAGGAGGAGGTAGGGCAGGCAAAAGGGAGAGGGAGGGGTGGATGCAGTGGTCTTGTGGAGAGGAGGCGGGGTAGATCTAGAAGGGCATGGCGTAGGTTCCCTGGTAAAGGGAGGAAGAAAGAATAGAGGAGGCCAGGAAGTGCCCGCTAGTGCCGGATGAGGATAAAAATGTCAGCCCATTGTGGGGTCCATTCCATCTTCCCCTTCCTCAATGGCCCCTTTCCCCACATTAGAACCCTCCCTCCACTATTCAGGGCCCACTTTATCCCACCCCCCCACTCACCCAGGCCGCTCCTCTTCTCCACAGCGACCCCTTCATCCAGCCCTACCTTCCCTTTTTGCCTACCCGGCCTCCTCCTTTATTTACTCTGCACTTCCTCTCCCCCACCTCTACAGTCCTGCCTCCTTTCCACCCTCCCTTTACCAGGGAACTCATTACATAACCACTGAACCTTTTAGAAGGACTGGGTCCCCTCAACTGATTACCCAACTACTCTGTTTCTGTGCCGAAAGCAGGAGGCCCCCAGTGCTGTAACACAAGTACTTAACCTCTAGGCCACTGCAGTTAGCTGGTGTTGGGTGGAGCGGGGGGCCAGATGGTCTATCCTCCTTGGCTCCAGTGAACATGTTTCACAACTGAAATGGTTATGCTCACGGGGGCATGCAGAAGAAAGATATATACGCCCAAAAGCTACCCTCAGAAGCACAGCCACCAATGGCTCAAGTAGTAAGTGCTTGGTCTTGGAATGCTGGAGACCTGAGTTCTAATCCAATGTCTGCAATCTCCTGGGCATGTTTTTTTTAATTAAAAAAATATATTTTTTAGTTGAAAATGGGTATGCATTGCCCTGAGCAATCAGCCAACAGCCAATGCCCCTTCAATACCTGCTTTCCTACTAGCAGTTGTGCCTTTGTTTTCTGCACTCTGGCCTAGGTAACACCCATACAAAAGTTTGTCTCTCTGGCCCCAGTTGCCTGGAAAAAAACGAGGGGAAAAGGTGTAATCTACGGGTCATGGTTGATACAATAATTGCCCTGGGACTCAAACAGGACACCTTCACGAGGTGCTATGAGGTGACCACCGGCCCCTGCATAGCAAGCAAACCTGTATCAGCATCTCACCAGCAACTGAATGTGTCGCCTGCAGGCTACACATAAGAGGCTGCAGTAGGTGCATTAACCCATCGGGCTGTGGACCCTCCTTCCTCTGAGAGCAGGAAACTGAATTTCCATGTTGCCTTCCTTTGGCACATTTGATCTATCTTTCAACCCAATTCAGAGGGTGTTTTGCTTCACGGAGAGATGATAATCATTGTGAGGTGTCAGCCACTAATAGCTAAGCAGGTCAGTTAAATCTTTGACTTTGTCATTGGGGTGTACTGATATGCGCTGGGCAGTCTTCTGTCCTGTGCTACTGTATGCATTCTTATTGCTGCTTGTTCACGATTCCTAAATGTAAACATTGAAAGATTTGAAAGACTCTTGATGCACCAAGCACTTCCCACTCTTTGCCCTGGGGGTGAGAGGGCTGCTTTCGGCCTTCAACACCCTCAATTATGGAGTGGCCGGCTCCACCACTGAGAATGAGGGGCTAATCCTGGTCGGAAACGGGCAGAGGTCTGCGCCCTGCGTCCTCCACGCGTCCCTAACGCTCCCAAACGCGACCACAGCCCTTACGGGCACAGCCCTATGTCGGTGCAGCCTCTATGGTGCAGCCACCCAGGTAGCTTAGGGTTAGGATATGTGCTCTTCAACATAAGCCTGGCCAACCAGGCCCTGGAGAGTGTCACAGCATGCTCTGTAATCCCCTAGTGATGGTGGCCTTGGTGACGATGATCTTACTGGAATACTGATGCCTTTTTTCCTCCCAGAAGCCCCAGAAGCCTATTGAAATGAAGGGGTGTGCACCTCTCACTGGCCTCTGTTTACCCTCTGGCTAACTGAAATTAGTTCTGGGCTTTAGTTCTGGGCTTTCCAGGCAAATGTATCCATTCGGGAGAGAGCTAGGAATAGGAAGGCTCTTTCTGCAGGCTCGGTGGGGAAGAGTCAGAGAGCTACATGCCTGAGGCATCTTTCTTCCTCCTTTGCTCATTGTGTTCCCTAACTTCTAACTCTCTGCCAGGCCAGGCCCTGTTTCTTTTACTGCCAACCCCCCCTAACCCCTCGTCTTCCACCTACTTCCCGCTCTATTATGCCTTCTCCTTTTCTGCTCTCTTCTGTGGCCCTTTGAAAATGAATGCAGGCCTAGCTAAGCCTCATGAAGGAAATCTACCAACAAAAGATGCATTCCTTGCTTATGGGAGGTGCTGTGAGACGAGCAAGAAGGGCTGAAGGGGTGATTGGGTTGTTGAGTCGGGAAGCACTAGAGGTGTAGCCAGGATTGTCTAGCAAATGGAGCCTGATGCTACTGTAGTTGGGCCCACTGCACTGACAAAAATATCTGTAAATACCCACACAGCGCTGCTGAGTGGGCATTTACAGATTTTTGGTGGGCCTTGCCCCTCAGGCCCTACCCTGCCTACGCCTCTGTTCTCTCCCCCAGGGCAAAGAGTGGGAAAGGCTCGCTACAGCAAGAGTCTATCAAATCTTTCACTTTTGAGAGCAGAGTGTTTACATTTAAAAATCTTGAACAAGCAGCAATACCAAAGCATACAGTAGTAGTGGACAGAAGACTGCCCTGCACATATCAGTACACCCCAATGACAAAGGCAAAGATTTAACTGACCTGCTTAGCTATTAGTGGGTGACACCTCACAATGAGTATCATCTCTCCGTGAAGCAAAACATCCTCTGAATTGGGGTGAAAGACAGATCTAATGTGCCAAAGGAAGGCAACATGGAAATTCAGTGTTCTGCCCTCAGGAAGGAGGGTCGACAGCCCAATGGGTTAATGCACCTACTGCAGCCTCCTATGTGTAGCCTGTAGGCGACACATTCAGTTGCTGGTGAGATGCTGATAAGGTTTGCTTGCATTGCAGGGGCCGGGGGTCACCTCACAGCGCCTCGAGAAGGTGTCCTGTTTGAGTCCCTGTGCAAATATCTTCTCAACCATGACCCGTAGGTTACACTTTTCCCCTCGTTTTTTCCAGTCAGTTGGGGCCAGAGAGACAAGCTTTTCTATGGGCGTTACCAAGGCCAGAGTGCAGAAAACAAAGGCACAATTGTTAGTAGGAATGCAGGTATTGAAGGGGCATTAGCTGTTGGCTGATCGCACAGGGCAATTCATACCCATTTTCAAAAGAAAAAATAAATGTTTTAAAAAATAAAATAAAAAATGCCCCGCAGATTCCAGACATTGGATTAGAACTCAGGTCTCCAAAATTCCAAGACCAAGCACTTACCACTTGAGCCACTGGCAGATGTGCTTCTGAGAGTTGGTTTTGGGCCAATATATCTTTCTTCTGCATGCCCCTGCGAGCATACCCATTTGCATTGTGAAACATGTTCACTGAAGAAAATGAGGAAAGAACATCTGGCCCCCCAGCTCCACCAAATACCAGCTAACTGCAGTGGCTTAGAGGTTAAGTGCTTGCGTTACAGCGCTGGGGGCCTGGGTTCGAGTCCTGCTTTCGGCACTTAAACGGAATAGTGGGGTAATCTCCTTGTACAGTTGCTGTGAAACATAGCAGAGAAGTGGGACTGTGAAAGTGAGGGAGTGCAGGCTGAAGGAGGAAGGGGGGCAAGCTAAAGGAGGAGGTAGGGCAGGCAAAAGGGAGAGGGAGGGGTGGATGCAGTGGTCGTGTGGAGAGGAGGCGGGGTAGATCTAGAAGGGCATGGCGTAGGTTCCCTGGTAAAGGGAGGAAGAAAGAATAGAGGAGGCCAGGAAGTGCCCGCTAGTGCCGGATGAGGATAAAAATGTCAGCCCATTGTGGGGTCCATTCCATCTTCCCCTTCCTCAATGGCCCCTTTCCCCACATTAGAACCCTCCCTCCACTATTCAGGGCCCACTTTATCCCACCCCCCCACTCACCCAGGCCGCTCCTCTTCTCCACAGCGACCCCTTCATCCAGCCCTACCTTCCCTTTTTGCCTACCCGGCCTCCTCCTTTATTTACTCTGCACTTCCTCTCCCCCACCTCTACAGTCCTGCCTCCTTTCCACCCTCCCTTTACCAGGGAACTCATTACATAACCACTGAACCTTTTAGAAGGACTGGGTCCCCTCAACTGATTACCCAACTACTCTGTTTCTGTGCCGAAAGCAGGACTCGAACCCAGGCCCCCAGTGCTGTAACACAAGTACTTAACCTCTAGGCCACTGCAGTTAGCTGGTGTTGGGTGGAGCGGGGGGCCAGATGGTCTATCCTCCTTGGCTCCAGTGAACATGTTTCACAACTGAAATGGTTATGCTCACGGGGGCATGCAGAAGAAAGATATATACGCCCAAAAGCTACCCTTAGAAGCACAGCCACCAATGGCTCAAGTAGTAAGTGCTTGGTCTTGGAATGCTGGAGACCTGAGTTCTAATCCAATGTCTGCAATCTCCTGGGCATGTTTTTTTTAATTAAAAAAATATATTTTTTAGTTGAAAATGGGTATGCATTGCCCTGAGCAATCAGCCAACAGCCAATGCCCCTTCAATACCTGCTTTCCTACTAGCAGTTGTGCCTTTGTTTTCTGCACTCTGGCCTAGGTAACACCCATACAAAAGTTTGTCTCTCTGGCCCCAGTTGCCTGGAAAAAAACGAGGGGAAAAGGTGTAATCTACGGGTCATGGTTGATACAATAATTGCCCTGGGACTCAAACAGGACACCTTCACGAGGTGCTATGAGGTGACCACCGGCCCCTGCATAGCAAGCAAACCTGTATCAGCATCTCACCAGCAACTGAATGTGTCGCCTGCAGGCTACACATAAGAGGCTGCAGTAGGTGCATTAACCCATCGGGCTGTGGACCCTCCTTCCTCTGAGAGCAGGAAACTGAATTTCCATGTTGCCTTCCTTTGGCACATTTGATCTATCTTTCAACCCAATTCAGAGGGTGTTTTGCTTCACGGAGAGATGATAATCATTGTGAGGTGTCAGCCACTAATAGCTAAGCAGGTCAGTTAAATCTTTGACTTTGTCATTGGGGTGTACTGATATGCGCTGGGCAGTCTTCTGTCCTGTGCTACTGTATGCATTCTTATTGCTGCTTGTTCACGATTCCTAAATGTAAACATTGAAAGATTTGAAAGACTCTTGATGCACCAAGCACTTCCCACTCTTTGCCCTGGGGGTGAGAGGGCTGCTTTCGGCCTTCAACACCCTCAATTATGGAGTGGCCGGCTCCACCACTGAGAATGAGGGGCTAATCCTGGTCGGAAACGGGCAGAGGTCTGCGCCCTGCGTCCTCCACGCGCCCCTAACGCTCCCAAACGCGACCACAGCCCTTACGGGCACAGCCCTATGTCGGTGCAGCCTCTATGGTGCAGCCACCCAGGTAGCTTAGGGTTAGGATATGTGCTCTTCAACATAAGCCTGGCCAACCAGGCCCTGGAGAGTGTCACAGCATGCTCTGTAATCCCCTAGTGATGGTGGCCTTGGTGACGATGATCTTACTGGAATACTGATGCCTTTTTTCCTCCCAGAAGCCCCAGAAGCCTATTGAAATGAAGGGGTGTGCACCTCTCACTGGCCTCTGTTTACCCTCTGGCTAACTGAAATTAGTTCTGGGCTTTCCAGGCAAATGTATCCATTCGGGAGAGAGCTAGGAATAGGAAGGCTCTTTCTGCAGGCTCGGTGGGGAAGAGTCAGAGAGCTACATGCCTGAGGCATCTTTCTTCCTCCTTTGCTCATTGTGTTCCCTAACTTCTAACTCTCTGCCAGGCCAGGCCCTGTTTCTTTTACTGCCAACCCCCCCTAACCCCTCGTCTTCCACCTACTTCCCGCTCTATTATGCCTTCTCCTTTTCTGCTCTCTTCTGTGGCCCTTTGAAAATGAATGCAGGCCTAGCTAAGCCTCATGAAGGAAATCTACCAACAAAAGATGCATTCCTTGCTTATGGGAGGTGCTGTGAGACGAGCAAGAAGGGCTGAAGGGGTGATTGGGTTGTTGAGTCGGGAAGCACTAGAGGTGTAGCCAGGATTGTCTAGCAAATGGAGCCTGATGCTAATGTAGTTGGGCCCACTGCACTGACAAAAATATCTGTAAATACCCACACAGCGCTGCTGAGTGGGCATTTACAGATTTTTGGTGGGCCTTGCCCCTCAGGCCCTACCCTGCCTACGCCTCTGTTCTCTCCCCCAGGGCAAAGAGTGGGAAAGGCTCGCTACAGCAAGAGTCTATCAAATCTTTCACTTTTGAGAGCAGAGTGTTTACATTTAAAAATCTTGAACAAGCAGCAATACCAAAGCATACAGTAGTAGTGGACAGAAGACTGCCCTGCACATATCAGTACACCCCAATGACAAAGGCAAAGATTTAACTGACCTGCTTAGCTATTAGTGGGTGACACCTCACAATGAGTATCATCTCTCCGTGAAGCAAAACATCCTCTGAATTGGGGTGAAAGACAGATCTAATGTGCCAAAGGAAGGCAACATGGAAATTCAGTGTTCTGCCCTCAGGAAGGAGGGTCGACAGCCCAATGGGTTAATGCACCTACTGCAGCCTCCTATGTGTAGCCTGTAGGCGACACATTCAGTTGCTGGTGAGATGCTGATAAGGTTTGCTTGCTATGCAGGGGCCGGGGGTCACCTCACAGCGCCTCGAGAAGGTGTCCTGTTTGAGTCCCTGTGCAAATATCTTCTCAACCATGACCCGTAGGTTACACTTTTCCCCTCGTTTTTTCCAGTCAGTTGGGGCCAGAGAGACAAGCTTTTCTATGGGCGTTACCAAGGCCAGAGTGCAGAAAACAAAGGCACAATTGTTAGTAGGAATGCAGGTATTGAAGGGGCATTAGCTGTTGGCTGATCGCACAGGGCAATTCATACCCATTTTCAAAAGAAAAAATAAATGTTTTAAAAAATAAAATAAAAAATGCCCCGCAGATTCCAGACATTGGATTAGAACTCAGGTCTCCAAAATTCCAAGACCAAGCACTTACCACTTGAGCCACTGGCGGATGTGCTTCTGAGAGTTGGTTTTGGGCCAATATATCTTTCTTCTGCATGCCCCTGCGAGCATACCCATTTGCATTGTGAAACATGTTCACTGAAGAAAATGAGGAAAGAACATCTGGCCCCCCAGCTCCACCAAATACCAGCTAACTGCAGTGGCTTAGAGGTTAAGTGCTTGCGTTACAGCGCTGGGGGCCTGGGTTCGAGTCCTGCTTTCGGCACTTAAATGGAATAGTGGGGTAATCTCCTTGTACAGTTGCTGTGAAACATAGCAGAGAAGTGGGACTGTGAAAGTGAGGGAGTGCAGGCTGAAGGAGGAAGGGGGGCAAGCTAAAGGAGGAGGTAGGGCAGGCAAAAGGGAGAGGGAGGGGTGGATGCAGTGGTCGTGTGGAGAGGAGGCGGGGTAGATCTAGAAGGGCATGGCGTAGGTTCCCTGGTAAAGGGAGGAAGAAAGAATAGAGGAGGCCAGGAAGTGCCCGCTAGTGCCGGATGAGGATAAAAATGTCAGCCCATTGTGGGGTCCATTCCATCTTCCCCTTCCTCAATGGCCCCTTTCCCCACATTAGAACCCTCCCTCCACTATTCAGGGCCCACTTTATCCCACCCCCCCCACTCACCCAGGCCGCTCCTCTTCTCCACAGCGACCCCTTCATCCAGCCCTACCTTCCCTTTTTGCCTACCCGGCCTCCTCCTTTATTTACTCTGCACTTCCTCTCCCCCACCTCTACAGTCCTGCCTCCTTTCCACCCTCCCTTTACCAGGGAACTCATTACATAACCACTGAACCTTTTAGAAGGACTGGGTCCCCTCAACTGATTACCCAACTACTCTGTTTCTGTGCCGAAAGCAGGACTCGAACCCAGGCCCCCAGTGCTGTAACACAAGTACTTAACCTCTAGGCCACTGCAGTTAGCTGGTGTTGGGTGGAGCGGGGGGCCAGATGGTCTATCCTCCTTGGCTCCAGTGAACATGTTTCACAACTGAAATGGTTATGCTCACGGGGGCATGCAGAAGAAAGATATATACGCCCAAAAGCTACCCTCAGAAGCACAGCCACCAATGGCTCAAGTAGTAAGTGCTTGGTCTTGGAATGCTGGAGACCTGAGTTCTAATCCAATGTCTGCAATCTCCTGGGCATGTTTTTTTTAATTAAAAAAATATATTTTTTAGTTGAAAATGGGTATGCATTGCCCTGAGCAATCAGCCAACAGCCAATGCCCCTTCAATACCTGCTTTCCTACTAGCAGTTGTGCCTTTGTTTTCTGCACTCTGGCCTAGGTAACACCCATACAAAAGTTTGTCTCTCTGGCCCCAGTTGCCTGGAAAAAAACGAGGGGAAAAGGTGTAATCTACGGGTCATGGTTGATACAATAATTGCCCTGGGACTCAAACAGGACACCTTCACGAGGTGCTATGAGGTGACCACCGGCCCCTGCATAGCAAGCAAACCTGTATCAGCATCTCACCAGCAACTGAATGTGTCGCCTGCAGGCTACACATAAGAGGCTGCAGTAGGTGCATTAACCCATCGGGCTGTGGACCCTCCTTCCTCTGAGAGCAGGAAACTGAATTTCCATGTTGCCTTCCTTTGGCACATTTGATCTATCTTTCAACCCAATTCAGAGGGTGTTTTGCTTCACGGAGAGATGATAATCATTGTGAGGTGTCAGCCACTAATAGCTAAGCAGGTCAGTTAAATCTTTGACTTTGTCATTGGGGTGTACTGACATGCGCTGGGCAGTCTTCTGTCCTGTGCTACTGTATGCATTCTTATTGCTGCTTGTTCACGATTCCTAAATGTAAACATTGAAAGATTTGAAAGACTCTTGATGCACCAAGCATTTCCCACTCTTTGCCCTGGGGGTGAGAGGGCTGCTTTCGGCCTTCAACACCCTCAATTATGGAGTGGCCGGCTCCACCACTGAGAATGAGGGGCTAATCCTGGTCGGAAACGGGCAGAGGTCTGCGCCCTGCGTCCTCCACGCGCCCCTAACGCTCCCAAACGCGACCACAGCCCTTACGGGCACAGCCCTATGTCGGTGCAGCCTCTATGGTGCAGCCACCCAGGTAGCTTAGGGTTAGGATATGTGCTCTTCAACATAAGCCTGGCCAACCAGGCCCTGGAGAGTGTCACAGCATGCTCTGTAATCCCCTAGTGATGGTGGCCTTGGTGACGATGATCTTGCTGGAATACTGATGCCTTTTTTCCTCCCAGAAGCCCCAGAAGCCTATTGAAATGAAGGGGTGTGCACCTCTCACTGGCCTCTGTTTACCCTCTGGCTAACTGAAATTAGTTCTGGGCTTTCCAGGCAAATGTATCCATTCGGGAGAGAGCTAGGAATAGGAAGGCTCTTTCTGCAGGCTCGGTGGGGAAGAGTCAGAGAGCTACATGCCTGAGGCATCTTTCTTCCTCCTTTGCTCATTGTGTTCCCTAACTTCTAACTCTCTGCCAGGCCAGGCCCTGTTTCTTTTACTGCCAACCCCCCCTAACCCCTCGTCTTCCACCTACTTCCCGCTCTATTATGCCTTCTCCTTTTCTGCTCTCTTCTGTGGCCCTTTGAAAATGAATGCAGGCCTAGCTAAGCCTCATGAAGGAAATCTACCAACAAAAGATGCATTCCTTGCTTATGGGAGGTGCTGTGAGACGAGCAAGAAGGGCTGAAGGGGTGATTGGGTTGTTGAGTCGGGAAGCACTAGAGGTGTAGCCAGGATTGTCTAGCAAATGGAGCCTGATGCTACTGTAGTTGGGCCCACTGCACTGACAAAAATATCTGTAAATACCCACACAGCGCTGCTGAGTGGGCATTTACAGATTTTTGGTGGGCCTTGCCCCTCAGGCCCTACCCTGCCTACGCCTCTGTTCTCTCCCCCAGGGCAAAGAGTGGGAAAGGATCGCTACAGCAAGAGTCTATCAAATCTTTCACTTTTGAGAGCAGAGTGTTTACATTTAAAAATCTTGAACAAGCAGCAATACCAAAGCATACAGTAGTAGTGGACAGAAGACTGCCCTGCACATATCAGTACACCCCAATGACAAAGGCAAAGATTTAACTGACCTGCTTAGCTATTAGTGGGTGACACCTCACAATGAGTATCATCTCTCCGTGAAGCAAAACATCCTCTGAATTGGGGTGAAAGACAGATCTAATGTGCCAAAGGAAGGCAACATGGAAATTCAGTGTTCTGCCCTCAGGAAGGAGGGTCGACAGCCCAATGGGTTAATGCACCTACTGCAGCCTCCTATGTGTAGCCTGTAGGCGACACATTCAGTTGCTGGTGAGATGCTGATAAGGTTTGCTTGCATTGCAGGGGCCGGGGGTCACCTCACAGCGCCTCGAGAAGGTGTCCTGTTTGAGTCCCTGTGCAAATATCTTCTCAACCATGACCCGTAGGTTACACTTTTCCCCTCGTTTTTTCCAGTCAGTTGGGGCCAGAGAGACAAGCTTTTCTATGGGCGTTACCAAGGCCAGAGTGCAGAAAACAAAGGCACAATTGTTAGTAGGAATGCAGGTATTGAAGGGGCATTAGCTGTTGGCTGATCGCACAGGGCAATTCATACCCATTTTCAAAAGAAAAAATAAATGTTTTAAAAAATAAAATAAAAAATGCCCCGCAGATTCCAGACATTGGATTAGAACTCAGGTCTCCAAAATTCCAAGACCAAGCACTTACCACTTGAGCCACTGGCAGATGTGCTTCTGAGAGTTGGTTTTGGGCCAATATATCTTTCTTCTGCATGCCCCTGCGAGCATACCCATTTGCATTGTGAAACATGTTCACTGAAGAAAATGAGGAAAGAACATCTGGCCCTCCAGCTCCACCAAATACCAGCTAACTGCAGTGGCTTAGAGGTTAAGTGCTTGCGTTACAGCGCTGGGGGCCTGGGTTCGAGTCCTGCTTTCGGCACTTAAACGGAATAGTGGGGTAATCTCCTTGTACAGTTGCTGTGAAACATAGCAGAGAAGTGGGACTGTGAAAGTGAGGGAGTGCAGGCTGAAGGAGGAAGGGGGGCAAGCTAAAGGAGGAGGTAGGGCAGGCAAAAGGGAGAGGGAGGGGTGGATGCAGTGGTCGTGTGGAGAGGAGGCGGGGTAGATCTAGAAGGGCATGGCGTAGGTTCCCTGGTAAAGGGAGGAAGAAAGAATAGAGGAGGCCAGGAAGTGCCCGCTAGTGCCGGATGAGGATAAAAATGTCAGCCCATTGTGGGGTCCATTCCATCTTCCCCTTCCTCAATGGCCCCTTTCCCCACATTAGAACCCTCCCTCCACTATTCAGGGCCCACTTTATCCCACCCCCCCACTCACCCAGGCCGCTCCTCTTCTCCACAGCGACCCCTTCATCCAGCCCTACCTTCCCTTTTTGCCTACCCGGCCTCCTCCTTTATTTACTCTGCACTTCCTCTCCCCCACCTCTACAGTCCTGCCTCCTTTCCACCCTCCCTTTACCAGGGAACTCATTACATAACCACTGAACCTTTTAGAAGGACTGGGTCCCCTCAACTGATTACCCAACTACTCTGTTTCTGTGCCGAAAGCAGGACTCGAACCCAGGCCCCCAGTGCTGTAACACAAGTACTTAACCTCTAGGTCACTGCAGTTAGCTGGTGTTGGGTGGAGCGGGGGGCCAGATGGTCTATCCTCCTTGGCTCCAGTGAACATGTTTCACAACTGAAATGGTTATGCTCACGGGGGCATGCAGAAGAAAGATATATACGCCCAAAAGCTACCCTTAGAAGCACAGCCACCAATGGCTCAAGTAGTAAGTGCTTGGTCTTGGAATGCTGGAGACCTGAGTTCTAATCCAATGTCTGCAATCTCCTGGGCATGTTTTTTTTAATTAAAAAAATATATTTTTTAGTTGAAAATGGGTATGCATTGCCCTGAGCAATCAGCCAACAGCCAATGCCCCTTCAATACCTGCTTTCCTACTAGCAGTTGTGCCTTTGTTTTCTGCACTCTGGCCTAGGTAACACCCATACAAAAGTTTGTCTCTCTGGCCCCAGTTGCCTGGAAAAAAACGAGGGGAAAAGGTGTAATCTACGGGTCATGGTTGATACAATAATTGCCCTGGGACTCAAACAGGACACCTTCACGAGGTGCTATGAGGTGACCACCGGCCCCTGCATAGCAAGCAAACCTGTATCAGCATCTCACCAGCAACTGAATGTGTCGCCTGCAGGCTACACATAAGAGGCTGCAGTAGGTGCATTAACCCATCGGGCTGTGGACCCTCCTTCCTCTGAGAGCAGGAAACTGAATTTCCATGTTGCCTTCCTTTGGCACATTTGATCTATCTTTCAACCCAATTCAGAGGGTGTTTTGCTTCACGGAGAGATGATAATCATTGTGAGGTGTCAGCCACTAATAGCTAAGCAGGTCAGTTAAATCTTTGACTTTGTCATTGGGGTGTACTGATATGCGCTGGGCAGTCTTCTGTCCTGTGCTACTGTATGCATTCTTATTGCTGCTTGTTCACGATTCCTAAATGTAAACATTGAAAGATTTGAAAGACTCTTGATGCACCAAGCATTTCCCACTCTTTGCCCTGGGGGTGAGAGGGCTGCTTTCGGCCTTCAACACCCTCAATTATGGAGTGGCCGGCTCCACCACTGAGAATGAGGGGCTAATCCTGGTCGGAAACGGGCAGAGGTCTGCGCCCTGCGTCCTCCACGCGCCCCTAATGCTCCCAAACGCGACCACAGCCCTTACGGGCACAGCCCTATGTCGGTGCAGCCTCTATGGTGCAGCCACCCAGGTAGCTTAGGGTTAGGATATGTGCTCTTCAACATAAGCCTGGCCAACCAGGCCCTGGAGAGTGTCACAGCATGCTCTGTAATCCCCTAGTGATGGTGGCCTTGGTGACGATGATCTTGCTGGAATACTGATGCCTTTTTTCCTCCCAGAAGCCCCAGAAGCCTATTGAAATGAAGGGGTGTGCACCTCTCACTGGCCTCTGTTTACCCTCTGGCTAACTGAAATTAGTTCTGGGCTTTCCAGGCAAATGTATCCATTCGGGAGAGAGCTAGGAATAGGAAGGCTCTTTCTGCAGGCTCGGTGGGGAAGAGTCAGAGAGCTACATGCCTGAGGCATCTTTCTTCCTCCTTTGCTCATTGTGTTCCCTAACTTCTAACTCTCTGCCAGGCCAGGCCCTGTTTCTTTTACTGCCAACCCCCCCTAACCCCTCGTCTTCCACCTACTTCCCGCTCTATTATGCCTTCTCCTTTTCTGCTCTCTTCTGTGGCCCTTTGAAAATGAATGCAGGCCTAGCTAAGCCTCATGAAGGAAATCTACCAACAAAAGATGCATTCCTTGCTTATGGGAGGTGCTGTGAGACGAGCAAGAAGGGCTGAAGGGGTGATTGGGTTGTTGAGTCGGGAAGCACTAGAGGTGTAGCCAGGATTGTCTAGCAAATGGAGCCTGATGCTACTGTAGTTGGGCCCACTGCACTGACAAAAATATCTGTAAATACCCACACAGCGCTGCTGAGTGGGCATTTACAGATTTTTGGTGGGCCTTGCCCCTCAGGCCCTACCCTGCCTACGCCTCTGTTCTCTCCCCCAGGGCAAAGAGTGGGAAAGGCTCGCTACAGCAAGAGTCTATCAAATCTTTCACTTTTGAGAGCAGAGTGTTTACATTTAAAAATCTTGAACAAGCAGCAATACCAAAGCATACAGTAGTAGTGGACAGAAGACTGCCCTGCACATATCAGTACACCCCAATGACAAAGGCAAAGATTTAACTGACCTGCTTAGCTATTAGTGGGTGACACCTCACAATGAGTATCATCTCTCCGTGAAGCAAAACATCCTCTGAATTGGGGTGAAAGACAGATCTAATGTGCCAAAGGAAGGCAACATGGAAATTCAGTGTTCTGCCCTCAGGAAGGAGGGTCGACAGCCCAATGGGTTAATGCACCTACTGCAGCCTCCTATGTGTAGCCTGTAGGCGACACATTCAGTTGCTGGTGAGATGCTGATAAGGTTTGCTTGCATTGCAGGGGCCGGGGGTCACCTCACAGCACCTCGAGAAGGTGTCCTGTTTGAGTCCCTGTGCAAATATCTTCTCAACCATGACCCGTAGGTTACACTTTTCCCCTCGTTTTTTCCAGTCAGTTGGGGCCAGAGAGACAAGCTTTTCTATGGGCGTTACCAAGGCCAGAGTGCAGAAAACAAAGGCACAATTGTTAGTAGGAATGCAGGTATTGAAGGGGCATTAGCTGTTGGCTGATCGCACAGGGCAATTCATACCCATTTTCAAAAGAAAAAATAAATGTTTTAAAAAATAAAATAAAAAATGCCCCGCAGATTCCAGACATTGGATTAGAACTCAGGTCTCCAAAATTCCAAGACCAAGCACTTACCACTTGAGCCACTGGCAGATGTGCTTCTGAGAGTTGGTTTTGGGCCAATATATCTTTCTTCTGCATGCCCCTGCGAGCATACCCATTTGCATTGTGAAACATGTTCACTGAAGAAAATGAGGAAAGAACATCTGGCCCCCCAGCTCCACCAAATACCAGCTAACTGCAGTGGCTTAGAGGTTAAGTGCTTGCGTTACAGCGCTGGGGGCCTGGGTTCGAGTCCTGCTTTCGGCACTTAAACGGAATAGTGGGGTAATCTCCTTGTACAGTTGCTGTGAAACATAGCAGAGAAGTGGGACTGTGAAAGTGAGGGAGTGCAGGCTGAAGGAGGAAGGGGGGCAAGCTAAAGGAGGAGGTAGGGCAGGCAAAAGGGAGAGGGAGGGGTGGATGCAGTGGTCGTGTGGAGAGGAGGCGGGGTAGATCTAGAAGGGCATGGCGTAGGTTCCCTGGTAAAGGGAGGAAGAAAGAATAGAGGAGGCCAGGAAGTGCCCGCTAGTGCCGGATGAGGATAAAAATGTCAGCCCATTGTGGGGTCCATTCCATCTTCCCCTTCCTCAATGGCCCCTTTCCCCACATTAGAACCCTCCCTCCACTATTCAGGGCCCACTTTATCCCACCCACCCCCCCAGGCCGCTCCTCTTCTCCACAGCGACCCCTTTCATCCAGCCCTACCTTCCCTTTTTGCCTACCCGGCCTCCTCCTTTATTTACTCTGCACTTCCTCTCCCCCACCTCTACAGTCCTGCCTCCTTTCCACCCTCCCTTTACCAGGGAACTCATTACATAACCACTGAACCTTTTAGAAGGACTGGGTCCCCTCAACTGATTACCCAACTACTCTGTTTCTGTGCCGAAAGCAGGACTCGAACCCAGGCCCCCAGTGCTGTAACACAAGTACTTAACCTCTAGGCCACTGCAGTTAGCTGGTGTTGGGTGGAGCGGGGGGCCAGATGGTCTATCCTCCTTGGCTCCAGTGAACATGTTTCACAACTGAAATGGTTATGCTCACGGGGGCATGCAGAAGAAAGATATATACGCCCAAAAGCTACCCTCAGCTCAAGTAGTAAGTGCTTGGTCTTGGAATGCTGGAGACCTGAGGTCTAATCCAATGTCTGCAATCTCCTGGGCATGTTTTTTTTAATTAAAAAAATATATTTTTTAGTTGAAAATGGGTATGCATTGCCCTGAGCAATCAGCCAACAGCCAATGCCCCTTCAATACCTGCTTTCCTACTAGCAGTTGTGCCTTTGTTTTCTGCACTCTGGCCTAGGTAACACCCATACAAAAGTTTGTCTCTCTGGCCCCAGTTGCCTGGAAAAAAACGAGGGGAAAAGGTGTAATCTACGGGTCATGGTTGATACAATAATTGCCCTGGGACTCAAACAGGACACCTTCACGAGGTGCTATGAGGTGACCACCGGCCCCTGCATAGCAAGCAAACCTGTATCAGCATCTCACCAGCAACTGAATGTGTCGCCTGCAGGCTACACATAAGAGGCTGCAGTAGGTGCATTAACCCATCGGGCTGTGGACCCTCCTTCCTCTGAGAGCAGGAAACTGAATTTCCATGTTGCCTTCCTTTGGCACATTTGATCTATCTTTCAACCCAATTCAGAGGGTGTTTTGCTTCACGGAGAGATGATAATCATTGTGAGGTGTCAGCCACTAATAGCTAAGCAGGTCAGTTAAATCTTTGACTTTGTCATTGGGGTGTACTGATATGCGCTGGGCAGTCTTCTGTCCTGTGCTACTGTATGCATTCTTATTGCTGCTTGTTCACGATTCCTAAATGTAAACATTGAAAGATTTGAAAGACTCTTGATGCACCAAGCACTTCCCACTCTTTGCCCTGGGGGTGAGAGGGCTGCTTTCGGCCTTCAACACCCTCAATTATGGAGTGGCCGGCTCCACCACTGAGAATGAGGGGCTAATCCTGGTCGGAAACGGGCAGAGGTCTGCGCCCTGCGTCCTCCACGCGTCCCTAACGCTCCCAAACGCGACCACAGCCCTTACGGGCACAGCCCTATGTCGGTGCAGCCTCTATGGTGCAGCCACCCAGGTAGCTTAGGGTTAGGATATGTGCTCTTCAACATAAGCCTGGCCAACCAGGCCCTGGAGAGTGTCACAGCATGCTCTGTAATCCCCTAGTGATGGTGGCCTTGGTGACGATGATCTTGCTGGAATACTGATGCCTTTTTTCCTCCCAGAAGCCCCAGAAGCCTATTGAAATGAAGGGGTGTGCACCTCTCACTGGCCTCTGTTTACCCTCTGGCTAACTGAAATTAGTTCTGGGCTTTCCAGGCAAATGTATCCATTCGGGAGAGAGCTAGGAATAGGAAGGCTCTTTCTGCAGGCTCGGTGGGGAAGAGTCAGAGAGCTACATGCCTGAGGCATCTTTCTTCCTCCTTTGCTCATTGTGTTCCCTAACTTCTAACTCTCTGCCAGGCCAGGCCCTGTTTCTTTTACTGCCAACCCCCCCTAACCCCTCGTCTTCCACCTACTTCCCGCTCTATTATGCCTTCTCCTTTTCTGCTCTCTTCTGTGGCCCTTTGAAAATGAATGCAGGCCTAGCTAAGCCTCATGAAGGAAATCTACCAACAAAAGATGCATTCCTTGCTTATGGGAGGTGCTGTGAGACGAGCAAGAAGGGCTGAAGGGGTGATTGGGTTGTTGAGTCGGGAAGCACTAGAGGTGTAGCCAGGATTGTCTAGCAAATGGAGCCTGATGCTAATGTAGTTGGGCCCACTGCACTGACAAAAATATCTGTAAATACCCACACAGCGCTGCTGAGTGGGCATTTACAGATTTTTGGTGGGCCTTGCCCCTCAGGCCCTACCCTGCCTACGCCTCTGTTCTCTCCCCCAGGGCAAAGAGTGGGAAAGGCTCGCTACAGCAAGAGTCTATCAAATCTTTCACTTTTGAGAGCAGAGTGTTTACATTTAAAAATCTTGAACAAGCAGCAATACCAAAGCATACAGTAGTAGTGGACAGAAGACTGCCCTGCACATATCAGTACACCCCAATGACAAAGGCAAAGATTTAACTGACCTGCTTAGCTATTAGTGGGTGACACCCCACAATGAGTATCATCTCTCCGTGAAGCAAAACATCCTCTGAATTGGGGTGAAAGACAGATCTAATGTGCCAAAGGAAGGCAACATGGAAATTCAGTGTTCTGCCCTCAGGAAGGAGGGTCGACAGCCCAATGGGTTAATGCACCTACTGCAGCCTCCTATGTGTAGCCTGTAGGCGACACATTCAGTTGCTGGTGAGATGCTGATAAGGTTTGCTTGCATTGCAGGGGCCGGGGGTCACCTCACAGCGCCTCGAGAAGGTGTCCTGTTTGAGTCCCTGTGCAAATATCTTCTCAACCATGACCCGTAGGTTACACTTTTCCCCTCGTTTTTTCCAGTCAGTTGGGGCCAGAGAGACAAGCTTTTCTATGGGCGTTACCAAGGCCAGAGTGCAGAAAACAAAGGCACAATTGTTAGTAGGAATGCAGGTATTGAAGGGGCATTAGCTGTTGGCTGATCGCACAGGGCAATTCATACCCATTTTCAAAAGAAAAAATAAATGTTTTAAAAAATAAAATAAAAAATGCCCCGCAGATTCCAGACATTGGATTAGAACTCAGGTCTCCAAAATTCCAAGACCAAGCACTTACCACTTGAGCCACTGGCGGATGTGCTTCTGAGAGTTGGTTTTGGGCCAATATATCTTTCTTCTGCATGCCCCTGCGAGCATACCCATTTGCATTGTGAAACATGTTCACTGAAGAAAATGAGGAAAGAACATCTGCCCCCCCAGCTCCACCAAATACCAGCTAACTGCAGTGGCTTAGAGGTTAAGTGCTTGCGTTACAGCGCTGGGAGCCTGGGTTCGAGTCCTGCTTTCGGCACTTAAACGGAATAGTGGGGTAATCTCCTTGTACAGTTGCTGTGAAACATAGCAGAGAAGTGGGACTGTGAAAGTGAGGGAGTGCAGGCTGAAGGAGGAAGGGGGGCAAGCTAAAGGAGGAGGTAGGGCAGGCAAAAGGGAGAGGGAGGGGTGGATGCAGTGGTGGTGTGGAGAGGAGGCGGGGTAGATCTAGAAGGGCATGGCGTAGGTTCCCTGGTAAAGGGAGGAAGAAAGAATAGAGGAGGCCAGGAAGTGCCCGCTAGTGCCGGATGAGGATAAAAATGTCAGCCCATTGTGGGGTCCATTCCATCTTCCCCTTCCTCAATGGCCCCTTTCCCCACATTAGAACCCTCCCTCCACTATTCAGGGCCCACTTTATCCCACCCCCCCACTCACCCCCACTCACCCAGGCCGCTCCTCTTCTCCACAGCGACCCCTTCATCCAGCCCTACCTTCCCTTTTTGCCTACCCGGCCTCCTCCTTTATTTACTCTGCACTTCCTCTCCCCCACCTCTACAGTCCTGCCTCCTTTCCACCCTCCCTTTACCAGGGAACTCATTACATAACCACTGAACCTTTTAGAAGGACTGGGTCCCCTCAACTGATTACCCAACTACTCTGTTTCTGTGCCGAAAGCAGGACTCGAACCCAGGCCCCCAGTGCTGTAACACAAGTACTTAACCTCTAGGCCACTGCAGTTAGCTGGTGTTGGGTGGAGCGGGGGGCCAGATGGTCTATCCTCCTTGGCTCCAGTGAACATGTTTCACAACTGAAATGGTTATGCTCACGGGGGCATGCAGAAGAAAGATATATACGCCCAAAAGCTACCCTCAGAAGCACAGCCACCAATGGCTCAAGTAGTAAGTGCTTGGTCTTGGAATGCTGGAGACCTGAGTTCTAATCCAATGTCTGCAATCTCCTGGGCATGTTTTTTTTAATTAAAAAAATATATTTTTTAGTTGAAAATGGGTATGCATTGCCCTGAGCAATCAGCCAACAGCCAATGCCCCTTCAATACCTGCTTTCCTACTAGCAGTTGTGCCTTTGTTTTCTGCACTCTGGCCTAGGTAACACCCATACAAAAGTTTGTCTCTCTGGCCCCAGTTGCCTGGAAAAAAACGAGGGGAAAAGGTGTAATCTACGGGTCATGGTTGATACAATAATTGCCCTGGGACTCAAACAGGACACCTTCACGAGGTGCTATGAGGTGACCACCGGCCCCTGCATAGCAAGCAAACCTGTATCAGCATCTCACCAGCAACTGAATGTGTCGCCTGCAGGCTACACATAAGAGGCTGCAGTAGGTGCATTAACCCATCGGGCTGTGGACCCTCCTTCCTCTGAGAGCAGGAAACTGAATTTCCATGTTGCCTTCCTTTGGCACATTTGATCTATCTTTCAACCCAATTCAGAGGGTGTTTTGCTTCACGGAGAGATGATAATCATTGTGAGGTGTCAGCCACTAATAGCTAAGCAGGTCAGTTAAATCTTTGACTTTGTCATTGGGGTGTACTGATATGCGCTGGGCAGTCTTCTGTCCTGTGCTACTGTATGCATTCTTATTGCTGCTTGTTCACGATTCCTAAATGTAAACATTGAAAGATTTGAAAGACTCTTGATGCACCAAGCATTTCCCACTCTTTGCCCTGGGGGTGAGAGGGCTGCTTTCGGCCTTCAACACCCTCAATTATGGAGTGGCCGGCTCCACCACTGAGAATGAGGGGCTAATCCTGGTCGGAAACGGGCAGAGGTCTGCGCCCTGCGTCCTCCACGCGCCCCTAACGCTCCCAAACGCGACCACAGCCCTTACGGGCACAGCCCTATGTCGGTGCAGCCTCTATGGTGCAGCCACCCAGGTAGCTTAGGGTTAGGATATGTGCTCTTCAACATAAGCCTGGCCAACCAGGCCCTGGAGAGTGTCACAGCATGCTCTGTAATCCCCTAGTGATGGTGGCCTTGGTGACGATGATCTTGCTGGAATACTGATGCCTTTTTTCCTCCCAGAAGCCCCAGAAGCCTATTGAAATGAAGGGGTGTGCACCTCTCACTGGCCTCTGTTTACCCTCTGGCTAACTGAAATTAGTTCTGGGCTTTCCAGGCAAATGTATCCATTCGGGAGAGAGCTAGGAATAGGAAGGCTCTTTCTGCAGGCTCGGTGGGGAAGAGTCAGAGAGCTACATGCCTGAGGCATCTTTCTTCCTCCTTTGCTCATTGTGTTCCCTAACTTCTAACTCTCTGCCAGGCCAGGCCCTGTTTCTTTTACTGCCAACCCCCCCTAACCCCTCGTCTTCCACCTACTTCCCGCTCTATTATGCCTTCTCCTTTTCTGCTCTCTTCTGTGGCCCTTTGAAAATGAATGCAGGCCTAGCTAAGCCTCATGAAGGAAATCTACCAACAAAAGATGCATTCCTTGCTTATGGGAGGTGCTGTGAGACGAGCAAGAAGGGCTGAAGGGGTGATTGGGTTGTTGAGTCGGGAAGCACTAGAGGTGTAGCCAGGATTGTCTAGCAAATGGAGCCTGATGCTACTGTAGTTGGGCCCACTGCACTGACAAAAATATCTGTAAATACCCACACAGCGCTGCTGAGTGGGCATTTACAGATTTTTGGTGGGCCTTGCCCCTCAGGCCCTACCCTGCCTACGCCTCTGTTCTCTCCCCCAGGGCAAAGAGTGGGAAAGGCTCGCTACAGCAAGAGTCTATCAAATCTTTCACTTTTGAGAGCAGAGTGTTTACATTTAAAAATCTTGAACAAGCAGCAATACCAAAGCATACAGTAGTAGTGGACAGAAGACTGCCCTGCACATATCAGTACACCCCAATGACAAAGGCAAAGATTTAACTGACCTGCTTAGCTATTAGTGGGTGACACCTCACAATGAGTATCATCTCTCCGTGAAGCAAAACATCCTCTGAATTGGGGTGAAAGACAGATCTAATGTGCCAAAGGAAGGCAACATGGAAATTCAGTGTTCTGCCCTCAGGAAGGAGGGTCGACAGCCCAATGGGTTAATGCACCTACTGCAGCCTCCTATGTGTAGCCTGTAGGCGACACATTCAGTTGCTGGTGAGATGCTGATAAGGTTTGCTTGCATTGCAGGGGCCGGGGGTCACCTCACAGCGCCTCGAGAAGGTGTCCTGTTTGAGTCCCTGTGCAAATATCTTCTCAACCATGACCCGTAGGTTACACTTTTCCCCTCGTTTTTTCCAGTCAGTTGGGGCCAGAGAGACAAGCTTTTCTATGGGCGTTACCAAGGCCAGAGTGCAGAAAACAAAGGCACAATTGTTAGTAGGAATGCAGGTATTGAAGGGGCATTAGCTGTTGGCTGATCGCACAGGGCAATTCATACCCATTTTCAAAAGAAAAAATAAATGTTTTAAAAAATAAAATAAAAAATGCCCCGCAGATTCCAGACATTGGATTAGAACTCAGGTCTCCAAAATTCCAAGACCAAGCACTTACCACTTGAGCCACTGGCGGATGTGCTTCTGAGAGTTGGTTTTGGGCCAATATATCTTTCTTCTGCATGCCCCTGCGAGCATACCCATTTGCATTGTGAAACATGTTCACTGAAGAAAATGAGGAAAGAACATCTGGCCCCCCAGCTCCACCAAATACCAGCTAACTGCAGTGGCTTAGAGGTTAAGTGCTTGCGTTATAGCGCTGGGGGCCTGGGTTCGAGTCCTGCTTTCGGCACTTAAACGGAATAGTGGGGTAATCTCCTTGTACAGTTGCTGTGAAACATAGCAGAGAAGTGGGACTGTGAAAGTGAGGGAGTGCAGGCTGAAGGAGGAAGGGGGGCAAGCTAAAGGAGGAGGTAGGGCAGGCAAAAGGGAGAGGGAGGGGTGGATGCAGTGGTCGTGTGGAGAGGAGGCGGGGTAGATCTAGAAGGGCATGGCGTAGGTTCCCTGGTAAAGGGAGGAAGAAAGAATAGAGGAGGCCAGGAAGTGCCCGCTAGTGCCGGATGAGGATAAAAATGTCAGCCCATTGTGGGGTCCATTCCATCTTCCCCTTCCTCAATGGCCCCTTTCCCCACATTAGAACCCTCCCTCCACTATTCAGGGCCCACTTTATCCCACCCCCCCACTCACCCAGGCCGCTCCTCTTCTCCACAGCGACCCCTTCATCCAGCCCTACCTTCCCTTTTTGCCTACCCGGCCTCCTCCTTTATTTACTCTGCACTTCCTCTCCCCCACCTCTACAGTCCTGCCTCCTTTCCACCCTCCCTTTACCAGGGAACTCATTACATAACCACTGAACCTTTTAGAAGGACTGGGTCCCCTCAACTGATTACCCAACTACTCTGTTTCTGTGCCGAAAGCAGGAGGCCCCCAGTGCTGTAACACAAGTACTTAACCTCTAGGCCACTGCAGTTAGCTGGTGTTGGGTGGAGCGGGGGGCCAGATGGTCTATCCTCCTTGGCTCCAGTGAACATGTTTCACAACTGAAATGGTTATGCTCACGGGGGCATGCAGAAGAAAGATATATACGCCCAAAAGCTACCCTCAGAAGCACAGCCACCAATGGCTCAAGTAGTAAGTGCTTGGTCTTGGAATGCTGGAGACCTGAGTTCTAATCCAATGTCTGCAATCTCCTGGGCATGTTTTTTTTAATTAAAAAAATATATTTTTTAGTTGAAAATGGGTATGCATTGCCCTGAGCAATCAGCCAACAGCCAATGCCCCTTCAATACCTGCTTTCCTACTAGCAGTTGTGCCTTTGTTTTCTGCACTCTGGCCTAGGTAACACCCATACAAAAGTTTGTCTCTCTGGCCCCAGTTGCCTGGAAAAAAACGAGGGGAAAAGGTGTAATCTACGGGTCATGGTTGATACAATAATTGCCCTGGGACTCAAACAGGACACCTTCACGAGGTGCTATGAGGTGACCACCGGCCCCTGCCTAGCAAGCAAACCTGTATCAGTATCTCACCAGCAACTGAATGTGTCGCCTGCAGGCTACACATAAGAGGCTGCAGTAGGTGCATTAACCCATCGGGCTGTGGACCCTCCTTCCTCTGAGAGCAGGAAACTGAATTTCCATGTTGCCTTCCTTTGGCACATTTGATCTATCTTTCAACCCAATTCAGAGGGTGTTTTGCTTCACGGAGAGATGATAATCATTGTGAGGTGTCAGCCACTAATAGCTAAGCAGGTCAGTTAAATCTTTGACTTTGTCATTGGGGTGTACTGATATGCGCTGGGCAGTCTTCTGTCCTGTGCTACTGTATGCATTCTTATTGCTGCTTGTTCACGATTCCTAAATGTAAACATTGAAAGATTTGAAAGACTCTTGATGCACCAAGCACTTCCCACTCTTTGCCCTGGGGGTGAGAGGGCTGCTTTCGGCCTTCAACACCCTCAATTATGGAGTGGCCGGCTCCACCACTGAGAATGAGGGGCTAATCCTGGTCGGAAACGGGCAGAGGTCTGCGCCCTGCGTCCTCCACGCGTCCCTAACGCTCCCAAACGCGACCACAGCCCTTACGGGCACAGCCCTATGTCGGTGCAGCCTCTATGGTGCAGCCACCCAGGTAGCTTAGGGTTAGGATATGTGCTCTTCAACATAAGCCTGGCCAACCAGGCCCTGGAGAGTGTCACAGCATGCTCTGTAATCCCCTAGTGATGGTGGCCTTGGTGACGATGATCTTGCTGGAATACTGATGCCTTTTTTCCTCCCAGAAGCCCCAGAAGCCTATTGAAATGAAGGGGTGTGCACCTCTCACTGGCCTCTGTTTACCCTCTGGCTAACTGAAATTAGTTCTGGGCTTTCCAGGCAAATGTATCCATTCGGGAGAGAGCTAGGAATAGGAAGGCTCTTTCTGCAGGCTCGGTGGGGAAGAGTCAGAGAGCTACATGCCTGAGGCATCTTTCTTCCTCCTTTGCTCATTGTGTTCCCTAACTTCTAACTCTCTGCCAGGCCAGGCCCTGTTTCTTTTACTGCCAACCCCCCCTAACCCCTCGTCTTCCACCTACTTCCCGCTCTATTATGCCTTCTCCTTTTCTGCTCTCTTCTGTGGCCCTTTGAAAATGAATGCAGGCCTAGCTAAGCCTCATGAAGGAAATCTACCAACAAAAGATGCATTCCTTGCTTATGGGAGGTGCTGTGAGACGAGCAAGAAGGGCTGAAGGGGTGATTGGGTTGTTGAGTCGGGAAGCACTAGAGGTGTAGCCAGGATTGTCTAGCAAATGGAGCCTGATGCTAATGTAGTTGGGCCCACTGCACTGACAAAAATATCTGTAAATACCCACACAGCGCTGCTGAGTGGGCATTTACAGATTTTTGGTGGGCCTTGCCCCTCAGGCCCTACCCTGCCTACGCCTCTGTTCTCTCCCCCAGGGCAAAGAGTGGGAAAGGCTCGCTACAGCAAGAGTCTATCAAATCTTTCACTTTTGAGAGCAGAGTGTTTACATTTAAAAATCTTGAACAAGCAGCAATACCAAAGCATACAGTAGTAGTGGACAGAAGACTGCCCTGCACATATCAGTACACCCCAATGACAAAGGCAAAGATTTAACTGACCTGCTTAGCTATTAGTGGGTGACACCTCACAATGAGTATCATCTCTCCGTGAAGCAAAACATCCTCTGAATTGGGGTGAAAGACAGATCTAATGTGCCAAAGGAAGGCAACATGGAAATTCAGTGTTCTGCCCTCAGGAAGGAGGGTCGACAGCCCAATGGGTTAATGCACCTACTGCAGCCTCCTATGTGTAGCCTGTAGGCGACACATTCAGTTGCTGGTGAGATGCTGATAAGGTTTGCTTGCTATGCAGGGGCCGGGGGTCACCTCACAGCGCCTCGAGAAGGTGTCCTGTTTGAGTCCCTGTGCAAATATCTTCTCAACCATGACCCGTAGGTTACACTTTTCCCCTCGTTTTTTCCAGTCAGTTGGGGCCAGAGAGACAAGCTTTTCTATGGGCGTTACCAAGGCCAGAGTGCAGAAAACAAAGGCACAATTGTTAGTAGGAATGCAGGTATTGAAGGGGCATTAGCTGTTGGCTGATCGCACAGGGCAATTCATACCCATTTTCAAAAGAAAAAATAAATGTTTTAAAAAATAAAATAAAAAATGCCCCGCAGATTCCAGACATTGGATTAGAACTCAGGTCTCCAAAATTCCAAGACCAAGCACTTACCACTTGAGCCACTGGCGGATGTGCTTCTGAGAGTTGGTTTTGGGCCAATATATCTTTCTTCTGCATGCCCCTGCGAGCATACCCATTTGCATTGTGAAACATGTTCACTGAAGAAAATGAGGAAAGAACATCTGGCCCCCCAGCTCCACCAAATACCAGCTAACTGCAGTGGCTTAGAGGTTAAGTGCTTGCGTTACAGCGCTGGGGGCCTGGGTTCGAGTCCTGCTTTCGGCACTTAAACGGAATAGTGGGGTAATCTCCTTGTACAGTTGCTGTGAAACATAGCAGAGAAGTGGGACTGTGAAAGTGAGGGAGTGCAGGCTGAAGGAGGAAGGGGGGCAAGCTAAAGGAGGAGGTAGGGCAGGCAAAAGGGAGAGGGAGGGGTGGATGCAGTGGTCGTGTGGAGAGGAGCCGGGGTAGATCTAGAAGGGCATGGCGTAGGTTCCCTGGTAAAGGGAGGAAGAAAGAATAGAGGAGGCCAGGAAGTGCCCGCTAGTGCCGGATGAGGATAAAAATGTCAGCCCATTGTGGGGTCCATTCCATCTTCCCCTTCCTCAATGGCCCCTTTCCCCATTAGAACCCTCCCTCCACTATTCAGGGCCCACTTTATCCCACCCCCCCCACTCACCCAGGCCGCTCCTCTTCTCCACAGCGACCCCTTCATCCAGCCCTACCTTCCCTTTTTGCCTACCCGGCCTCCTCCTTTATTTACTCTGCACTTCCTCTCCCCCACCTCTACAGTCCTGCCTCCTTTCCACCCTCCCTTTACCAGGGAACTCATTACATAACCACTGAACCTTTTAGAAGGACTGGGTCCCCTCAACTGATTACCCAACTACTCTGTTTCTGTGCCGAAAGCAGGACTCGAACCCAGGCCCCCAGTGCTGTAACACAAGTACTTAACCTCTAGGCCACTGCAGTTAGCTGGTGTTGGGTGGAGCGGGGGGCCAGATGGTCTATCCTCCTTGGCTCCAGTGAACATGTTTCACAACTGAAATGGTTATGCTCACGGGGGCATGCAGAAGAAAGATATATACGCCCAAAAGCTACCCTCAGAAGCACAGCCACCAATGGCTCAAGTAGTAAGTGCTTGGTCTTGGAATGCTGGAGACCTGAGTTCTAATCCAATGTCTGCAATCTCCTGGGCATGTTTTTTTTAATTAAAAAAATATATTTTTTAGTTGAAAATGGGTATGCATTGCCCTGAGCAATCAGCCAACAGCCAATGCCCCTTCAATACCTGCTTTCCTACTAGCAGTTGTGCCTTTGTTTTCTGCACTCTGGCCTAGGTAACACCCATACAAAAGTTTGTCTCTCTGGCCCCAGTTGCCTGGAAAAAAACGAGGGGAAAAGGTGTAATCTACGGGTCATGGTTGATACAATAATTGCCCTGGGACTCAAACAGGACACCTTCACGAGGTGCTATGAGGTGACCACCGGCCCCTGCATAGCAAGCAAACCTGTATCAGCATCTCACCAGCAACTGAATGTGTCGCCTGCAGGCTACACATAAGAGGCTGCAGTAGGTGCATTAACCCATCGGGCTGTGGACCCTCCTTCCTCTGAGAGCAGGAAACTGAATTTCCATGTTGCCTTCCTTTGGCACATTTGATCTATCTTTCAACCCAATTCAGAGGGTGTTTTGCTTCACGGAGAGATGATAATCATTGTGAGGTGTCAGCCACTAATAGCTAAGCAGGTCAGTTAAATCTTTGACTTTGTCATTGGGGTGTACTGATATGCGCTGGGCAGTCTTCTGTCCTGTGCTACTGTATGCATTCTTATTGCTGCTTGTTCACGATTCCTAAATGTAAACATTGAAAGATTTGAAAGACTCTTGATGCACCAAGCACTTCCCACTCTTTGCCCTGGGGGTGAGAGGGCTGCTTTCGGCCTTCAACACCCTCAATTATGGAGTGGCCGGCTCCACCACTGAGAATGAGGGGCTAATCCTGGTCGGAAACGGGCAGAGGTCTGCGCCCTGCGTCCTCCACGCGTCCCTAACGCTCCCAAACGCGACCACAGCCCTTACGGGCACAGCCCTATGTCGGTGCAGCCTCTATGGTGCAGCCACCCAGGTAGCTTAGGGTTAGGATATGTGCTCTTCAACATAAGCCTGGCCAACCAGGCCCTGGAGAGTGTCACAGCATGCTCTGTAATCCCCTAGTGATGGTGGCCTTGGTGACGATGATCTTGCTGGAATACTGATGCCTTTTTTCCTCCCAGAAGCCCCAGAAGCCTATTGAAATGAAGGGGTGTGCACCTCTCACTGGCCTCTGTTTACCCTCTGGCTAACTGAAATTAGTTCTGGGCTTTCCAGGCAAATGTATCCATTCGGGAGAGAGCTAGGAATAGGAAGGCTCTTTCTGCAGGCTCGGTGGGGAAGAGTCAGAGAGCTACATGCCTGAGGCATCTTTCTTCCTCCTTTGCTCATTGTGTTCCCTAACTTCTAACTCTCTGCCAGGCCAAGCCCTGTTTCTTTTACTGCCAACCCCCCCTAACCCCTCGTCTTCCACCTACTTCCCGCTCTATTATGCCTTCTCCTTTTCTGCTCTCTTCTGTGGCCCTTTGAAAATGAATGCAGGCCTAGCTAAGCCTCATGAAGGAAATCTACCAACAAAAGATGCATTCCTTGCTTATGGGAGGTGCTGTGAGACGAGCAAGAAGGGCTGAAGGGGTGATTGGGTTGTTGAGTCGGGAAGCACTAGAGGTGTAGCCAGGATTGTCTAGCAAATGGAGCCTGATGCTAATGTAGTTGGGCCCACTGCACTGACAAAAATATCTGTAAATACCCACACAGCGCTGCTGAGTGGGCATTTACAGATTTTTGGTGGGCCTTGCCCCTCAGGCCCTACCCTGCCTACGCCTCTGTTCTCTCCCCCAGGGCAAAGAGTGGGAAAGGCTCGCTACAGCAAGAGTCTATCAAATCTTTCACTTTTGAGAGCAGAGTGTTTACATTTAAAAATCTTGAACAAGCAGCAATACCAAAGCATACAGTAGTAGTGGACAGAAGACTGCCCTGCACATATCAGTACACCCCAATGACAAAGGCAAAGATTTAACTGACCTGCTTAGCTATTAGTGGGTGACACCTCACAATGAGTATCATCTCTCCGTGAAGCAAAACATCCTCTGAATTGGGGTGAAAGACAGATCTAATGTGCCAAAGGAAGGCAACATGGAAATTCAGTGTTCTGCCCTCAGGAAGGAGGGTCGACAGCCCAATGGGTTAATGCACCTACTGCAGCCTCCTATGTGTAGCCTGTAGGCGACACATTCAGTTGCTGGTGAGATGCTGATAAGGTTTGCTTGCTATGCAGGGGCCGGGGGTCACCTCACAGCGCCTCGAGAAGGTGTCCTGTTTGAGTCCCTGTGCAAATATCTTCTCAACCATGACCCGTAGGTTACACTTTTCCCCTCGTTTTTTCCAGTCAGTTGGGGCCAGAGAGACAAGCTTTTCTATGGGCGTTACCAAGGCCAGAGTGCAGAAAACAAAGGCACAATTGTTAGTAGGAATGCAGGTATTGAAGGGGCATTAGCTGTTGGCTGATCGCACAGGGCAATTCATACCCATTTTCAAAAGAAAAAATAAATGTTTTAAAAAATAAAATAAAAAATGCCCCGCAGATTCCAGACATTGGATTAGAACTCAGGTCTCCAAAATTCCAAGACCAAGCACTTACCACTTGAGCCACTGGCGGATGTGCTTCTGAGAGTTGGTTTTGGGCCAATATATCTTTCTTCTGCATGCCCCTGCGAGCATACCCATTTGCATTGTGAAACATGTTCACTGAAGAAAATGAGGAAAGAACATCTGGCCCCCCAGCTCCACCAAATACCAGCTAACTGCAGTGGCTTAGAGGTTAAGTGCTTGCGTTACAGCGCTGGGGGCCTGGGTTCGAGTCCTGCTTTCGGCACTTAAACGGAATAGTGGGGTAATCTCCTTGTACAGTTGCTGTGAAACATAGCAGAGAAGTGGGACTGTGAAAGTGAGGGAGTGCAGGCTGAAGGAGGAAGGGGGGCAAGCTAAAGGAGGAGGTAGGGCAGGCAAAAGGGAGAGGGAGGGGTGGATGCAGTGGTCGTGTGGAGAGGAGCCGGGGTAGATCTAGAAGGGCATGGCGTAGGTTCCCTGGTAAAGGGAGGAAGAAAGAATAGAGGAGGCCAGGAAGTGCCCGCTAGTGCCGGATGAGGATAAAAATGTCAGCCCATTGTGGGGTCCATTCCATCTTCCCCTTCCTCAATGGCCCCTTTCCCCATTAGAACCCTCCCTCCACTATTCAGGGCCCACTTTATCCCACCCCCCCCCACTCACCCAGGCCGCTCCTCTTCTCCACAGCGACCCCTTCATCCAGCCCTACCTTCCCTTTTTGCCTACCCGGCCTCCTCCTTTATTTACTCTGCACTTCCTCTCCCCCACCTCTACAGTCCTGCCTCCTTTCCACCCTCCCTTTACCAGGGAACTCATTACATAACCACTGAACCTTTTAGAAGGACTGGGTCCCCTCAACTGATTACCCAACTACTCTGTTTCTGTGCCGAAAGCAGGACTCGAACCCAGGCCCCCAGTGCTGTAACACAAGTACTTAACCTCTAGGCCACTGCAGTTAGCTGGTGTTGGGTGGAGCGGGGGGCCAGATGGTCTATCCTCCTTGGCTCCAGTGAACATGTTTCACAACTGAAATGGTTATGCTCACGGGGGCATGCAGAAGAAAGATATATACGCCCAAAAGCTACCCTCAGAAGCACAGCCACCAATGGCTCAAGTAGTAAGTGCTTGGTCTTGGAATGCTGGAGACCTGAGTTCTAATCCAATGTCTGCAATCTCCTGGGCATGTTTTTTTTAATTAAAAAAATATATTTTTTAGTTGAAAATGGGTATGCATTGCCCTGAGCAATCAGCCAACAGCCAATGCCCCTTCAATACCTGCTTTCCTACTAGCAGTTGTGCCTTTGTTTTCTGCACTCTGGCCTAGGTAACACCCATACAAAAGTTTGTCTCTCTGGCCCCAGTTGCCTGGAAAAAAACGAGGGGAAAAGGTGTAATCTACGGGTCATGGTTGATACAATAATTGCCCTGGGACTCAAACAGGACACCTTCACGAGGTGCTATGAGGTGACCACCGGCCCCTGCATAGCAAGCAAACCTGTATCAGCATCTCACCAGCAACTGAATGTGTCGCCTGCAGGCTACACATAAGAGGCTGCAGTAGGTGCATTAACCCATCGGGCTGTGGACCCTCCTTCCTCTGAGAGCAGGAAACTGAATTTCCATGTTGCCTTCCTTTGGCACATTTGATCTATCTTTCAACCCAATTCAGAGGGTGTTTTGCTTCACGGAGAGATGATAATCATTGTGAGGTGTCAGCCACTAATAGCTAAGCAGGTCAGTTAAATCTTTGACTTTGTCATTGGGGTGTACTGATATGCGCTGGGCAGTCTTCTGTCCTGTGCTACTGTATGCATTCTTATTGCTGCTTGTTCACGATTCCTAAATGTAAACATTGAAAGATTTGAAAGACTCTTGATGCACCAAGCACTTCCCACTCTTTGCCCTGGGGGTGAGAGGGCTGCTTTCGGCCTTCAACACCCTCAATTATGGAGTGGCCGGCTCCACCACTGAGAATGAGGGGCTAATCCTGGTCGGAAACGGGCAGAGGTCTGCGCCCTGCGTCCTCCACGCGTCCCTAACGCTCCCAAACGCGACCACAGCCCTTACGGGCACAGCCCTATGTCGGTGCAGCCTCTATGGTGCAGCCACCCAGGTAGCTTAGGGTTAGGATATGTGCTCTTCAACATAAGCCTGGCCAACCAGGCCCTGGAGAGTGTCACAGCATGCTCTGTAATCCCCTAGTGATGGTGGCCTTGGTGACGATGATCTTGCTGGAATACTGATGCCTTTTTTCCTCCCAGAAGCCCCAGAAGCCTATTGAAATGAAGGGGTGTGCACCTCTCACTGGCCTCTGTTTACCCTCTGGCTAACTGAAATTAGTTCTGGGCTTTCCAGGCAAATGTATCCATTCGGGAGAGAGCTAGGAATAGGAAGGCTCTTTCTGCAGGCTCGGTGGGGAAGAGTCAGAGAGCTACATGCCTGAGGCATCTTTCTTCCTCCTTTGCTCATTGTGTTCCCTAACTTCTAACTCTCTGCCAGGCCAGGCCCTGTTTCTTTTACTGCCAACCCCCCCTAACCCCTCGTCTTCCACCTACTTCCCGCTCTATTATGCCTTCTCCTTTTCTGCTCTCTTCTGTGGCCCTTTGAAAATGAATGCAGGCCTAGCTAAGCCTCATGAAGGAAATCTACCAACAAAAGATGCATTCCTTGCTTATGGGAGGTGCTGTGAGACGAGCAAGAAGGGCTGAAGGGGTGATTGGGTTGTTGAGTCGGGAAGCACTAGAGGTGTAGCCAGGATTGTCTAGCAAATGGAGCCTGATGCTAATGTAGTTGGGCCCACTGCACTGACAAAAATATCTGTAAATACCCACACAGCGCTGCTGAGTGGGCATTTACAGATTTTTGGTGGGCCTTGCCCCTCAGGCCCTACCCTGCCTACGCCTCTGTTCTCTCCCCCAGGGCAAAGAGTGGGAAAGGCTCGCTACAGCAAGAGTCTATCAAATCTTTCACTTTTGAGAGCAGAGTGTTTACATTTAAAAATCTTGAACAAGCAGCAATACCAAAGCATACAGTAGTAGTGGACAGAAGACTGCCCTGCAAATATCAGTACACCCCAATGACAAAGGCAAAGATTTAACTGACCTGCTTAGCTATTAGTGGGTGACACCTCACAATGAGTATCATCTCTCCGTGAAGCAAAACATCCTCTGAATTGGGGTGAAAGACAGATCTAATGTGCCAAAGGAAGGCAACATGGAAATTCAGTGTTCTGCGCTCAGGAAGGAGGGTCGACAGCCCAATGGGTTAATGCACCTACTGCAGCCTCCTATGTGTAGCCTGTAGGCGACACGTTCAGTTGCTGGTGAGATGCTGATAAGGTTTGCTTGCTATGCAGGGGCCGGGGGTCACCTCACAGCGCCTCGAGAAGGTGTCCTGTTTGAGTCCCTGTGCAAATATCTTCTCAACCATGACCCGTAGGTTACACTTTTCCCCTCGTTTTTTCCAGTCAGTTGGGGCCAGAGAGACAAGCTTTTCTATGGGCGTTACCAAGGCCAGAGTGCAGAAAACAAAGGCACAATTGTTAGTAGGAATGCAGGTATTGAAGGGGCATTAGCTGTTGGCTGATCGCACAGGGCAATTCATACCCATTTTCAAAAGAAAAAATAAATGTTTAAAAAAATAAAATAAAAAATGCCCCGCAGATTCCAGACATTGGATTAGAACTCAGGTCTCCAAAATTCCAAGACCAAGCACTTACCACTTGAGCCACTGGCGGATGTGCTTCTGAGAGTTGGTTTTGGGCCAATATATCTTTCTTCTGCATGCCCCTGCGAGCATACCCATTTGCATTGTGAAACATGTTCACTGAAGAAAATGAGGAAAGAACATCTGGCCCCCCAGCTCCACCAAATACCAGCTAACTGCAGTGGCTTAGAGGTTAAGTGCTTGCGTTACAGCGCTGGGGGCCTGGGTTCGAGTCCTGCTTTCGGCACTTAAACGGAATAGTGGGGTAATCTCCTTGTACAGTTGCTGTGAAACATAGCAGAGAAGTGGGACTGTGAAAGTGAGGGAGTGCAGGCTGAAGGAGGAAGGGGGGCAAGCTAAAGGAGGAGGTAGGGCAGGCAAAAGGGAGAGGGAGGGGTGGATGCAGTGGTCGTGTGGAGAGGAGCCGGGGTAGATCTAGAAGGGCATGGCGTAGGTTCCCTGGTAAAGGGAGGAAGAAAGAATAGAGGAGGCCAGGAAGTGCCCGCTAGTGCAGGATGAGGATAAAAATGTCAGCCCATTGTGGGGTCCATTCCATCTTCCCCTTCCTCAATGGCCCCTTTCCCCACATTAGAACCATCAGGGCCCACTTTATCCCACCCCCCCACTCACCCAGGCCGCTCCTCTTCTCCACAGCGACCCCTTCATCCAGCCCTACCTTCCCTTTTTGCCTACCCGGCCTCCTCCTTTATTTACTCTGCACTTCCTCTCCCCCACCTCTACAGTCCTGCCTCCTTTCCACCCTCCCTTTACCAGGGAACTCATTACATAACCACTGAACCTTTTAGAAGGACTGGGTCCCCTCAACTGATTACCCAACTACTCTGTTTCTGTGCCGAAAGCAGGACTCGAACCCAGGCCCCCAGTGCTGTAACACAAGTACTTAACCTCTAGGCCACTGCAGTTAGCTGGTGTTGGGTGGAGCGGGGGGCCAGATGGTCTATCCTCCTTGGCTCCAGTGAACATGTTTCACAACTGAAATGGTTATGCTCACGGGGGCATGCAGAAGAAAGATATATACGCCCAAAAGCTACCCTCAGAAGCACAGCCACCAATGGCTCAAGTAGTAAGTGCTTGGTCTTGGAATGCTGGAGACCTGAGTTCTAATCCAATGTCTGCAATCTCCTGGGCATGTTTTTTTTAATTAAAAAAATATATTTTTTAGTTGAAAATGGGTATGCATTGCCCTGAGCAATCAGCCAACAGCCAATGCCCCTTCAATACCTGCTTTCCTACTAGCAGTTGTGCCTTTGTTTTCTGCACTCTGGCCTAGGTAACACCCATACAAAAGTTTGTCTCTCTGGCCCCAGTTGCCTGGAAAAAAACGAGGGGAAAAGGTGTAATCTACGGGTCATGGTTGATACAATAATTGCCCTGGGACTCAAACAGGACACCTTCACGAGGTGCTATGAGGTGACCACCGGCCCCTGCATAGCAAGCAAACCTGTATCAGCATCTCACCAGCAACTGAATGTGTCGCCTGCAGGCTACACATAAGAGGCTGCAGTAGGTGCATTAACCCATCGGGCTGTGGACCCTCCTTCCTCTGAGAGCAGGAAACTGAATTTCCATGTTGCCTTCCTTTGGCACATTTGATCTATCTTTCAACCCAATTCAGAGGGTGTTTTGCTTCACGGAGAGATGATAATCATTGTGAGGTGTCAGCCACTAATAGCTAAGCAGGTCAGTTAAATCTTTGACTTTGTCATTGGGGTGTACTGATATGCGCTGGGCAGTCTTCTGTCCTGTGCTACTGTATGCATTCTTATTGCTGCTTGTTCACGATTCCTAAATGTAAACATTGAAAGATTTGAAAGACTCTTGATGCACCAAGCACTTCCCACTCTTTGCCCTGGGGGTGAGAGGGCTGCTTTCGGCCTTCAACACCCTCAATTATGGAGTGGCCGGCTCCACCACTGAGAATGAGGGGCTAATCCTGGTCGGAAACGGGCAGAGGTCTGCGCCCTGCGTCCTCCACGCGTCCCTAACGCTCCCAAACGCGACCACAGCCCTTACGGGCACAGCCCTATGTCGGTGCAGCCTCTATGGTGCAGCCACCCAGGTAGCTTAGGGTTAGGATATGTGCTCTTCAACATAAGCCTGGCCAACCAGGCCCTGGAGAGTGTCACAGCATGCTCTGTAATCCCCTAGTGATGGTGGCCTTGGTGACGATGATCTTGCTGGAATACTGATGCCTTTTTTCCTCCCAGAAGCCCCAGAAGCCTATTGAAATGAAGGGGTGTGCACCTCTCACTGGCCTCTGTTTACCCTCTGGCTAACTGAAATTAGTTCTGGGCTTTCCAGGCAAATGTATCCATTCGGGAGAGAGCTAGGAATAGGAAGGCTCTTTCTGCAGGCTCGGTGGGGAAGAGTCAGAGAGCTACATGCCTGAGGCATCTTTCTTCCTCCTTTGCTCATTGTGTTCCCTAACTTCTAACTCTCTGCCAGGCCAGGCCCTGTTTCTTTTACTGCCAACCCCCCCTAACCCCTCGTCTTCCACCTACTTCCCGCTCTATTATGCCTTCTCCTTTTCTGCTCTCTTCTGTGGCCCTTTGAAAATGAATGCAGGCCTAGCTAAGCCTCATGAAGGAAATCTACCAACAAAAGATGCATTCCTTGCTTATGGGAGGTGCTGTGAGACGAGCAAGAAGGGCTGAAGGGGTGATTGGGTTGTTGAGTCGGGAAGCACTAGAGGTGTAGCCAGGATTGTCTAGCAAATGGAGCCTGATGCTAATGTAGTTGGGCCCACTGCACTGACAAAAATATCTGTAAATACCCACACAGCGCTGCTGAGTGGGCATTTACAGATTTTTGGTGGGCCTTGCCCCTCAGGCCCTACCCTGCCTACGCCTCTGTTCTCTCCCCCAGGGCAAAGAGTGGGAAAGGCTCGCTACAGCAAGAGTCTATCAAATCTTTCACTTTTGAGAGCAGAGTGTTTACATTTAAAAATCTTGAACAAGCAGCAATACCAAAGCATACAGTAGTAGTGGACAGAAGACTGCCCTGCACATATCAGTACACCTCAATGACAAAGGCAAAGATTTAACTGACCTGCTTAGCTATTAGTGGGTGACACCTCACAATGAGTATCATCTCTCCGTGAAGCAAAACATCCTCTGAATTGGGGTGAAAGACAGATCTAATGTGCCAAAGGAAGGCAACATGGAAATTCAGTGTTCTGCGCTCAGGAAGGAGGGTCGACAGCCCAATGGGTTAATGCACCTACTGCAGCCTCCTATGTGTAGCCTGTAGGCGACACATTCAGTTGCTGGTGAGATGCTGATAAGGTTTGCTTGCTATGCAGGGGCCGGGGGTCACCTCACAGCGCCTCGAGAAGGTGTCCTGTTTGAGTCCCTGTGCAAATATCTTCTCAACCATGACCCGTAGGTTACACTTTTCCCCTCGTTTTTTCCAGTCAGTTGGGGCCAGAGAGACAAGCTTTTCTATGGGCGTTACCAAGGCCAGAGTGCAGAAAACAAAGGCACAATTGTTAGTAGGAATGCAGGTATTGAAGGGGCATTAGCTGTTGGCTGATCGCACAGGGCAATTCATACCCATTTTCAAAAGAAAAAATAAATGTTTTAAAAAATAAAATAAAAAATGCCCCGCAGATTCCAGACATTGGATTAGAACTCAGGTCTCCAAAATTCCAAGACCAAGCACTTACCACTTGAGCCACTGGCGGATGTGCTTCTGAGAGTTGGTTTTGGGCCAATATATCTTTCTTCTGCATGCCCCTGCGAGCATACCCATTTGCATTGTGAAACATGTTCACTGAAGAAAATGAGGAAAGAACATCTGGCCCCCCAGCTCCACCAAATACCAGCTAACTGCAGTGGCTTAGAGGTTAAGTGCTTGCGTTACAGCGCTGGGGGCCTGGGTTCGAGTCCTGCTTTCGGCACTTAAACGGAATAGTGGGGTAATCTCCTTGTACAGTTGCTGTGAAACATAGCAGAGAAGTGGGACTGTGAAAGTGAGGGAGTGCAGGCTGAAGGAGGAAGGGGGGCAAGCTAAAGGAGGAGGTAGGGCAGGCAAAAGGGAGAGGGAGGGGTGGATGCAGTGGTCGTGTGGAGAGGAGGCGGGGTAGATCTAGAAGGGCATGGCGTAGGTTCCCTGGTAAAGGGAGGAAGAAAGAATAGAGGAGGCCAGGAAGTGCCCGCTAGTGCCGGATGAGGATAAAAATGTCAGCCCATTGTGGGGTCCATTCCATCTTCCCCTTCCTCAATGGCCCCTTTCCCCACATTAGAACCCTCCCTCCACTATTCAGGGCCCACTTTATCTCACCCAGGCCGCTCCTCTTCTCCACAGCGACCCCTTCATCCAGCCCTACCTTCCCTTTTTGCCTACCCGGCCTCCTCCTTTATTTACTCTGCACTTCCTCTCCCCCACCTCTACAGTCCTGCCTCCTTTCCACCCTCCCTTTACCAGGGAACTCATTACATAACCACTGAACCTTTTAGAAGGACTGGGTCCCCTCAACTGATTACCCAACTACTCTGTTTCTGTGCCGAAAGCAGGACTCGAACCCAGGCCCCCAGTGCTGTAACACAAGTACCTAACCTCTAGGCCACTGCAGTTAGCTGGTGTTGGGTGGAGCGGGGGGCCAGATGATCTATCCTCCTTGGCTCCAGTGAACATGTTTCACAACTGAAATGGTTATGCTCACGGGGGCATGCAGAAGAAAGATATATACGCCCAAAAGCTACCCTCAGAAGCACAGCCACCAATGGCTCAAGTAGTAAGTGCTTGGTCTTGGAATGCTGGTGACCTGAGTTCTAATCCAATGTCTGCAATCTCCTGGGCATGTTTTTTTTAATTAAAAAAATATATTTTTTAGTTGAAAATGGGTATGCATTGCCCTGAGCAATCAGCCAACAGCTAATGCCCCTTCAATACCTGCTTTCCTACTAGCAGTTGTGCCTTTGTTTTCTGCACTCTGGCCTAGGTAACACCCATACAAAAGTTTGTCTCTCTGGCCCCAGTTGCCTGGAAAAAAACGAGGGGAAAAGGTGTAATCTACGGGTCATGGTTGATACAATAATTGCCCTGGGACTCAAACAGGACACCTTCACGAGGTGCTATGAGGTGACCACCGGCCCCTGCATAGCAAGCAAACCTGTATCAGCATCTCACCAGCAACTGAATGTGTCGCCTGCAGGCTACACATAAGAGGCTGCAGTAGGTGCATTAACCCATCGGGCTGTGGACCCTCCTTCCTCTGAGAGCAGGAAACTGAATTTCCATGTTGCCTTCCTTTGGCACATTTGATCTATCTTTCAACCCAATTCAGAGGGTGTTTTGCTTCACGGAGAGATGATAATCATTGTGAGGTGTCAGCCACTAATAGCTAAGCAGGTCAGTTAAATCTTTGACTTTGTCATTGGGGTGTACTGATATGCGCTGGGCAGTATTCTGTCCTGTGCTACTGTATGCATTCTTATTGCTGCTTGTTCACGATTCCTAAATGTAAACATTGAAAGATTTGAAAGACTCTTGATGCACCAAGCACTTCCCACTCTTTGCCCTGGGGGTGAGAGGGCTGCTTTCGGCCTTCAACACCGTCAATTATGGAGTGGCCGGCTCCACCACTGAGAATGAGGGGCTAATCCTGGTCGGAAACGGGCAGAGGTCTGCGCCCTGCGTCCTCCACGCGTCCCTAACGCTCCCAAACGCGACCACAGCCCTTACGGGCACAGCCCTATGTCGGTGCAGCCTCTATGGTGCAGCCACCCAGGTAGCTTAGGGTTAGGATATGTGCTCTTCAACATAAGCCTGGCCAACCAGGCCCTGGAGAGTGTCACAGCATGCTCTGTAATCCCTAGTGATGGTGGCCTTGGTGACGATGATCTTGCTGGAATACTGATGCCTTTTTTCCTCCCAGAAGCCCCAGAAGCCTATTGAAATGAAGGGGTGTGCACCTCTCACTGGCCTCTGTTTACCCTCTGGCTAACTGAAATTAGTTCTGGGCTTTCCAGGCAAATGTATCCATTCGGGAGAGAGCTAGGAATAGGAAGGCTCTTTCTGCAGGCTCGGTGGGGAAGAGTCAGAGAGCTACATGCCTGAGGCATCTTTCTTCCTCCTTTGCTCATTGTGTTCCCTAACTTCTAACTCTCTGCCAGGCCAGGCCCTGTTTCTTTTACTGCCAACCCCCCCTAACCCCTCGTCTTCCACCTACTTCCCGCTCTATTATGCCTTCTCCTTTTCTGCTCTCTTCTGTGGCCCTTTGAAAATGAATGCAGGCCTAGCTAAGCCTCATGAAGGAAATCTACCAACAAAAGATGCATTCCTTGCTTATGGGAGGTGCTGTGAGACGAGCAAGAAGGGCTGAAGGGGTGATTGGGTTGTTGAGTCGGGAAGCACTAGAGGTGTAGCCAGGATTGTCTAGCAAATGGAGCCTGATGCTAATGTAGTTGGGCCCACTGCACTGACAAAAATATCTGTAAATACCCACACAGCGCTGCTGAGTGGGCATTTACAGATTTTTGGTGGGCCTTGCCCCTCAGGCCCTACCCTGCCTACGCCTCTGTTCTCTCCCCCAGGGCAAAGAGTGGGAAAGGCTCGCTACAGCAAGAGTCTATCAAATCTTTCACTTTTGAGAGCAGAGTGTTTACATTTAAAAATCTTGAACAAGCAGCAATACCAAAGCATACAGTAGTAGTGGACAGAAGACTGCCCTGCACATATCAGTACACCCCAATGACAAAGGCAAAGATTTAACTGACCTGCTTAGCTATTAGTGGGTGACACCTCACAATGAGTATCATCTCTCCGTGAAGCAAAACATCCTCTGAATTGGGGTGAAAGACAGATCTAATGTGCCAAAGGAAGGCAACATGGAAATTCAGTGTTCTGCCCTCAGGAAGGAGGGTCGACAGCCCAATGGGTTAATGCACCTACTGCAGCCTCCTATGTGTAGCCTGTAGGCGACACATTCAGTTGCTGGTGAGATGCTGATAAGGTTTGCTTGCTATGCAGGGGCCGGGGGTCACCTCACAGCGCCTCGAGAAGGTGTCCTGTTTGAGTCCCTGTGCAAATATCTTCTCAACCATGACCCGTAGGTTACACTTTTCCCCTCGTTTTTTCCAGTCAGTTGGGGCCAGAGAGACAAGCTTTTCTATGGGCGTTACCAAGGCCAGAGTGCAGAAAACAAAGGCACAATTGTTAGTAGGAATGCAGGTATTGAAGGGGCATTAGCTGTTGGCTGATCGCACAGGGCAATTCATACCCATTTTCAAAAGAAAAAATAAATGTTTTAAAAAATAAAATAAAAAATGCCCCGCAGATTCCAGACATTGGATTAGAACTCAGGTCTCCAAAATTCCAAGACCAAGCACTTACCACTTGAGCCACTGGCGGATGTGCTTCTGAGAGTTGGTTTTGGGCCAATATATCTTTCTTCTGCATGCCCCTGCGAGCATACCCATTTGCATTGTGAAACATGTTCACTGAAGAAAATGAGGAAAGAACATCTGGCCCCCCAGCTCCACCAAATACCAGCTAACTGCAGTGGCTTAGAGGTTAAGTGCTTGCGTTACAGCGCTGGGGGCCTGGGTTCGAGTCCTGCTTTCGGCACTTAAACGGAATAGTGGGGTAATCTCCTTGTACAGTTGCTGTGAAACATAGCAGAGAAGTGGGACTGTGAAAGTGAGGGAGTGCAGGCTGAAGGAGGAAGGGGGGCAAGCTAAAGGAGTAGGTAGGGCAGGCAAAAGGGAGAGGGAGGGGTGGATGCAGTGGTCGTGTGGAGAGGAGGCGGGGTAGATCTAGAAGGGCATGGCGTAGGTTCCCTGGTAAAGGGAGGAAGAAAGAATAGAGGAGGCCAGGAAGTGCCCGCTAGTGCCGGATGAGGATAAAAATGTCAGCCCATTGTGGGGTCCATTCCATCTTCCCCTTCCTCAATGGCCCCTTTCCCCACATTAGAACCCTCCCTCCACTATTCAGGGCCCACTTTATCCCACCCCCCCACTCACCCAGGCCGCTCCTCTTCTCCACAGCGACCCCTTCATCCAGCCCTACCTTCCCTTTTTGCCTACCCGGCCTCCTCCTTTATTTACTCTGCACTTCCTCTCCCCCACCTCTACAGTCCTGCCTCCTTTCCACCCTCCCTTTACCAGGGAACTCATTACATAACCACTGAACCTTTTAGAAGGACTGGGTCCCCTCAACTGATTACCCAACTACTCTGTTTCTGTGCCGAAAGCAGGACTCGAACCCAGGCCCCCAGTGCTGTAACACAAGTACTTAACCTCTAGGCCACTGCAGTTAGCTGGTGTTGGGTGGAGCGGGGGGCCAGATGGTCTATCCTCCTTGGCTCCAGTGAACATGTTTCACAACTGAAATGGTTATGCTCACGGGGGCATGCAGAAGAAAGATATATACGCCCAAAAGCTACCCTCAGAAGCACAGCCACCAATGGCTCAAGTAGTAAGTGCTTGGTCTTGGAATGCTGGAGACCTGAGTTCTAATCCAATGTCTGCAATCTCCTGGGCATGTTTTTTTTAATTAAAAAAATATATTTTTTAGTTGAAAATGGGTATGCATTGCCCTGAGCAATCAGCCAACAGCCAATGCCCCTTCAATACCTGCTTTCCTACTAGCAGTTGTGCCTTTGTTTTCTGCACTCTGGCCTAGGTAACACCCATACAAAAGTTTGTCTCTCTGGCCCCAGTTGCCTGGAAAAAAACGAGGGGAAAAGGTGTAATCTACGGGTCATGGTTGATACAATAATTGCCCTGGGACTCAAACAGGACACCTTCACGAGGTGCTATGAGGTGACCACCGGCCCCTGCATAGCAAGCAAACCTGTATCAGCATCTCACCAGCAACTGAATGTGTCGCCTGCAGGCTACACATAAGAGGCTGCAGTAGGTGCATTAACCCATCGGGCTGTGGACCCTCCTTCCTCTGAGAGCAGGAAACTGAATTTCCATGTTGCCTTCCTTTGGCACATTTGATCTATCTTTCAACCCAATTCAGAGGGTGTTTTGCTTCACGGAGAGATGATAATCATTGTGAGGTGTCAGCCACTAATAGCTAAGCAGGTCAGTTAAATCTTTGACTTTGTCATTGGGGTGTACTGATATGCGCTGGGCAGTCTTCTGTCCTGTGCTACTGTATGCATTCTTATTGCTGCTTGTTCACGATTCCTAAATGTAAACATTGAAAGATTTGAAAGACTCTTGATGCACCAAGCACTTCCCACTCTTTGCCCTGGGGGTGAGAGGGCTGCTTTCGGCCTTCAACACCCTCAATTATGGAGTGGCCGGCTCCACCACTGAGAATGAGGGGCTAATCCTGGTCGGAAACGGGCAGAGGTCTGCGCCCTGCGTCCTCCACGCGTCCCTAACGCTCCCAAACGCGACCACAGCCCTTACGGGCACAGCCCTATGTCGGTGCAGCCTCTATGGTGCAGCCACCCAGGTAGCTTAGGGTTAGGATATGTGCTCTTCAACATAAGCCTGGCCAACCAGGCCCTGGAGAGTGTCACAGCATGCTCTGTAATCCCCTAGTGATGGTGGCCTTGGTGACGATGATCTTGCTGGAATACTGATGCCTTTTTTCCTCCCAGAAGCCCCAGAAGCCTATTGAAATAAAGGGGTGTGCACCTCTCACTGGCCTCTGTTTACCCTCTGGCTAACTGAAATTAGTTCTGGGCTTTCCAGGCAAATGTATCCATTCGGGAGAGAGCTAGGAATAGGAAGGCTCTTTCTGCAGGCTCGGTGGGGAAGAGTCAGAGAGCTACATGCCTGAGGCATCTTTCTTCCTCCTTTGCTCATTGTGTTCCCTAACTTCTAACTCTCTGCCAGGCCAGGCCCTGTTTCTTTTACTGCCAACCCCCCCTAACCCCTCGTCTTCCACCTACTTCCCGCTCTATTATGCCTTCTCCTTTTCTGCTCTCTTCTGTGGCCCTTTGAAAATGAATGCAGGCCTAGCTAAGCCTCATGAAGGAAATCTACCAACAAAAGATGCATTCCTTGCTTATGGGAGGTGCTGTGAGACGAGCAAGAAGGGCTGAAGGGGTGATTGGGTTGTTGAGTCGGGAAGCACTAGAGGTGTAGCCAGGATTGTCTAGCAAATGGAGCCTGATGCTAATGTAGTTGGGCCCACTGCACTGACAAAAATATCTGTAAATACCCACACAGCGCTGCTGAGTGGGCATTTACAGATTTTTGGTGGGCCTTGCCCCTCAGGCCCTACCCTGCCTACGCCTCTGTTCTCTCCCCCAGGGCAAAGAGTGGGAAAGGCTCGCTACAGCAAGAGTCTATCAAATCTTTCACTTTTGAGAGCAGAGTGTTTACATTTAAAAATCTTGAACAAGCAGCAATACCAAAGCATACAGTAGTAGTGGACAGAAGACTGCCCTGCACATATCAGTACACCCCAATGACAAAGGCAAAGATTTAACTGACCTGCTTAGCTATTAGTGGGTGACACCTCACAATGAGTATCATCTCTCCGTGAAGCAAAACATCCTCTGAATTGGGGTGAAAGACAGATCTAATGTGCCAAAGGAAGGCAACATGGAAATTCAGTGTTCTGCCCTCAGGAAGGAGGGTCGACAGCCCAATGGGTTAATGCACCTACTGCAGCCTCCTATGTGTAGCCTGTAGGCGACACATTCAGTTGCTGGTGAGATGCTGATAAGGTTTGCTTGCTATGCAGGGGCCGGGGGTCACCTCACAGCGCCTCGAGAAGGTGTCCTGTTTGAGTCCCTGTGCAAATATCTTCTCAACCATGACCCGTAGGTTACACTTTTCCCCTCGTTTTTTCCAGTCAGTTGGGGCCAGAGAGACAAGCTTTTCTATGGGCGTTACCAAGGCCAGAGTGCAGAAAACAAAGGCACAATTGTTAGTAGGAATGCAGGTATTGAAGGGGCATTAGCTGTTGGCTGATCGCACAGGGCAATTCATACCCATTTTCAAAAGAAAAAATAAATGTTTTAAAAAATAAAATAAAAAATGCCCCGCAGATTCCAGACATTGGATTAGAACTCAGGTCTCCAAAATTCCAAGACCAAGCACTTACCACTTGAGCCACTGGCAGATGTGCTTCTGAGAGTTGGTTTTGGGCCAATATCTCTTTCTTCTGCATGCCCCTGCGAGCATACCCATTTGCATTGTGAAACATGTTCACTGAAGAAAATGAGGAAAGAACATCTGGCCCCCCAGCTCCACCAAATACCAGCTAACTGCAGTGGCTTAGAGGTTAAGTGCTTGCGTTACAGCGCTGGGGGCCTGGGTTCGAGTCCTGCTTTCGGCACTTAAACGGAATAGTGGGGTAATCTCCTTGTACAGTTGCTGTGAAACATAGCAGAGAAGTGGGACTGTGAAAGTGAGGGAGTGCAGGCTGAAGGAGGAAGGGGGGCAAGCTAAAGGAGGAGGTAGGGCAGGCAAAAGGGAGAGGGAGGGGTGGATGCAGTGGTCGTGTGGAGAGGAGCCGGGGTAGATCTAGAAGGGCATGGCGTAGGTTCCCTGGTAAAGGGAGGAAGAAAGAATAGAGGAGGCCAGGAAGTGCCCGCTAGTGCCGGATGAGGATAAAAATGTCAGCCCATTGTGGGGTCCATTCCATCTTCCCCTTCCTCAATGGCCCCTTTCCCCACATTAGAACCCTCCCTCCACTATTCAGGGCCCACTTTATCCCACCCCCCCCACTCACCCAGGCCGCTCCTCTTCTCCACAGCGACCCCTTCATCCAGCCCTACCTTCCCTTTTTGCCTACCCGGCCTCCTCCTTTATTTACTCTGCACTTCCTCTCCCCCACCTCTACAGTCCTGCCTCCTTTCCACCCTCCCTTTACCAGGGAACTCATTACATAACCACTGAACCTTTTAGAAGGACTGGGTCCCCTCAACTGATTACCCAACTACTCTGTTTCTGTGCCGAAAGCAGGACTCGAACCCAGGCCCCCAGTGCTGTAACACAAGTACTTAACCTCTAGGCCACTGCAGTTAGCTGGTGTTGGGTGGAGCGGGGGGCCAGATGGTCTATCCTCCTTGGCTCCAGTGAACATGTTTCACAACTGAAATGGTTATGCTCACGGGGGCATGCAGAAGAAAGATATATACGCCCAAAAGCTACCCTCAGAAGCACAGCCACCAATGGCTCAAGTAGTAAGTGCTTGGTCTTGGAATGCTGGAGACCTGAGTTCTAATCCAATGTCTGCAATCTCCTGGGCATGTTTTTTTTAATTAAAAAAATATATTTTTTAGTTGAAAATGGGTATGCATTGCCCTGAGCAATCAGCCAACAGCCAATGCCCCTTCAATACCTGCTTTCCTACTAGCAGTTGTGCCTTTGTTTTCTGCACTCTGGCCTAGGTAACACCCATACAAAAGTTTGTCTCTCTGGCCCCAGTTGCCTGGAAAAAAACGAGGGGAAAAGGTGTAATCTACGGGTCATGGTTGATACAATAATTGCCCTGGGACTCAAACAGGACACCTTCACGAGGTGCTATGAGGTGACCACCGGCCCCTGCATAGCAAGCAAACCTGTATCAGCATCTCACCAGCAACTGAATGTGTCGCCTGCAGGCTACACATAAGAGGCTGCAGTAGGTGCATTAACCCATCGGGCTGTGGACCCTCCTTCCTCTGAGAGCAGGAAACTGAATTTCCATGTTGCCTTCCTTTGGCACATTTGATCTATCTTTCAACCCAATTCAGAGGGTGTTTTGCTTCACGGAGAGATGATAATCATTGTGAGGTGTCAGCCACTAATAGCTAAGCAGGTCAGTTAAATCTTTGACTTTGTCATTGGGGTGTACTGATATGCGCTGGGCAGTCTTCTGTCCTGTGCTACTGTATGCATTCTTATTGCTGCTTGTTCACGATTCCTAAATGTAAACATTGAAAGATTTGAAAGACTCTTGATGCACCAAGCACTTCCCACTCTTTGCCCTGGGGGTGAGAGGGCTGCTTTCGGCCTTCAACACCCTCAATTATGGAGTGGCCGGCTCCACCACTGAGAATGAGGGGCTAATCCTGGTCGGAAACGGGCAGAGGTCTGCGCCCTGCGTCCTCCACGCGTCCCTAACGCTCCCAAACGCGACCACAGCCCTTACGGGCACAGCCCTATGTCGGTGCAGCCTCTATGGTGCAGCCACCCAGGTAGCTTAGGGTTAGGATATGTGCTCTTCAACATAAGCCTGGCCAACCAGGCCCTGGAGAGTGTCACAGCATGCTCTGTAATCCCCTAGTGATGGTGGCCTTGGTGACGATGATCTTGCTGGAATACTGATGCCTTTTTTCCTCCCAGAAGCCCCAGAAGCCTATTGAAATGAAGGGGTGTGCACCTCTCACTGGCCTCTGTTTACCCTCTGGCTAACTGAAATTAGTTCTGGGCTTTCCAGGCAAATGTATCCATTCGGGAGAGAGCTAGGAATAGGAAGGCTCTTTCTGCAGGCTCGGTGGGGAAGAGTCAGAGAGCTACATGCCTGAGGCATCTTTCTTCCTCCTTTGCTCATTGTGTTCCCTAACTTCTAACTCTCTGCCAGGCCAGGCCCTGTTTCTTTTACTGCCAACCCCCCCTAACCCCTCGTCTTCCACCTACTTCCCGCTCTATTATGCCTTCTCCTTTTCTGCTCTCTTCTGTGGCCCTTTGAAAATGAATGCAGGCCTAGCTAAGCCTCATGAAGGAAATCTACCAACAAAAGATGCATTCCTTGCTTATGGGAGGTGCTGTGAGACGAGCAAGAAGGGCTGAAGGGGTGATTGGGTTGTTGAGTCGGGAAGCACTAGAGGTGTAGCCAGGATTGTCTAGCAAATGGAGCCTGATGCTAATGTAGTTGGGCCCACTGCACTGACAAAAATATCTGTAAATACCCACACAGCGCTGCTGAGTGGGCATTTACAGATTTTTGGTGGGCCTTGCCCCTCAGGCCCTACCCTGCCTACGCCTCTGTTCTCTCCCCCAGGGCAAAGAGTGGGAAAGGCTCGCTACAGCAAGAGTCTATCAAATCTTTCACTTTTGAGAGCAGAGTGTTTACATTTAAAAATCTTGAACAAGCAGCAATACCAAAGCATACAGTAGTAGTGGACAGAAGACTGCCCTGCACATATCAGTACACCCCAATGACAAAGGCAAAGATTTAACTGACCTGCTTAGCTATTAGTGGGTGACACCTCACAATGAGTATCATCTCTCCGTGAAGCAAAACATCCTCTGAATTGGGGTGAAAGACAGATCTAATGTGCCAAAGGAAGGCAACATGGAAATTCAGTGTTCTGCCCTCAGGAAGGAGGGTCGACAGCCCAATGGGTTAATGCACCTACTGCAGCCTCCTATGTGTAGCCTGTAGGCGACACATTCAGTTGCTGGTGAGATGCTGATAAGGTTTGCTTGCTATGCAGGGGCCGGGGGTCACCTCACAGCGCCTCGAGAAGGTGTCCTGTTTGAGTCCCTGTGCAAATATCTTCTCAACCATGACCCGTAGGTTACACTTTTCCCCTCGTTTTTTCCAGTCAGTTGGGGCCAGAGAGACAAGCTTTTCTATGGGCGTTACCAAGGCCAGAGTGCAGAAAACAAAGGCACAATTGTTAGTAGGAATGCAGGTATTGAAGGGGCATTAGCTGTTGGCTGATCGCACAGGGCAATTCATACCCATTTTCAAAAGAAAAAATAAATGTTTTAAAAAATAAAATAAAAAATGCCCCGCAGATTCCAGACATTGGATTAGAACTCAGGTCTCCAAAATTCCAAGACCAAGCACTTACCACTTGAGCCACTGGCAGATGTGCTTCTGAGAGTTGGTTTTGGGCCAATATATCTTTCTTCTGCATGCCCCTGCGAGCATACCCATTTGCATTGTGAAACATGTTCACTGAAGAAAATGAGGAAAGAACATCTGGCCCCCCAGCTCCACCAAATACCAGCTAACTGCAGTGGCTTAGAGGTTAAGTGCTTGCGTTACAGCGCTGGGGGCCTGGGTTCGAGTCCTGCTTTCGGCACTTAAACGGAATAGTGGGGTAATCTCCTTGTACAGTTGCTGTGAAACATAGCAGAGAAGTGGGACTGTGAAAGTGAGGGAGTGCAGGCTGAAGGAGGAAGGGGGGCAAGCTAAAGGAGGAGGTAGGGCAGGCAAAAGGGAGAGGGAGGGGTGGATGCAGTGGTCGTGTGGAGAGGAGCCGGGGTAGATCTAGAAGGGCATGGCGTAGGTTCCCTGGTAAAGGGAGGAAGAAAGAATAGAGGAGGCCAGGAAGTGCCCGCTAGTGCCGGATGAGGATAAAAATGTCAGCCCATTGTGGGGTCCATTCCATCTTCCCCTTCCTCAATGGCCCCTTTCCCCACATTAGAACCCTCCCTCCACTATTCAGGGCCCACTTTATCCCACCCCCCCCACTCACCCAGGCCGCTCCTCTTCTCCACAGCGACCCCTTCATCCAGCCCTACCTTCCCTTTTTGCCTACCCGGCCTCCTCCTTTATTTACTCTGCACTTCCTCTCCCCCACCTCTACAGTCCTGCCTCCTTTCCACCCTCCCTTTACCAGGGAACTCATTACATAACCACTGAACCTTTTAGAAGGACTGGGTCCCCTCAACTGATTACCCAACTACTCTGTTTCTGTGCCGAAAGCAGGACTCGAACCCAGGCCCCCAGTGCTGTAACACAAGTACTTAACCTCTAGGCCACTGCAGTTAGCTGGTGTTGGGTGGAGCGGGGGGCCAGATGGTCTATCCTCCTTGGCTCCAGTGAACATGTTTCACAACTGAAATGGTTATGCTCACGGGGGCATGCAGAAGAAAGATATATACGCCCAAAAGCTACCCTCAGAAGCACAGCCACCAATGGCTCAAGTAGTAAGTGCTTGGTCTTGGAATGCTGGAGACCTGAGTTCTAATCCAATGTCTGCAATCTCCTGGGCATGTTTTTTTTAATTAAAAAAATATATTTTTTAGTTGAAAATGGGTATGCATTGCCCTGAGCAATCAGCCAACAGCCAATGCCCCTTCAATACCTGCTTTCCTACTAGCAGTTGTGCCTTTGTTTTCTGCACTCTGGCCTAGGTAACACCCATACAAAAGTTTGTCTCTCTGGCCCCAGTTGCCTGGAAAAAAACGAGGGGAAAAGGTGTAATCTACGGGTCATGGTTGATACAATAATTGCCCTGGGACTCAAACAGGACACCTTCACGAGGTGCTATGAGGTGACCACCGGCCCCTGCATAGCAAGCAAACCTGTATCAGCATCTCACCAGCAACTGAATGTGTCGCCTGCAGGCTACACATAAGAGGCTGCAGTAGGTGCATTAACCCATCGGGCTGTGGACCCTCCTTCCTCTGAGAGCAGGAAACTGAATTTCCATGTTGCCTTCCTTTGGCACATTTGATCTATCTTTCAACCCAATTCAGAGGGTGTTTTGCTTCACGGAGAGATGATAATCATTGTGAGGTGTCAGCCACTAATAGCTAAGCAGGTCAGTTAAATCTTTGACTTTGTCATTGGGGTGTACTGATATGCGCTGGGCAGTCTTCTGTCCTGTGCTACTGTATGCATTCTTATTGCTGCTTGTTCACGATTCCTAAATGTAAACATTGAAAGATTTGAAAGACTCTTGATGCACCAAGCACTTCCCACTCTTTGCCCTGGGGGTGAGAGGGCTGCTTTCGGCCTTCAACACCCTCAATTATGGAGTGGCCGGCTCCACCACTGAGAATGAGGGGCTAATCCTGGTCGGAAACGGGCAGAGGTCTGCGCCCTGCGTCCTCCACGCGTCCCTAACGCTCCCAAACGCGACCACAGCCCTTACGGGCACAGCCCTATGTCGGTGCAGCCTCTATGGTGCAGCCACCCAGGTAGCTTAGGGTTAGGATATGTGCTCTTCAACATAAGCCTGGCCAACCAGGCCCTGGAGAGTGTCACAGCATGCTCTGTAATCCCCTAGTGATGGTGGCCTTGGTGACGATGATCTTGCTGGAATACTGATGCCTTTTTTCCTCCCAGAAGCCCCAGAAGCCTATTGAAATGAAGGGGTGTGCACCTCTCACTGGCCTCTGTTTACCCTCTGGCTAACTGAAATTAGTTCTGGGCTTTCCAGGCAAATGTATCCATTCGGGAGAGAGCTAGGAATAGGAAGGCTCTTTCTGCAGGCTCGGTGGGGAAGAGTCAGAGAGCTACATGCCTGAGGCATCTTTCTTCCTCCTTTGCTCATTGTGTTCCCTAACTTCTAACTCTCTGCCAGGCCAGGCCCTGTTTCTTTTACTGCCAACCCCCCCTAACCCCTCGTCTTCCACCTACTTCCCGCTCTATTATGCCTTCTCCTTTTCTGCTCTCTTCTGTGGCCCTTTGAAAATGAATGCAGGCCTAGCTAAGCCTCATGAAGGAAATCTACCAACAAAAGATGCATTCCTTGCTTATGGGAGGTGCTGTGAGACGAGCAAGAAGGGCTGAAGGGGTGATTGGGTTGTTGAGTCGGGAAGCACTAGAGGTGTAGCCAGGATTGTCTAGCAAATGGAGCCTGATGCTAATGTAGTTGGGCCCACTGCACTGACAAAAATATCTGTAAATACCCACACAGCGCTGCTGAGTGGGCATTTACAGATTTTTGGTGGGCCTTGCCCCTCAGGCCCTACCCTGCCTACGCCTCTGTTCTCTCCCCCAGGGCAAAGAGTGGGAAAGGCTCGCTACAGCAAGAGTCTATCAAATCTTTCACTTTTGAGAGCAGAGTGTTTACATTTAAAAATCTTGAACAAGCAGCAATACCAAAGCATACAGTAGTAGTGGACAGAAGACTGCCCTGCACATATCAGTACACCCCAATGACAAAGGCAAAGATTTAACTGACCTGCTTAGCTATTAGTGGGTGACACCTCACAATGAGTATCATCTCTCCGTGAAGCAAAACATCCTCTGAATTGGGGTGAAAGACAGATCTAATGTGCCAAAGGAAGGCAACATGGAAATTCAGTGTTCTGCCCTCAGGAAGGAGGGTCGACAGCCCAATGCGTTAATGCACCTACTGCAGCCTCCTATGTGTAGCCTGTAGGCGACACATTCAGTTGCTGGTGAGATGCTGATAAGGTTTGCTTGCTATGCAGGGGCCGGGGGTCACCTCACAGCGCCTCGAGAAGGTGTCCTGTTTGAGTCCCTGTGCAAATATCTTCTCAACCATGACCCGTAGGTTACACTTTTCCCCTCGTTTTTTCCAGTCAGTTGGGGCCAGAGAGACAAGCTTTTCTATGGGCGTTACCAAGGCCAGAGTGCAGAAAACAAAGGCACAATTGTTAGTAGGAATGCAGGTATTGAAGGGGCATTAGCTGTTGGCTGATCGCACAGGGCAATTCATACCCATTTTCAAAAGAAAAATAAATGTTTTAAAAAATAAAATAAAAAATGCCCCGCAGATTCCAGACATTGGATTAGAACTCAGGTCTCCAAAATTCCAAGACCAAGCACTTACCACTTGAGCCACTGGCGGATGTGCTTCTGAGAGTTGGTTTTGGGCCAATATATCTTTCTTCTGCATGCCCCTGCCAGCATACCCATTTGCATTGTGAAACATGTTCACTGAAGAAAATGAGGAAAGAACATCTGGCCCCCCAGCTCCACCAAATACCAGCTAACTGCAGTGGCTTAGAGGTTAAGTGCTTGCGTTACAGCGCTGGGGGCCTGGGTTCGAGTCCTGCTTTCGGCACTTAAACGGAATAGTGGGGTAATCTCCTTGTACAGTTGCTGTGAAACATAGCAGAGAAGTGGGACTGTGAAAGTGAGGGAGTGCAGGCTGAAGGAGGAAGGGGGGCAAGCTAAAGGAGGAGGTAGGGCAGGCAAAAGGGAGAGGGAGGGGTGGATGCAGTGGTCGTGTGGAGAGGGCGGGGTAGATCTAGAAGGGCATGGCGTAGGTTCCCTGGTAAAGGGAGGAAGAAAGAATAGAGGAGGCCAGGAAGTGCCCGCTAGTGCCGGATGAGGATAAAAATGTCAGCCCATTGTGGGGTCCATTCCATCTTCCCCTTCCTCAATGGCCCCTTTCCCCACATTAGAACCCTCCCTCCACTAATCAGGGCCCACTTTATCCCACCCCCCCCACTCAACCAGGCCGCTCCTCTTCTCCACAGCGACCCCTTCATCCAGCCCTACCTTCCCTTTTTGCCTACCCGGCCTCCTCCTTTATTTACTCTGCACTTCCTCTCCCCCACCTCTACAGTCCTGCCTCCTTTCCACCCTCCCTTTACCAGGGAACTCATTACATAACCACTGAACCTTTTAGAAGGACTGGGTCCCCTCAACTGATTACCCAACTACTCTGTTTCTGTGCCGAAAGCAGGACTCGAACCCAGGCCCCCAGTGCTGTAACACAAGTACTTAACCTCTAGGCCACTGCAGTTAGCTGGTGTTGGGTGGAGCGGGGGGCCAGATGGTCTATCCTCCTTGGCTCCAGTGAACATGTTTCACAACTGAAATGGTTATGCTCACGGGGGCATGCAGAAGAAAGATATATACGCCCAAAAGCTACCCTCAGAAGCACAGCCACCAATGGCTCAAGTAGTAAGTGCTTGGCCTTGGAATGCTGGAGACCTGAGTTCTAATCCAATGTCTGCAATCTCCTGGGCATGTTTTTTTTAATTAAAAAAATATATTTTTTAGTTGAAAATGGGTATGCATTGCCCTGAGCAATCAGCCAACAGCCAATGCCCCTTCAATACCTGCTTTCCTACTAGCAGTTGTGCCTTTGTTTTCTGCACTCTGGCCTAGGTAACACCCATACAAAAGTTTGTCTCTCTGGCCCCAGTTGCCTGGAAAAAAACGAGGGGAAAAGGTGTAATCTACGGGTCATGGTTGATACAATAATTGCCCTGGGACTCAAACAGGACACCTTCACGAGGTGCTATGAGGTGACCACCGGCCCCTGCATAGCAAGCAAACCTGTATCAGCATCTCACCAGCAACTGAATGTGTCGCCTGCAGGCTACACATAAGAGGCTGCAGTAGGTGCATTAACCCATCGGGCTGTGGACCCTCCTTCCTCTGAGAGCAGGAAACTGAATTTCCATGTTGCCTTCCTTTGGCACATTTGATCTATCTTTCAACCCAATTCAGAGGGTGTTTTGCTTCACGGAGAGATGATAATCATTGTGAGGTGTCAGCCACTAATAGCTAAGCAGGTCAGTTAAATCTTTGACTTTGTCATTGGGGTGTACTGATATGCGCTGGGCAGTCTTCTGTCCTGTGCTACTGTATGCATTCTTATTGCTGCTTGTTCACGATTCCTAAATGTAAACATTGAAAGATTTGAAAGACTCTTGATGCACCAAGCACTTCCCACTCTTTGCCCTGGGGGTGAGAGGGCTGCTTTCGGCCTTCAACACCCTCAATTATGGAGTGGCCGGCTCCACCACTGAGAATGAGGGGCTAATCCTGGTCGGAAACGGGCAGAGGTCTGCGCCCTGCGTCCTCCACGCGTCCCTAACGCTCCCAAACGCGACCACAGCCCTTACGGGCACAGCCCTATGTCGGTGCAGCCTCTATGGTGCAGCCACCCAGGTAGCTTAGGGTTAGGATATGTGCTCTTCAACATAAGCCTGGCCAACCAGGCCCTGGAGAGTGTCACAGCATGCTCTGTAATCCCCTAGTGATGGTGGCCTTGGTGACGATGATCTTGCTGGAATACTGATGCCTTTTTTCCTCCCAGAAGCCCCAGAAGCCTATTGAAATGAAGGGGTGTGCACCTCTCACTGGCCTCTGTTTACCCTCTGGCTAACTGAAATTAGTTCTGGGCTTTCCAGGCAAATGTATCCATTCGGGAGAGAGCTAGGAATAGGAAGGCTCTTTCTGCAGGCTCGGTGGGGAAGAGTCAGAGAGCTACATGCCTGGGGCATCTTTCTTCCTCCTTTGCTCATTGTGTTCCCTAACTTCTAACTCTCTGCCAGGCCAGGCCCTGTTTCTTTTACTGCCAACCCCCCCTAACCCCTCGTCTTCCACCTACTTCCCGCTCTATTATGCCTTCTCCTTTTCTGCTCTCTTCTGTGGCCCTTTGAAAATGAATGCAGGCCTAGCTAAGCCTCATGAAGGAAATCTACCAACAAAAGATGCATTCCTTGCTTATGGGAGGTGCTGTGAGACGAGCAAGAAGGGCTGAAGGGGTGATTGGGTTGTTGAGTCGGGAAGCACTAGAGGTGTAGCCAGGATTGTCTAGCAAATGGAGCCTGATGCTAATGTAGTTGGGCCCACTGCACTGACAAAAATATCTGTAAATACCCACACAGCGCTGCTGAGTGGGCATTTACAGATTTTTGGTGGGCCTTGCCCCTCAGGCCCTACCCTGCCTACGCCTCTGTTCTCTCCCCCAGGGCAAAGAGTGGGAAAGGCTCGCTACAGCAAGAGTCTATCAAATCTTTCACTTTTGAGAGCAGAGTGTTTACATTTAAAAATCTTGAACAAGCAGCAATACCAAAGCATACAGTAGTAGTGGACAGAAGACTGCCCTGCACATATCAGTACACCCCAATGACAAAGGCAAAGATTTAACTGACCTGCTTAGCTATTAGTGGGTGACACCTCACAATGAGTATCATCTCTCCGTGAAGCAAAACATCCTCTGAATTGGGGTGAAAGACAGATCTAATGTGCCAAAGGAAGGCAACATGGAAATTCAGTGTTCTGCCCTCAGGAAGGAGGGTCGACAGCCCAATGGGTTAATGCACCTACTGCAGCCTCCTATGTGTAGCCTGTAGGCGACACATTCAGTTGCTGGTGAGATGCTGATAAGGTTTGCTTGCTATGCAGGGGCCGGGGGTCACCTCACAGCGCCTCGAGAAGGTGTCCTGTTTGAGTCCCTGTGCAAATATCTTCTCAACCATGACCCGTAGGTTACACTTTTCCCCTCGTTTTTTCCAGTCAGTTGGGGCCAGAGAGACAAGCTTTTCTATGGGCGTTACCAAGGCCAGAGTGCAGAAAACAAAGGCACAATTGTTAGTAGGAATGCAGGTATTGAAGGGGCATTAGCTGTTGGCTGATCGCACAGGGCAATTCATACCCATTTTCAAAAGAAAAAATAAATGTTTTAAAAAATAAAATAAAAAATGCCCCGCAGATTCCAGACATTGGATTAGAACTCAGGTCTCCAAAATTCCAAGACCAAGCACTTACCACTTGAGCCACTGGCGGATGTGCTTCTGAGAGTTGGTTTTGGGCCAATATATCTTTCTTCTGCATGCCCCTGCGAGCATACCCATTTGCATTGTGAAACATGTTCACTGAAGAAAATGAGGAAAGAACATCTGGCCCCCCAGCTCCACCAAATACCAGCTAACTGCAGTGGCTTAGAGGTTAAGTGCTTGCGTTACAGCGCTGGGGGCCTGGGTTCGAGTCCTGCTTTCGGCACTTAAACGGAATAGTGGGGTAATCTCCTTGTACAGTTGCTGTGAAACATAGCAGAGAAGTGGGACTGTGAAAGTGAGGGAGTGCAGGCTGAAGGAGGAAGGGGGGCAAGCTAAAGGAGTAGGTAGGGCAGGCAAAAGGGAGAGGGAGGGGTGGATGCAGTGGTCGTGTGGAGAGGAGGCGGGGTAGATCTAGAAGGGCATGGCGTAGGTTCCCTGGTAAAGGGAGGAAGAAAGAATAGAGGAGGCCAGGAAGTGCCCGCTAGTGCCGGATGAGGATAAAAATGTCAGCCCATTGTGGGGTCCATTCCATCTTCCCCTTCCTCAATGGCCCCTTTCCCCACATTAGAACCCTCCCTCCACTATTCAGGGCCCACTTTATCCCACCCCCCCACTCACCCAGGCCGCTCCTCTTCTCCACAGCGACCCCTTCATCCAGCCCTACCTTCCCTTTTTGCCTACCCGGCCTCCTCCTTTATTTACTCTGCACTTCCTCTCCCCCACCTCTACAGTCCTGCCTCCTTTCCACCCTCCCTTTACCAGGGAACTCATTACATAACCACTGAACCTTTTAGAAGGACTGGGTCCCCTCAACTGATTACCCAACTACTCTGTTTCTGTGCCGAAAGCAGGACTCGAACCCAGGCCCCCAGTGCTGTAACACAAGTACTTAACCTCTAGGCCACTGCAGTTAGCTGGTGTTGGGTGGAGCGGGGGGCCAGATGGTCTATCCTCCTTGGCTCCAGTGAACATGTTTCACAACTGAAATGGTTATGCTCACGGGGGCATGCAGAAGAAAGATATATACGCCCAAAAGCTACCCTCAGAAGCACAGCCACCAATGGCTCAAGTAGTAAGTGCTTGGTCTTGGAATGCTGGAGACCTGAGTTCTAATCCAATGTCTGCAATCTCCTGGGCATGTTTTTTTTAATTAAAAAAATATATTTTTTAGTTGAAAATGGGTATGCATTGCCCTGAGCAATCAGCCAACAGCCAATGCCCCTTCAATACCTGCTTTCCTACTAGCAGTTGTGCCTTTGTTTTCTGCACTCTGGCCTAGGTAACACCCATACAAAAGTTTGTCTCTCTGGCCCCAGTTGCCTGGAAAAAAACGAGGGGAAAAGGTGTAATCTACGGGTCATGGTTGATACAATAATTGCCCTGGGACTCAAACAGGACACCTTCACGAGGTGCTATGAGGTGACCACCGGCCCCTGCATAGCAAGCAAACCTGTATCAGCATCTCACCAGCAACTGAATGTGTCGCCTGCAGGCTACACATAAGAGGCTGCAGTAGGTGCATTAACCCATCGGGCTGTGGACCCTCCTTCCTCTGAGAGCAGGAAACTGAATTTCCATGTTGCCTTCCTTTGGCACATTTGATCTATCTTTCAACCCAATTCAGAGGGTGTTTTGCTTCACGGAGAGATGATAATCATTGTGAGGTGTCAGCCACTAATAGCTAAGCAGGTCAGTTAAATCTTTGACTTTGTCATTGGGGTGTACTGATATGCGCTGGGCAGTCTTCTGTCCTGTGCTACTGTATGCATTCTTATTGCTGCTTGTTCACGATTCCTAAATGTAAACATTGAAAGATTTGAAAGACTCTTGATGCACCAAGCACTTCCCACTCTTTGCCCTGGGGGTGAGAGGGCTGCTTTCGGCCTTCAACACCCTCAATTATGGAGTGGCCGGCTCCACCACTGAGAATGAGGGGCTAATCCTGGTCGGAAACGGGCAGAGGTCTGCGCCCTGCGTCCTCCACGCGTCCCTAACGCTCCCAAACGCGACCACAGCCCTTACGGGCACAGCCCTATGTCGGTGCAGCCTCTATGGTGCAGCCACCCAGGTAGCTTAGGGTTAGGATATGTGCTCTTCAACATAAGCCTGGCCAACCAGGCCCTGGAGAGTGTCACAGCATGCTCTGTAATCCCCTAGTGATGGTGGCCTTGGTGACGATGATCTTGCTGGAATACTGATGCCTTTTTTCCTCCCAGAAGCCCCAGAAGCCTATTGAAATGAAGGGGTGTGCACCTCTCACTGGCCTCTGTTTACCCTCTGGCTAACTGAAATTAGTTCTGGGCTTTCCAGGCAAATGTATCCATTCGGGAGAGAGCTAGGAATAGGAAGGCTCTTTCTGCAGGCTCGGTGGGGAAGAGTCAGAGAGCTACATGCCTGAGGCATCTTTCTTCCTCCTTTGCTCATTGTGTTCCCTAACTTCTAACTCTCTGCCAGGCCAGGCCCTGTTTCTTTTACTGCCAACCCCCCCTAACCCCTCGTCTTCCACCTACTTCCCGCTCTATTATGCCTTCTCCTTTTCTGCTCTCTTCTGTGGCCCTTTGAAAATGAATGCAGGCCTAGCTAAGCCTCATGAAGGAAATCTACCAACAAAAGATGCATTCCTTGCTTATGGGAGGTGCTGTGAGACGAGCAAGAAGGGCTGAAGGGGTGATTGGGTTGTTGAGTCGGGAAGCACTAGAGGTGTAGCCAGGATTGTCTAGCAAATGGAGCCTGATGCTAATGTAGTTGGGCCCACTGCACTGACAAAAATATCTGTAAATACCCACACAGCGCTGCTGAGTGGGCATTTACAGATTTTTGGTGGGCCTTGCCCCTCAGGCCCTACCCTGCCTACGTCTCTGTTCTCTCCCCCAGGGCAAAGAGTGGGAAAGGCTCGCTACAGCAAGAGTCTATCAAATCTTTCACTTTTGAGAGCAGAGTGTTTACATTTAAAAATCTTGAACAAGCAGCAATACCAAAGCATACAGTAGTAGTGGACAGAAGACTGCCCTGCACATATCAGTACACCCCAATGACAAAGGCAAAGATTTAACTGACCTGCTTAGCTATTAGTGGGTGACACCTCACAATGAGTATCATCTCTCCGTGAAGCAAAACATCCTCTGAATTGGGGTGAAAGACAGATCTAATGTGCCAAAGGAAGGCAACATGGAAATTCAGTGTTCTGCCCTCAGGAAGGAGGGTCGACAGCCCAATGGGTTAATGCACCTACTGCAGCCTCCTATGTGTAGCCTGTAGGCGACACATTCAGTTGCTGGTGAGATGCTGATAAGGTTTGCTTGCTATGCAGGGGCCGGGGGTCACCTCACAGCGCCTCGAGAAGGTGTCCTGTTTGAGTCCCTGTGCAAATATCTTCTCAACCATGACCCGTAGGTTACACTTTTCCCCTCGTTTTTTCCAGTCAGTTGGGGCCAGAGAGACAAGCTTTTCTATGGGCGTTACCAAGGCCAGAGTGCAGAAAACAAAGGCACAATTGTTAGTAGGAATGCAGGTATTGAAGGGGCATTAGCTGTTGGCTGATCGCACAGGGCAATTCATACCCATTTTCAAAAGAAAAAATAAATGTTTTAAAAAATAAAATAAAAAATGCCCCGCAGATTCCAGACATTGGATTAGAACTCAGGTCTCCAAAATTCCAAGACCAAGCACTTACCACTTGAGCCACTGGCAGATGTGCTTCTGAGAGTTGGTTTTGGGCCAATATATCTTTCTTCTGCATGCCCCTGCGAGCATACCCATTTGCATTGTGAAACATGTTCACTGAAGAAAATGAGGAAAGAACATCTGGCCCCCCAGCTCCACCAAATACCAGCTAACTGCAGTGGCTTAGAGGTTAAGTGCTTGCGTTACAGCGCTGGGGGCCTGGGTTCGAGTCCTGCTTTCGGCACTTAAACGGAATAGTGGGGTAATCTCCTTGTACAGTTGCTGTGAAACATAGCAGAGAAGTGGGACTGTGAAAGTGAGGGAGTGCAGGCTGAAGGAGGAAGGGGGGCAAGCTAAAGGAGGAGGTAGGGCAGGCAAAAGGGAGAGGGAGGGGTGGATGCAGTGGTCGTGTGGAGAGGAGCCGGGGTAGATCTAGAAGGGCATGGCGTAGGTTCCCTGGTAAAGGGAGGAAGAAAGAATAGAGGAGGCCAGGAAGTGCCCGCTAGTGCCGGATGAGGATAAAAATGTCAGCCCATTGTGGGGTCCATTCCATCTTCCCCTTCCTCAATGGCCCCTTTCCCCACATTAGAACCCTCCCTCCACTATTCAGGGCCCACTTTATCCCACCCCCCCCACTCACCCAGGCCGCTCCTCTTCTCCACAGCGACCCCTTCATCCAGCCCTACCTTCCCTTTTTGCCTACCCGGCCTCCTCCTTTATTTACTCTGCACTTCCTCTCCCCCACCTCTACAGTCCTGCCTCCTTTCCACCCTCCCTTTACCAGGGAACTCATTACATAACCACTGAACCTTTTAGAAGGACTGGGTCCCCTCAACTGATTACCCAACTACTCTGTTTCTGTGCCGAAAGCAGGACTCGAACCCAGGCCCCCAGTGCTGTAACACAAGTACTTAACCTCTAGGCCACTGCAGTTAGCTGGTGTTGGGTGGAGCGGGGGGCCAGATGGTCTATCCTCCTTGGCTCCAGTGAACATGTTTCACAACTGAAATGGTTATGCTCACGGGGGCATGCAGAAGAAAGATATATACGCCCAAAAGCTACCCTCAGAAGCACAGCCACCAATGGCTCAAGTAGTAAGTGCTTGGTCTTGGAATGCTGGAGACCTGAGTTCTAATCCAATGTCTGCAATCTCCTGGGCATGTTTTTTTTAATTAAAAAAATATATTTTTTAGTTGAAAATGGGTATGCATTGCCCTGAGCAATCAGCCAACAGCCAATGCCCCTTCAATACCTGCTTTCCTACTAGCAGTTGTGCCTTTGTTTTCTGCACTCTGGCCTAGGTAACACCCATACAAAAGTTTGTCTCTCTGGCCCCAGTTGCCTGGAAAAAAACGAGGGGAAAAGGTGTAATCTACGGGTCATGGTTGATACAATAATTGCCCTGGGACTCAAACAGGACACCTTCACGAGGTGCTATGAGGTGACCACCGGCCCCTGCATAGCAAGCAAACCTGTATCAGCATCTCACCAGCAACTGAATGTGTCGCCTGCAGGCTACACATAAGAGGCTGCAGTAGGTGCATTAACCCATCGGGCTGTGGACCCTCCTTCCTCTGAGAGCAGGAAACTGAATTTCCATGTTGCCTTCCTTTGGCACATTTGATCTATCTTTCAACCCAATTCAGAGGGTGTTTTGCTTCACGGAGAGATGATAATCATTGTGAGGTGTCAGCCACTAATAGCTAAGCAGGTCAGTTAAATCTTTGACTTTGTCATTGGGGTGTACTGATATGCGCTGGGCAGTCTTCTGTCCTGTGCTACTGTATGCATTCTTATTGCTGCTTGTTCACGATTCCTAAATGTAAACATTGAAAGATTTGAAAGACTCTTGATGCACCAAGCACTTCCCACTCTTTGCCCTGGGGGTGAGAGGGCTGCTTTCGGCCTTCAACACCCTCAATTATGGAGTGGCCGGCTCCACCACTGAGAATGAGGGGCTAATCCTGGTCGGAAACGGGCAGAGGTCTGCGCCCTGCGTCCTCCACGCGTCCCTAACGCTCCCAAACGCGACCACAGCCCTTACGGGCACAGCCCTATGTCGGTGCAGCCTCTATGGTGCAGCCACCCAGGTAGCTTAGGGTTAGGATATGTGCTCTTCAACATAAGCCTGGCCAACCAGGCCCTGGAGAGTGTCACAGCATGCTCTGTAATCCCCTAGTGATGGTGGCCTTGGTGACGATGATCTTGCTGGAATACTGATGCCTTTTTTCCTCCCAGAAGCCCCAGAAGCCTATTGAAATGAAGGGGTGTGCACCTCTCACTGGCCTCTGTTTACCCTCTGGCTAACTGAAATTAGTTCTGGGCTTTCCAGGCAAATGTATCCATTCGGGAGAGAGCTAGGAATAGGAAGGCTCTTTCTGCAGGCTCGGTGGGGAAGAGTCAGAGAGCTACATGCCTGAGGCATCTTTCTTCCTCCTTTGCTCATTGTGTTCCCTAACTTCTAACTCTCTGCCAGGCCAGGCCCTGTTTCTTTTACTGCCAACCCCCCCTAACCCCTCGTCTTCCACCTACTTCCCGCTCTATTATGCCTTCTCCTTTTCTGCTCTCTTCTGTGGCCCTTTGAAAATGAATGCAGGCCTAGCTAAGCCTCATGAAGGAAATCTACCAACAAAAGATGCATTCCTTGCTTATGGGAGGTGCTGTGAGACGAGCAAGAAGGGCTGAAGGGGTGATTGGGTTGTTGAGTCGGGAAGCACTAGAGGTGTAGCCAGGATTGTCTAGCAAATGGAGCCTGATGCTAATGTAGTTGGGCCCACTGCACTGACAAAAATATCTGTAAATACCCACACAGCGCTGCTGAGTGGGCATTTACAGATTTTTGGTGGGCCTTGCCCCTCAGGCCCTACCCTGCCTACGCCTCTGTTCTCTCCCCCAGGGCAAAGAGTGGGAAAGGCTCGCTACAGCAAGAGTCTATCAAATCTTTCACTTTTGAGAGCAGAGTGTTTACATTTAAAAATCTTGAACAAGCAGCAATACCAAAGCATACAGTAGTAGTGGACAGAAGACTGCCCTGCACATATCAGTACACCCCAATGACAAAGGCAAAGATTTAACTGACCTGCTTAGCTATTAGTGGGTGACACCTCACAATGAGTATCATCTCTCCGTGAAGCAAAACATCCTCTGAATTGGGGTGAAAGACAGATCTAATGTGCCAAAGGAAGGCAACATGGAAATTCAGTGTTCTGCCCTCAGGAAGGAGGGTCGACAGCCCAATGCGTTAATGCACCTACTGCAGCCTCCTATGTGTAGCCTGTAGGCGACACATTCAGTTGCTGGTGAGATGCTGATAAGGTTTGCTTGCTATGCAGGGGCCGGGGGTCACCTCACAGCGCCTCGAGAAGGTGTCCTGTTTGAGTCCCTGTGCAAATATCTTCTCAACCATGACCCGTAGGTTACACTTTTCCCCTCGTTTTTTCCAGTCAGTTGGGGCCAGAGAGACAAGCTTTTCTATGGGCGTTACCAAGGCCAGAGTGCAGAAAACAAAGGCACAATTGTTAGTAGGAATGCAGGTATTGAAGGGGCATTAGCTGTTGGCTGATCGCACAGGGCAATTCATACCCATTTTCAAAAGAAAAATAAATGTTTTAAAAAATAAAATAAAAAATGCCCCGCAGATTCCAGACATTGGATTAGAACTCAGGTCTCCAAAATTCCAAGACCAAGCACTTACCACTTGAGCCACTGGCGGATGTGCTTCTGAGAGTTGGTTTTGGGCCAATATATCTTTCTTCTGCATGCCCCTGCGAGCATACCCATTTGCATTGTGAAACATGTTCACTGAAGAAAATGAGGAAAGAACATCTGGCCCCCCAGCTCCACCAAATACCAGCTAACTGCAGTGGCTTAGAGGTTAAGTGCTTGCGTTACAGCGCTGGGGGCCTGGGTTCGAGTCCTGCTTTCGGCACTTAAACGGAATAGTGGGGTAATCTCCTTGTACAGTTGCTGTGAAACATAGCAGAGAAGTGGGACTGTGAAAGTGAGGGAGTGCAGGCTGAAGGAGGAAGGGGGGCAAGCTAAAGGAGGAGGTAGGGCAGGCAAAAGGGAGAGGGAGGGGTGGATGCAGTGGTCGTGTGGAGAGGGCGGGGTAGATCTAGAAGGGCATGGCGTAGGTTCCCTGGTAAAGGGAGGAAGAAAGAATAGAGGAGGCCAGGAAGTGCCCGCTAGTGCCGGATGAGGATAAAAATGTCAGCCCATTGTGGGGTCCATTCCATCTTCCCCTTCCTCAATGGCCCCTTTCCCCACATTAGAACCCTCCCTCCACTATTCAGGGCCCACTTTATCCCACCCCCCCACTCAACCAGGCCGCTCCTCTTCTCCACAGCGACCCCTTCATCCAGCCCTACCTTCCCTTTTTGCCTACCCGGCCTCCTCCTTTATTTACTCTGCACTTCCTCTCCCCCACCTCTACAGTCCTGCCTCCTTTCCACCCTCCCTTTACCAGGGAACTCATTACATAACCACTGAACCTTTTAGAAGGACTGGGTCCCCTCAACTGATTACCCAACTACTCTGTTTCTGTGCCGAAAGCAGGACTCGAACCCAGGCCCCCAGTGCTGTAACACAAGTACTTAACCTCTAGGCCACTGCAGTTAGCTGGTGTTGGGTGGAGCGGGGGGCCAGATCTGTCTATCCTCCTTGGCTCCAGTGAACATGTTTCACAACTGAAATGGTTATGCTCACGGGGGCATGCAGAAGAAAGATATATACGCCCAAAAGCTACCCTCAGAAGCACAGCCACCAATGGCTCAAGTAGTAAGTGCTTGGTCTTGGAATGCTGGAGACCTGAGTTCTAATCCAATGTCTGCAATCTCCTGGGCATGTTTTTTTTAATTAAAAAAATATATTTTTTAGTTGAAAATGGGTATGCATTGCCCTGAGCAATCAGCCAACAGCCAATGCCCCTTCAATACCTGCTTTCCTACTAGCAGTTGTGCCTTTGTTTTCTGCACTCTGGCCTAGGTAACACCCATACAAAAGTTTGTCTCTCTGGCCCCAGTTGCCTGGAAAAAAACGAGGGGAAAAGGTGTAATCTACGGGTCATGGTTGATACAATAATTGCCCTGGGACTCAAACAGGACACCTTCACGAGGTGCTATGAGGTGACCACCGGCCCCTGCATAGCAAGCAAACCTGTATCAGCATCTCACCAGCAACTGAATGTGTCGCCTGCAGGCTACACATAAGAGGCTGCAGTAGGTGCATTAACCCATCGGGCTGTGGACCCTCCTTCCTCTGAGAGCAGGAAACTGAATTTCCATGTTGCCTTCCTTTGGCACATTTGATCTATCTTTCAACCCAATTCAGAGGGTGTTTTGCTTCACGGAGAGATGATAATCATTGTGAGGTGTCAGCCACTAATAGCTAAGCAGGTCAGTTAAATCTTTGACTTTGTCATTGGGGTGTACTGATATGCGCTGGGCAGTCTTCTGTCCTGTGCTACTGTATGCATTCTTATTGCTGCTTGTTCACGATTCCTAAATGTAAACATTGAAAGATTTGAAAGACTCTTGATGCACCAAGCACTTCCCACTCTTTGCCCTGGGGGTGAGAGGGCTGCTTTCGGCCTTCAACACCCTCAATTATGGAGTGGCCGGCTCCACCACTGAGAATGAGGGGCTAATCCTGGTCGGAAACGGGCAGAGGTCTGCGCCCTGCGTCCTCCACGCGTCCCTAACGCTCCCAAACGCGACCACAGCCCTTACGGGCACAGCCCTATGTCGGTGCAGCCTCTATGGTGCAGCCACCCAGGTAGCTTAGGGTTAGGATATGTGCTCTTCAACATAAGCCTGGCCAACCAGGCCCTGGAGAGTGTCACAGCATGCTCTGTAATCCCCTAGTGATGGTGGCCTTGGTGACGATGATCTTGCTGGAATACTGATGCCTTTTTTCCTCCCAGAAGCCCCAGAAGCCTATTGAAATGAAGGGGTGTGCACCTCTCACTGGCCTCTGTTTACCCTCTGGCTAACTGAAATTAGTTCTGGGCTTTCCAGGCAAATGTATCCATTCGGGAGAGAGCTAGGAATAGGAAGGCTCTTTCTGCAGGCTCGGTGGGGAAGAGTCAGAGAGCTACATGCCTGAGGCATCTTTCTTCCTCCTTTGCTCATTGTGTTCCCTAACTTCTAACTCTCTGCCAGGCCAGGCCCTGTTTCTTTTACTGCCAACCCCCCCTAACCCCTCGTCTTCCACCTACTTCCCGCTCTATTATGCCTTCTCCTTTTCTGCTCTCTTCTGTGGCCCTTTGAAAATGAATGCAGGCCTAGCTAAGCCTCATGAAGGAAATCTACCAACAAAAGATGCATTCCTTGCTTATGGGAGGTGCTGTGAGACGAGCAAGAAGGGCTGAAGGGGTGATTGGGTTGTTGAGTCGGGAAGCACTAGAGGTGTAGCCAGGATTGTCTAGCAAATGGAGCCTGATGCTAATGTAGTTGGGCCCACTGCACTGACAAAAATATCTGTAAATACCCACACAGCGCTGCTGAGTGGGCATTTACAGATTTTTGGTGGGCCTTGCCCCTCAGGCCCTACCCTGCCTACGCCTCTGTTCTCTCCCCCAGGGCAAAGAGTGGGAAAGGCTCGCTACAGCAAGAGTCTATCAAATCTTTCACTTTTGAGAGCAGAGTGTTTACATTTAAAAATCTTGAACAAGCAGCAATACCAAAGCATACAGTAGTAGTGGACAGAAGACTGCCCTGCACATATCAGTACACCCCAATGACAAAGGCAAAGATTTAACTGACCTGCTTAGCTATTAGTGGGTGACACCTCACAATGAGTATCATCTCTCCGTGAAGCAAAACATCCTCTGAATTGGGGTGAAAGACAGATCTAATGTGCCAAAGGAAGGCAACATGGAAATTCAGTGTTCTGCCCTCAGGAAGGAGGGTCGACAGCCCAATGCGTTAATGCACCTACTGCAGCCTCCTCTGTGTAGCCTGTAGGCGACACATTCAGTTGCTGGTGAGATGCTGATAAGGTTTGCTTGCTATGCAGGGGCCGGGGGTCACCTCACAGCGCCTCGAGAAGGTGTCCTGTTTGAGTCCCTGTGCAAATATCTTCTCAACCATGACCCGTAGGTTACACTTTTCCCCTCGTTTTTTCCAGTCAGTTGGGGCCAGAGAGACAAGCTTTTCTATGGGCGTTACCAAGGCCAGAGTGCAGAAAACAAAGGCACAATTGTTAGTAGGAATGCAGGTATTGAAGGGGCATTAGCTGTTGGCTGATCGCACAGGGCAATTCATACCCATTTTCAAAAGAAAAATAAATGTTTTAAAAAATAAAATAAAAAATGCCCCGCAGATTCCAGACATTGGATTAGAACTCAGGTCTCCAAAATTCCAAGACCAAGCACTTACCACTTGAGCCACTGGCGGATGTGCTTCTGAGAGTTGGTTTTGGGCCAATATATCTTTCTTCTGCATGCCCCTGCGAGCATACCCATTTGCATTGTGAAACATGTTCACTGAAGAAAATGAGGAAAGAACATCTGGCCCCCCAGCTCCACCAAATACCAGCTAACTGCAGTGGCTTAGAGGTTAAGTGCTTGCGTTACAGCGCTGGGGGCCTGGGTTCGAGTCCTGCTTTCGGCACTTAAACGGAATAGTGGGGTAATCTCCTTGTACAGTTGCTGTGAAACATAGCAGAGAAGTGGGACTGTGAAAGTGAGGGAGTGCAGGCTGAAGGAGGAAGGGGGGCAAGCTAAAGGAGGAGGTAGGGCAGGCAAAAGGGAGAGGGAGGGGTGGATGCAGTGGTCGTGTGGAGAGGGCGGGGTAGATCTAGAAGGGCATGGCGTAGGTTCCCTGGTAAAGGGAGGAAGAAAGAATAGAGGAGGCCAGGAAGTGCCCGCTAGTGCCGGATGAGGATAAAAATGTCAGCCCATTGTGGGGTCCATTCCATCTTCCCCTTCCTCAATGGCCCCTTTCCCCACATTAGAACCCTCCCTCCACTATTCAGGGCCCACTTTATCCCACCCCCCCCCACTCAACCAGGCCGCTCCTCTTCTCCACAGCGACCCCTTCATCCAGCCCTACCTTCCCTTTTTGCCTACCCGGCCTCCTCCTTTATTTACTCTGCACTTCCTCTCCCCCACCTCTACAGTCCTGCCTCCTTTCCACCCTCCCTTTACCAGGGAACTCATTACATAACCACTGAACCTTTTAGAAGGACTGGGTCCCCTCAACTGATTACCCAACTACTCTGTTTCTGTGCCGAAAGCAGGACTCGAACCCAGGCCCCCAGTGCTGTAACACAAGTACTTAACCTCTAGGCCACTGCAGTTAGCTGGTGTTGGGTGGAGCGGGGGGCCAGATGGTCTATCCTCCTTGGCTCCAGTGAACATGTTTCACAACTGAAATGGTTATGCTCACGGGGGCATGCAGAAGAAAGATATATACGCCCAAAAGCTACCCTCAGAAGCACAGCCACCAATGGCTCAAGTAGTAAGTGCTTGGCCTTGGAATGCTGGAGACCTGAGTTCTAATCCAATGTCTGCAATCTCCTGGGCATGTTTTTTTTAATTAAAAAAATATATTTTTTAGTTGAAAATGGGTATGCATTGCCCTGAGCAATCAGCCAACAGCCAATGCCCCTTCAATACCTGCTTTCCTACTAGCAGTTGTGCCTTTGTTTTCTGCACTCTGGCCTAGGTAACACCCATACAAAAGTTTGTCTCTCTGGCCCCAGTTGCCTGGAAAAAAACGAGGGGAAAAGGTGTAATCTACGGGTCATGGTTGATACAATAATTGCCCTGGGACTCAAACAGGACACCTTCACGAGGTGCTATGAGGTGACCACCGGCCCCTGCATAGCAAGCAAACCTGTATCAGCATCTCACCAGCAACTGAATGTGTCGCCTGCAGGCTACACATAAGAGGCTGCAGTAGGTGCATTAACCCATCGGGCTGTGGACCCTCCTTCCTCTGAGAGCAGGAAACTGAATTTCCATGTTGCCTTCCTTTGGCACATTTGATCTATCTTTCAACCCAATTCAGAGGGTGTTTTGCTTCACGGAGAGATGATAATCATTGTGAGGTGTCAGCCACTAATAGCTAAGCAGGTCAGTTAAATCTTTGACTTTGTCATTGGGGTGTACTGATATGCGCTGGGCAGTCTTCTGTCCTGTGCTACTGTATGCATTCTTATTGCTGCTTGTTCACGATTCCTAAATGTAAACATTGAAAGATTTGAAAGACTCTTGATGCACCAAGCACTTCCCACTCTTTGCCCTGGGGGTGAGAGGGCTGCTTTCAGCCTTCAACACCCTCAATTATGGAGTGGCCGGCTCCACCACTGAGAATGAGGGGCTAATCCTGGTCGGAAACGGGCAGAGGTCTGCGCCCTGCGTCCTCCACGCGTCCCTAACGCTCCCAAACGCGACCACAGCCCTTACGGGCACAGCCCTATGTCGGTGCAGCCTCTATGGTGCAGCCACCCAGGTAGCTTAGGGTTAGGATATGTGCTCTTCAACATAAGCCTGGCCAACCAGGCCCTGGAGAGTGTCACAGCATGCTCTGTAATCCCCTAGTGATGGTGGCCTTGGTGACGATGATCTTGCTGGAATACTGATGCCTTTTTTCCTCCCAGAAGCCCCAGAAGCCTATTGAAATGAAGGGGTGTGCACCTCTCACTGGCCTCTGTTTACCCTCTGGCTAACTGAAATTAGTTCTGGGCTTTCCAGGCAAATGTATCCATTCGGGAGAGAGCTAGGAATAGGAAGGCTCTTTCTGCAGGCTCGGTGGGGAAGAGTCAGAGAGCTACATGCCTGGGGCATCTTTCTTCCTCCTTTGCTCATTGTGTTCCCTAACTTCTAACTCTCTGCCAGGCCAGGCCCTGTTTCTTTTACTGCCAACCCCCCCTAACCCCTCGTCTTCCACCTACTTCCCGCTCTATTATGCCTTCTCCTTTTCTGCTCTCTTCTGTGGCCCTTTGAAAATGAATGCAGGCCTAGCTAAGCCTCATGAAGGAAATCTACCAACAAAAGATGCATTCCTTGCTTATGGGAGGTGCTGTGAGACGAGCAAGAAGGGCTGAAGGGGTGATTGGGTTGTTGAGTCGGGAAGCACTAGAGGTGTAGCCAGGATTGTCTAGCAAATGGAGCCTGATGCTAATGTAGTTGGGCCCACTGCACTGACAAAAATATCTGTAAATACCCACACAGCGCTGCTGAGTGGGCATTTACAGATTTTTGGTGGGCCTTGCCCCTCAGGCCCTACCCTGCCTACGCCTCTGTTCTCTCCCCCAGGGCAAAGAGTGGGAAAGGCTCGCTACAGCAAGAGTCTATCAAATCTTTCACTTTTGAGAGCAGAGTGTTTACATTTAAAAATCTTGAACAAGCAGCAATACCAAAGCATACAGTAGTAGTGGACAGAAGACTGCCCTGCACATATCAGTACACCCCAATGACAAAGGCAAAGATTTAACTGACCTGCTTAGCTATTAGTGGGTGACACCTCACAATGAGTATCATCTCTCCGTGAAGCAAAACATCCTCTGAATTGGGGTGAAAGACAGATCTAATGTGCCAAAGGAAGGCAACATGGAAATTCAGTGTTCTGCCCTCAGGAAGGAGGGTCGACAGCCCAATGGGTTAATGCACCTACTGCAGCCTCCTATGTGTAGCCTGTAGGCGACACATTCAGTTGCTGGTGAGATGCTGATAAGGTTTGCTTGCTATGCAGGGGCCGGGGGTCACCTCACAGCGCCTCGAGAAGGTGTCCTGTTTGAGTCCCTGTGCAAATATCTTCTCAACCATGACCCGTAGGTTACACTTTTCCCCTCGTTTTTTCCAGTCAGTTGGGGCCAGAGAGACAAGCTTTTCTATGGGCGTTACCAAGGCCAGAGTGCAGAAAACAAAGGCACAATTGTTAGTAGGAATGCAGGTATTGAAGGGGCATTAGCTGTTGGCTGATCGCACAGGGCAATTCATACCCATTTTCAAAAGAAAAAATAAATGTTTAAAAAAATAAAATAAAAAATGCCCCGCAGATTCCAGACATTGGATTAGAACTCAGGTCTCCAAAATTCCAAGACCAAGCACTTACCACTTGAGCCACTGGCGGATGTGCTTCTGAGAGTTGGTTTTGGGCCAATATATCTTTCTTCTGCATGCCCCTGCGAGCATACCCATTTGCATTGTGAAACATGTTCACTGAAGAAAATGAGGAAAGAACATCTGGCCCCCCAGCTCCACCAAATACCAGCTAACTGCAGTGGCTTAGAGGTTAAGTGCTTGCGTTACAGCGCTGGGGGCCTGGGTTCGAGTCCTGCTTTCGGCACTTAAACGGAATAGTGGGGTAATCTCCTTGTACAGTTGCTGTGAAACATAGCAGAGAAGTGGGACTGTGAAAGTGAGGGAGTGCAGGCTGAAGGAGGAAGGGGGGCAAGCTAAAGGAGGAGGTAGGGCAGGCAAAAGGGAGAGGGAGGGGTGGATGCAGTGGTCGTGTGGAGAGGAGGCGGGGTAGATCTAGAAGGGCATGGCGTAGGTTCCCTGGTAAAGGGAGGAAGAAAGAATAGAGGAGGCCAGGAAGTGCCCGCTAGTGCCGGATGAGGATAAAAATGTCAGCCCATTGTGGGGTCCATTCCATCTTCCCCTTCCTCAATGGCCCCTTTCCCCACATTAGAACCCTCCCTCCACTATTCAGGGCCCACTTTATCCCACCCCCCCCCCCCCCCCACTACTCACCCAGGCCGCTCCTCTTCTCCACAGCGACCCCTTCATCCAGCCCTACCTTCCCTTTTTGCCTACCCGGCCTCCTCCTTTATTTACTCTGCACTTCCTTTCCCCCACCTCTACAGTCCTGCCTCCTTTCCACCCTCCCTTTACCAGGGAACTCATTACATAACCACTGAACCTTTTAGAAGGACTGGGTCCCCTCAACTGATTACCCAACTACTCTGTTTCTGTGCCGAAAGCAGGACTCGAACCCAGGCCCCCAGTGCTGTAACACAAGTACCTAACCTCTAGGCCACTGCAGTTAGCTGGTGTTGGGTGGAGCGGGGGGCCAGATGGTCTATCCTCCTTGGCTCCAGTGAACATGTTTCACAACTGAAATGGTTATGCTCACGGGGGCATGCAGAAGAAAGATATATACGCCCAAAAGCTACCCTCAGAAGCACAGCCACCAATGGCTCAAGTAGTAAGTGCTTGGTCTTGGAATGCTGGAGACCTGAGTTCTAATCCAATGTCTGCAATCTCCTGGGCATGTTTTTTTTAATTAAAAAAATATATTTTTTAGTTGAAAATGGGTATGCATTGCCCTGAGCAATCAGCCAACAGCCAATGCCCCTTCAATACCTGCTTTCCTACTAGCAGTTGTGCCTTTGTTTTCTGCACTCTGGCCTAGGTAACACCCATACAAAAGTTTGTCTCTCTGGCCCCAGTTGCCTGGAAAAAAACGAGGGGAAAAGGTGTAATCTACGGGTCATGGTTGATACAATAATTGCCCTGGGACTCAAACAGGACACCTTCACGAGGTGCTATGAGGTGACCACCGGCCCCTGCATAGCAAGCAAACCTGTATCAGCATCTCACCAGCAACTGAATGTGTCGCCTGCAGGCTACACATAAGAGGCTGCAGTAGGTGCATTAACCCATCGGGCTGTGGACCCTCCTTCCTCTGAGAGCAGGAAACTGAATTTCCATGTTGCCTTCCTTTGGCACATTTGATCTATCTTTCAACCCAATTCAGAGGGTGTTTTGCTTCACGGAGAGATGATAATCATTGTGAGGTGTCAGCCACTAATAGCTAAGCAGGTCAGTTAAATCTTTGACTTTGTCATTGGGGTGTACTGATATGCGCTGGGCAGTCTTCTGTCCTGTGCTACTGTATGCATTCTTATTGCTGCTTGTTCACGATTCCTAAATGTAAACATTGAAAGATTTGAAAGACTCTTGATGCACCAAGCACTTCCCACTCTTTGCCCTGGGGGTGAGAGGGCTGCTTTCGGCCTTCAACACCCTCAATTATGGAGTGGCCGGCTCCACCACTGAGAATGAGGGGCTAATCCTGGTCGGAAACGGGCAGAGGTCTGCGCCCTGCGTCCTCCACGCGTCCCTAACGCTCCCAAACGCGACCACAGCCCTTACGGGCACAGCCCTATGTCGGTGCAGCCTCTATGGTGCAGCCACCCAGGTAGCTTAGGGTTAGGATATGTGCTCTTCAACATAAGCCTGGCCAACCAGGCCCTGGAGAGTGTCACAGCATGCTCTGTAATCCCCTAGTGATGGTGGCCTTGGTGACGATGATCTTGCTGGAATACTGATGCCTTTTTTCCTCCCAGAAGCCCCAGAAGCCTATTGAAATGAAGGGGTGTGCACCTCTCACTGGCCTCTGTTTACCCTCTGGCTAACTGAAATTAGTTCTGGGCTTTCCAGGCAAATGTATCCATTCGGGAGAGAGCTAGGAATAGGAAGGCTCTTTCTGCAGGCTCGGTGGGGAAGAGTCAGAGAGCTACATGCCTGAGGCATCTTTCTTCCTCCTTTGCTCATTGTGTTCCCTAACTTCTAACTCTCTGCCAGGCCAGGCCCTGTTTCTTTTACTGCCAACCCCCCCTAACCCCTCGTCTTCCACCTACTTCCCGCTCTATTATGCCTTCTCCTTTTCTGCTCTCTTCTGTGGCCCTTTGAAAATGAATGCAGGCCTAGCTAAGCCTCATGAAGGAAATCTACCAACAAAAGATGCATTCCTTGCTTATGGGAGGTGCTGTGAGACGAGCAAGAAGGGCTGAAGGGGTGATTGGGTTGTTGAGTCGGGAAGCACTAGAGGTGTAGCCAGGATTGTCTAGCAAATGGAGCCTGATGCTAATGTAGTTGGGCCCACTGCACTGACAAAAATATCTGTAAATACCCACACAGCGCTGCTGAGTGGGCATTTACAGATTTTTGGTGGGCCTTGCCCCTCAGGCCCTACCCTGCCTACGCCTCTGTTCTCTCCCCCAGGGCAAAGAGTGGGAAAGGCTCGCTACAGCAAGAGTCTATCAAATCTTTCACTTTTGAGAGCAGAGTGTTTACATTTAAAAATCTTGAACAAGCAGCAATACCAAAGCATACAGTAGTAGTGGACAGAAGACTGCCCTGCACATATCAGTACACCCCAATGACAAAGGCAAAGATTTAACTGACCTGCTTAGCTATTAGTGGGTGACACCTCACAATGAGTATCATCTCTCCGTGAAGCAAAACATCCTCTGAATTGGGGTGAAAGACAGATCTAATGTGCCAAAGGAAGGCAACATGGAAATTCAGTGTTCTGCCCTCAGGAAGGAGGGTCGACAGCCCAATGGGTTAATGCACCTACTGCAGCCTCCTATGTGTAGCCTGTAGGCGACACATTCAGTTGCTGGTGAGATGCTGATAAGGTTTGCTTGCTATGCAGGGGCCGGGGGTCACCTCACAGCGCCTCGAGAAGGTGTCCTGTTTGAGTCCCTGTGCAAATATCTTCTCAACCATGACCCGTAGGTTACACTTTTCCCCTCGTTTTTTCCAGTCAGTTGGGGCCAGAGAGACAAGCTTTTCTATGGGCGTTACCAAGGCCAGAGTGCAGAAAACAAAGGCACAATTGTTAGTAGGAATGCAGGTATTGAAGGGGCATTAGCTGTTGGCTGATCGCACAGGGCAATTCATACCCATTTTCAAAAGAAAAAATAAATGTTTAAAAAAATAAAATAAAAAATGCCCCGCAGATTCCAGACATTGGATTAGAACTCAGGTCTCCAAAATTCCAAGACCAAGCACTTACCACTTGAGCCACTGGCGGATGTGCTTCTGAGAGTTGGTTTTGGGCCAATATATCTTTCTTCTGCATGCCCCTGCGAGCATACCCATTTGCATTGTGAAACATGTTCACTGAAGAAAATGAGGAAAGAACATCTGGCCCCCCAGCTCCACCAAATACCAGCTAACTGCAGTGGCTTAGAGGTTAAGTGCTTGTGTTACAGCGCTGGGGGCCTGGGTTCGAGTCCTGCTTTCGGCACTTAAACGGAATAGTGGGGTAATCTCCTTGTACAGTTGCTGTGAAACATAGCAGAGAAGTGGGACTGTGAAAGTGAGGGAGTGCAGGCTGAAGGAGGAAGGGGGGCAAGCTAAAGGAGGAGGTAGGGCAGGCAAAAGGGAGAGGGAGGGGTGGATGCAGTGGTCGTGTGGAGAGGAGGCGGGGTAGATCTAGAAGGGCATGGCGTAGGTTCCCTGGTAAAGGGAGGAAGAAAGAATAGAGGAGGCCAGGAAGTGCCCGCTAGTGCCGGATGAGGATAAAAATGTCAGCCCATTGTGGGGTCCATTCCATCTTCCCCTTCCTCAATGGCCCCTTTCCCCACATTAGAACCTCCACTATTCAGGGCCCACTTTATCCCACCCCCCCCCACTCACCCAGGCCGCTCCTCTTCTCCACAGCGACCCCTTCATCCAGCCCTACCTTCCCTTTTTGCCTACCCGGCCTCCTCCTTTATTTACTCTGCACTTCCTCTCCCCCACCTCTACAGTCCTGCCTCCTTTCCACCCTCCCTTTACCAGGGAACTCATTACATAACCACTGAACCTTTTAGAAGGACTGGGTCCCCTCAACTGATTACCCAACTACTCTGTTTCTGTGCCGAAAGCAGGACTCGAACCCAGGCCCCCAGTGCTGTAACACAAGTACCTAACCTCTAGGCCACTGCAGTTAGCTGGTGTTGGGTGGAGCGGGGGGCCAGATGGTCTATCCTCCTTGGCTCCAGTGAACATGTTTCACAACTGAAATGGTTATGCTCACGGGGGCATGCAGAAGAAAGATATATACGCCCAAAAGCTACCCTCAGAAGCACAGCCACCAATGGCTCAAGTAGTAAGTGCTTGGTCTTGGAATGCTGGAGACCTGAGTTCTAATCCAATGTCTGCAATCTCCTGGGCATGTTTTTTTTAATTAAAAAAATATATTTTTTAGTTGAAAATGGGTATGCATTGCCCTGAGCAATCAGCCAACAGCCAATGCCCCTTCAATACCTGCTTTCCTACTAGCAGTTGTGCCTTTGTTTTCTGCACTCTGGCCTAGGTAACACCCATACAAAAGTTTGTCTCTCTGGCCCCAGTTGCCTGGAAAAAAACGAGGGGAAAAGGTGTAATCTACGGGTCATGGTTGATACAATAATTGCCCTGGGACTCAAACAGGACACCTTCACGAGGTGCTATGAGGTGACCACCGGCCCCTGCATAGCAAGCAAACCTGTATCAGCATCTCACCAGCAACTGAATGTGTCGCCTGCAGGCTACACATAAGAGGCTGCAGTAGGTGCATTAACCCATCGGGCTGTGGACCCTCCTTCCTCTGAGAGCAGGAAACTGAATTTCCATGTTGCCTTCCTTTGGCACATTTGATCTATCTTTCAACCCAATTCAGAGGGTGTTTTGCTTCACGGAGAGATGATAATCATTGTGAGGTGTCAGCCACTAATAGCTAAGCAGGTCAGTTAAATCTTTGACTTTGTCATTGGGGTGTACTGATATGCGCTGGGCAGTCTTCTGTCCTGTGCTACTGTATGCATTCTTATTGCTGCTTGTTCACGATTCCTAAATGTAAACATTGAAAGATTTGAAAGACTCTTGATGCACCAAGCACTTCCCACTCTTTGCCCTGGGGGTGAGAGGGCTGCTTTCGGCCTTCAACACCCTCAATTATGGAGTGGCCGGCTCCACCACTGAGAATGAGGGGCTAATCCTGGTCGGAAACGGGCAGAGGTCTGCGCCCTGCGTCCTCCACGCGTCCCTAACGCTCCCAAACGCGACCACAGCCCTTACGGGCACAGCCCTATGTCGGTGCAGCCTCTATGGTGCAGCCACCCAGGTAGCTTAGGGTTAGGATATGTGCTCTTCAACATAAGCCTGGCCAACCAGGCCCTGGAGAGTGTCACAGCATGCTCTGTAATCCCCTAGTGATGGTGGCCTTGGTGACGATGATCTTGCTGGAATACTGATGCCTTTTTTCCTCCCAGAAGCCCCAGAAGCCTATTGAAATGAAGGGGTGTGCACCTCTCACTGGCCTCTGTTTACCCTCTGGCTAACTGAAATTAGTTCTGGGCTTTCCAGGCAAATGTATCCATTCGGGAGAGAGCTAGGAATAGGAAGGCTCTTTCTGCAGGCTCGGTGGGGAAGAGTCAGAGAGCTACATGCCTGAGGCATCTTTCTTCCTCCTTTGCTCATTGTGTTCCCTAACTTCTAACTCTCTGCCAGGCCAGGCCCTGTTTCTTTTACTGCCAACCCCCCCTAACCCCTCGTCTTCCACCTACTTCCCGCTCTATTATGCCTTCTCCTTTTCTGCTCTCTTCTGTGGCCCTTTGAAAATGAATGCAGGCCTAGCTAAGCCTCATGAAGGAAATCTACCAACAAAAGATGCATTCCTTGCTTATGGGAGGTGCTGTGAGACGAGCAAGAAGGGCTGAAGGGGTGATTGGGTTGTTGAGTCGGGAAGCACTAGAGGTGTAGCCAGGATTGTCTAGCAAATGGAGCCTGATGCTAATGTAGTTGGGCCCACTGCACTGACAAAAATATCTGTAAATACCCACACAGCGCTGCTGAGTGGGCATTTACAGATTTTTGGTGGGCCTTGCCCCTCAGGCCCTACCCTGCCTACGCCTCTGTTCTCTCCCCCAGGGCAAAGAGTGGGAAAGGCTCGCTACAGCAAGAGTCTATCAAATCTTTCACTTTTGAGAGCAGAGTGTTTACATTTAAAAATCTTGAACAAGCAGCAATACCAAAGCATACAGTAGTAGTGGACAGAAGACTGCCCTGCACATATCAGTACACCCCAATGACAAAGGCAAAGATTTAACTGACCTGCTTAGCTATTAGTGGGTGACACCTCACAATGAGTATCATCTCTCCGTGAAGCAAAACATCCTCTGAATTGGGGTGAAAGACAGATCTAATGTGCCAAAGGAAGGCAACATGGAAATTCAGTGTTCTGCCCTCAGGAAGGAGGGTCGACAGCCCAATGGGTTAATGCACCTACTGCAGCCTCCTATGTGTAGCCTGTAGGCGACACATTCAGTTGCTGGTGAGATGCTGATAAGGTTTGCTTGCTATGCAGGGGCCGGGGGTCACCTCACAGCGCCTCGAGAAGGTGTCCTGTTTGAGTCCCTGTGCAAATATCTTCTCAACCATGACCCGTAGGTTACACTTTTCCCCTCGTTTTTTCCAGTCAGTTGGGGCCAGAGAGACAAGCTTTTCTATGGGCGTTACCAAGGCCAGAGTGCAGAAAACAAAGGCACAATTGTTAGTAGGAATGCAGGTATTGAAGGGGCATTAGCTGTTGGCTGATCGCACAGGGCAATTCATACCCATTTTCAAAAGAAAAAATAAATGTTTAAAAAAATAAAATAAAAAATGCCCCGCAGATTCCAGACATTGGATTAGAACTCAGGTCTCCAAAATTCCAAGACCAAGCACTTACCACTTGAGCCACTGGCGGATGTGCTTCTGAGAGTTGGTTTTGGGCCAATATATCTTTCTTCTGCATGCCCCTGCGAGCATACCCATTTGCATTGTGAAACATGTTCACTGAAGAAAATGAGGAAAGAACATCTGGCCCCCCAGCTCCACCAAATACCAGCTAACTGCAGTGGCTTAGAGGTTAAGTGCTTGCGTTACAGCGCTGGGGGCCTGGGTTCGAGTCCTGCTTTCGGCACTTAAACGGAATAGTGGGGTAATCTCCTTGTACAGTTGCTGTGAAACATAGCAGAGAAGTGGGACTGTGAAAGTGAGGGAGTGCAGGCTGAAGGAGGAAGGGGGGCAAGCTAAAGGAGGAGGTAGGGCAGGCAAAAGGGAGAGGGAGGGGTGGATGCAGTGGTCGTGTGGAGAGGAGGCGGGGTAGATCTAGAAGGGCATGGCGTAGGTTCCCTGGTAAAGGGAGGAAGAAAGAATAGAGGAGGCCAGGAAGTGCCCGCTAGTGCCGGATGAGGATAAAAATGTCAGCCCATTGTGGGGTCCATTCCATCTTCCCCTTCCTCAATGGCCCCTTTCCCCACATTAGAACCCTCCCTCCACTATTCAGGGCCCACTTTATCCCACCCCCCCACTCACCCACTCACCCAGGCCGCTCCTCTTCTCCACAGCGACCCCTTCATCCAGCCCTACCTTCCCTTTTTGCCTACCCGGCCTCCTCCTTTATTTACTCTGCACTTCCTCTCCCCCACCTCTACAGTCCTGCCTCCTTTCCACCCTCCCTTTACCAGGGAACTCATTACATAACCACTGAACCTTTTAGAAGGACTGGGTACCCTCAACTGATTACCCAACTACTCTGTTTCTGTGCCGAAAGCAGGACTCGAACCCAGGCCCCCAGTGCTGTAACACAAGTACTTAACCTCTAGGCCACTGCAGTTAGCTGGTGTTGGGTGGAGCGGGGGGCCAGATGGTCTATCCTCCTTGGCTCCAGTGAACATGTTTCACAACTGAAATGGTTATGCTCACGGGGGCATGCAGAAGAAAGATATATACGCCCAAAAGCTACCCTCAGAAGCACAGCCACCAATGGCTCAAGTAGTAAGTGCTTGGTCTTGGAATGCTGGAGACCTGAGTTCTAATCCAATGTCTGCAATCTCCTGGGCATGTTTTTTTTAATTAAAAAAATATATTTTTTAGTTGAAAATGGGTATGCATTGCCCTGAGCAATCAGCCAACAGCCAATGCCCCTTCAATACCTGCTTTCCTACTAGCAGTTGTGCCTTTGTTTTCTGCACTCTGGCCTAGGTAACACCCATACAAAAGTTTGTCTCTCTGGCCCCAGTTGCCTGGAAAAAAACGAGGGGAAAAGGTGTAATCTACGGGTCATGGTTGATACAATAATTGCCCTGGGACTCAAACAGGACACCTTCACGAGGTGCTATGAGGTGACCACCGGCCCCTGCATAGCAAGCAAACCTGTATCAGCATCTCACCAGCAACTGAATGTGTCGCCTGCAGGCTACACATAAGAGGCTGCAGTAGGTGCATTAACCCATCGGGCTGTGGACCCTCCTTCCTCTGAGAGCAGGAAACTGAATTTCCATGTTGCCTTCCTTTGGCACATTTGATCTATCTTTCAACCCAATTCAGAGGGTGTTTTGCTTCACGGAGAGATGATAATCATTGTGAGGTGTCAGCCACTAATAGCTAAGCAGGTCAGTTAAATCTTTGACTTTGTCATTGGGGTGTACTGATATGCGCTGGGCAGTCTTCTGTCCTGTGCTACTGTATGCATTCTTATTGCTGCTTGTTCACGATTCCTAAATGTAAACATTGAAAGATTTGAAAGACTCTTGATGCACCAAGCACTTCCCACTCTTTGCCCTGGGGGTGAGAGGGCTGCTTTCGGCCTTCAACACCCTCAATTATGGAGTGGCCGGCTCCACCACTGAGAATGAGGGGCTAATCCTGGTCGGAAACGGGCAGAGGTCTGCGCCCTGCGTCCTCCACGCGTCCCTAACGCTCCCAAACGCGACCACAGCCCTTACGGGCACAGCCCTATGTCGGTGCAGCCTCTATGGTGCAGCCACCCAGGTAGCTTAGGGTTAGGATATGTGCTCTTCAACATAAGCCTGGCCAACCAGGCCCTGGAGAGTGTCACAGCATGCTCTGTAATCCCCTAGTGATGGTGGCCTTGGTGACGATGATCTTGCTGGAATACTGATGCCTTTTTTCCTCCCAGAAGCCCCAGAAGCCTATTGAAATGAAGGGGTGTGCACCTCTCACTGGCCTCTGTTTACCCTCTGGCTAACTGAAATTAGTTCTGGGCTTTCCAGGCAAATGTATCCATTCGGGAGAGAGCTAGGAATAGGAAGGCTCTTTCTGCAGGCTCGGTGGGGAAGAGTCAGAGAGCTACATGCCTGAGGCATCTTTCTTCCTCCTTTGCTCATTGTGTTCCCTAACTTCTAACTCTCTGCCAGGCCAGGCCCTGTTTCTTTTACTGCCAACCCCCCCTAACCCCTCGTCTTCCACCTACTTCCCGCTCTATTATGCCTTCTCCTTTTCTGCTCTCTTCTGTGGCCCTTTGAAAATGAATGCAGGCCTAGCTAAGCCTCATGAAGGAAATCTACCAACAAAAGATGCATTCCTTGCTTATGGGAGGTGCTGTGAGACGAGCAAGAAGGGCTGAAGGGGTGATTGGGTTGTTGAGTCGGGAAGCACTAGAGGTGTAGCCAGGATTGTCTAGCAAATGGAGCCTGATGCTAATGTAGTTGGGCCCACTGCACTGACAAAAATATCTGTAAATACCCACACAGCGCTGCTGAGTGGGCATTTACAGATTTTTGGTGGGCCTTGCCCCTCAGGCCCTACCCTGCCTACGCCTCTGTTCTCTCCCCCAGGGCAAAGAGTGGGAAAGGCTCGCTACAGCAAGAGTCTATCAAATCTTTCACTTTTGAGAGCAGAGTGTTTACATTTAAAAATCTTGAACAAGCAGCAATACCAAAGCATACAGTAGTAGTGGACAGAAGACTGCCCTGCACATATCAGTACACCCCAATGACAAAGGCAAAGATTTAACTGACCTGCTTAGCTATTAGTGGGTGACACCTCACAATGAGTATCATCTCTCCGTGAAGCAAAACATCCTCTGAATTGGGGTGAAAGACAGATCTAATGTGCCAAAGGAAGGCAACATGGAAATTCAGTGTTCTGCCCTCAGGAAGGAGGGTCGACAGCCCAATGGGTTAATGCACCTACTGCAGCCTCCTATGTGTAGCCTGTAGGCGACACATTCAGTTGCTGGTGAGATGCTGATAAGGTTTGCTTGCATTGCAGGGGCCGGGGGTCACCTCACAGCGCCTCGAGAAGGTGTCCTGTTTGAGTCCCTGTGCAAATATCTTCTCAACCATGACCCGTAGGTTACACTTTTCCCCTCGTTTTTTCCAGTCAGTTGGGGCCAGAGAGACAAGCTTTTCTATGGGCGTTACCAAGGCCAGAGTGCAGAAAACAAAGGCACAATTGTTAGTAGGAATGCAGGTATTGAAGGGGCATTAGCTGTTGGCTGATCGCACAGGGCAATTCATACCCATTTTCAAAAGAAAAAGTAAATGTTTAAAAAAATAAAATAAAAAATGCCCCGCAGATTCCAGACATTGGATTAGAACTCAGGTCTCCAAAATTCCAAGACCAAGCACTTACCACTTGAGCCACTGGCGGATGTGCTTCTGAGAGTTGGTTTTGGGCCAATATATCTTTCTTCTGCATGCCCCTGCGAGCATACCCATTTGCATTGTGAAACATGTTCACTGAAGAAAATGAGGAAAGAACATCTGGCCCCCCAGCTCCACCAAATACCAGCTAACTGCAGTGGCTTAGAGGTTAAGTGCTTGCGTTACAGCGCTGGGGGCCTGGGTTCGAGTCCTGCTTTCGGCACTTAAACGGAATAGTGGGGTAATCTCCTTGTACAGTTGCTGTGAAACATAGCAGAGAAGTGGGACTGTGAAAGTGAGGGAGTGCAGGCTGAAGGAGGAAGGGGGGCAAGCTAAAGGAGGAGGTAGGGCAGGCAAAAGGGAGAGGGAGGGGTGGATGCAGTGGTCGTGTGGAGAGGAGGCGGGGTAGATCTAGAAGGGCATGGCGTAGGTTCCCTGGTAAAGGGAGGAAGAAAGAATAGAGGAGGCCAGGAAGTGCCCGCTAGTGCCGGATGAGGATAAAAATGTCAGCCCATTGTGGGGTCCATTCCATCTTCCCCTTCCTCAATGGCCCCTTTCCCCACATTAGAACCCTCCCTCCACTATTCAGGGCCCACTTTATCCCACCCCCCCCCACTCACCCAGGCCGCTCCTCTTCTCCACAGCGACCCCCTTCATCCAGCCCTACCTTCCCTTTTTGCCTACCCGGCCTCCTCCTTTATTTACTCTGCACTTCCTCTCCCCCACCTCTACAGTCCTGCCTCCTTTCCACCCTCCCTTTACCAGGGAACTCATTACATAACCACTGAACCTTTTAGAAGGACTGGGTCCCCTCAACTGATTACCCAACTACTCTGTTTCTGTGCCGAAAGCAGGACTCGAACCCAGGCCCCCAGTGCTGTAACACAAGTACCTAACCTCTAGGCCACTGCAGTTAGCTGGTGTTGGGTGGAGCGGGGGGCCAGATGGTCTATCCTCCTTGGCTCCAGTGAACATGTTTCACAACTGAAATGGTTATGCTCACGGGGGCATGCAGAAGAAAGATATATACGCCCAAAAGCTACCCTCAGAAGCACAGCCACCAATGGCTCAAGTAGTAAGTGCTTGGTCTTGGAATGCTGGTGACCTGAGTTCTAATCCAATGTCTGCAATCTCCTGGGCATGTTTTTTTTAATTAAAAAAATATATTTTTTAGTTGAAAATGGGTATGCATTGCCCTGAGCAATCAGCCAACAGCTAATGCCCCTTCAATACCTGCTTTCCTACTAGCAGTTGTGCCTTTGTTTTCTGCACTCTGGCCTAGGTAACACCCATACAAAAGTTTGTCTCTCTGGCCCCAGTTGCCTGGAAAAAAACGAGGGGAAAAGGTGTAATCTACGGGTCATGGTTGATACAATAATTGCCCTGGGACTCAAACAGGACACCTTCACGAGGTGCTATGAGGTGACCACCGGCCCCTGCATAGCAAGCAAACCTGTATCAGCATCTCACCAGCAACTGAATGTGTCGCCTGCAGGCTACACATAAGAGGCTGCAGTAGGTGCATTAACCCATCGGGCTGTGGACCCTCCTTCCTCTGAGAGCAGGAAACTGAATTTCCATGTTGCCTTCCTTTGGCACATTTGATCTATCTTTCAACCCAATTCAGAGGGTGTTTTGCTTCACGGAGAGATGATAATCATTGTGAGGTGTCAGCCACTAATAGCTAAGCAGGTCAGTTAAATCTTTGACTTTGTCATTGGGGTGTACTGATATGCGCTGGGCAGTCTTCTGTCCTGTGCTACTGTATGCATTCTTATTGCTGCTTGTTCACGATTCCTAAATGTAAACATTGAAAGATTTGAAAGACTCTTGATGCACCAAGCACTTCCCACTCTTTGCCCTGGGGGTGAGAGGGCTGCTTTCGGCCTTCAACACCCTCAATTATGGAGTGGCCGGCTCCACCACTGAGAATGAGGGGCTAATCCTGGTCGGAAACGGGCAGAGGTCTGCGCCCTGCGTCCTCCACGCGTCCCTAACGCTCCCAAACGCGACCACAGCCCTTACGGGCACAGCCCTATGTCGGTGCAGCCTCTATGGTGCAGCCACCCAGGTAGCTTAGGGTTAGGATATGTGCTCTTCAACATAAGCCTGGCCAACCAGGCCCTGGAGAGTGTCACAGCATGCTCTGTAATCCCCTAGTGATGGTGGCCTTGGTGACGATGATCTTGCTGGAATACTGATGCCTTTTTTCCTCCCAGAAGCCCCAGAAGCCTATTGAAATGAAGGGGTGTGCACCTCTCACTGGCCTCTGTTTACCCTCTGGCTAACTGAAATTAGTTCTGGGCTTTCCAGGCAAATGTATCCATTCGGGAGAGAGCTAGGAATAGGAAGGCTCTTTCTGCAGGCTCGGTGGGGAAGAGTCAGAGAGCTACATGCCTGAGGCATCTTTCTTCCTCCTTTGCTCATTGTGTTCCCTAACTTCTAACTCTCTGCCAGGCCAGGCCCTGTTTCTTTTACTGCCAACCCCCCCTAACCCCTCGTCTTCCACCTACTTCCCGCTCTATTATGCCTTCTCCTTTTCTGCTCTCTTCTGTGGCCCTTTGAAAATGAATGCAGGCCTAGCTAAGCCTCATGAAGGAAATCTACCAACAAAAGATGCATTCCTTGCTTATGGGAGGTGCTGTGAGACGAGCAAGAAGGGCTGAAGGGGTGATTGGGTTGTTGAGTCGGGAAGCACTAGAGGTGTAGCCAGGATTGTCTAGCAAATGGAGCCTGATGCTAATGTAGTTGGGCCCACTGCACTGACAAAAATATCTGTAAATACCCACACAGCGCTGCTGAGTGGGCATTTACAGATTTTTGGTGGGCCTTGCCCCTCAGGCCCTACCCTGCCTACGCCTCTGTTCTCTCCCCCAGGGCAAAGAGTGGGAAAGGCTCGCTACAGCAAGAGTCTATCAAATCTTTCACTTTTGAGAGCAGAGTGTTTACATTTAAAAATCTTGAACAAGCAGCAATACCAAAGCATACAGTAGTAGTGGACAGAAGACTGCCCTGCACATATCAGTACACCCCAATGACAAAGGCAAAGATTTAACTGACCTGCTTAGCTATTAGTGGGTGACACCTCACAATGAGTATCATCTCTCCGTGAAGCAAAACATCCTCTGAATTGGGGTGAAAGACAGATCTAATGTGCCAAAGGAAGGCAACATGGAAATTCAGTGTTCTGCCCTCAGGAAGGAGGGTCGACAGCCCAATGGGTTAATGCACCTACTGCAGCCTCCTATGTGTAGCCTGTAGGCGACACATTCAGTTGCTGGTGAGATGCTGATAAGGTTTGCTTGCTATGCAGGGGCCGGGGGTCACCTCACAGCGCCTCGAGAAGGTGTCCTGTTTGAGTCCCTGTGCAAATATCTTCTCAACCATGACCCGTAGGTTACACTTTTCCCCTCGTTTTTTCCAGTCAGTTGGGGCCAGAGAGACAAGCTTTTCTATGGGCGTTACCAAGGCCAGAGTGCAGAAAACAAAGGCACAATTGTTAGTAGGAATGCAGGTATTGAAGGGGCATTAGCTGTTGGCTGATCGCACAGGGCAATTCATACCCATTTTCAAAAGAAAAAGTAAATGTTTAAAAAAATAAAATAAAAAATGCCCCGCAGATTCCAGACATTGGATTAGAACTCAGGTCTCCAAAATTCCAAGACCAAGCACTTACCACTTGAGCCACTGGCGGATGTGCTTCTGAGAGTTGGTTTTGGGCCAATATATCTTTCTTCTGCATGCCCCTGCGAGCATACCCATTTGCATTGTGAAACATGTTCACTGAAGAAAATGAGGAAAGAACATCTGGCCCCCCAGCTCCACCAAATACCAGCTAACTGCAGTGGCTTAGAGGTTAAGTGCTTGCGTTACAGCGCTGGGGGCCTGGGTTCGAGTCCTGCTTTCGGCACTTAAACGGAATAGTGGGGTAATCTCCTTGTACAGTTGCTGTGAAACATAGCAGAGAAGTGGGACTGTGAAAGTGAGGGAGTGCAGGCTGAAGGAGGAAGGGGGGCAAGCTAAAGGAGGAGGTAGGGCAGGCAAAAGGGAGAGGGAGGGGTGGATGCAGTGGTCGTGTGGAGAGGAGGCGGGGTAGATCTAGAAGGGCATGGCGTAGGTTCCCTGGTAAAGGGAGGAAGAAAGAATAGAGGAGGCCAGGAAGTGCCCGCTAGTGCCGGATGAGGATAAAAATGTCAGCCCATTGTGGGGTCCATTCCATCTTCCCCTTCCTCAATGGCCCCTTTCCCCACATTAGAACCCTCCCTCCACTATTCAGGGCCCACTTTATCCCACCCCCCCCCACTCACCCAGGCCGCTCCTCTTCTCCACAGCGACCCCCTTCATCCAGCCCTACCTTCCCTTTTTGCCTACCCGGCCTCCTCCTTTATTTACTCTGCACTTCCTCTCCCCCACCTCTACAGTCCTGCCTCCTTTCCACCCTCCCTTTACCAGGGAACTCATTACATAACCACTGAACCTTTTAGAAGGACTGGGTCCCCTCAACTGATTACCCAACTACTCTGTTTCTGTGCCGAAAGCAGGACTCGAACCCAGGCCCCCAGTGCTGTAACACAAGTACCTAACCTCTAGGCCACTGCAGTTAGCTGGTGTTGGGTGGAGCGGGGGGCCAGATGGTCTATCCTCCTTGGCTCCAGTGAACATGTTTCACAACTGAAATGGTTATGCTCACGGGGGCATGCAGAAGAAAGATATATACGCCCAAAAGCTACCCTCAGAAGCACAGCCACCAATGGCTCAAGTAGTAAGTGCTTGGTCTTGGAATGCTGGTGACCTGAGTTCTAATCCAATGTCTGCAATCTCCTGGGCATGTTTTTTTTAATTAAAAAAATATATTTTTTAGTTGAAAATGGGTATGCATTGCCCTGAGCAATCAGCCAACAGCTAATGCCCCTTCAATACCTGCTTTCCTACTAGCAGTTGTGCCTTTGTTTTCTGCACTCTGGCCTAGGTAACACCCATACAAAAGTTTGTCTCTCTGGCCCCAGTTGCCTGGAAAAAAACGAGGGGAAAAGGTGTAATCTACGGGTCATGGTTGATACAATAATTGCCCTGGGACTCAAACAGGACACCTTCACGAGGTGCTATGAGGTGACCACCGGCCCCTGCATAGCAAGCAAACCTGTATCAGCATCTCACCAGCAACTGAATGTGTCGCCTGCAGGCTACACATAAGAGGCTGCAGTAGGTGCATTAACCCATCGGGCTGTGGACCCTCCTTCCTCTGAGAGCAGGAAACTGAATTTCCATGTTGCCTTCCTTTGGCACATTTGATCTATCTTTCAACCCAATTCAGAGGGTGTTTTGCTTCACGGAGAGATGATAATCATTGTGAGGTGTCAGCCACTAATAACTAAGCAGGTCAGTTAAATCTTTGACTTTGTCATTGGGGTGTACTGATATGCGCTGGGCAGTCTTCTGTCCTGTGCTACTGTATGCATTCTTATTGCTGCTTGTTCACGATTCCTAAATGTAAACATTGAAAGATTTGAAAGACTCTTGATGCACCAAGCACTTCCTACTCTTTGCCCTGGGGGTGAGAGGGCTGCTTTCGGCCTTCAACACCCTCAATTATGGAGTGGCCGGCTCCACCACTGAGAATGAGGGGCTAATCCTGGTCGGAAACGGGCAGAGGTCTGCGCCCTGCGTCCTCCACGCGTCCCTAACGCTCCCAAACGCGACCACAGCCCTTACGGGCACAGCCCTATGTCGGTGCAGCCTCTATGGTGCAGCCACCCAGGTAGCTTAGGGTTAGGATATGTGCTCTTCAACATAAGCCTGGCCAACCAGGCCCTGGAGAGTGTCACAGCATGCTCTGTAATCCCCTAGTGATGGTGGCCTTGGTGACGATGATCTTGCTGGAATACTGATGCCTTTTTTCCTCCCAGAAGCCCCAGAAGCCTATTGAAATGAAGGGGTGTGCACCTCTCACTGGCCTCTGTTTACCCTCTGGCTAACTGAAATTAGTTCTGGGCTTTCCAGGCAAATGTATCCATTCGGGAGAGAGCTAGGAATAGGAAGGCTCTTTCTGCAGGCTCGGTGGGGAAGAGTCAGAGAGCTACATGCCTGAGGCATCTTTCTTCCTCCTTTGCTCATTGTGTTCCCTAACTTCTAACTCTCTGCCAGGCCAGGCCCTGTTTCTTTTACTGCCAACCCCCCCTAACCCCTCGTCTTCCACCTACTTCCCGCTCTATTATGCCTTCTCCTTTTCTGCTCTCTTCTGTGGCCCTTTGAAAATGAATGCAGGCCTAGCTAAGCCTCATGAAGGAAATCTACCAACAAAAGATGCATTCCTTGCTTATGGGAGGTGCTGTGAGACGAGCAAGAAGGGCTGAAGGGGTGATTGGGTTGTTGAGTCGGGAAGCACTAGAGGTGTAGCCAGGATTGTCTAGCAAATGGAGCCTGATGCTAATGTAGTTGGGCCCACTGCACTGACAAAAATATCTGTAAATACCCACACAGCGCTGCTGAGTGGGCATTTACAGATTTTTGGTGGGCCTTGCCCCTCAGGCCCTACCCTGCCTACGCCTCTGTTCTCTCCCCCAGGGCAAAGAGTGGGAAAGGCTCGCTACAGCAAGAGTCTATCAAATCTTTCACTTTTGAGAGCAGAGTGTTTACATTTAAAAATCTTGAACAAGCAGCAATACCAAAGCATACAGTAGTAGTGGACAGAAGACTGCCCTGCACATATCAGTACACCCCAATGACAAAGGCAAAGATTTAACTGACCTGCTTAGCTATTAGTGGGTGACACCTCACAATGAGTATCATCTCTCCGTGAAGCAAAACATCCTCTGAATTGGGGTGAAAGACAGATCTAATGTGCCAAAGGAAGGCAACATGGAAATTCAGTGTTCTGCCCTCAGGAAGGAGGGTCGACAGCCCAATGGGTTAATGCACCTACTGCAGCCTCCTATGTGTAGCCTGTAGGCGACACATTCAGTTGCTGGTGAGATGCTGATAAGGTTTGCTTGCTATGCAGGGGCCGGGGGTCACCTCACAGCGCCTCGAGAAGGTGTCCTGTTTGAGTCCCTGTGCAAATATCTTCTCAACCATGACCCGTAGGTTACACTTTTCCCCTCGTTTTTTCCAGTCAGTTGGGGCCAGAGAGACAAGCTTTTCTATGGGCGTTACCAAGGCCAGAGTGCAGAAAACAAAGGCACAATTGTTAGTAGGAATGCAGGTATTGAAGGGGCATTAGCTGTTGGCTGATCGCACAGGGCAATTCATACCCATTTTCAAAAGAAAAAATAAATGTTTAAAAAAATAAAATAAAAAATGTCCCGCAGATTCCAGACATTGGATTAGAACTCAGGTCTCCAAAATTCCAAGACCAAGCACTTACCACTTGAGCCACTGGCGGATGTGCTTCTGAGAGTTGGTTTTGGGCCAATATATCTTTCTTCTGCATGCCCCTGCGAGCATACCCATTTGCATTGTGAAACATGTTCACTGAAGAAAATGAGGAAAGAACATCTGGCCCCCCAGCTCCACCAAATACCAGCTAACTGCAGTGGCTTAAAGGTTAAGTGCTTGCGTTACAGCGCTGGGGGCCTGGGTTCGAGTCCTGCTTTCGGCACTTAAACGGAATAGTGGGGTAATCTCCTTGTACAGTTGCTGTGAAACATAGCAGAGAAGTGGGACTGTGAAAGTGAGGGAGTGCAGGCTGAAGGAGGAAGGGGGGCAAGCTAAAGGAGGAGGTAGGGCAGGCAAAAGGGAGAGGGAGGGGTGGATGCAGTGGTCGTGTGGAGAGGAGGCGGGGTAGATCTAGAAGGGCATGGCGTAGGTTCCCTGGTAAAGGGAGGAAGAAAGAATAGAGGAGGCCAGGAAGTGCCCGCTAGTGCCGGATGAGGATAAAAATGTCAGCCCATTGTGGGGTCCATTCCATCTTCCCCTTCCTCAATGGCCCCTTTCCCCACATTAGAACCCTCCCTCCACTATTCAGGGCCCACTTTATCCCACCCCCCCACTCACCCACTCACCCAGGCCGCTCCTCTTCTCCACAGCGACCCCTTCATCCAGCCCTACCTTCCCTTTTTGCCTACCCGGCCTCCTCCTTTATTTACTCTGCACTTCCTCTCCCCCACCTCTACAGTCCTGCCTCCTTTCCACCCTCCCTTTACCAGGGAACTCATTACATAACCACTGAACCTTTTAGAAGGACTGGGTACCCTCAACTGATTACCCAACTACTCTGTTTCTGTGCCGAAAGCAGGACTCGAACCCAGGCCCCCAGTGCTGTAACACAAGTACTTAACCTCTAGGCCACTGCAGTTAGCTGGTGTTGGGTGGAGCGGGGGGCCAGATGGTCTATCCTCCTTGGCTCCAGTGAACATGTTTCACAACTGAAATGGTTATGCTCACGGGGGCATGCAGAAGAAAGATATATACGCCCAAAAGCTACCCTCAGAAGCACAGCCACCAATGGCTCAAGTAGTAAGTGCTTGGTCTTGGAATGCTGGAGACCTGAGTTCTAATCCAATGTCTGCAATCTCCTGGGCATGTTTTTTTTAATTAAAAAAATATATTTTTTAGTTGAAAATGGGTATGCATTGCCCTGAGCAATCAGCCAACAGCCAATGCCCCTTCAATACCTGCTTTCCTACTAGCAGTTGTGCCTTTGTTTTCTGCACTCTGGCCTAGGTAACACCCATACAAAAGTTTGTCTCTCTGGCCCCAGTTGCCTGGAAAAAAACGAGGGGAAAAGGTGTAATCTACGGGTCATGGTTGATACAATAATTGCCCTGGGACTCAAACAGGACACCTTCACGAGGTGCTATGAGGTGACCACCGGCCCCTGCATAGCAAGCAAACCTGTATCAGCATCTCACCAGCAACTGAATGTGTCGCCTGCAGGCTACACATAAGAGGCTGCAGTAGGTGCATTAACCCATCGGGCTGTGGACCCTCCTTCCTCTGAGAGCAGGAAACTGAATTTCCATGTTGCCTTCCTTTGGCACATTTGATCTATCTTTCAACCCAATTCAGAGGGTGTTTTGCTTCACGGAGAGATGATAATCATTGTGAGGTGTCAGCCACTAATAGCTAAGCAGGTCAGTTAAATCTTTGACTTTGTCATTGGGGTGTACTGATATGCGCTGGGCAGTCTTCTGTCCTGTGCTACTGTATGCATTCTTATTGCTGCTTGTTCACGATTCCTAAATGTAAACATTGAAAGATTTGAAAGACTCTTGATGCACCAAGCACTTCCCACTCTTTGCCCTGGGGGTGAGAGGGCTGCTTTCGGCCTTCAACACCCTCAATTATGGAGTGGCCGGCTCCACCACTGAGAATGAGGGGCTAATCCTGGTCGGAAACGGGCAGAGGTCTGCGCCCTGCGTCCTCCACGCGTCCCTAACGCTCCCAAACGCGACCACAGCCCTTACGGGCACAGCCCTATGTCGGTGCAGCCTCTATGGTGCAGCCACCCAGGTAGCTTAGGGTTAGGATATGTGCTCTTCAACATAAGCCTGGCCAACCAGGCCCTGGAGAGTGTCACAGCATGCTCTGTAATCCCCTAGTGATGGTGGCCTTGGTGACGATGATCTTGCTGGAATACTGATGCCTTTTTTCCTCCCAGAAGCCCCAGAAGCCTATTGAAATGAAGGGGTGTGCACCTCTCACTGGCCTCTGTTTACCCTCTGGCTAACTGAAATTAGTTCTGGGCTTTCCAGGCAAATGTATCCATTCGGGAGAGAGCTAGGAATAGGAAGGCTCTTTCTGCAGGCTCGGTGGGGAAGAGTCAGAGAGCTACATGCCTGAGGCATCTTTCTTCCTCCTTTGCTCATTGTGTTCCCTAACTTCTAACTCTCTGCCAGGCCAGGCCCTGTTTCTTTTACTGCCAACCCCCCCTAACCCCTCGTCTTCCACCTACTTCCCGCTCTATTATGCCTTCTCCTTTTCTGCTCTCTTCTGTGGCCCTTTGAAAATGAATGCAGGCCTAGCTAAGCCTCATGAAGGAAATCTACCAACAAAAGATGCATTCCTTGCTTATGGGAGGTGCTGTGAGACGAGCAAGAAGGGCTGAAGGGGTGATTGGGTTGTTGAGTCGGGAAGCACTAGAGGTGTAGCCAGGATTGTCTAGCAAATGGAGCCTGATGCTAATGTAGTTGGGCCCACTGCACTGACAAAAATATCTGTAAATACCCACACAGCGCTGCTGAGTGGGCATTTACAGATTTTTGGTGGGCCTTGCCCCTCAGGCCCTACCCTGCCTACGCCTCTGTTCTCTCCCCCAGGGCAAAGAGTGGGAAAGGCTCGCTACAGCAAGAGTCTATCAAATCTTTCACTTTTGAGAGCAGAGTGTTTACATTTAAAAATCTTGAACAAGCAGCAATACCAAAGCATACAGTAGTAGTGGACAGAAGACTGCCCTGCACATATCAGTACACCCCAATGACAAAGGCAAAGATTTAACTGACCTGCTTAGCTATTAGTGGGTGACACCTCACAATGTGTATCATCTCTCCGTGAAGCAAAACATCCTCTGAATTGGGGTGAAAGACAGATCTAATGTGCCAAAGGAAGGCAACATGGAAATTCAGTGTTCTGCCCTCAGGAAGGAGGGTCGACAGCCCAATGGGTTAATGCACCTACTGCAGCCTCCTATGTGTAGCCTGTAGGCGACACATTCAGTTGCTGGTGAGATGCTGATAAGGTTTGCTTGCTATGCAGGGGCCGGGGGTCACCTCACAGCACCTCGAGAAGGTGTCCTGTTTGAGTCCCTGTGCAAATATCTTCTCAACCATGACCCGTAGGTTACACTTTTCCCCTCGTTTGTTCCAGTCAGTTGGGGCCAGAGAGACAAGCTTTTCTATGGGCGTTACCAAGGCCAGAGTGCAGAAAACAAAGGCACAATTGTTAGTAGGAATGCAGGTATTGAAGGGGCATTAGCTGTTGGCTGATCGCACAGGGCAATTCATACCCATTTTCAAAAGAAAAAATAAATGTTTTAAAAAATAAAATAAAAAATGCCCCGCAGATTCCAGACATTGGATTAGAACTCAGGTCTCCAAAATTCCAAGACCAAGCACTTACCACTTGAGCCACTGGCGGATGTGCTTCTGAGAGTTGGTTTTGGGCCAATATATCTTTCTTCTGCATGCCCCTGCGAGCATACCCATTTGCATTGTGAAACATGTTCACTGAAGAAAATGAGGAAAGAACATCTGGCCCCCCAGCTCCACCAAATACCAGCTAACTGCAGTGGCTTAGAGGTTAAGTGCTTGCGTTACAGCGCTGGGGGCCTGGGTTCGAGTCCTGCTTTCGGCACTTAAACGGAATAGTGGGGTAATCTCCTTGTACAGTTGCTGTGAAACATAGCAGAGAAGTGGGACTGTGAAAGTGAGGGAGTGCAGGCTGAAGGAGGAAGGGGGGCAAGCTAAAGGAGGAGGTAGGGCAGGCAAAAGGGAGAGGGAGGGGTGGATGCAGTGGTCGTGTGGAGAGGAGGCGGGGTAGATCTAGAAGGGCATGGCGTAGGTTCCCTGGTAAAGGGAGGAAGAAAGAATAGAGGAGGCCAGGAAGTGCCCGCTAGTGCCGGATGAGGATAAAAATGTCAGCCCATTGTGGGGTCCATTCCATCTTCCCCTTCCTCAATGGCCCCTTTCCCCACATTAGAACCCTCCCTCCACTATTCAGGGCCCACTTTATCCCACCCCCCCACTCACCCACTCACCCAGGCCGCTCCTCTTCTCCACAGCGACCCCTTCATCCAGCCCTACCTTCCCTTTTTGCCTACCCGGCCTCCTCCTTTATTTACTCTGCACTTCCTCTCCCCCACCTCTACAGTCCTGCCTCCTTTCCACCCTCCCTTTACCAGGGAACTCATTACATAACCACTGAACCTTTTAGAAGGACTGGGTACCCTCAACTGATTACCCAACTACTCTGTTTCTGTGCCGAAAGCAGGACTCGAACCCAGGCCCCCAGTGCTGTAACACAAGTACTTAACCTCTAGGCCACTGCAGTTAGCTGGTGTTGGGTGGAGCGGGGGGCCAGATGGTCTATCCTCCTTGGCTCCAGTGAACATGTTTCACAACTGAAATGGTTATGCTCACGGGGGCATGCAGAAGAAAGATATATACGCCCAAAAGCTACCCTCAGAAGCACAGCCACCAATGGCTCAAGTAGTAAGTGCTTGGTCTTGGAATGCTGGAGACCTGAGTTCTAATCCAATGTCTGCAATCTCCTGGGCATGTTTTTTTTAATTAAAAAAATATATTTTTTAGTTGAAAATGGGTATGCATTGCCCTGAGCAATCAGCCAACAGCCAATGCCCCTTCAATACCTGCTTTCCTACTAGCAGTTGTGCCTTTGTTTTCTGCACTCTGGCCTAGGTAACACCCATACAAAAGTTTGTCTCTCTGGCCCCAGTTGCCTGGAAAAAAACGAGGGGAAAAGGTGTAATCTACGGGTCATGGTTGATACAATAATTGCCCTGGGACTCAAACAGGACACCTTCACGAGGTGCTATGAGGTGACCACCGGCCCCTGCATAGCAAGCAAACCTGTATCAGCATCTCACCAGCAACTGAATGTGTCGCCTGCAGGCTACACATAAGAGGCTGCAGTAGGTGCATTAACCCATCGGGCTGTGGACCCTCCTTCCTCTGAGAGCAGGAAACTGAATTTCCATGTTGCCTTCCTTTGGCACATTTGATCTATCTTTCAACCCAATTCAGAGGGTGTTTTGCTTCACGGAGAGATGATAATCATTGTGAGGTGTCAGCCACTAATAGCTAAGCAGGTCAGTTAAATCTTTGACTTTGTCATTGGGGTGTACTGATATGCGCTGGGCAGTCTTCTGTCCTGTGCTACTGTATGCATTCTTATTGCTGCTTGTTCACGATTCCTAAATGTAAACATTGAAAGATTTGAAAGACTCTTGATGCACCAAGCACTTCCCACTCTTTGCCCTGGGGGTGAGAGGGCTGCTTTCGGCCTTCAACACCCTCAATTATGGAGTGGCCGGCTCCACCACTGAGAATGAGGGGCTAATCCTGGTCGGAAACGGGCAGAGGTCTGCGCCCTGCGTCCTCCACGCGTCCCTAACGCTCCCAAACGCGACCACAGCCCTTACGGGCACAGCCCTATGTCGGTGCAGCCTCTATGGTGCAGCCACCCAGGTAGCTTAGGGTTAGGATATGTGCTCTTCAACATAAGCCTGGCCAACCAGGCCCTGGAGAGTGTCACAGCATGCTCTGTAATCCCCTAGTGATGGTGGCCTTGGTGACGATGATCTTGCTGGAATACTGATGCCTTTTTTCCTCCCAGAAGCCCCAGAAGCCTATTGAAATGAAGGGGTGTGCACCTCTCACTGGCCTCTGTTTACCCTCTGGCTAACTGAAATTAGTTCTGGGCTTTCCAGGCAAATGTATCCATTCGGGAGAGAGCTAGGAATAGGAAGGCTCTTTCTGCAGGCTCGGTGGGGAAGAGTCAGAGAGCTACATGCCTGAGGCATCTTTCTTCCTCCTTTGCTCATTGTGTTCCCTAACTTCTAACTCTCTGCCAGGCCAGGCCCTGTTTCTTTTACTGCCAACCCCCCCTAACCCCTCGTCTTCCACCTACTTCCCGCTCTATTATGCCTTCTCCTTTTCTGCTCTCTTCTGTGGCCCTTTGAAAATGAATGCAGGCCTAGCTAAGCCTCATGAAGGAAATCTACCAACAAAAGATGCATTCCTTGCTTATGGGAGGTGCTGTGAGACGAGCAAGAAGGGCTGAAGGGGTGATTGGGTTGTTGAGTCGGGAAGCACTAGAGGTGTAGCCAGGATTGTCTAGCAAATGGAGCCTGATGCTAATGTAGTTGGGCCCACTGCACTGACAAAAATATCTGTAAATACCCACACAGCGCTGCTGAGTGGGCATTTACAGATTTTTGGTGGGCCTTGCCCCTCAGGCCCTACCCTGCCTACGCCTCTGTTCTCTCCCCCAGGGCAAAGAGTGGGAAAGGCTCGCTACAGCAAGAGTCTATCAAATCTTTCACTTTTGAGAGCAGAGTGTTTACATTTAAAAATCTTGAACAAGCAGCAATACCAAAGCATACAGTAGTAGTGGACAGAAGACTGCCCTGCACATATCAGTACACCCCAATGACAAAGGCAAAGATTTAACTGACCTGCTTAGCTATTAGTGGGTGACACCTCACAATGAGTATCATCTCTCCGTGAAGCAAAACATCCTCTGAATTGGGGTGAAAGACAGATCTAATGTGCCAAAGGAAGGCAACATGGAAATTCAGTGTTCTGCCCTCAGGAAGGAGGGTCGACAGCCCAATGGGTTAATGCACCTACTGCAGCCTCCTATGTGTAGCCTGTAGGCGACACATTCAGTTGCTGGTGAGATGCTGATAAGGTTTGCTTGCTATGCAGGGGCCGGGGGTCACCTCACAGCACCTCGAGAAGGTGTCCTGTTTGAGTCCCTGTGCAAATATCTTCTCAACCATGACCCGTAGGTTACACTTTTCCCCTCGTTTTTTCCAGTCAGTTGGGGCCAGAGAGACAAGCTTTTCTATGGGCGTTACCAAGGCCAGAGTGCAGAAAACAAAGGCACAATTGTTAGTAGGAATGCAGGTATTGAAGGGGCATTAGCTGTTGGCTGATCGCACAGGGCAATTCATACCCATTTTCAAAAGAAAAAATAAATGTTTAAAAAAATAAAATAAAAAATGCCCCGCAGATTCCAGACATTGGATTAGAACTCAGGTCTCCAAAATTCCAAGACCAAGCACTTACCACTTGAGCCACTGGCGGATGTGCTTCTGAGAGTTGGTTTTGGGCCAATATATCTTTCTTCTGCATGCCCCTGCGAGCATACCCATTTGCATTGTGAAACATGTTCACTGAAGAAAATGAGGAAAGAACATCTGGCCCCCCAGCTCCACCAAATACCAGCTAACTGCAGTGGCTTAGAGGTTAAGTGCTTGCGTTACAGCGCTGGGGGCCTGGGTTCGAGTCCTGCTTTCGGCACTTAAACGGAATAGTGGGGTAATCTCCTTGTACAGTTGCTGTGAAACATAGCAGAGAAGTGGGACTGTGAAAGTGAGGGAGTGCAGGCTGAAGGAGGAAGGGGGGCAAGCTAAAGGAGGAGGTAGGGCAGGCAAAAGGGAGAGGGAGGGGTGGATGCAGTGGTCGTGTGGAGAGGAGGCGGGGTAGATCTAGAAGGGCATGGCGTAGGTTCCCTGGTAAAGGGAGGAAGAAAGAATAGAGGAGGCCAGGAAGTGCCCGCTAGTGCCAGATGAGGATAAAAATGTCAGCCCATTGTGGGGTCCATTCCATCTTCCCCTTCCTCAATGGCCCCTTTCCCCACATTAGAACCCTCCCTCCACTATTCAGGGCCCACTTTATCCCACCCCCCCCCACTCACCCAGGCCGCTCATCTTCTCCACAGCGACCCCTTCATCCAGCCCTACCTTCCCTTTTTGCCTACCCGGCCTCCTCCTTTATTTACTCTGCACTTCCTTTCCCCCACCTCTACAGTCCTGCCTCCTTTCCACCCTCCCTTTACCAGGGAACTCATTACATAACCACTGAACCTTTTAGAAGGACTGGGTCCCCTCAACTGATTACCCAACTACTCTGTTTCTGTGCCGAAAGCAGGACTCGAACCCAGGCCCCCAGTGCTGTAACACAAGTACCTAACCTCTAGGCCACTGCAGTTAGCTGGTGTTGGGTGGAGCGGGGGGCCAGATGGTCTATCCTCCTTGGCTCCAGTGAACATGTTTCACAACTGAAATGGTTATGCTCACGGGGGCATGCAGAAGAAAGATATATACGCCCAAAAGCTACCCTCAGAAGCACAGCCACCAATGGCTCAAGTAGTAAGTGCTTGGTCTTGGAATGCTGGAGACCTGAGTTCTAATCCAATGTCTGCAATCTCCTGGGCATGTTTTTTTTAATTAAAAAAATATATTTTTTAGTTGAAAATGGGTATGCATTGCCCTGAGCAATCAGCCAACAGCCAATGCCCCTTCAATACCTGCTTTCCTACTAGCAGTTGTGCCTTTGTTTTCTGCACTCTGGCCTAGGTAACACCCATACAAAAGTTTGTCTCTCTGGCCCCAGTTGCCTGGAAAAAAACGAGGGGAAAAGGTGTAATCTACGGGTCATGGTTGATACAATAATTGCCCTGGGACTCAAACAGGACACCTTCACGAGGTGCTATGAGGTGACCACCGGCCCCTGCATAGCAAGCAAACCTGTATCAGCATCTCACCAGCAACTGAATGTGTCGCCTGCAGGCTACACATAAGAGGCTGCAGTAGGTGCATTAACCCATCGGGCTGTGGACCCTCCTTCCTCTGAGAGCAGGAAACTGAATTTCCATGTTGCCTTCCTTTGGCACATTTGATCTATCTTTCAACCCAATTCAGAGGGTGTTTTGCTTCACGGAGAGATGATAATCATTGTGAGGTGTCAGCCACTAATAGCTAAGCAGGTCAGTTAAATCTTTGACTTTGTCATTGGGGTGTACTGATATGCGCTGGGCAGTCTTCTGTCCTGTGCTACTGTATGCATTCTTATTGCTGCTTGTTCACGATTCCTAAATGTAAACATTGAAAGATTTGAAAGACTCTTGATGCACCAAGCACTTCCCACTCTTTGCCCTGGGGGTGAGAGGGCTGCTTTCGGCCTTCAACACCCTCAATTATGGAGTGGCCGGCTCCACCACTGAGAATGAGGGGCTAATCCTGGTCGGAAACGGGCAGAGGTCTGCGCCCTGCGTCCTCCACGCGTCCCTAACGCTCCCAAACGCGACCACAGCCCTTACGGGCACAGCCCTATGTCGGTGCAGCCTCTATGGTGCAGCCACCCAGGTAGCTTAGGGTTAGGATATGTGCTCTTCAACATAAGCCTGGCCAACCAGGCCCTGGAGAGTGTCACAGCATGCTCTGTAATCCCCTAGTGATGGTGGCCTTGGTGACGATGATCTTGCTGGAATACTGATGCCTTTTTTCCTCCCAGAAGCCCCAGAAGCCTATTGAAATGAAGGGGTGTGCACCTCTCACTGGCCTCTGTTTACCCTCTGGCTAACTGAAATTAGTTCTGGGCTTTCCAGGCAAATGTATCCATTCGGGAGAGAGCTAGGAATAGGAAGGCTCTTTCTGCAGGCTCGGTGGGGAAGAGTCAGAGAGCTACATGCCTGAGGCATCTTTCTTCCTCCTTTGCTCATTGTGTTCCCTAACTTCTAACTCTCTGCCAGGCCAGGCCCTGTTTCTTTTACTGCCAACCCCCCCTAACCCCTCGTCTTCCACCTACTTCCCGCTCTATTATGCCTTCTCCTTTTCTGCTCTCTTCTGTGGCCCTTTGAAAATGAATGCAGGCCTAGCTAAGCCTCATGAAGGAAATCTACCAACAAAAGATGCATTCCTTGCTTATGGGAGGTGCTGTGAGACGAGCAAGAAGGGCTGAAGGGGTGATTGGGTTGTTGAGTCGGGAAGCACTAGAGGTGTAGCCAGGATTGTCTAGCAAATGGAGCCTGATGCTAATGTAGTTGGGCCCACTGCACTGACAAAAATATCTGTAAATACCCACACAGCGCTGCTGAGTGGGCATTTACAGATTTTTGGTGGGCCTTGCCCCTCAGGCCCTACCCTGCCTACGCCTCTGTTCTCTCCCCCAGGGCAAAGAGTGGGAAAGGCTCGCTACAGCAAGAGTCTATCAAATCTTTCACTTTTGAGAGCAGAGTGTTTACATTTAAAAATCTTGAACAAGCAGCAATACCAAAGCATACAGTAGTAGTGGACAGAAGACTGCCCTGCACATATCAGTACACCCCAATGACAAAGGCAAAGATTTAACTGACCTGCTTAGCTATTAGTGGGTGACACCTCACAATGAGTATCATCTCTCCGTGAAGCAAAACATCCTCTGAATTGGGGTGAAAGACAGATCTAATGTGCCAAAGGAAGGCAACATGGAAATTCAGTGTTCTGCCCTCAGGAAGGAGGGTCGACAGCCCAATGGGTTAATGCACCTACTGCAGCCTCCTATGTGTAGCCTGTAGGCGACACATTCAGTTGCTGGTGAGATGCTGATAAGGTTTGCTTGCTATGCAGGGGCCGGGGGTCACCTCACAGCACCTCGAGAAGGTGTCCTGTTTGAGTCCCTGTGCAAATATCTTCTCAACCATGACCCGTAGGTTACACTTTTCCCCTCGTTTTTTCCAGTCAGTTGGGGCCAGAGAGACAAGCTTTTCTATGGGCGTTACCAAGGCCAGAGTGCAGAAAACAAAGGCACAATTGTTAGTAGGAATGCAGGTATTGAAGGGGCATTAGCTGTTGGCTGATCGCACAGGGCAATTCATACCCATTTTCAAAAGAAAAAATAAATGTTTAAAAAAATAAAATAAAAAATGCCCCGCAGATTCCAGACATTGGATTAGAACTCAGGTCTCCAAAATTCCAAGACCAAGCACTTACCACTTGAGCCACTGGCGGATGTGCTTCTGAGAGTTGGTTTTGGGCCAATATATCTTTCTTCTGCATGCCCCTGCGAGCATACCCATTTGCATTGTGAAACATGTTCACTGAAGAAAATGAGGAAAGAACATCTGGCCCCCCAGCTCCACCAAATACCAGCTAACTGCAGTGGCTTAGAGGTTAAGTGCTTGCGTTACAGCGCTGGGGGCCTGGGTTCGAGTCCTGCTTTCGGCACTTAAACGGAATAGTGGGGTAATCTCCTTGTACAGTTGCTGTGAAACATAGCAGAGAAGTGGGACTGTGAAAGTGAGGGAGTGCAGGCTGAAGGAGGAAGGGGGGCAAGCTAAAGGAGGAGGTAGGGCAGGCAAAAGGGAGAGGGAGGGGTGGATGCAGTGGTCGTGTGGAGAGGAGGCGGGGTAGATCTAGAAGGGCATGGCGTAGGTTCCCTGGTAAAGGGAGGAAGAAAGAATAGAGGAGGCCAGGAAGTGCCCGCTAGTGCCAGATGAGGATAAAAATGTCAGCCCATTGTGGGGTCCATTCCATCTTCCCCTTCCTCAATGGCCCCTTTCCCCACATTAGAACCCTCCCTCCACTATTCAGGGCCCACTTTATCCCACCCCCCCCCCACTCACCCAGGCCGCTCCTCTTCTCCACAGCGACCCCTTCATCCAGCCCTACCTTCCCTTTTTGCCTACCCGGCCTCCTCCTTTATTTACTCTGCACTTCCTTTCCCCCACCTCTACAGTCCTGCCTCCTTTCCACCCTCCCTTTACCAGGGAACTCATTACATAACCACTGAACCTTTTAGAAGGACTGGGTCCCCTCAACTGATTACCCAACTACTCTGTTTCTGTGCCGAAAGCAGGACTCGAACCCAGGCCCCCAGTGCTGTAACACAAGTACCTAACCTCTAGGCCACTGCAGTTAGCTGGTGTTGGGTGGAGCGGGGGGCCAGATGGTCTATCCTCCTTGGCTCCAGTGAACATGTTTCACAACTGAAATGGTTATGCTCACGGGGGCATGCAGAAGAAAGATATATACGCCCAAAAGCTACCCTCAGAAGCACAGCCACCAATGGCTCAAGTAGTAAGTGCTTGGTCTTGGAATGCTGGAGACCTGAGTTCTAATCCAATGTCTGCAATCTCCTGGGCATGTTTTTTTTAATTAAAAAAATATATTTTTTAGTTGAAAATGGGTATGCATTGCCCTGAGCAATCAGCCAACAGCCAATGCCCCTTCAATACCTGCTTTCCTACTAGCAGTTGTGCCTTTGTTTTCTGCACTCTGGCCTAGGTAACACCCATACAAAAGTTTGTCTCTCTGGCCCCAGTTGCCTGGAAAAAAACGAGGGGAAAAGGTGTAATCTACGGGTCATGGTTGATACAATAATTGCCCTGGGACTCAAACAGGACACCTTCACGAGGTGCTATGAGGTGACCACCGGCCCCTGCATAGCAAGCAAACCTGTATCAGCATCTCACCAGCAACTGAATGTGTCGCCTGCAGGCTACACATAAGAGGCTGCAGTAGGTGCATTAACCCATCGGGCTGTGGACCCTCCTTCCTCTGAGAGCAGGAAACTGAATTTCCATGTTGCCTTCCTTTGGCACATTTGATCTATCTTTCAACCCAATTCAGAGGGTGTTTTGCTTCACGGAGAGATGATAATCATTGTGAGGTGTCAGCCACTAATAGCTAAGCAGGTCAGTTAAATCTTTGACTTTGTCATTGGGGTGTACTGATATGCGCTGGGCAGTCTTCTGTCCTGTGCTACTGTATGCATTCTTATTGCTGCTTGTTCACGATTCCTAAATGTAAACATTGAAAGATTTGAAAGACTCTTGATGCACCAAGCACTTCCCACTCTTTGCCCTGGGGGTGAGAGGGCTGCTTTCGGCCTTCAACACCCTCAATTATGGAGTGGCCGGCTCCACCACTGAGAATGAGGGGCTAATCCTGGTCGGAAACGGGCAGAGGTCTGCGCCCTGCGTCCTCCACGCGTCCCTAACGCTCCCAAACGCGACCACAGCCCTTACGGGCACAGCCCTATGTCGGTGCAGCCTCTATGGTGCAGCCACCCAGGTAGCTTAGGGTTAGGATATGTGCTCTTCAACATAAGCCTGGCCAACCAGGCCCTGGAGAGTGTCACAGCATGCTCTGTAATCCCCTAGTGATGGTGGCCTTGGTGACGATGATCTTGCTGGAATACTGATGCCTTTTTTCCTCCCAGAAGCCCCAGAAGCCTATTGAAATGAAGGGGTGTGCACCTCTCACTGGCCTCTGTTTACCCTCTGGCTAACTGAAATTAGTTCTGGGCTTTCCAGGCAAATGTATCCATTCGGGAGAGAGCTAGGAATAGGAAGGCTCTTTCTGCAGGCTCGGTGGGGAAGAGTCAGAGAGCTACATGCCTGAGGCATCTTTCTTCCTCCTTTGCTCATTGTGTTCCCTAACTTCTAACTCTCTGCCAGGCCAGGCCCTGTTTCTTTTACTGCCAACCCCCCCTAACCCCTCGTCTTCCACCTACTTCCCGCTCTATTATGCCTTCTCCTTTTCTGCTCTCTTCTGTGGCCCTTTGAAAATGAATGCAGGCCTAGCTAAGCCTCATGAAGGAAATCTACCAACAAAAGATGCATTCCTTGCTTATGGGAGGTGCTGTGAGACGAGCAAGAAGGGCTGAAGGGGTGATTGGGTTGTTGAGTCGGGAAGCACTAGAGGTGTAGCCAGGATTGTCTAGCAAATGGAGCCTGATGCTAATGTAGTTGGGCCCACTGCACTGACAAAAATATCTGTAAATACCCACACAGCGCTGCTGAGTGGGCATTTACAGATTTTTGGTGGGCCTTGCCCCTCAGGCCCTACCCTGCCTACGCCTCTGTTCTCTCCCCCAGGGCAAAGAGTGGGAAAGGCTCGCTACAGCAAGAGTCTATCAAATCTTTCACTTTTGAGAGCAGAGTGTTTACATTTAAAAATCTTGAACAAGCAGCAATACCAAAGCATACAGTAGTAGTGGACAGAAGACTGCCCTGCACATATCAGTACACCCCAATGACAAAGGCAAAGATTTAACTGACCTGCTTAGCTATTAGTGGGTGACACCTCACAATGAGTATCATCTCTCCGTGAAGCAAAACATCCTCTGAATTGGGGTGAAAGACAGATCTAATGTGCCAAAGGAAGGCAACATGGAAATTCAGTGTTCTGCCCTCAGGAAGGAGGGTCGACAGCCCAATGGGTTAATGCACCTACTGCAGCCTCCTATGTGTAGCCTGTAGGCGACACATTCAGTTGCTGGTGAGATGCTGATAAGGTTTGCTTGCTATGCAGGGGCCGGGGGTCACCTCACAGCGCCTCGAGAAGGTGTCCTGTTTGAGTCCCTGTGCAAATATCTTCTCAACCATGACCCGTAGGTTACACTTTTCCCCTCGTTTTTTCCAGTCAGTTGGGGCCAGAGAGACAAGCTTTTCTATGGGCGTTACCAAGGCCAGAGTGCAGAAAACAAAGGCACAATTGTTAGTAGGAATGCAGGTATTGAAGGGGCATTAGCTGTTGGCTGATCGCACAGGGCAATTCATACCCATTTTCAAAAGAAAAAATAAATGTTTAAAAAAATAAAATAAAAAATGCCCCGCAGATTCCAGACATTGGATTAGAACTCAGGTCTCCAAAATTCCAAGACCAAGCACTTACCACTTGAGCCACTGGCGGATGTGCTTCTGAGAGTTGGTTTTGGGCCAATATATCTTTCTTCTGCATGCCCCTGCGAGCATACCCATTTGCATTGTGAAACATGTTCACTGAAGAAAATGAGGAAAGAACATCTGGCCCCCCAGCTCCACCAAATACCAGCTAACTGCAGTGGCTTAGAGGTTAAGTGCTTGCGTTACAGCGCTGGGGGCCTGGGTTCGAGTCCTGCTTTCGGCACTTAAACGGAATAGTGGGGTAATCTCCTTGTACAGTTGCTGTGAAACATAGCAGAGAAGTGGGACTGTGAAAGTGAGGGAGTGCAGGCTGAAGGAGGAAGGGGGGCAAGCTAAAGGAGGAGGTAGGGCAGGCAAAAGGGAGAGGGAGGGGTGGATGCAGTGGTCGTGTGGAGAGGAGGCGGGGTAGATCTAGAAGGGCATGGCGTAGGTTCCCTGGTAAAGGGAGGAAGAAAGAATAGAGGAGGCCAGGAAGTGCCCGCTAGTGCCGGATGAGGATAAAAATGTCAGCCCATTGTGGGGTCCATTCCATCTTCCCCTTCCTCAATGGCCCCTTTCCCCACATTAGAACCTCCACTATTCAGGGCCCACTTTATCCCACCCCCCCCCACTCACCCAGGCCGCTCCTCTTCTCCACAGCGACCCCTTCATCCAGCCCTACCTTCCCTTTTTGCCTACCCGGCCTCCTCCTTTATTTACTCTGCACTTCCTCTCCCCCACCTCTACAGTCCTGCCTCCTTTCCACCCTCCCTTTACCAGGGAACTCATTACATAACCACTGAACCTTTTAGAAGGACTGGGTCCCCTCAACTGATTACCCAACTACTCTGTTTCTGTGCCGAAAGCAGGACTCGAACCCAGGCCCCCAGTGCTGTAACACAAGTACCTAACCTCTAGGCCACTGCAGTTAGCTGGTGTTGGGTGGAGCGGGGGGCCAGATGGTCTATCCTCCTTGGCTCCAGTGAACATGTTTCACAACTGAAATGGTTATGCTCACGGGGGCATGCAGAAGAAAGATATATACGCCCAAAAGCTACCCTCAGAAGCACAGCCACCAATGGCTCAAGTAGTAAGTGCTTGGTCTTGGAATGCTGGAGACCTGAGTTCTAATCCAATGTCTGCAATCTCCTGGGCATGTTTTTTTTAATTAAAAAAATATATTTTTTAGTTGAAAATGGGTATGCATTGCCCTGAGCAATCAGCCAACAGCCAATGCCCCTTCAATACCTGCTTTCCTACTAGCAGTTGTGCCTTTGTTTTCTGCACTCTGGCCTAGGTAACACCCATACAAAAGTTTGTCTCTCTGGCCCCAGTTGCCTGGAAAAAAACGAGGGGAAAAGGTGTAATCTACGGGTCATGGTTGATACAATAATTGCCCTGGGACTCAAACAGGACACCTTCACGAGGTGCTATGAGGTGACCACCGGCCCCTGCATAGCAAGCAAACCTGTATCAGCATCTCACCAGCAACTGAATGTGTCGCCTGCAGGCTACACATAAGAGGCTGCAGTAGGTGCATTAACCCATCGGGCTGTGGACCCTCCTTCCTCTGAGAGCAGGAAACTGAATTTCCATGTTGCCTTCCTTTGGCACATTTGATCTATCTTTCAACCCAATTCAGAGGGTGTTTTGCTTCACGGAGAGATGATAATCATTGTGAGGTGTCAGCCACTAATAGCTAAGCAGGTCAGTTAAATCTTTGACTTTGTCATTGGGGTGTACTGATATGCGCTGGGCAGTCTTCTGTCCTGTGCTACTGTATGCATTCTTATTGCTGCTTGTTCACGATTCCTAAATGTAAACATTGAAAGATTTGAAAGACTCTTGATGCACCAAGCACTTCCCACTCTTTGCCCTGGGGGTGAGAGGGCTGCTTTCGGCCTTCAACACCCTCAATTATGGAGTGGCCGGCTCCACCACTGAGAATGAGGGGCTAATCCTGGTCGGAAACGGGCAGAGGTCTGCGCCCTGCGTCCTCCACGCGTCCCTAACGCTCCCAAACGCGACCACAGCCCTTACGGGCACAGCCCTATGTCGGTGCAGCCTCTATGGTGCAGCCACCCAGGTAGCTTAGGGTTAGGATATGTGCTCTTCAACATAAGCCTGGCCAACCAGGCCCTGGAGAGTGTCACAGCATGCTCTGTAATCCCCTAGTGATGGTGGCCTTGGTGACGATGATCTTGCTGGAATACTGATGCCTTTTTTCCTCCCAGAAGCCCCAGAAGCCTATTGAAATGAAGGGGTGTGCACCTCTCACTGGCCTCTGTTTACCCTCTGGCTAACTGAAATTAGTTCTGGGCTTTCCAGGCAAATGTATCCATTCGGGAGAGAGCTAGGAATAGGAAGGCTCTTTCTGCAGGCTCGGTGGGGAAGAGTCAGAGAGCTACATGCCTGAGGCATGTTTCTTCCTCCTTTGCTCATTGTGTTCCCTAACTTCTAACTCTCTGCCAGGCCAGGCCCTGTTTCTTTTACTGCCAACCCCCCCTAACCCCTCGTCTTCCACCTACTTCCCGCTCTATTATGCCTTCTCCTTTTCTGCTCTCTTCTGTGGCCCTTTGAAAATGAATGCAGGCCTAGCTAAGCCTCATGAAGGAAATCTACCAACAAAAGATGCATTCCTTGCTTATGGGAGGTGCTGTGAGACGAGCAAGAAGGGCTGAAGGGGTGATTGGGTTGTTGAGTCGGGAAGCACTAGAGGTGTAGCCAGGATTGTCTAGCAAATGGAGCCTGATGCTAATGTAGTTGGGCCCACTGCACTGACAAAAATATCTGTAAATACCCACACAGCGCTGCTGAGTGGGCATTTACAGATTTTTGGTGGGCCTTGCCCCTCAGGCCCTACCCTGCCTACGCCTCTGTTCTCTCCCCCAGGGCAAAGAGTGGGAAAGGCTCGCTACAGCAAGAGTCTATCAAATCTTTCACTTTTGAGAGCAGAGTGTTTACATTTAAAAATCTTGAACAAGCAGCAATACCAAAGCATACAGTAGTAGTGGACAGAAGACTGCCCTGCACATATCAGTACACCCCAATGACAAAGGCAAAGATTTAACTGACCTGCTTAGCTATTAGTGGGTGACACCTCACAATGAGTATCATCTCTCCGTGAAGCAAAACATCCTCTGAATTGGGGTGAAAGACAGATCTAATGTGCCAAAGGAAGGCAACATGGAAATTCAGTGTTCTGCCCTCAGGAAGGAGGGTCGACAGCCCAATGGGTTAATGCACCTACTGCAGCCTCCTATGTGTAGCCTGTAGGCGACACATTCAGTTGCTGGTGAGATGCTGATAAGGTTTGCTTGCTATGCAGGGGCCGGGGGTCACCTCACAGCGCCTCGAGAAGGTGTCCTGTTTGAGTCCCTGTGCAAATATCTTCTCAACCATGACCCGTAGGTTACACTTTTCCCCTCGTTTTTTCCAGTCAGTTGGGGCCAGAGAGACAAGCTTTTCTATGGGCGTTACCAAGGCCAGAGTGCAGAAAACAAAGGCACAATTGTTAGTAGGAATGCAGGTATTGAAGGGGCATTAGCTGTTGGCTGATCGCACAGGGCAATTCATACCCATTTTCAAAAGAAAAAATAAATGTTTAAAAAAATAAAATAAAAAATGCCCCGCAGATTCCAGACATTGGATTAGAACTCAGGTCTCCAAAATTCCAAGACCAAGCACTTACCACTTGAGCCACTGGCGGATGTGCTTCTGAGAGTTGGTTTTGGGCCAATATATCTTTCTTCTGCATGCCCCTGCGAGCATACCCATTTGCATTGTGAAACATGTTCACTGAAGAAAATGAGGAAAGAACATCTGGCCCCCCAGCTCCACCAAATACCAGCTAACTGCAGTGGCTTAGAGGTTAAGTGCTTGCGTTACAGCGCTGGGGGCCTGGGTTCGAGTCCTGCTTTCGGCACTTAAACGGAATAGTGGGGTAATCTCCTTGTACAGTTGCTGTGAAACATAGCAGAGAAGTGGGACTGTGAAAGTGAGGGAGTGCAGGCTGAAGGAGGAAGGGGGGCAAGCTAAAGGAGGAGGTAGGGCAGGCAAAAGGGAGAGGGAGGGGTGGATGCAGTGGTCGTGTGGAGAGGAGGCGGGGTAGATCTAGAAGGGCATGGCGTAGGTTCCCTGGTAAAGGGAGGAAGAAAGAATAGAGGAGGCCAGGAAGTGCCCGCTAGTGCCGGATGAGGATAAAAATGTCAGCCCATTGTGGGGTCCATTCCATCTTCCCCTTCCTCAATGGCCCCTTTCCCCACATTAGAACCCTCCCTCCACTATTCAGGGCCCACTTTATCCCACCCCCCCCCCACTCACCCAGGCCGCTCCTCTTCTCCACAGCGACCCCCTTCATCCAGCCCTACCTTCCCTTTTTGCCTACCCGGCCTCCTCCTTTATTTACTCTGCACTTCCTCTCCCCCACCTCTACAGTCCTGCCTCCTTTCCACCCTCCCTTTACCAGGGAACTCATTACATAACCACTGAACCTTTTAGAAGGACTGGGTCCCCTCAACTGATTACCCAACTACTCTGTTTCTGTGCCGAAAGCAGGACTCGAACCCAGGCCCCCAGTGCTGTAACACAAGTACCTAACCTCTAGGCCACTGCAGTTAGCTGGTGTTGGGTGGAGCGGGGGGCCAGATGGTCTATCCTCCTTGGCTCCAGTGAACATGTTTCACAACTGAAATGGTTATGCTCACGGGGGCATGCAGAAGAAAGATATATACGCCCAAAAGCTACCCTCAGAAGCACAGCCACCAATGGCTCAAGTAGTAAGTGCTTGGTCTTGGAATGCTGGTGACCTGAGTTCTAATCCAATGTCTGCAATCTCCTGGGCATGTTTTTTTTAATTAAAAAAATATATTTTTTAGTTGAAAATGGGTATGCATTGCCCTGAGCAATCAGCCAACAGCTAATGCCCCTTCAATACCTGCTTTCCTACTAGCAGTTGTGCCTTTGTTTTCTGCACTCTGGCCTAGGTAACACCCATACAAAAGTTTGTCTCTCTGGCCCCAGTTGCCTGGAAAAAAACGAGGGGAAAAGGTGTAATCTACGGGTCATGGTTGATACAATAATTGCCCTGGGACTCAAACAGGACACCTTCACGAGGTGCTATGAGGTGACCACCGGCCCCTGCATAGCAAGCAAACCTGTATCAGCATCTCACCAGCAACTGAATGTGTCGCCTGCAGGCTACACATAAGAGGCTGCAGTAGGTGCATTAACCCATCGGGCTGTGGACCCTCCTTCCTCTGAGAGCAGGAAACTGAATTTCCATGTTGCCTTCCTTTGGCACATTTGATCTATCTTTCAACCCAATTCAGAGGGTGTTTTGCTTCACGGAGAGATGATAATCATTGTGAGGTGTCAGCCACTAATAGCTAAGCAGGTCAGTTAAATCTTTGACTTTGTCATTGGGGTGTACTGATATGCGCTGGGCAGTCTTCTGTCCTGTGCTACTGTATGCATTCTTATTGCTGCTTGTTCACGATTCCTAAATGTAAACATTGAAAGATTTGAAAGACTCTTGATGCACCAAGCACTTCCTACTCTTTGCCCTGGGGGTGAGAGGGCTGCTTTCGGCCTTCAACACCCTCAATTATGGAGTGGCCGGCTCCACCACTGAGAATGAGGGGCTAATCCTGGTCGGAAACGGGCAGAGGTCTGCGCCCTGCGTCCTCCACGCGTCCCTAACGCTCCCAAACGCGACCACAGCCCTTACGGGCACAGCCCTATGTCGGTGCAGCCTCTATGGTGCAGCCACCCAGGTAGCTTAGGGTTAGGATATGTGCTCTTCAACATAAGCCTGGCCAACCAGGCCCTGGAGAGTGTCACAGCATGCTCTGTAATCCCCTAGTGATGGTGGCCTTGGTGACGATGATCTTGCTGGAATACTGATGCCTTTTTTCCTCCCAGAAGCCCCAGAAGCCTATTGAAATGAAGGGGTGTGCACCTCTCACTGGCCTCTGTTTACCCTCTGGCTAACTGAAATTAGTTCTGGGCTTTCCAGGCAAATGTATCCATTCGGGAGAGAGCTAGGAATAGGAAGGCTCTTTCTGCAGGCTCGGTGGGGAAGAGTCAGAGAGCTACATGCCTGAGGCATCTTTCTTCCTCCTTTGCTCATTGTGTTCCCTAACTTCTAACTCTCTGCCAGGCCAGGCCCTGTTTCTTTTACTGCCAACCCCCCCTAACCCCTCGTCTTCCACCTACTTCCCGCTCTATTATGCCTTCTCCTTTTCTGCTCTCTTCTGTGGCCCTTTGAAAATGAATGCAGGCCTAGCTAAGCCTCATGAAGGAAATCTACCAACAAAAGATGCATTCCTTGCTTATGGGAGGTGCTGTGAGACGAGCAAGAAGGGCTGAAGGGGTGATTGGGTTGTTGAGTCGGGAAGCACTAGAGGTGTAGCCAGGATTGTCTAGCAAATGGAGCCTGATGCTAATGTAGTTGGGCCCACTGCACTGACAAAAATATCTGTAAATACCCACACAGCGCTGCTGAGTGGGCATTTACAGATTTTTGGTGGGCCTTGCCCCTCAGGCCCTACCCTGCCTACGCCTCTGTTCTCTCCCCCAGGGCAAAGAGTGGGAAAGGCTTGCTACAGCAAGAGTCTATCAAATCTTTCACTTTTGAGAGCAGAGTGTTTACATTTAAAAATCTTGAACAAGCAGCAATACCAAAGCATACAGTAGTAGTGGACAGAAGACTGCCCTGCACATATCAGTACACCCCAATGACAAAGGCAAAGATTTAACTGACCTGCTTAGCTATTAGTGGGTGACACCTCACAATGAGTATCATCTCTCCGTGAAGCAAAACATCCTCTGAATTGGGGTGAAAGACAGATCTAATGTGCCAAAGGAAGGCAACATGGAAATTCAGTGTTCTGCCCTCAGGAAGGAGGGTCGACAGCCCAATGGGTTAATGCACCTACTGCAGCCTCCTATGTGTAGCCTGTAGGCGACACATTCAGTTGCTGGTGAGATGCTGATAAGGTTTGCTTGCTATGCAGGGGCCGGGGGTCACCTCACAGCGCCTCGAGAAGGTGTCCTGTTTGAGTCCCTGTGCAAATATCTTCTCAACCATGACCCGTAGGTTACACTTTTCCCCTCGTTTTTTCCAGTCAGTTGGGGCCAGAGAGACAAGCTTTTCTATGGGCGTTACCAAGGCCAGAGTGCAGAAAACAAAGGCACAATTGTTAGTAGGAATGCAGGTATTGAAGGGGCATTAGCTGTTGGCTGATCGCACAGGGCAATTCATACCCATTTTCAAAAGAAAAAATAAATGTTTAAAAAAATAAAATAAAAAATGCCCCGCAGATTCCAGACATTGGATTAGAACTCAGGTCTCCAAAATTCCAAGACCAAGCACTTACCACTTGAGCCACTGGCGGATGTGCTTCTGAGAGTTGGTTTTGGGCCAATATATCTTTCTTCTGCATGCCCCTGCGAGCATACCCATTTGCATTGTGAAACATGTTCACTGAAGAAAATGAGGAAAGAACATCTGGCCCCCCAGCTCCACCAAATACCAGCTAACTGCAGTGGCTTAGAGGTTAAGTGCTTGCGTTACAGCGCTGGGGGCCTGGGTTCGAGTCCTGCTTTCGGCACTTAAACGGAATAGTGGGGTAATCTCCTTGTACAGTTGCTGTGAAACATAGCAGAGAAGTGGGACTGTGAAAGTGAGGGAGTGCAGGCTGAAGGAGGAAGGGGGGCAAGCTAAAGGAGGAGGTAGGGCAGGCAAAAGGGAGAGGGAGGGGTGGATGCAGTGGTCGTGTGGAGAGGAGGCGGGGTAGATCTAGAAGGGCATGGCATAGGTTCCCTGGTAAAGGGAGGAAGAAAGAATAGAGGAGGCCAGGAAGTGCCCGCTAGTGCCGGATGAGGATAAAAATGTCAGCCCATTGTGGGGTCCATTCCATCTTCCCCTTCCTCAATGGCCCCTTTCCCCACATTAGAACCCTCCCTCCACTATTCAGGGCCCACTTTATCCCACCCCCCCCCCACTCACCCAGGCCGCTCCTCTTCTCCACAGCGACCCCCTTCATCCAGCCCTACCTTCCCTTTTTGCCTACCCGGCCTCCTCCTTTATTTACTCTGCACTTCCTCTCCCCCACCTCTACAGTCCTGCCTCCTTTCCACCCTCCCTTTACCAGGGAACTCATTACATAACCACTGAACCTTTTAGAAGGACTGGGTCCCCTCAACTGATTACCCAACTACTCTGTTTCTGTGCCGAAAGCAGGACTCGAACCCAGGCCCCCAGTGCTGTAACACAAGTACCTAACCTCTAGGCCACTGCAGTTAGCTGGTGTTGGGTGGAGCGGGGGGCCAGATGGTCTATCCTCCTTGGCTCCAGTGAACATGTTTCACAACTGAAATGGTTATGCTCACGGGGGCATGCAGAAGAAAGATATATACGCCCAAAAGCTACCCTCAGAAGCACAGCCACCAATGGCTCAAGTAGTAAGTGCTTGGTCTTGGAATGCTGGTGACCTGAGTTCTAATCCAATGTCTGCAATCTCCTGGGCATGTTTTTTTTAATTAAAAAAATATATTTTTTAGTTGAAAATGGGTATGCATTGCCCTGAGCAATCAGCCAACAGCTAATGCCCCTTCAATACCTGCTTTCCTACTAGCAGTTGTGCCTTTGTTTTCTGCACTCTGGCCTAGGTAACACCCATACAAAAGTTTGTCTCTCTGGCCCCAGTTGCCTGGAAAAAAACGAGGGGAAAAGGTGTAATCTACGGGTCATGGTTGATACAATAATTGCCCTGGGACTCAAACAGGACACCTTCACGAGGTGCTATGAGGTGACCACCGGCCCCTGCATAGCAAGCAAACCTGTATCAGCATCTCACCAGCAACTGAATGTGTCGCCTGCAGGCTACACATAAGAGGCTGCAGTAGGTGCATTAACCCATCGGGCTGTGGACCCTCCTTCCTCTGAGAGCAGGAAACTGAATTTCCATGTTGCCTTCCTTTGGCACATTTGATCTATCTTTCAACCCAATTCAGAGGGTGTTTTGCTTCACGGAGAGATGATAATCATTGTGAGGTGTCAGCCACTAATAGCTAAGCAGGTCAGTTAAATCTTTGACTTTGTCATTGGGGTGTACTGATATGCGCTGGGCAGTCTTCTGTCCTGTGCTACTGTATGCATTCTTATTGCTGCTTGTTCACGATTCCTAAATGTAAACATTGAAAGATTTGAAAGACTCTTGATGCACCAAGCACTTCCTACTCTTTGCCCTGGGGGTGAGAGGGCTGCTTTCGGCCTTCAACACCCTCAATTATGGAGTGGCCGGCTCCACCACTGAGAATGAGGGGCTAATCCTGGTCGGAAACGGGCAGAGGTCTGCGCCCTGCGTCCTCCACGCGTCCCTAACGCTCCCAAACGCGACCACAGCCCTTACGGGCACAGCCCTATGTCGGTGCAGCCTCTATGGTGCAGCCACCCAGGTAGCTTAGGGTTAGGATATGTGCTCTTCAACATAAGCCTGGCCAACCAGGCCCTGGAGAGTGTCACAGCATGCTCTGTAATCCCCTAGTGATGGTGGCCTTGGTGACGATGATCTTGCTGGAATACTGATGCCTTTTTTCCTCCCAGAAGCCCCAGAAGCCTATTGAAATGAAGGGGTGTGCACCTCTCACTGGCCTCTGTTTACCCTCTGGCTAACTGAAATTAGTTCTGGGCTTTCCAGGCAAATGTATCCATTCGGGAGAGAGCTAGGAATAGGAAGGCTCTTTCTGCAGGCTCGGTGGGGAAGAGTCAGAGAGCTACATGCCTGAGGCATCTTTCTTCCTCCTTTGCTCATTGTGTTCCCTAACTTCTAACTCTCTGCCAGGCCAGGCCCTGTTTCTTTTACTGCCAACCCCCCCTAACCCCTCGTCTTCCACCTACTTCCCGCTCTATTATGCCTTCTCCTTTTCTGCTCTCTTCTGTGGCCCTTTGAAAATGAATGCAGGCCTAGCTAAGCCTCATGAAGGAAATCTACCAACAAAAGATGCATTCCTTGCTTATGGGAGGTGCTGTGAGACGAGCAAGAAGGGCTGAAGGGGTGATTGGGTTGTTGAGTCGGGAAGCACTAGAGGTGTAGCCAGGATTGTCTAGCAAATGGAGCCTGATGCTAATGTAGTTGGGCCCACTGCACTGACAAAAATATCTGTAAATACCCACACAGCGCTGCTGAGTGGGCATTTACAGATTTTTGGTGGGCCTTGCCCCTCAGGCCCTACCCTGCCTACGCCTCTGTTCTCTCCCCCAGGGCAAAGAGTGGGAAAGGCTTGCTACAGCAAGAGTCTATCAAATCTTTCACTTTTGAGAGCAGAGTGTTTACATTTAAAAATCTTGAACAAGCAGCAATACCAAAGCATACAGTAGTAGTGGACAGAAGACTGCCCTGCACATATCAGTACACCCCAATGACAAAGGCAAAGATTTAACTGACCTGCTTAGCTATTAGTGGGTGACACCTCACAATGAGTATCATCTCTCCGTGAAGCAAAACATCCTCTGAATTGGGGTGAAAGACAGATCTAATGTGCCAAAGGAAGGCAACATGGAAATTCAGTGTTCTGCCCTCAGGAAGGAGGGTCGACAGCCCAATGGGTTAATGCACCTACTGCAGCCTCCTATGTGTAGCCTGTAGGCGACACATTCAGTTGCTGGTGAGATGCTGATAAGGTTTGCTTGCTATGCAGGGGCCGGGGGTCACCTCACAGCGCCTCGAGAAGGTGTCCTGTTTGAGTCCCTGTGCAAATATCTTCTCAACCATGACCCGTAGGTTACACTTTTCCCCTCGTTTTTTCCAGTCAGTTGGGGCCAGAGAGACAAGCTTTTCTATGGGCGTTACCAAGGCCAGAGTGCAGAAAACAAAGGCACAATTGTTAGTAGGAATGCAGGTATTGAAGGGGCATTAGCTGTTGGCTGATCGCACAGGGCAATTCATACCCATTTTCAAAAGAAAAAATAAATGTTTAAAAAAATAAAATAAAAAATGTCCCGCAGATTCCAGACATTGGATTAGAACTCAGGTCTCCAAAATTCCAAGACCAAGCACTTACCACTTGAGCCACTGGCGGATGTGCTTCTGAGAGTTGGTTTTGGGCCAATATATCTTTCTTCTGCATGCCCCTGCGAGCATACCCATTTGCATTGTGAAACATGTTCACTGAAGAAAATGAGGAAAGAACATCTGGCCCCCCAGCTCCACCAAATACCAGCTAACTGCAGTGGCTTAAAGGTTAAGTGCTTGCGTTACAGCGCTGGGGGCCTGGGTTCGAGTCCTGCTTTCGGCACTTAAACGGAATAGTGGGGTAATCTCCTTGTACAGTTGCTGTGAAACATAGCAGAGAAGTGGGACTGTGAAAGTGAGGGAGTGCAGGCTGAAGGAGGAAGGGGGGCAAGCTAAAGGAGGAGGTAGGGCAGGCAAAAGGGAGAGGGAGGGGTGGATGCAGTGGTCGTGTGGAGAGGAGGCGGGGTAGATCTAGAAGGGCATGGCGTAGGTTCCCTGGTAAAGGGAGGAAGAAAGAATAGAGGAGGCCAGGAAGTGCCCGCTAGTGCCGGATGAGGATAAAAATGTCAGCCCATTGTGGGGTCCATTCCATCTTCCCCTTCCTCAATGGCCCCTTTCCCCACATTAGAACCCTCCCTCCACTATTCAGGGCCCACTTTATCCCACCCACCCACTCACCCAGGCCGCTCCTCTTCTCCACAGCGACCCCTTCATCCAGCCCTACCTTCCCTTTTTGCCTACCCGGCCTCCTCCTTTATTTACTCTGCACTTCCTCTCCCCCACCTCTACAGTCCTGCCTCCTTTCCACCCTCCCTTTACCAGGGAACTCATTACATAACCACTGAACCTTTTAGAAGGACTGGGTCCCCTCAACTGATTACCCAACTACTCTGTTTCTGTGCCGAAAGCAGGACTCGAACCCAGGCCCCCAGTGCTGTAACACAAGTACTTAACCTCTAGGCCACTGCAGTTAGCTGGTGTTGGGTGGAGCGGGGGGCCAGATGGTCTATCCTCCTTGGCTCCAGTGAACATGTTTCACAACTGAAATGGTTATGCTCACGGGGGCATGCAGAAGAAAGATATATACGCCCAAAAGCTACCCTCAGAAGCACAGCCACCAATGGCTCAAGTAGTAAGTGCTTGGTCTTGGAATGCTGGAGACCTGAGTTCTAATCCAATGTCTGCAATCTCCTGGGCATGTTTTTTTTAATTAAAAAAATATATTTTTTAGTTGAAAATGGGTATGCATTGCCCTGAGCAATCAGCCAACAGCCAATGCCCCTTCAATACCTGCTTTCCTACTAGCAGTTGTGCCTTTGTTTTCTGCACTCTGGCCTAGGTAACACCCATACAAAAGTTTGTCTCTCTGGCCCCAGTTGCCTGGAAAAAAACGAGGGGAAAAGGTGTAATCTACGGGTCATGGTTGATACAATAATTGCCCTGGGACTCAAACAGGACACCTTCACGAGGTGCTATGAGGTGACCACCGGCCCCTGCATAGCAAGCAAACCTGTATCAGCATCTCACCAGCAACTGAATGTGTCGCCTGCAGGCTACACATAAGAGGCTGCAGTAGGTCCATTAACCCATCGGGCTGTGGACCCTCCTTCCTCTGAGAGCAGGAAACTGAATTTCCATGTTGTCTTCCTTTGGCACATTTGATCTATCTTTCAACCCAATTCAGAGGGTGTTTTGCTTCACGGAGAGATGATAATCATTGTGAGGTGTCAGCCACTAATAGCTAAGCAGGTCAGTTAAATCTTTGACTTTGTCATTGGGGTGTACTGATATGCGCTGGGCAGTCTTCTGTCCTGTGCTACTGTATGCATTCTTATTGCTGCTTGTTCACGATTCCTAAATGTAAACATTGAAAGATTTGAAAGACTCTTGATGCACCAAGCACTTCCCACTCTTTGCCCTGGGGGTGAGAGGGCTGCTTTCGGCCTTCAACACCCTCAATTATGGAGTGGCCGGCTCCACCACTGAGAATGAGGGGCTAATCCTGGTCGGAAACGGGCAGAGGTCTGCGCCCTGCGTCCTCCACGCGTCCCTAACGCTCCCAAACGCGACCACAGCCCTTACGGGCACAGCCCTATGTCGGTGCAGCCTCTATGGTGCAGCCACCCAGGTAGCTTAGGGTTAGGATATGTGCTCTTCAACATAAGCCTGGCCAACCAGGCCCTGGAGAGTGTCACAGCATGCTCTGTAATCCCCTAGTGATGGTGGCCTTGGTGACGATGATCTTGCTGGAATACTGATGCCTTTTTTCCTCCCAGAAGCCCCAGAAGCCTATTGAAATGAAGGGGTGTGCACCTCTCACTGGCCTCTGTTTACCCTCTGGCTAACTGAAATTAGTTCTGGGCTTTCCAGGCAAATGTATCCATTCGGGAGAGAGCTAGGAATAGGAAGGCTCTTTCTGCAGGCTCGGTGGGGAAGAGTCAGAGAGCTACATGCCTGAGGCATCTTTCTTCCTCCTTTGCTCATTGTGTTCCCTAACTTCTAACTCTCTGCCAGGCCAGGCCCTGTTTCTTTTACTGCCAACCCCCCCTAACCCCTCGTCTTCCACCTACTTCCCGCTCTATTATGCCTTCTCCTTTTCTGCTCTCTTCTGTGGCCCTTTGAAAATGAATGCAGGCCTAGCTAAGCCTCATGAAGGAAATCTACCAACAAAAGATGCATTCCTTGCTTATGGGAGGTGCTGTGAGACGAGCAAGAAGGGCTGAAGGGGTGATTGGGTTGTTGAGTCGGGAAGCACTAGAGGTGTAGCCAGGATTGTCTAGCAAATGGAGCCTGATGCTAATGTAGTTGGGCCCACTGCACTGACAAAAATATCTGTAAATACCCACACAGCGCTGCTGAGTGGGCATTTACAGATTTTTGGTGGGCCTTGCCCCTCAGGCCCTACCCTGCCTACGCCTCTGTTCTCTCCCCCAGGGCAAAGAGTGGGAAAGGCTCGCTACAGCAAGAGTCTATCAAATCTTTCACTTTTGAGAGCAGAGTGTTTACATTTAAAAATCTTGAACAAGCAGCAATACCAAAGCATACAGTAGTAGTGGACAGAAGACTGCCCTGCACATATCAGTACACCCCAATGACAAAGGCAAAGATTTAACTGACCTGCTTAGCTATTAGTGGGTGACACCTCACAATGAGTATCATCTCTCCGTGAAGCAAAACATCCTCTGAATTGGGGTGAAAGACAGATCTAATGTGCCAAAGGAAGGCAACATGGAAATTCAGTGTTCTGCCCTCAGGAAGGAGGGTCGACAGCCCAATGGGTTAATGCACCTACTGCAGCCTCCTATGTGTAGCCTGTAGGCGACACATTCAGTTGCTGGTGAGATGCTGATAAGGTTTGCTTGCTATGCAGGGGCCGGGGGTCACCTCACAGCGCCTCGAGAAGGTGTCCTGTTTGAGTCCCTGTGCAAATATCTTCTCAACCATGACCCGTAGGTTACACTTTTCCCCTCGTTTTTTCCAGTCAGTTGGGGCCAGAGAGACAAGCTTTTCTATGGGCGTTACCAAGGCCAGAGTGCAGAAAACAAAGGCACAATTGTTAGTAGGAATGCAGGTATTGAAGGGGCATTAGCTGTTGGCTGATCGCACAGGGCAATTCATACCCATTTTCAAAAGAAAAAATAAATGTTTAAAAAAATAAAATAAAAAATGTCCCGCAGATTCCAGACATTGGATTAGAACTCAGGTCTCCAAAATTCCAAGACCAAGCACTTACCACTTGAGCCACTGGCGGATGTGCTTCTGAGAGTTGGTTTTGGGCCAATATATCTTTCTTCTGCATGCCCCTGCGAGCATACCCATTTGCATTGTGAAACATGTTCACTGAAGAAAATGAGGAAAGAACATCTGGCCCCCCAGCTCCACCAAATACCAGCTAACTGCAGTGGCTTAGAGGTTAAGTGCTTGCGTTACAGCGCTGGGGGCCTGGGTTCGAGTCCTGCTTTCGGCACTTAAACGGAATAGTGGGGTAATCTCCTTGTACAGTTGCTGTGAAACATAGCAGAGAAGTGGGACTGTGAAAGTGAGGGAGTGCAGGTTGAAGGAGGAAGGGGGGCAAGCTAAAGGAGGAGGTAGGGCAGGCAAAAGGGAGAGGGAGGGGTGGATGCAGTGGTCGTGTGGAGAGGAGGCGGGGTAGATCTAGAAGGGCATGGCGTAGGTTCCCTGGTAAAGGGAGGAAGAAAGAATAGAGGAGGCCAGGAAGTGCCCGCTAGTGCCGGATGAGGATAAAAATGTCAGCCCATTGTGGGGTCCATTCCATCTTCCCCTTCCTCAATGGCCCCTTTCCCCACATTAGAACCCTCCCTCCACTATTCAGGGCCCACTTTATCCCACCCCCCCCACTCACCCAGGCCGCTCCTCTTCTCCACAGCGACCCCTTCATCCAGCCCTACCTTCCCTTTTTGCCTACCCGGCCTCCTCCTTTATTTACTCTGCACTTCCTCTCCCCCACCTCTACAGTCCTGCCTCCTTTCCACCCTCCCTTTACCAGGGAACTCATTACATAACCACTGAACCTTTTAGAAGGACTGGGTCCCCTCAACTGATTACCCAACTACTCTGTTTCTGTGCCGAAAGCAGGACTCGAACCCAGGCCCCCAGTGCTGTAACACAAGTACCTAACCTCTAGGCCACTGCAGTTAGCTGGTGTTGGGTGGAGCGGGGGGCCAGATGGTCTATCCTCCTTGGCTCCAGTGAACATGTTTCACAACTGAAATGGTTATGCTCACGGGGGCATGCAGAAGAAAGATATATACGCCCAAAAGCTACCCTCAGAAGCACAGCCACCAATGGCTCAAGTAGTAAGTGCTTGGTCTTGGAATGCTGGAGACCTGAGTTCTAATCCAATGTCTGCAATCTCCTGGGCATGTTTTTTTTAATTAAAAAAATATATTTTTTAGTTGAAAATGGGTATGCATTGCCCTGAGCAATCAGCCAACAGCCAATGCCCCTTCAATACCTGCTTTCCTACTAGCAGTTGTGCCTTTGTTTTCTGCACTCTGGCCTAGGTAACACCCATACAAAAGTTTGTCTCTCTGGCCCCAGTTGCCTGGAAAAAAACGAGGGGAAAAGGTGTAATCTACGGGTCATGGTTGATACAATAATTGCCCTGGGACTCAAACAGGACACCTTCACGAGGTGCTATGAGGTGACCACCGGCCCCTGCATAGCAAGCAAACCTGTATCAGCATCTCACCAGCAACTGAATGTGTCGCCTGCAGGCTACACATAAGAGGCTGCAGTAGGTGCATTAACCCATCGGGCTGTGGACCCTCCTTCCTCTGAGAGCAGGAAACTGAATTTCCATGTTGCCTTCCTTTGGCACATTTGATCTATCTTTCAACCCAATTCAGAGGGTGTTTTGCTTCACGGAGAGATGATAATCATTGTGAGGTGTCAGCCACTAATAGCTAAGCAGGTCAGTTAAATCTTTGACTTTGTCATTGGGGTGTACTGATATGCGCTGGGCAGTCTTCTGTCCTGTGCTACTGTATGCATTCTTATTGCTGCTTGTTCACGATTCCTAAATGTAAACATTGAAAGATTTGAAAGACTCTTGATGCACCAAGCACTTCCCACTCTTTGCCCTGGGGGTGAGAGGGCTGCTTTCGGCCTTCAACACCCTCAATTATGGAGTGGCCGGCTCCACCACTGAGAATGAGGGGCTAATCCTGGTCGGAAACGGGCAGAGGTCTGCGCCCTGCGTCCTCCACGCGTCCCTAACGCTCCCAAACGCGACCACAGCCCTTACGGGCACAGCCCTATGTCGGTGCAGCCTCTATGGTGCAGCCACCCAGGTAGCTTAGGGTTAGGATATGTGCTCTTCAACATAAGCCTGGCCAACCAGGCCCTGGAGAGTGTCACAGCATGCTCTGTAATCCCCTAGTGATGGTGGCCTTGGTGACGATGATCTTGCTGGAATACTGATGCCTTTTTTCCTCCCAGAAGCCCCAGAAGCCTATTGAAATGAAGGGGTGTGCACCTCTCACTGGCCTCTGTTTACCCTCTGGCTAACTGAAATTAGTTCTGGGCTTTCCAGGCAAATGTATCCATTCGGGAGAGAGCTAGGAATAGGAAGGCTCTTTCTGCAGGCTTGGTGGGGAAGAGTCAGAGAGCTACATGCCTGGGGCATCTTTCTTCCTCCTTTGCTCATTGTGTTCCCTAACTTCTAACTCTCTGCCAGGCCAGGCCCTGTTTCTTTTACTGCCAACCCCCCCTAACCCCTCGTCTTCCACCTACTTCCCGCTCTATTATGCCTTCTCCTTTTCTGCTCTCTTCTGTGGCCCTTTGAAAATGAATGCAGGCCTAGCTAAGCCTCATGAAGGAAATCTACCAACAAAAGATGCATTCCTTGCTTATGGGAGGTGCTGTGAGACGAGCAAGAAGGGCTGAAGGGGTGATTGGGTTGTTGAGTCGGGAAGCACTAGAGGTGTAGCCAGGATTGTCTAGCAAATGGAGCCTGATGCTAATGTAGTTGGGCCCACTGCACTGACAAAAATATCTGTAAATACCCACACAGCGCTGCTGAGTGGGCATTTACAGATTTTTGGTGGGCCTTGCCCCTCAGGCCCTATCCTGCCTACGCCTCTGTTCTCTCCCCCAGGGCAAAGAGTGGGAAAGGCTCGCTACAGCAAGAGTCTATCAAATCTTTCACTTTTGAGAGCAGAGTGTTTACATTTAAAAATCTTGAACAAGCAGCAATACCAAAGCATACAGTAGTAGTGGACAGAAGACTGCCCTGCACATATCAGTACACCCCAATGACAAAGGCAAAGATTTAACTGACCTGCTTAGCTATTAGTGGGTGACACCTCACAATGAGTATCATCTCTCCGTGAAGCAAAACATCCTCTGAATTGGGGTGAAAGACAGATCTAATGTGCCAAAGGAAGGCAACATGGAAATTCAGTGTTCTGCCCTCAGGAAGGAGGGTCGACAGCCCAATGGGTTAATGCACCTACTGCAGCCTCCTATGTGTAGCCTGTAGGCGACACATTCAGTTGCTGGTGAGATGCTGATAAGGTTTGCTTGCTATGCAGGGGCCGGGGGTCACCTCACAGCGCCTCGAGAAGGTGTCCTGTTTGAGTCCCTGTGCAAATATCTTCTCAACCATGACCCGTAGGTTACACTTTTCCCCTCGTTTTTTCCAGTCAGTTGGGGCCAGAGAGACAAGCTTTTCTATGGGCGTTACCAAGGCCAGAGTGCAGAAAACAAAGGCACAATTGTTAGTAGGAATGCAGGTATTGAAGGGGCATTAGCTGTTGGCTGATCGCACAGGGCAATTCATACCCATTTTCAAAAGAAAAAATAAATGTTTTAAAAAATAAAATAAAAAATGCCCCGCAGATTCCAGACATTGGATTAGAACTCAGGTCTCCAAAATTCCAAGACCAAGCACTTACCACTTGAGCCACTGGCGGATGTGCTTCTGAGAGTTGGTTTTGGGCCAATATATCTTTCTTCTGCATGCCCCTGCGAGCATACCCATTTGCATTGTGAAACATGTTCACTGAAGAAAATGAGGAAAGAACATCTGGCCCCCCAGCTCCACCAAATACCAGCTAACTGCAGTGGCTTAGAGGTTAAGTGCTTGCGTTACAGCGCTGGGGGCCTGGGTTCGAGTCCTGCTTTCGGCACTTAAACGGAATAGTGGGGTAATCTCCTTGTACAGTTGCTGTGAAACATAGCAGAGAAGTGGGACTGTGAAAGTGAGGGAGTGCAGGCTGAAGGAGGAAGGGGGGCAAGCTAAAGGAGGAGGTAGGGCAGGCAAAAGGGAGAGGGAGGGGTGGATGCAGTGGTCGTGTGGAGAGGAGCCGGGGTAGATCTAGAAGGGCATGGCGTAGGTTCCCTGGTAAAGGGAGGAAGAAAGAATAGAGGAGGCCAGGAAGTGCCCGCTAGTGCCGGATGAGGATAAAAATGTCAGCCCATTCCATCTTCCCCTTCCTCAATGGCCCCTTTCCCCACATTAGAACCCTCCCTCCACTATTCAGGGCCCACTTTATCCCACCCCCCCCACTCACCCAGGCCGCTCCTCTTCTCCACAGCGACCCCTTCATCCAGCCCTACCTTCCCTTTTTGCCTACCCGGCCTCCTCCTTTATTTACTCTGCACTTCCTCTCCCCCACCTCTACAGTCCTGCCTCCTTTCCACCCTCCCTTTACCAGGGAACTCATTACATAACCACTGAACCTTTTAGAAGGACTGGGTCCCCTCAACTGATTACCCAACTACTCTGTTTCTGTGCCGAAAGCAGGACTCGAACCCAGGCCCCCAGTGCTGTAACACAAGTACTTAACCTCTAGGCCACTGCAGTTAGCTGGTGTTGGGTGGAGCGGGGGGCCAGATGGTCTATCCTCCTTGGCTCCAGTGAACATGTTTCACAACTGAAATGGTTATGCTCACGGGGGCATGCAGAAGAAAGATATATACGCCCAAAAGCTACCCTCAGAAGCACAGCCACCAATGGCTCAAGTAGTAAGTGCTTGGTCTTGGAATGCTGGAGACCTGAGTTCTAATCCAATGTCTGCAATCTCCTGGGCATGTTTTTTTTAATTAAAAAAATATATTCTTTAGTTGAAAATGGGTATGCATTGCCCTGAGCAATCAGCCAACAGCCAATGCCCCTTCAATACCTGCTTTCCTACTAGCAGTTGTGCCTTTGTTTTCTGCACTCTGGCCTAGGTAACACCCATACAAAAGTTTGTCTCTCTGGCCCCAGTTGCCTGGAAAAAAACGAGGGGAAAAGGTGTAATCTACGGGTCATGGTTGATACAATAATTGCCCTGGGACTCAAACAGGACACCTTCACGAGGTGCTATGAGGTGACCACCGGCCCCTGCATAGCAAGCAAACCTGTATCAGCATCTCACCAGCAACTGAATGTGTCGCCTGCAGGCTACACATAAGAGGCTGCAGTAGGTGCATTAACCCATCGGGCTGTGGACCCTCCTTCCTCTGAGAGCAGGAAACTGAATTTCCATGTTGCCTTCCTTTGGCACATTTGATCTATCTTTCAACCCAATTCAGAGGGTGTTTTGCTTCACGGAGAGATGATAATCATTGTGAGGTGTCAGCCACTAATAGCTAAGCAGGTCAGTTAAATCTTTGACTTTGTCATTGGGGTGTACTGATATGCGCTGGGCAGTCTTCTGTCCTGTGCTACTGTATGCATTCTTATTGCTGCTTGTTCACGATTCCTAAATGTAAACATTGAAAGATTTGAAAGACTCTTGATGCACCAAGCACTTCCCACTCTTTGCCCTGGGGGTGAGAGGGCTGCTTTCGGCCTTCAACACCCTCAATTATGGAGTGGCCGGCTCCACCACTGAGAATGAGGGGCTAATCCTGGTCGGAAACGGGCAGAGGTCTGCGCCCTGCGTCCTCCACGCGTCCCTAACGCTCCCAAACGCGACCACAGCCCTTACGGGCACAGCCCTATGTCGGTGCAGCCTCTATGGTGCAGCCACCCAGGTAGCTTAGGGTTAGGATATGTGCTCTTCAACATAAGCCTGGCCAACCAGGCCCTGGAGAGTGTCACAGCATGCTCTGTAATCCCCTAGTGATGGTGGCCTTGGTGACGATGATCTTGCTGGAATACTGATGCCTTTTTTCCTCCCAGAAGCCCCAGAAGCCTATTGAAATGAAGGGGTGTGCACCTCTCACTGGCCTCTGTTTACCCTCTGGCTAACTGAAATTAGTTCTGGGCTTTCCAGGCAAATGTATCCATTCGGGAGAGAGCTAGGAATAGGAAGGCTCTTTCTGCAGGCTTGGTGGGGAAGAGTCAGAGAGCTACATGCCTGGGGCATCTTTCTTCCTCCTTTGCTCATTGTGTTCCCTAACTTCTAACTCTCTGCCAGGCCAGGCCCTGTTTCTTTTACTGCCAACCCCCCCTAACCCCTCGTCTTCCACCTACTTCCCGCTCTATTATGCCTTCTCCTTTTCTGCTCTCTTCTGTGGCCCTTTGAAAATGAATGCAGGCCTAGCTAAGCCTCATGAAGGAAATCTACCAACAAAAGATGCATTCCTTGCTTATGGGAGGTGCTGTGAGACGAGCAAGAAGGGCTGAAGGGGTGATTGGGTTGTTGAGTCGGGAAGCACTAGAGGTGTAGCCAGGATTGTCTAGCAAATGGAGCCTGATGCTAATGTAGTTGGGCCCACTGCACTGACAAAAATATCTGTAAATACCCACACAGCGCTGCTGAGTGGGCATTTACAGATTTTTGGTGGGCCTTGCCCCTCAGGCCCTATCCTGCCTACGCCTCTGTTCTCTCCCCCAGGGCAAAGAGTGGGAAAGGCTCGCTACAGCAAGAGTCTATCAAATCTTTCACTTTTGAGAGCAGAGTGTTTACATTTAAAAATCTTGAACAAGCAGCAATACCAAAGCATACAGTAGTAGTGGACAGAAGACTGCCCTGCACATATCAGTACACCCCAATGACAAAGGCAAAGATTTAACTGACCTGCTTAGCTATTAGTGGGTGACACCTCACAATGAGTATCATCTCTCCGTGAAGCAAAACATCCTCTGAATTGGGGTGAAAGACAGATCTAATGTGCCAAAGGAAGGCAACATGGAAATTCAGTGTTCTGCCCTCAGGAAGGAGGGTCGACAGCCCAATGGGTTAATGCACCTACTGCAGCCTCCTATGTGTAGCCTGTAGGCGACACATTCAGTTGCTGGTGAGATGCTGATAAGGTTTGCTTGCTATGCAGGGGCCGGGGGTCACCTCACAGCGCCTCGAGAAGGTGTCCTGTTTGAGTCCCTGTGCAAATATCTTCTCAACCATGACCCGTAGGTTACACTTTTCCCCTCGTTTTTTCCAGTCAGTTGGGGCCAGAGAGACAAGCTTTTCTATGGGCGTTACCAAGGCCAGAGTGCAGAAAACAAAGGCACAATTGTTAGTAGGAATGCAGGTATTGAAGGGGCATTAGCTGTTGGCTGATCGCACAGGGCAATTCATACCCATTTTCAAAAGAAAAAATAAATGTTTTAAAAAATAAAATAAAAAATGCCCCGCAGATTCCAGACATTGGATTAGAACTCAGGTCTCCAAAATTCCAAGACCAAGCACTTACCACTTGAGCCACTGGCGGATGTGCTTCTGAGAGTTGGTTTTGGGCCAATATATCTTTCTTCTGCATGCCCCTGCGAGCATACCCATTTGCATTGTGAAACATGTTCACTGAAGAAAATGAGGAAAGAACATCTGGCCCCCCAGCTCCACCAAATACCAGCTAACTGCAGTGGCTTAGAGGTTAAGTGCTTGCGTTACAGCGCTGGGGGCCTGGGTTCGAGTCCTGCTTTCGGCACTTAAACGGAATAGTGGGGTAATCTCCTTGTACAGTTGCTGTGAAACATAGCAGAGAAGTGGGACTGTGAAAGTGAGGGAGTGCAGGCTGAAGGAGGAAGGGGGGCAAGCTAAAGGAGGAGGTAGGGCAGGCAAAAGGGAGAGGGAGGGGTGGATGCAGTGGTCGTGTGGAGAGGAGCCGGGGTAGATCTAGAAGGGCATGGCGTAGGTTCCCTGGTAAAGGGAGGAAGAAAGAATAGAGGAGGCCAGGAAGTGCCCGCTAGTGCCGGATGAGGATAAAAATGTCAGCCCATTCCATCTTCCCCTTCCTCAATGGCCCCTTTCCCCACATTAGAACCCTCCCTCCACTATTCAGGGCCCACTTTATCCCACCCCCCCCACTCACCCAGGCCGCTCCTCTTCTCCACAGCGACCCCTTCATCCAGCCCTACCTTCCCTTTTTGCCTACCCGGCCTCCTCCTTTATTTACTCTGCACTTCCTCTCCCCCACCTCTACAGTCCTGCCTCCTTTCCACCCTCCCTTTACCAGGGAACTCATTACATAACCACTGAACCTTTTAGAAGGACTGGGTCCCCTCAACTGATTACCCAACTACTCTGTTTCTGTGCCGAAAGCAGGACTCGAACCCAGGCCCCCAGTGCTGTAACACAAGTACTTAACCTCTAGGCCACTGCAGTTAGCTGGTGTTGGGTGGAGCGGGGGGCCAGATGGTCTATCCTCCTTGGCTCCAGTGAACATGTTTCACAACTGAAATGGTTATGCTCACGGGGGCATGCAGAAGAAAGATATATACGCCCAAAAGCTACCCTCAGAAGCACAGCCACCAATGGCTCAAGTAGTAAGTGCTTGGTCTTGGAATGCTGGAGACCTGAGTTCTAATCCAATGTCTGCAATCTCCTGGGCATGTTTTTTTTAATTAAAAAAATATATTCTTTAGTTGAAAATGGGTATGCATTGCCCTGAGCAATCAGCCAACAGCCAATGCCCCTTCAATACCTGCTTTCCTACTAGCAGTTGTGCCTTTGTTTTCTGCACTCTGGCCTAGGTAACACCCATACAAAAGTTTGTCTCTCTGGCCCCAGTTGCCTGGAAAAAAACGAGGGGAAAAGGTGTAATCTACGGGTCATGGTTGATACAATAATTGCCCTGGGACTCAAACAGGACACCTTCACGAGGTGCTATGAGGTGACCACCGGCCCCTGCATAGCAAGCAAACCTGTATCAGCATCTCACCAGCAACTGAATGTGTCGCCTGCAGGCTACACATAAGAGGCTGCAGTAGGTGCATTAACCCATCGGGCTGTGGACCCTCCTTCCTCTGAGAGCAGGAAACTGAATTTCCATGTTGCCTTCCTTTGGCACATTTGATCTATCTTTCAACCCAATTCAGAGGGTGTTTTGCTTCACGGAGAGATGATAATCATTGTGAGGTGTCAGCCACTAATAGCTAAGCAGGTCAGTTAAATCTTTGACTTTGTCATTGGGGTGTACTGATATGCGCTGGGCAGTCTTCTGTCCTGTGCTACTGTATGCATTCTTATTGCTGCTTGTTCACGATTCCTAAATGTAAACATTGAAAGATTTGAAAGACTCTTGATGCACCAAGCACTTCCCACTCTTTGCCCTGGGGGTGAGAGGGCTGCTTTCGGCCTTCAACACCCTCAATTATGGAGTGGCCGGCTCCACCACTGAGAATGAGGGGCTAATCCTGGTCGGAAACGGGCAGAGGTCTGCGCCCTGCGTCCTCCACGCGTCCCTAACGCTCCCAAACGCGACCACAGCCCTTACGGGCACAGCCCTATGTCGGTGCAGCCTCTATGGTGCAGCCACCCAGGTAGCTTAGGGTTAGGATATGTGCTCTTCAACATAAGCCTGGCCAACCAGGCCCTGGAGAGTGTCACAGCATGCTCTGTAATCCCCTAGTGATGGTGGCCTTGGTGACGATGATCTTGCTGGAATACTGATGCCTTTTTTCCTCCCAGAAGCCCCAGAAGCCTATTGAAATGAAGGGGTGTGCACCTCTCACTGGCCTCTGTTTACCCTCTGGCTAACTGAAATTAGTTCTGGGCTTTCCAGGCAAATGTATCCATTCGGGAGAGAGCTAGGAATAGGAAGGCTCTTTCTGCAGGCTCGGTGGGGAAGAGTCAGAGAGCTACATGCCTGGGGCATCTTTCTTCCTCCTTTGCTCATTGTGTTCCCTAACTTCTAACTCTCTGCCAGGCCAGGCCCTGTTTCTTTTACTGCCAACCCCCCCTAACCCCTCGTCTTCCACCTACTTCCCGCTCTATTATGCCTTCTCCTTTTCTGCTCTCTTCTGTGGCCCTTTGAAAATGAATGCAGGCCTAGCTAAGCCTCATGAAGGAAATCTACCAACAAAAGATGCATTCCTTGCTTATGGGAGGTGCTGTGAGACGAGCAAGAAGGGCTGAAGGGGTGATTGGGTTGTTGAGTCGGGAAGCACTAGAGGTGTAGCCAGGATTGTCTAGCAAATGGAGCCTGATGCTAATGTAGTTGGGCCCACTGCACTGACAAAAATATCTGTAAATACCCACACAGCGCTGCTGAGTGGGCATTTACAGATTTTTGGTGGGCCTTGCCCCTCAGGCCCTATCCTGCCTACGCCTCTGTTCTCTCCCCCAGGGCAAAGAGTGGGAAAGGCTCGCTACAGCAAGAGTCTATCAAATCTTTCACTTTTGAGAGCAGAGTGTTTACATTTAAAAATCTTGAACAAGCAGCAATACCAAAGCATACAGTAGTAGTGGACAGAAGACTGCCCTGCACATATCAGTACACCCCAATGACAAAGGCAAAGATTTAACTGACCTGCTTAGCTATTAGTGGGTGACACCTCACAATGAGTATCATCTCTCCGTGAAGCAAAACATCCTCTGAATTGGGGTGAAAGACAGATCTAATGTGCCAAAGGAAGGCAACATGGAAATTCAGTGTTCTGCCCTCAGGAAGGAGGGTCGACAGCCCAATGGGTTAATGCACCTACTGCAGCCTCCTATGTGTAGCCTGTAGGCGACACATTCAGTTGCTGGTGAGATGCTGATAAGGTTTGCTTGCTATGCAGGGGCCGGGGGTCACCTCACAGCGCCTCGAGAAGGTGTCCTGTTTGAGTCCCTGTGCAAATATCTTCTCAACCATGACCCGTAGGTTACACTTTTCCCCTCGTTTTTTCCAGTCAGTTGGGGCCAGAGAGACAAGCTTTTCTATGGGCGTTACCAAGGCCAGAGTGCAGAAAACAAAGGCACAATTGTTAGTAGGAATGCAGGTATTGAAGGGGCATTAGCTGTTGGCTGATCGCACAGGGCAATTCATACCCATTTTCAAAAGAAAAAATAAATGTTTTAAAAAATAAAATAAAAAATGCCCCGCAGATTCCAGACATTGGATTAGAACTCAGGTCTCCAAAATTCCAAGACCAAGCACTTACCACTTGAGCCACTGGCGGATGTGCTTCTGAGAGTTGGTTTTGGGCCAATATATCTTTCTTCTGCATGCCCCTGCGAGCATACCCATTTGCATTGTGAAACATGTTCACTGAAGAAAATGAGGAAAGAACATCTGGCCCCCCAGCTCCACCAAATACCAGCTAACTGCAGTGGCTTAGAGGTTAAGTGCTTGCGTTACAGCGCTGGGGGCCTGGGTTCGAGTCCTGCTTTCGGCACTTAAACGGAATAGTGGGGTAATCTCCTTGTACAGTTGCTGTGAAACATAGCAGAGAAGTGGGACTGTGAAAGTGAGGGAGTGCAGGCTGAAGGAGGAAGGGGGGCAAGCTAAAGGAGGAGGTAGGGCAGGCAAAAGGGAGAGGGAGGGGTGGATGCAGTGGTCGTGTGGAGAGGAGCCGGGGTAGATCTAGAAGGGCATGGCGTAGGTTCCCTGGTAAAGGGAGGAAGAAAGAATAGAGGAGGCCAGGAAGTGCCCGCTAGTGCCGGATGAGGATAAAAATGTCAGCCCATTCCATCTTCCCCTTCCTCAATGGCCCCTTTCCCCACATTAGAACCCTCCCTTCACTATTCAGGGCCCACTTTATCCCACCCCCCCCACTCACCCAGGCCGCTCCTCTTCTCCACAGCGACCCCTTCATCCAGCCCTACCTTCCCTTTTTGCCTACCCGGCCTCCTCCTTTATTTACTCTGCACTTCCTCTCCCCCACCTCTACAGTCCTGCCTCCTTTCCACCCTCCCTTTACCAGGGAACTCATTACATAACCACTGAACCTTTTAGAAGGACTGGGTCCCCTCAACTGATTACCCAACTACTCTGTTTCTGTGCCGAAAGCAGGACTCGAACCCAGGCCCCCAGTGCTGTAACACAAGTACTTAACCTCTAGGCCACTGCAGTTAGCTGGTGTTGGGTGGAGCGGGGGGCCAGATGGTCTATCCTCCTTGGCTCCAGTGAACATGTTTCACAACTGAAATGGTTATGCTCACGGGGGCATGCAGAAGAAAGATATATACGCCCAAAAGCTACCCTCAGAAGCACAGCCACCAATGGCTCAAGTAGTAAGTGCTTGGTCTTGGAATGCTGGAGACCTGAGTTCTAATCCAATGTCTGCAATCTCCTGGGCATGTTTTTTTTAATTAAAAAAATATATTTTTTAGTTGAAAATGGGTATGCATTGCCCTGAGCAATCAGCCAACAGCCAATGCCCCTTCAATACCTGCTTTCCTACTAGCAGTTGTGCCTTTGTTTTCTGCACTCTGGCCTAGGTAACACCCATACAAAAGTTTGTCTCTCTGGCCCCAGTTGCCTGGAAAAAAACGAGGGGAAAAGGTGTAATCTACGGGTCATGGTTGATACAATAATTGCCCTGGGACTCAAACAGGACACCTTCACGAGGTGCTATGAGGTGACCACCGGCCCCTGCATAGCAAGCAAACCTGTATCAGCATCTCACCAGCAACTGAATGTGTCGCCTGCAGGCTACACATAAGAGGCTGCAGTAGGTGCATTAACCCATCGGGCTGTGGACCCTCCTTCCTCTGAGAGCAGGAAACTGAATTTCCATGTTGCCTTCCTTTGGCACATTTGATCTATCTTTCAACCCAATTCAGAGGGTGTTTTGCTTCACGGAGAGATGATAATCATTGTGAGGTGTCAGCCACTAATAGCTAAGCAGGTCAGTTAAATCTTTGACTTTGTCATTGGGGTGTACTGATATGCGCTGGGCAGTCTTCTGTCCTGTGCTACTGTATGCATTCTTATTGCTGCTTGTTCACGATTCCTAAATGTAAACATTGAAAGATTTGAAAGACTCTTGATGCACCAAGCACTTCCCACTCTTTGCCCTGGGGGTGAGAGGGCTGCTTTCGGCCTTCAACACCCTCAATTATGGAGTGGCCGGCTCCACCACTGAGAATGAGGGGCTAATCCTGGTCGGAAACGGGCAGAGGTCTGCGCCCTGCGTCCTCCACGCGTCCCTAACGCTCCCAAACGCGACCACAGCCCTTACGGGCACAGCCCTATGTCGGTGCAGCCTCTATGGTGCAGCCACCCAGGTAGCTTAGGGTTAGGATATGTGCTCTTCAACATAAGCCTGGCCAACCAGGCCCTGGAGAGTGTCACAGCATGCTCTGTAATCCCCTAGTGATGGTGGCCTTGGTGACGATGATCTTGCTGGAATACTGATGCCTTTTTTCCTCCCAGAAGCCCCAGAAGCCTATTGAAATGAAGGGGTGTGCACCTCTCACTGGCCTCTGTTTACCCTCTGGCTAACTGAAATTAGTTCTGGGCTTTCCAGGCAAATGTATCCATTCGGGAGAGAGCTAGGAATAGGAAGGCTCTTTCTGCAGGCTCGGTGGGGAAGAGTCAGAGAGCTACATGCCTGAGGCATCTTTCTTCCTCCTTTGCTCATTGTGTTCCCTAACTTCTAACTCTCTGCCAGGCCAGGCCCTGTTTCTTTTACTGCCAACCCCCCCTAACCCCTCGTCTTCCACCTACTTCCCGCTCTATTATGCCTTCTCCTTTTCTGCTCTCTTCTGTGGCCCTTTGAAAATGAATGCAGGCCTAGCTAAGCCTCATGAAGGAAATCTACCAACAAAAGATGCATTCCTTGCTTATGGGAGGTGCTGTGAGACGAGCAAGAAGGGCTGAAGGGGTGATTGGGTTGTTGAGTCGGGAAGCACTAGAGGTGTAGCCAGGATTGTCTAGCAAATGGAGCCTGATGCTAATGTAGTTGGGCCCACTGCACTGACAAAAATATCTGTAAATACCCACACAGCGCTGCTGAGTGGGCATTTACAGATTTTTGGTGGGCCTTGCCCCTCAGGCCCTACCCTGCCTACGCCTCTGTTCTCTCCCCCAGGGCAAAGAGTGGGAAAGGCTCGCTACAGCAAGAGTCTATCAAATCTTTCACTTTTGAGAGCAGAGTGTTTACATTTAAAAATCTTGAACAAGCAGCAATACCAAAGCATACAGTAGTAGTGGACAGAAGACTGCCCTGCACATATCAGTACACCCCAATGACAAAGGCAAAGATTTAACTGACCTGCTTAGCTATTAGTGGGTGACACCTCACAATGAGTATCATCTCTCCGTGAAGCAAAACATCCTCTGAATTGGGGTGAAAGACAGATCTAATGTGCCAAAGGAAGGCAACATGGAAATTCAGTGTTCTGCCCTCAGGAAGGAGGGTCGACAGCCCAATGGGTTAATGCACCTACTGCAGCCTCCTATGTGTAGCCTGTAGGCGACACATTCAGTTGCTGGTGAGATGCTGATAAGGTTTGCTTGCTATGCAGGGGCCGGGGGTCACCTCACAGCGCCTCGAGAAGGTGTCCTGTTTGAGTCCCTGTGCAAATATCTTCTCAACCATGACCCGTAGGTTACACTTTTCCCCTCGTTTTTTCCAGTCAGTTGGGGCCAGAGAGACAAGCTTTTCTATGGGCGTTACCAAGGCCAGAGTGCAGAAAACAAAGGCACAATTGTTAGTAGGAATGCAGGTATTGAAGGGGCATTAGCTGTTGGCTGATCGCACAGGGCAATTCATACCCATTTTCAAAAGAAAAAATAAATGTTTTAAAAAATAAAATAAAAAATGCCCCGCAGATTCCAGACATTGGATTAGAACTCAGGTCTCCAAAATTCCAAGACCAAGCACTTACCACTTGAGCCACTGGCGGATGTGCTTCTGAGAGTTGGTTTTGGGCCAATATATCTTTCTTCTGCATGCCCCTGCGAGCATACCCATTTGCATTGTGAAACATGTTCACTGAAGAAAATGAGGAAAGAACATCTGGCCCCCCAGCTCCACCAAATACCAGCTAACTGCAGTGGCTTAGAGGTTAAGTGCTTGCGTTACAGCGCTGGGGGCCTGGGTTCGAGTCCTGCTTTCGGCACTTAAACGGAATAGTGGGGTAATCTCCTTGTACAGTTGCTGTGAAACATAGCAGAGAAGTGGGACTGTGAAAGTGAGGGAGTGCAGGCTGAAGGAGGAAGGGGGGCAAGCTAAAGGAGGAGGTAGGGCAGGCAAAAGGGAGAGGGAGGGGTGGATGCAGTGGTCGTGTGGAGAGGAGGCGGGGTAGATCTAGAAGGGCATGGCGTAGGTTCCCTGGTAAAGGGAGGAAGAAAGAATAGAGGAGGCCAGGAAGTGCCCGCTAGTGCCGGATGAGGATAAAAATGTCAGCCCATTGTGGGGTCCATTCCATCTTCCCCTTCCTCAATGGCCCCTTTCCCCACATTAGAACCCTCCCTCCACTATTCAGGGCCCACTTTATCCCACCCCCCCCCACTCACCCAGGCCGCTCCTCTTCTCCACAGCGACCCCTTCATCCAGCCCTACCTTCCCTTTTTGCCTACCCGGCCTCCTCCTTTATTTACTCTGCACTTCCTCTCCCCCACCTCTACAGTCCTGCCTCCTTTCCACCCTCCCTTTACCAGGGAACTCATTACATAACCACTGAACCTTTTAGAAGGACTTGGTCCCCTCAACTGATTACCCAACTACTCTGTTTCTGTGCCGAAAGCAGGACTCGAACCCAGGCCCCCAGTGCTGTAACACAAGTACTTAACCTCTAGGCCACTGCAGTTAGCTGGTGTTGGGTGGAGCGGGGGGCCAGATGGTCTATCCTCCTTGGCTCCAGTGAACATGTTTCACAACTGAAATGGTTATGCTCACGGGGGCATGCAGAAGAAAGATATATACGCCCAAAAGCTACCCTCAGAAGCACAGCCACCAATGGCTCAAGTAGTAAGTGCTTGGTCTTGGAATGCTGGAGACCTGAGTTCTAATCCAATGTCTGCAATCTCCTGGGCATGTTTTTTTTAATTAAAAAAATATATTTTTTAGTTGAAAATGGGTATGCATTGCCCTGAGCAATCAGCCAACAGCCAATGCCCCTTCAATACCTGCTTTCCTACTAGCAGTTGTGCCTTTGTTTTCTGCACTCTGGCCTAGGTAACACCCATACAAAAGTTTGTCTCTCTGGCCCCAGTTGCCTGGAAAAAAACGAGGGGAAAAGGTGTAATCTACGGGTCATGGTTGATACAATAATTGCCCTGGGACTCAAACAGGACACCTTCACGAGGTGCTATGAGGTGACCACCGGCCCCTGCATAGCAAGCAAACCTGTATCAGCATCTCACCAGCAACTGAATGTGTCGCCTGCAGGCTACACATAAGAGGCTGCAGTAGGTGCATTAACCCATCGGGCTGTGGACCCTCCTTCCTCTGAGAGCAGGAAACTGAATTTCCATGTTGCCTTCCTTTGGCACATTTGATCTATCTTTCAACCCAATTCAGAGGGTGTTTTGCTTCACGGAGAGATGATAATCATTGTGAGGTGTCAGCCACTAATAGCTAAGCAGGTCAGTTAAATCTTTGACTTTGTCATTGGGGTGTACTGATATGCGCTGGGCAGTCTTCTGTCCTGTGCTACTGTATGCATTCTTATTGCTGCTTGTTCACGATTCCTAAATGTAAACATTGAAAGATTTGAAAGACTCTTGATGCACCAAGCACTTCCCACTCTTTGCCCTGGGGGTGAGAGGGCTGCTTTCGGCCTTCAACACCCTCAATTATGGAGTGGCCGGCTCCACCACTGAGAATGAGGGGCTAATCCTGGTCGGAAACGGGCAGAGGTCTGCGCCCTGCGTCCTCCACGCGTCCCTAACGCTCCCAAACGCGACCACAGCCCTTACGGGCACAGCCCTATGTCGGTGCAGCCTCTATGGTGCAGCCACCCAGGTAGCTTAGGGTTAGGATATGTGCTCTTCAACATAAGCCTGGCCAACCAGGCCCTGGAGAGTGTCACAGCATGCTCTGTAATCCCCTAGTGATGGTGGCCTTGGTGACGATGATCTTGCTGGAATACTGATGCCTTTTTTCCTCCCAGAAGCCCCAGAAGCCTATTGAAATGAAGGGGTGTGCACCTCTCACTGGCCTCTGTTTACCCTCTGGCTAACTGAAATTAGTTCTGGGCTTTCCAGGCAAATGTATCCATTCGGGAGAGAGCTAGGAATAGGAAGGCTCTTTCTGCAGGCTCGGTGGGGAAGAGTCAGAGAGCTACATGCCTGAGGCATCTTTCTTCCTCCTTTGCTCATTGTGTTCCCTAACTTCTAACTCTCTGCCAGGCCAGGCCCTGTTTCTTTTACTGCCAACCCCCCCTAACCCCTCGTCTTCCACCTACTTCCCGCTCTATTATGCCTTCTCCTTTTCTGCTCTCTTCTGTGGCCCTTTGAAAATGAATGCAGGCCTAGCTAAGCCTCATGAAGGAAATCTACCAACAAAAGATGCATTCCTTGCTTATGGGAGGTGCTGTGAGACGAGCAAGAAGGGCTGAAGGGGTGATTGGGTTGTTGAGTCGGGAAGCACTAGAGGTGTAGCCAGGATTGTCTAGCAAATGGAGCCTGATGCTAATGTAGTTGGGCCCACTGCACTGACAAAAATATCTGTAAATACCCACACAGCGCTGCTGAGTGGGCATTTACAGATTTTTGGTGGGCCTTGCCCCTCAGGCCCTACCCTGCCTACGCCTCTGTTCTCTCCCCCAGGGCAAAGAGTGGGAAAGGCTCGCTACAGCAAGAGTCTATCAAATCTTTCACTTTTGAGAGCAGAGTGTTTACATTTAAAAATCTTGAACAAGCAGCAATACCAAAGCATACAGTAGTAGTGGACAGAAGACTGCCCTGCACATATCAGTACACCCCAATGACAAAGGCAAAGATTTAACTGACCTGCTTAGCTATTAGTGGGTGACACCTCACAATGAGTATCATCTCTCCGTGAAGCAAAACATCCTCTGAATTGGGGTGAAAGACAGATCTAATGTGCCAAAGGAAGGCAACATGGAAATTCAGTGTTCTGCCCTCAGGAAGGAGGGTCGACAGCCCAATGCGTTAATGCACCTACTGCAGCCTCCTATGTGTAGCCTGTAGGCGACACATTCAGTTGCTGGTGAGATGCTGATAAGGTTTGCTTGCTATGCAGGGGCCGGGGGTCACCTCACAGCGCCTCGAGAAGGTGTCCTGTTTGAGTCCCTGTGCAAATATCTTCTCAACCATGACCCGTAGGTAACACTTTTCCCCTCGTTTTTTCCAGTCAGTTGGGGCCAGAGAGACAAGCTTTTCTATGGGCGTTACCAAGGCCAGAGTGCAGAAAACAAAGGCACAATTGTTAGTAGGAATGCAGGTATTGAAGGGGCATTAGCTGTTGGCTGATCGCACAGGGCAATTCATACCCATTTTCAAAAGAAAAATAAATGTTTTAAAAAATAAAATAAAAAATGCCCCGCAGATTCCAGACATTGGATTAGAACTCAGGTCTCCAAAATTCCAAGACCAAGCACTTACCACTTGAGCCACTGGCGGATGTGCTTCTGAGAGTTGGTTTTGGGCCAATATATCTTTCTTCTGCATGCCCCTGCGAGCATACCCATTTGCATTGTGAAACATGTTCACTGAAGAAAATGAGGAAAGAACATCTGGCCCCCCAGCTCCACCAAATACCAGCTAACTGCAGTGGCTTAGAGGTTAAGTGCTTGCGTTACAGCGCTGGGGGCCTGGGTTCGAGTCCTGCTTTCGGCACTTAAACGGAATAGTGGGGTAATCTCCTTGTACAGTTGCTGTGAAACATAGCAGAGAAGTGGGACTGTGAAAGTGAGGGAGTGCAGGCTGAAGGAGGAAGGGGGGCAAGCTAAAGGAGGAGGTAGGGCAGGCAAAAGGGAGAGGGAGGGGTGGATGCAGTGGTCGTGTGGAGAGGAGGCGGGGTAGATCTAGAAGGGCATGGCGTAGGTTCCCTGGTAAAGGGAGGAAGAAAGAATAGAGGAGGCCAGGAAGTGCCCGCTAGTGCCGGATGAGGATAAAAATGTCAGCCCATTGTGGGGTCCATTCCATCTTCCCCTTCCTCAATGGCCCCTTTCCCCACATTAGAACCCTCCCTCCACTATTCAGGGCCCACTTTATCCCACCCCCCCCACTCACCCAGGCCGCTCCTCTTCTCCACAGCGACCCCTTCATCCAGCCCTACCTTCCCTTTTTGCCTACCCGGCCTCCTCCTTTATTTACTCTGCACTTCCTCTCCCCCACCTCTACAGTCCTGCCTCCTTTCCACCCTCCCTTTACCAGGGAACTCATTACATAACCACTGAACCTTTTAGAAGGACTGGGTCCCCTCAACTGATTACCCAACTACTCTGTTTCTGTGCCGAAAGCAGGACTCGAACCCAGGCCCCCAGTGCTGTAACACAAGTACTTAACCTCTAGGCCACTGCAGTTAGCTGGTGTTGGGTGGAGCGGGGGGCCAGATGGTCTATCCTCCTTGGCTCCAGTGAACATGTTTCACAACTGAAATGGTTATGCTCACGGGGGCATGCAGAAGAAAGATATATACGCCCAAAAGCTACCCTCAGAAGCACAGCCACCAATGGCTCAAGTAGTAAGTGCTTGGTCTTGGAATGCTGGAGACCTGAGTTCTAATCCAATGTCTGCAATCTCCTGGGCATGTTTTTTTTAATTAAAAAAATATATTTTTTAGTTGAAAATGGGTATGCATTGCCCTGAGCAATCAGCCAACAGCCAATGCCCCTTCAATACCTGCTTTCCTACTAGCAGTTGTGCCTTTGTTTTCTGCACTCTGGCCTAGGTAACACCCATACAAAAGTTTGTCTCTCTGGCCCCAGTTGCCTGGAAAAAAACGAGGGGAAAAGGTGTAATCTACGGGTCATGGTTGATACAATAATTGCCCTGGGACTCAAACAGGACACCTTCACGAGGTGCTATGAGGTGACCACCGGCCCCTGCATAGCAAGCAAACCTGTATCAGCATCTCACCAGCAACTGAATGTGTCGCCTGCAGGCTACACATAAGAGGCTGCAGTAGGTGCATTAACCCATCGGGCTGTGGACCCTCCTTCCTCTGAGAGCAGGAAACTGAATTTCCATGTTGCCTTCCTTTGGCACATTTGATCTATCTTTCAACCCAATTCAGAGGGTGTTTTGCTTCACGGAGAGATGATAATCATTGTGAGGTGTCAGCCACTAATAGCTAAGCAGGTCAGTTAAATCTTTGACTTTGTCATTGGGGTGTACTGATATGCGCTGGGCAGTCTTCTGTCCTGTGCTACTGTATGCATTCTTATTGCTGCTTGTTCACGATTCCTAAATGTAAACATTGAAAGATTTGAAAGACTCTTGATGCACCAAGCACTTCCCACTCTTTGCCCTGGGGGTGAGAGGGCTGCTTTCGGCCTTCAACACCCTCAATTATGGAGTGGCCGGCTCCACCACTGAGAATGAGGGGCTAATCCTGGTCGGAAACGGGCAGAGGTCTGCGCCCTGCGTCCTCCACGCGTCCCTAACGCTCCCAAACGCGACCACAGCCCTTACGGGCACAGCCCTATGTCGGTGCAGCCTCTATGGTGCAGCCACCCAGGTAGCTTAGGGTTAGGATATGTGCTCTTCAACATAAGCCTGGCCAACCAGGCCCTGGAGAGTGTCACAGCATGCTCTGTAATCCCCTAGTGATGGTGGCCTTGGTGACGATGATCTTGCTGGAATACTGATGCCTTTTTTCCTCCCAGAAGCCCCAGAAGCCTATTGAAATGAAGGGGTGTGCACCTCTCACTGGCCTCTGTTTACCCTCTGGCTAACTGAAATTAGTTCTGGGCTTTCCAGGCAAATGTATCCATTCAGGAGAGAGCTAGGAATAGGAAGGCTCTTTCTGCAGGCTCGGTGGGGAAGAGTCAGAGAGCTACATGCCTGAGGCATCTTTCTTCCTCCTTTGCTCATTGTGTTCCCTAACTTCTAACTCTCTGCCAGGCCAGGCCCTGTTTCTTTTACTGCCAACCCCCCCTAACCCCTCGTCTTCCACCTACTTCCCGCTCTATTATGCCTTCTCCTTTTCTGCTCTCTTCTGTGGCCCTTTGAAAATGAATGCAGGCCTAGCTAAGCCTCATGAAGGAAATCTACCAACAAAAGATGCATTCCTTGCTTATGGGAGGTGCTGTGAGACGAGCAAGAAGGGCTGAAGGGGTGATTGGGTTGTTGAGTCGGGAAGCACTAGAGGTGTAGCCAGGATTGTCTAGCAAATGGAGCCTGATGCTAATGTAGTTGGGCCCACTGCACTGACAAAAATATCTGTAAATACCCACACAGCGCTGCTGAGTGGGCATTTACAGATTTTTGGTGGGCCTTGCCCCTCAGGCCCTACCCTGCCTACGCCTCTGTTCTCTCCCCCAGGGCAAAGAGTGGGAAAGGCTCGCTACAGCAAGAGTCTATCAAATCTTTCACTTTTGAGAGCAGAGTGTTTACATTTAAAAATCTTGAACAAGCAGCAATACCAAAGCATACAGTAGTAGTGGACAGAAGACTGCCCTGCACATATCAGTACACCCCAATGACAAAGGCAAAGATTTAACTGACCTGCTTAGCTATTAGTGGGTGACACCTCACAATGAGTATCATCTCTCCGTGAAGCAAAACATCCTCTGAATTGGGGTGAAAGACAGATCTAATGTGCCAAAGGAAGGCAACATGGAAATTCAGTGTTCTGCCCTCAGGAAGGAGGGTCGACAGCCCAATGCGTTAATGCACCTACTGCAGCCTCCTATGTGTAGCCTGTAGGCGACACATTCAGTTGCTGGTGAGATGCTGATAAGGTTTGCTTGCTATGCAGGGGCCGGGGGTCACCTCACAGCGCCTCGAGAAGGTGTCCTGTTTGAGTCCCTGTGCAAATATCTTCTCAACCATGACCCGTAGGTAACACTTTTCCCCTCGTTTTTTCCAGTCAGTTGGGGCCAGAGAGACAAGCTTTTCTATGGGCGTTACCAAGGCCAGAGTGCAGAAAACAAAGGCACAATTGTTAGTAGGAATGCAGGTATTGAAGGGGCATTAGCTGTTGGCTGATCGCACAGGGCAATTCATACCCATTTTCAAAAGAAAAATAAATGTTTTAAAAAATAAAATAAAAAATGCCCCGCAGATTCCAGACATTGGATTAGAACTCAGGTCTCCAAAATTCCAAGACCAAGCACTTACCACTTGAGCCACTGGCGGATGTGCTTCTGAGAGTTGGTTTTGGGCCAATATATCTTTCTTCTGCATGCCCCTGCGAGCATACCCATTTGCATTGTGAAACATGTTCACTGAAGAAAATGAGGAAAGAACATCTGGCCCCCCAGCTCCACCAAATACCAGCTAACTGCAGTGGCTTAGAGGTTAAGTGCTTGCGTTACAGCGCTGGGGGCCTGGGTTCGAGTCCTGCTTTCGGCACTTAAACGGAATAGTGGGGTAATCTCCTTGTACAGTTGCTGTGAAACATAGCAGAGAAGTGGGACTGTGAAAGTGAGGGAGTGCAGGCTGAAGGAGGAAGGGGGGCAAGCTAAAGGAGGAGGTAGGGCAGGCAAAAGGGAGAGGGAGGGGTGGATGCAGTGGTCGTGTGGAGAGGAGGCGGGGTAGATCTAGAAGGGCATGGCGTAGGTTCCCTGGTAAAGGGAGGAAGAAAGAATAGAGGAGGCCAGGAAGTGCCCGCTAGTGCCGGATGAGGATAAAAATGTCAGCCCATTGTGGGGTCCATTCCATCTTCCCCTTCCTCAATGGCCCCTTTGCCCACATTAGAACCCTCCCTCCACTATTCAGGGCCCACTTTATCCCACCCCCCCACTCACCCAGGCCGCTCCTCTTCTCCACAGCGACCCCTTCATCCAGCCCTACCTTCCCTTTTTGCCTACCCGGCCTCCTCCTTTATTTACTCTGCACTTCCTCTCCCCCACCTCTACAGTCCTGCCTCCTTTCCACCCTCCCTTTACCAGGGAACTCATTACATAACCACTGAACCTTTTAGAAGGACTGGGTCCCCTCAACTGATTACCCAACTACTCTGTTTCTGTGCCGAAAGCAGGACTCGAACCCAGGCCCCCAGTGCTGTAACACAAGTACTTAACCTCTAGGCCACTGCAGTTAGCTGGTGTTGGGTGGAGCGGGGGGCCAGATGGTCTATCCTCCTTGGCTCCAGTGAACATGTTTCACAACTGAAATGGTTATGCTCACGGGGGCATGCAGAAGAAAGATATATACGCCCAAAAGCTACCCTCAGAAGCACAGCCACCAATGGCTCAAGTAGTAAGTGCTTGGTCTTGGAATGCTGGAGACCTGAGTTCTAATCCAATGTCTGCAATCTCCTGGGCATGTTTTTTTTAATTAAAAAAATATATTTTTTAGTTGAAAATGGGTATGCATTGCCCTGAGCAATCAGCCAACAGCCAATGCCCCTTCAATACCTGCTTTCCTACTAGCAGTTGTGCCTTTGTTTTCTGCACTCTGGCCTAGGTAACACCCATACAAAAGTTTGTCTCTCTGGCCCCAGTTGCCTGGAAAAAAACGAGGGGAAAAGGTGTAATCTACGGGTCATGGTTGATACAATAATTGCCCTGGGACTCAAACAGGACACCTTCACGAGGTGCTATGAGGTGACCACCGGCCCCTGCATAGCAAGCAAACCTGTATCAGCATCTCACCAGCAACTGAATGTGTCGCCTGCAGGCTACACATAAGAGGCTGCAGTAGGTGCATTAACCCATCGGGCTGTGGACCCTCCTTCCTCTGAGAGCAGGGAACTGAATTTCCATGTTGCCTTCCTTTGGCACATTTGATCTATCTTTCAACCCAATTCAGAGGGTGTTTTGCTTCACGGAGAGATGATAATCATTGTGAGGTGTCAGCCACTAATAGCTAAGCAGGTCAGTTAAATCTTTGACTTTGTCATTGGGGTGTACTGATATGCGCTGGGCAGTCTTCTGTCCTGTGCTACTGTATGCATTCTTATTGCTGCTTGTTCACGATTCCTAAATGTAAACATTGAAAGATTTGAAAGACTCTTGATGCACCAAGCACTTCCCACTCTTTGCCCTGGGGGTGAGAGGGCTGCTTTCGGCCTTCAACACCCTCAATTATGGAGTGGCCGGCTCCACCACTGAGAATGAGGGGCTAATCCTGGTCGGAAACGGGCAGAGGTCTGCGCCCTGCGTCCTCCACGCGTCCCTAACGCTCCCAAACGCGACCACAGCCCTTACGGGCACAGCCCTATGTCGGTGCAGCCTCTATGGTGCAGCCACCCAGGTAGCTTAGGGTTAGGATATGTGCTCTTCAACATAAGCCTGGCCAACCAGGCCCTGGAGAGTGTCACAGCATGCTCTGTAATCCCCTAGTGATGGTGGCCTTGGTGACGATGATCTTGCTGGAATACTGATGCCTTTTTTCCTCCCAGAAGCCCCAGAAGCCTATTGAAATGAAGGGGTGTGCACCTCTCACTGGCCTGCCTCTGTTTACCCTCTGGCTAACTGAAATTAGTTCTGGGCTTTCCAGGCAAATGTATCCATTCGGGAGAGAGCTAGGAATAGGAAGGCTCTTTCTGCAGGCTCGGTGGGGAAGAGTCAGAGAGCTACATGCCTGAGGCATCTTTCTTCCTCCTTTGCTCATTGTGTTCCCTAACTTCTAACTCTCTGCCAGGCCAGGCCCTGTTTCTTTTACTGCCAACCCCCCCTAACCCCTCGTCTTCCACCTACTTCCCGCTCTATTATGCCTTCTCCTTTTCTGCTCTCTTCTGTGGCCCTTTGAAAATGAATGCAGGCCTAGCTAAGCCTCATGAAGGAAATCTACCAACAAAAGATGCATTCCTTGCTTATGGGAGGTGCTGTGAGACGAGCAAGAAGGGCTGAAGGGGTGATTGGGTTGTTGAGTCGGGAAGCACTAGAGGTGTAGCCAGGATTGTCTAGCAAATGGAGCCTGATGCTAATGTAGTTGGGCCCACTGCACTGACAAAAATATCTGTAAATACCCACACAGCGCTGCTGAGTGGGCATTTACAGATTTTTGGTGGGCCTTGCCCCTCAGGCCCTACCCTGCCTACGCCTCTGTTCTCTCCCCCAGGGCAAAGAGTGGGAAAGGCTCGCTACAGCAAGAGTCTATCAAATCTTTCACTTTTGAGAGCAGAGTGTTTACATTTAAAAATCTTGAACAAGCAGCAATACCAAAGCATACAGTAGTAGTGGACAGAAGACTGCCCTGCACATATCAGTACACCCCAATGACAAAGGCAAAGATTTAACTGACCTGCTTAGCTATTAGTGGGTGACACCTCACAATGAGTATCATCTCTCCGTGAAGCAAAACATCCTCTGAATTGGGGTGAAAGACAGATCTAATGTGCCAAAGGAAGGCAACATGGAAATTCAGTGTTCTGCCCTCAGGAAGGAGGGTCGACAGCCCAATGGGTTAATGCACCTACTGCAGCCTCCTATGTGTAGCCTGTAGGCGACACATTCAGTTGCTGGTGAGATGCTGATAAGGTTTGCTTGCTATGCAGGGGCCGGGGGTCACCTCACAGCGCCTCGAGAAGGTGTCCTGTTTGAGTCCCTGTGCAAATATCTTCTCAACCATGACCCGTAGGTTACACTTTTCCCCTCGTTTTTTCCAGTCAGTTGGGGCCAGAGAGACAAGCTTTTCTATGGGCGTTACCAAGGCCAGAGTGCAGAAAACAAAGGCACAATTGTTAGTAGGAATGCAGGTATTGAAGGGGCATTAGCTGTTGGCTGATCGCACAGGGCAATTCATACCCATTTTCAAAAGAAAAAATAAATGTTTAAAAAAATAAAATAAAAAATGTCCCGCAGATTCCAGACATTGGATTAGAACTCAGGTCTCCAAAATTCCAAGACCAAGCACTTACCACTTGAGCCACTGGCGGATGTGCTTCTGAAAGTTGGTTTTGGGCCAATATATCTTTCTTCTGCATGCCCCTGCGAGCATACCCATTTGCATTGTGAAACATGTTCACTGAAGAAAATGAGGAAAGAACATCTGGCCCCCCAGCTCCACCAAATACCAGCTAACTGCAGTGGCTTAGAGGTTAAGTGCTTTCGGCACTTAAACGGAATAGTGGGGTAATCTCCTTGTACAGTTGCTGTGAAACATAGCAGAGAAGTGGGACTGTGAAAGTGAGGGAGTGCAGGCTGAAGGAGGAAGGGGGGCAAGCTAAAGGAGGAGGTAGGGCAGGCAAAAGGGAGAGGGAGGGGTGGATGCAGTGGTCGTGTGGAGAGGAGGCGGGGTAGATCTAGAAGGGCATGGCGTAGGTTCCCTGGTAAAGGGAGGAAGAAAGAATAGAGGAGGCCAGGAAGTGCCCGCTAGTGCCGGATGAGGATAAAAATGTCAGCCCATTGTGGGGTCCATTCCATCTTCCCCTTCCTCAATGGCCCCTTTCCCCACATTAGAACCCTCCCTCCACTATTCAGGGCCCACTTTATCCCACTCACCCAGGCCGCTCCTCTTCTCCACAGCGACCCCTTCATCCAGCCCTACCTTCCCTTTTTGCCTACCCGGCCTCCTCCTTTATTTACTCTGCACTTCCTCTCCCCCACCTCTACAGTCCTGCCTCCTTTCCACCCTCCCTTTACCAGGGAACTCATTACATAACCACTGAACCTTTTAGAAGGACTGGGTCCCCTCAACTGATTACCCAACTACTCTGTTTCTGTGCCGAAAGCAGGACTCGAACCCAGGCCCCCAGTGCTGTAACACAAGTACTTAACCTCTAGGCCACTGCAGTTAGCTGGTGTTGGGTGGAGCGGGGGGCCAGATCTGTCTATCCTCCTTGGCTCCAGTGAACATGTTTCACAACTGAAATGGTTATGCTCACGGGGGCATGCAGAAGAAAGATATATACGCCCAAAAGCTACCCTCAGAAGCACAGCCACCAATGGCTCAAGTAGTAAGTGCTTGGTCTTGGAATGCTGGAGACCTGAGTTCTAATCCAATGTCTGCAATCTCCTGGGCATGTTTTTTTTAATTAAAAAAATATATTTTTTAGTTGAAAATGGGTATGCATTGCCCTGAGCAATCAGCCAACAGCCAATGCCCCTTCAATACCTGCTTTCCTACTAGCAGTTGTGCCTTTGTTTTCTGCACTCTGGCCTAGGTAACACCCATACAAAAGTTTGTCTCTCTGGCCCCAGTTGCCTGGAAAAAAACGAGGGGAAAAGGTGTAATCTACGGGTCATGGTTGATACAATAATTGCCCTGGGACTCAAACAGGACACCTTCACGAGGTGCTATGAGGTGACCACCGGCCCCTGCATAGCAAGCAAACCTGTATCAGCATCTCACCAGCAACTGAATGTGTCGCCTGCAGGCTACACATAAGAGGCTGCAGTAGGTGCATTAACCCATCGGGCTGTGGACCCTCCTTCCTCTGAGAGCAGGAAACTGAATTTCCATGTTGCCTTCCTTTGGCACATTTGATCTATCTTTCAACCCAATTCAGAGGGTGTTTTGCTTCACGGAGAGATGATAATCATTGTGAGGTGTCAGCCACTAATAGCTAAGCAGGTCAGTTAAATCTTTGACTTTGTCATTGGGGTGTACTGATATGCGCTGGGCAGTCTTCTGTCCTGTGCTACTGTATGCATTCTTATTGCTGCTTGTTCACGATTCCTAAATGTAAACATTTAAAGATTTGAAAGACTCTTGATGCACCAAGCACTTCCCACTCTTTGCCCTGGGGGTGAGAGGGCTGCTTTCGGCCTTCAACACCCTCAATTATGGAGTGGCCGGCTCCACCACTGAGAATGAGGGGCTAATCCTGGTCGGAAACGGGCAGAGGTCTGCGCCCTGCGTCCTCCACGCGTCCCTAACGCTCCCAAACGCGACCACAGCCCTTACGGGCACAGCCCTATGTCGGTGCAGCCTCTATGGTGCAGCCACCCAGGTAGCTTAGGGTTAGGATATGTGCTCTTCAACATAAGCCTGGCCAACCAGGCCCTGGAGAGTGTCACAGCATGCTCTGTAATCCCCTAGTGATGGTGGCCTTGGTGACGATGATCTTGCTGGAATACTGATGCCTTTTTTCCTCCCAGAAGCCCCAGAAGCCTATTGAAATGAAGGGGTGTGCACCTCTCACTGGCCTGCCTCTGTTTACCCTCTGGCTAACTGAAATTAGTTCTGGGCTTTCCAGGCAAATGTATCCATTCGGGAGAGAGCTAGGAATAGGAAGGCTCTTTCTGCAGGCTCGGTGGGGAAGAGTCAGAGAGCTACATGCCTGAGGCATCTTTCTTCCTCCTTTGCTCATTGTGTTCCCTAACTTCTAACTCTCTGCCAGGCCAGGCCCTGTTTCTTTTACTGCCAACCCCCCCTAACCCCTCGTCTTCCACCTACTTCCCGCTCTATTATGCCTTCTCCTTTTCTGCTCTCTTCTGTGGCCCTTTGAAAATGAATGCAGGCCTAGCTAAGCCTCATGAAGGAAATCTACCAACAAAAGATGCATTCCTTGCTTATGGGAGGTGCTGTGAGACGAGCAAGAAGGGCTGAAGGGGTGATTGGGTTGTTGAGTCGGGAAGCACTAGAGGTGTAGCCAGGATTGTCTAGCAAATGGAGCCTGATGCTAATGTAGTTGGGCCCACTGCACTGACAAAAATATCTGTAAATACCCACACAGCGCTGCTGAGTGGGCATTTACAGATTTTTGGTGGGCCTTGCCCCTCAGGCCCTACCCTGCCTACGCCTCTGTTCTCTCCCCCAGGGCAAAGAGTGGGAAAGGCTTGCTACAGCAAGAGTCTATCAAATCTTTCACTTTTGAGAGCAGAGTGTTTACATTTAAAAATCTTGAACAAGCAGCAATACCAAAGCATACAGTAGTAGTGGACAGAAGACTGCCCTGCACATATCAGTACACCCCAATGACAAAGGCAAAGATTTAACTGACCTGCTTAGCTATTAGTGGGTGACACCTCACAATGAGTATCATCTCTCCGTGAAGCAAAACATCCTCTGAATTGGGGTGAAAGACAGATCTAATGTGCCAAAGGAAGGCAACATGGAAATTCAGTGTTCTGCCCTCAGGAAGGAGGGTCGACAGCCCAATGGGTTAATGCACCTACTGCAGCCTCCTATGTGTAGCCTGTAGGCGACACATTCAGTTGCTGGTGAGATGCTGATAAGGTTTGCTTGCTATGCAGGGGCCGGGGGTCACCTCACAGCGCCTCGAGAAGGTGTCCTGTTTGAGTCCCTGTGCAAATATCTTCTCAACCATGACCCGTAGGTTACACTTTTCCCCTCGTTTTTTCCAGTCAGTTGGGGCCAGAGAGACAAGCTTTTCTATGGGCGTTACCAAGGCCAGAGTGCAGAAAACAAAGGCACAATTGTTAGTAGGAATGCAGGTATTGAAGGGGCATTAGCTGTTGGCTGATCGCACAGGGCAATTCATACCCATTTTCAAAAGAAAAAATAAATGTTTAAAAAAATAAAATAAAAAATGTCCCGCAGATTCCAGACATTGGATTAGAACTCAGGTCTCCAAAATTCCAAGACCAAGCACTTACCACTTGAGCCACTGGCGGATGTGCTTCTGAAAGTTGGTTTTGGGCCAATATATCTTTCTTCTGCATGCCCCTGCGAGCATACCCATTTGCATTGTGAAACATGTTCACTGAAGAAAATGAGGAAAGAACATCTGGCCCCCCAGCTCCACCAAATACCAGCTAACTGCAGTGGCTTAGAGGTTAAGTGCTTTCGGCACTTAAACGGAATAGTGGGGTAATCTCCTTGTACAGTTGCTGTGAAACATAGCAGAGAAGTGGGACTGTGAAAGTGAGGGAGTGCAGGCTGAAGGAGGAAGGGGGGCAAGCTAAAGGAGGAGGTAGGGCAGGCAAAAGGGAGAGGGAGGGGTGGATGCAGTGGTCGTGTGGAGAGGAGGCGGGGTAGATCTAGAAGGGCATGGCGTAGGTTCCCTGGTAAAGGGAGGAAGAAAGAATAGAGGAGGCCAGGAAGTGCCCGCTAGTGCCGGATGAGGATAAAAATGTCAGCCCATTGTGGGGTCCATTCCATCTTCCCCTTCCTCAATGGCCCCTTTCCCCACATTAGAACCCTCCCTCCACTATTCAGGGCCCACTTTATCCCACTCACCCAGGCCGCTCCTCTTCTCCACAGCGACCCCTTCATCCAGCCCTACCTTCCCTTTTTGCCTACCCGGCCTCCTCCTTTATTTACTCTGCACTTCCTCTCCCCCACCTCTACAGTCCTGCCTCCTTTCCACCCTCCCTTTACCAGGGAACTCATTACATAACCACTGAACCTTTTAGAAGGACTGGGTCCCCTCAACTGATTACCCAACTACTCTGTTTCTGTGCCGAAAGCAGGACTCGAACCCAGGCCCCCAGTGCTGTAACACAAGTACTTAACCTCTAGGCCACTGCAGTTAGCTGGTGTTGGGTGGAGCGGGGGGCCAGATGGTCTATCCTCCTTGGCTCCAGTGAACATGTTTCACAACTGAAATGGTTATGCTCACGGGGGCATGCAGAAGAAAGATATATACGCCCAAAAGCTACCCTCAGAAGCACAGCCACCAATGGCTCAAGTAGTAAGTGCTTGGTCTTGGAATGCTGGAGACCTGAGTTCTAATCCAATGTCTGCAATCTCCTGGGCATGTTTTTTTTAATTAAAAAAATATATTTTTTAGTTGAAAATGGGTATGCATTGCCCTGAGCAATCAGCCAACAGCCAATGCCCCTTCAATACCTGCTTTCCTACTAGCAGTTGTGCCTTTGTTTTCTGCACTCTGGCCTAGGTAACACCCATACAAAAGTTTGTCTCTCTGGCCCCAGTTGCCTGGAAAAAAACGAGGGGAAAAGGTGTAATCTACGGGTCATGGTTGATACAATAATTGCCCTGGGACTCAAACAGGACACCTTCACGAGGTGCTATGAGGTGACCACCGGCCCCTGCATAGCAAGCAAACCTGTATCAGCATCTCACCAGCAACTGAATGTGTCGCCTGCAGGCTACACATAAGAGGCTGCAGTAGGTGCATTAACCCATCGGGCTGTGGACCCTCCTTCCTCTGAGAGCAGGAAACTGAATTTCCATGTTGCCTTCCTTTGGCACATTTGATCTATCTTTCAACCCAATTCAGAGGGTGTTTTGCTTCACGGAGAGATGATAATCATTGTGAGGTGTCAGCCACTAATAGCTAAGCAGGTCAGTTAAATCTTTGACTTTGTCATTGGGGTGTACTGATATGCGCTGGGCAGTCTTCTGTCCTGTGCTACTGTATGCATTCTTATTGCTGCTTGTTCACGATTCCTAAATGTAAACATTTAAAGATTTGAAAGACTCTTGATGCACCAAGCACTTCCCACTCTTTGCCCTGGGGGTGAGAGGGCTGCTTTCGGCCTTCAACACCCTCAATTATGGAGTGGCCGGCTCCACCACTGAGAATGAGGGGCTAATCCTGGTCGGAAACGGGCAGAGGTCTGCGCCCTGCGTCCTCCACGCGTCCCTAACGCTCCCAAACGCGACCACAGCCCTTACGGGCACAGCCCTATGTCGGTGCAGCCTCTATGGTGCAGCCACCCAGGTAGCTTAGGGTTAGGATATGTGCTCTTCAACATAAGCCTGGCCAACCAGGCCCTGGAGAGTGTCACAGCATGCTCTGTAATCCCCTAGTGATGGTGGCCTTGGTGACGATGATCTTGCTGGAATACTGATGCCTTTTTTCCTCCCAGAAGCCCCAGAAGCCTATTGAAATGAAGGGGTGTGCACCTCTCACTGGCCTCTGTTTACCCTCTGGCTAACTGAAATTAGTTCTGGGCTTTCCAGGCAAATGTATCCATTCGGGAGAGAGCTAGGAATAGGAAGGCTCTTTCTGCAGGCTCGGTGGGGAAGAGTCAGAGAGCTACATGCCTGAGGCATCTTTCTTCCTCCTTTGCTCATTGTGTTCCCTAACTTCTAACTCTCTGCCAGGCCAGGCCCTGTTTCTTTTACTGCCAACCCCCCCTAACCCCTCGTCTTCCACCTACTTCCCGCTCTATTATGCCTTCTCCTTTTCTGCTCTCTTCTGTGGCCCTTTGAAAATGAATGCAGGCCTAGCTAAGCCTCATGAAGGAAATCTACCAACAAAAGATGCATTCCTTGCTTATGGGAGGTGCTGTGAGACGAGCAAGAAGGGCTGAAGGGGTGATTGGGTTGTTGAGTCGGGAAGCACTAGAGGTGTAGCCAGGATTGTCTAGCAAATGGAGCCTGATGCTAATGTAGTTGGGCCCACTGCACTGACAAAAATATCTGTAAATACCCACACAGCGCTGCTGAGTGGGCATTTACAGATTTTTGGTGGGCCTTGCCCCTCAGGCCCTACCCTGCCTACGCCTCTGTTCTCTCCCCCAGGGCAAAGAGTGGGAAAGGCTCGCTACAGCAAGAGTCTATCAAATCTTTCACTTTTGAGAGCAGAGTGTTTACATTTAAAAATCTTGAACAAGCAGCAATACCAAAGCATACAGTAGTAGTGGACAGAAGACTGCCCTGCACATATCAGTACACCCCAATGACAAAGGCAAAGATTTAACTGACCTGCTTAGCTATTAGTGGGTGACACCTCACAATGAGTATCATCTCTCCGTGAAGCAAAACATCCTCTGAATTGGGGTGAAAGACAGATCTAATGTGCCAAAGGAAGGCAACATGGAAATTCAGTGTTCTGCCCTCAGGAAGGAGGGTCGACAGCCCAATGGGTTAATGCACCTACTGCAGCCTCCTATGTGTAGCCTGTAGGCGACACATTCAGTTGCTGGTGAGATGCTGATAAGGTTTGCTTGCTATGCAGGGGCCGGGGGTCACCTCACAGCGCCTCGAGAAGGTGTCCTGTTTGAGTCCCTGTGCAAATATCTTCTCAACCATGACCCGTAGGTTACACTTTTCCCCTCGTTTTTTCCAGTCAGTTGGGGCCAGAGAGACAAGCTTTTCTATGGGCGTTACCAAGGCCAGAGTGCAGAAAACAAAGGCACAATTGTTAGTAGGAATGCAGGTATTGAAGGGGCATTAGCTGTTGGCTGATCGCACAGGGCAATTCATACCCATTTTCAAAAGAAAAAATAAATGTTTAAAAAAATAAAATAAAAAATGTCCCGCAGATTCCAGACATTGGATTAGAACTCAGGTCTCCAAAATTCCAAGACCAAGCACTTACCACTTGAGCCACTGGCGGATGTGCTTCTGAGAGTTGGTTTTGGGCCAATATATCTTTCTTCTGCATGCCCCTGCGAGCATACCCATTTGCATTGTGAAACATGTTCACTGAAGAAAATGAGGAAAGAACATCTGGCCCCCCAGCTCCACCAAATACCAGCTAACTGCAGTGGCTTAGAGGTTAAGTGCTTGCGTTACAGCGCTGGGGGCCTGGGTTCGAGTCCTGCTTTCGGCACTTAAACGGAATAGTGGGGTAATCTCCTTGTACAGTTGCTGTGAAACATAGCAGAGAAGTGGGACTGTGAAAGTGAGGGAGTGCAGGCTGAAGGAGGAAGGGGGGCAAGCTAAAGGAGGAGGTAGGGCAGGCAAAAGGGAGAGGGAGGGGTGGATGCAGTGGTCGTGTGGAGAGGAGGCGGGGTAGATCTAGAAGGGCATGGCGTAGGTTCCCTGGTAAAGGGAGGAAGAAAGAATAGAGGAGGCCAGGAAGTGCCCGCTAGTGCCGGATGAGGATAAAAATGTCAGCCCATTGTGGGGTCCATTCCATCTTCCCCTTCCTCAATGGCCCCTTTCCCCACATTAGAACCCTCCCTCCACTATTCAGGGCCCACTTTATCCCACCCCCCCACTCACCCAGGCCGCTCCTCTTCTCCACAGCGACCCCTTCATCCAGCCCTACCTTCCCTTTTTGCCTACCCGGCCTCCTCCTTTATTTACTCTGCACTTCCTCTCCCCCACCTCTACAGTCCTGCCTCCTTTCCACCCTCCCTTTACCAGGGAACTCATTACATAACCACTGAACCTTTTAGAAGGACTGGGTCCCCTCAACTGATTACCCAACTACTCTGTTTCTGTGCCGAAAGCAGGACTCGAACCCAGGCCCCCAGTGCTGTAACACAAGTACTTAACCTCTAGGCCACTGCAGTTAGCTGGTGTTGGGTGGAGCGGGGGGCCAGATGGTCTATCCTCCTTGGCTCCAGTGAACATGTTTCACAACTGAAATGGTTATGCTCACGGGGGCATGCAGAAGAAAGATATATACGCCCAAAAGCTACCCTCAGAAGCACAGCCACCAATGGCTCAAGTAGTAAGTGCTTGGTCTTGGAATGCTGGAGACCTGAGTTCTAATCCAATGTCTGCAATCTCCTGGGCATGTTTTTTTTAATTAAAAAAATATATTTTTTAGTTGAAAATGGGTATGCATTGCCCTGAGAAATCAGCCAACAGCCAATGCCCCTTCAATACCTGCTTTCCTACTAGCAGTTGTGCCTTTGTTTTCTGCACTCTGGCCTAGGTAACACCCATACAAAAGTTTGTCTCTCTGGCCCCAGTTGCCTGGAAAAAAACGAGGGGAAAAGGTGTAATCTACGGGTCATGGTTGATACAATAATTGCCCTGGGACTCAAACAGGACACCTTCACGAGGTGCTATGAGGTGACCACCGGCCCCTGCATAGCAAGCAAACCTGTATCAGCATCTCACCAGCAACTGAATGTGTCGCCTGCAGGCTACACATAAGAGGCTGCAGTAGGTGCATTAACCCATCGGGCTGTGGACCCTCCTTCCTCTGAGAGCAGGAAACTGAATTTCCATGTTGCCTTCCTTTGGCACATTTGATCTATCTTTCAACCCAATTCAGAGGGTGTTTTGCTTCACGGAGAGATGATAATCATTGTGAGGTGTCAGCCACTAATAGCTAAGCAGGTCAGTTAAATCTTTGACTTTGTCATTGGGGTGTACTGATATGCGCTGGGCAGTCTTCTGTCCTGTGCTACTGTATGCATTCTTATTGCTGCTTGTTCACGATTCCTAAATGTAAACATTGAAAGATTTGAAAGACTCTTGATGCACCAAGCATTTCCCACTCTTTGCCCTGGGGGTGAGAGGGCTGCTTTCGGCCTTCAACACCCTCAATTATGGAGTGGCCGGCTCCACCACTGAGAATGAGGGGCTAATCCTGGTCGGAAACGGGCAGAGGTCTGCGCCCTGCGTCCTCCACGCGTCCCTAACGCTCCCAAACGCGACCACAGCCCTTACGGGCACAGCCCTATGTCGGTGCAGCCTCTATGGTGCAGCCACCCAGGTAGCTTAGGTGTTAGGATATGTGCTCTTCAACATAAGCCTGGCCAACCAGGCCCTGGAGAGTGTCACAGCATGCTCTGTAATCCCCTAGTGATGGTGGCCTTGGTGACGATGATCTTGCTGGAATACTGATGCCTTTTTTCCTCCCAGAAGCCCCAGAAGCCTATTGAAATGAAGGGGTGTGCACCTCTCACTGGCCTCTGTTTACCCTCTGGCTAACTGAAATTAGTTCTGGGCTTTCCAGGCAAATGTATCCATTCGGGAGAGAGCTAGGAATAGGAAGGCTCTTTCTGCAGGCTCGGTGGGGAAGAGTCAGAGAGCTACATGCCTGAGGCATCTTTCTTCCTCCTTTGCTCATTGTGTTCCCTAACTTCTAACTCTCTGCCAGGCCAGGCCCTGTTTCTTTTACTGCCAACCCCCCCTAACCCCTCGTCTTCCACCTACTTCCCGCTCTATTATGCCTTCTCCTTTTCTGCTCTCTTCTGTGGCCCTTTGAAAATGAATGCAGGCCTAGCTAAGCCTCATGAAGGAAATCTACCAACAAAAGATGCATTCCTTGCTTATGGGAGGTGCTGTGAGACGAGCAAGAAGGGCTGAAGGGGTGATTGGGTTGTTGAGTCGGGAAGCACTAGAGGTGTAGCCAGGATTGTCTAGCAAATGGAGCCTGATGCTAATGTAGTTGGGCCCACTGCACTGACAAAAATATCTGTAAATACCCACACAGCGCTGCTGAGTGGGCATTTCCAGATTTTTGGTGGGCCTTGCCCCTCAGGCCCTACCCTGCCTACGCCTCTGTTCTCTCCCCCAGGGCAAAGAGTGGGAAAGGCTCGCTACAGCAAGAGTCTATCAAATCTTTCACTTTTGAGAGCAGAGTGTTTACATTTAAAAATCTTGAACAAGCAGCAATACCAAAGCATACAGTAGTAGTGGACAGAAGACTGCCCTGCACATATCAGTACACCCCAATGACAAAGGCAAAGATTTAACTGACCTGCTTAGCTATTAGTGGGTGACACCTCACAATGAGTATCATCTCTCCGTGAAGCAAAACATCCTCTGAATTGGGGTGAAAGACAGATCTAATGTGCCAAAGGAAGGCAACATGGAAATTCAGTGTTCTGCCCTCAGGAAGGAGGGTCGACAGCCCAATGGGTTAATGCACCTACTGCAGCCTCCTATGTGTAGCCTGTAGGCGACACATTCAGTTGCTGGTGAGATGCTGATAAGGTTTGCTTGCATTGCAGGGGCCGGGGGTCACCTCACAGCGCCTCGAGAAGGTGTCCTGTTTGAGTCCCTGTGCAAATATCTTCTCAACCATGACCCGTAGGTTACACTTTTCCCCTCGTTTTTTCCAGTCAGTTGGGGCCAGAGAGACAAGCTTTTCTATGGGCGTTACCAAGGCCAGAGTGCAGAAAACAAAGGCACAATTGTTAGTAGGAATGCAGGTATTGAAGGGGCATTAGCTGTTGGCTGATCGCACAGGGCAATTCATACCCATTTTCAAAAGAAAAAATAAATGTTTTAAAAAATAAAATAAAAAATGCCCCGCAGATTCCAGACATTGGATTAGAACTCAGGTCTCCAAAATTCCAAGACCAAGCACTTACCACTTGAGCCACTGGCGGATGTGCTTCTGAGAGTTGGTTTTGGGCCAATATATCTTTCTTCTGCATGCCCCTGCGAGCATACCCATTTGCATTGTGAAACATGTTCACTGAAGAAAATGAGGAAAGAACATCTGCCCCCCCAGCTCCACCAAATACCAGCTAACTGCAGTGGCTTAGAGGTTAAGTGCTTGCGTTACAGCGCTGGGAGCCTGGGTTCGAGTCCTGCTTTCGGCACTTAAACGGAATAGTGGGGTAATCTCCTTGTACAGTTGCTGTGAAACATAGCAGAGAAGTGGGACTGTGAAAGTGAGGGAGTGCAGGCTGAAGGAGGAAGGGGGGCAAGCTAAAGGAGGAGGTAGGGCAGGCAAAAGGGAGAGGGAGGGGTGGATGCAGTGGTCGTGTGGAGAGGAGGCGGGGTAGATCTAGAAGGGCATGGCGTAGGTTCCCTGGTAAAGGGAGGAAGAAAGAATAGAGGAGGCCAGGAAGTGCCCGCTAGTGCCGGATGAGGATAAAAATGTCAGCCCATTGTGGGGTCCATTCCATCTTCCCCTTCCTCAATGGCCCCTTTCCCCACATTAGAACCCTCCCTCCACTATTCAGGGCCCACTTTATCCCACCCCCCCACTCACCCAGGCCGCTCCTCTTCTCCACAGCGACCCCTTCATCCAGCCCTACCTTCCCTTTTTGCCTACCCGGCCTCCTCCTTTATTTACTCTGCACTTCCTCTCCCCCACCTCTACAGTCCTGCCTCCTTTCCACCCTCCCTTTACCAGGGAACTCATTACATAACCACTGAACCTTTTAGAAGGACTGGGTCCCCTCAACTGATTACCCAACTACTCTGTTTCTGTGCCGAAAGCAGGACTCGAACCCAGGCCCCCAGTGCTGTAACACAAGTACTTAACCTCTAGGCCACTGCAGTTAGCTGGTGTTGGGTGGAGCGGGGGGCCAGATGGTCTATCCTCCTTGGCTCCAGTGAACATGTTTCACAACTGAAATGGTTATGCTCACGGGGGCATGCAGAAGAAAGATATATACGCCCAAAAGCTACCCTCAGAAGCACAGCCACCAATGGCTCAAGTAGTAAGTGCTTGGTCTTGGAATGCTGGAGACCTGAGTTCTAATCCAATGTCTGCAATCTCCTGGGCATGTTTTTTTTAATTAAAAAAATATATTTTTAGTTGAAAATGGGTATGCATTGCCCTGAGCAATCAGCCAACAGCCAATGCCCCTTCAATACCTGCTTTCCTACTAGCAGTTGTGCCTTTGTTTTCTGCACTCTGGCCTAGGTAACACCCATACAAAAGTTTGTCTCTCTGGCCCCAGTTGCCTGGAAAAAAACGAGGGGAAAAGGTGTAATCTACGGGTCATGGTTGATACAATAATTGCCCCGGGACTCAAACAGGACACCTTCACGAGGTGCTATGAGGTGACCACCGGCCCCTGCATAGCAAGCAAACCTGTATCAGCATCTCACCAGCAACTGAATGTGTCGCCTGCAGGCTACACATAAGAGGCTGCAGTAGGTGCATTAACCCATCGGGCTGTGGACCCTCCTTCCTCTGAGAGCAGGAAACTGAATTTCCATGTTGCCTTCCTTTGGCACATTTGATCTATCTTTCAACCCAATTCAGAGGGTGTTTTGCTTCACGGAGAGATGATAATCATTGTGAGGTGTCAGCCACTAATAGCTAAGCAGGTCAGTTAAATCTTTGACTTTGTCATTGGGGTGTACTGATATGCGCTGGGCAGTCTTCTGTCCTGTGCTACTGTATGCATTCTTATTGCTGCTTGTTCACGATTCCTAAATGTAAACATTGAAAGATTTGAAAGACTCTTGATGCACCAAGCATTTCCCACTCTTTGCCCTGGGGGTGAGAGGGCTGCTTTCGGCCTTCAACACCCTCAATTATGGAGTGGCCGGCTCCACCACTGAGAATGAGGGGCTAATCCTGGTCGGAAACGGGCAGAGGTCTGCGCCCTGCGTCCTCCACGCGTCCCTAACGCTCCCAAACGCGACCACAGCCCTTACGGGCACAGCCCTATGTCGGTGCAGCCTCTATGGTGCAGCCACCCAGGTAGCTTAGGGTTAGGATATGTGCTCTTCAACATAAGCCTGGCCAACCAGGCCCTGGAGAGTGTCACAGCATGCTCTGTAATCCCCTAGTGATGGTGGCCTTGGTGACGATGATCTTGCTGGAATACTGATGCCTTTTTTCCTCCCAGAAGCCCCAGAAGCCTATTGAAATGAAGGGGTGTGCACCTCTCACTGGCCTCTGTTTACCCTCTGGCTAACTGAAATTAGTTCTGGGCTTTCCAGGCAAATGTATCCATTCGGGAGAGAGCTAGGAATAGGAAGGCTCTTTCTGCAGGCTCGGTGGGGAAGAGTCAGAGAGCTACATGCCTGAGGCATCTTTCTTCCTCCTTTGCTCATTGTGTTCCCTAACTTCTAACTCTCTGCCAGGCCAGGCCCTGTTTCTTTTACTGCCAACCCCCCCTAACCCCTCGTCTTCCACCTACTTCCCGCTCTATTATGCCTTCTCCTTTTCTGCTCTCTTCTGTGGCCCTTTGAAAATGAATGCAGGCCTAGCTAAGCCTCATGAAGGAAATCTACCAACAAAAGATGCATTCCTTGCTTATGGGAGGTGCTGTGAGACGAGCAAGAAGGGCTGAAGGGGTGATTGGGTTGTTGAGTCGGGAAGCACTAGAGGTGTAGCCAGGATTGTCTAGCAAATGGAGCCTGATGCTAATGTAGTTGGGCCCACTGCACTGACAAAAATATCTGTAAATACCCACACAGCGCTGCTGAGTGGGCATTTACAGATTTTTGGTGGGCCTTGCCCCTCAGGCCCTACCCTGCCTACGCCTCTGTTCTCTCCCCCAGGGCAAAGAGTGGGAAAGGCTCGCTACAGCAAGAGTCTATCAAATCTTTCACTTTTGAGAGCAGAGTGTTTACATTTAAAAATCTTGAACAAGCAGCAATACCAAAGCATACAGTAGTAGTGGACAGAAGACTGCCCTGCACATATCAGTACACCCCAATGACAAAGGCAAAGATTTAACTGACCTGCTTAGCTATTAGTGGGTGACACCTCACAATGAGTATCATCTCTCCGTGAAGCAAAACATCCTCTGAATTGGGGTGAAAGACAGATCTAATGTGCCAAAGGAAGGCAACATGGAAATTCAGTGTTCTGCCCTCAGGAAGGAGGGTCGACAGCCCAATGGGTTAATGCACCTACTGCAGCCTCCTATGTGTAGCCTGTAGGCGACACATTCAGTTGCTGGTGAGATGCTGATAAGGTTTGCTTGCATTGCAGGTGCCGGGGGTCACCTCACAGCGCCTCGAGAAGGTGTCCTGTTTGAGTCCCTGTGCAAATATCTTCTCAACCATGACCCGTAGGTTACACTTTTCCCCTCGTTTTTTCCAGTCAGTTGGGGCCAGAGAGACAAGCTTTTCTATGGGCGTTACCAAGGCCAGAGTGCAGAAAACAAAGGCACAATTGTTAGTAGGAATGCAGGTATTGAAGGGGCATTAGCTGTTGGCTGATCGCACAGGGCAATTCATACCCATTTTCAAAAGAAAAAATAAATGTTTTAAAAAATAAAATAAAAAATGCCCCGCAGATTCCAGACATTGGATTAGAACTCAGGTCTCCAAAATTCCAAGACCAAGCACTTACCACTTGAGCCACTGGCGGATGTGCTTCTGAGAGTTGGTTTTGGGCCAATATATCTTTCTTCTGCATGCCCCTGCGAGCATACCCATTTGCATTGTGAAACATGTTCACTGAAGAAAATGAGGAAAGAACATCTGGCCCCCCAGCTCCACCAAATACCAGCTAACTGCAGTGGCTTAGAGGTTAAGTGCTTGCGTTACAGCGCTGGGGGCCTGGGTTCGAGTCCTGCTTTCGGCACTTAAACGGAATAGTGGGGTAATCTCCTTGTACAGTTGCTGTGAAACATAGCAGAGAAGTGGGACTGTGAAAGTGAGGGAGTGCAGGCTGAAGGAGGAAGGGGGGCAAGCTAAAGGAGGAGGTAGGGCAGGCAAAAGGGAGAGGGAGGGGTGGATGCAGTGGTCGTGTGGAGAGGAGGCGGGGTAGATCTAGAAGGGCATGGCGTAGGTTCCCTGGTAAAGGGAGGAAGAAAGAATAGAGGAGGCCAGGAAGTGCCCGCTAGTGCCGGATGAGGATAAAAATGTCAGCCCATTGTGGGGTCCATTCCATCTTCCCCTTCCTCAATGGCCCCTTTCCCCACATTAGAACCCTCCCTCCACTATTCAGGGCCCACTTTATCCCACCCCCCCACTCACCCCGGCCGCTCCTCTTCTCCACAGCGACCCTTTTCATCCAGCCCTACCTTCCCTTTTTGCCTACCCGGCCTCCTCCTTTATTTACTCTGCACTTCCTCTCCCCCACCTCTACAGTCCTGCCTCCTTTCCACCCTCCCTTTACCAGGGAACTCATTACATAACCACTGAACCTTTTAGAAGGACTGGGTCCCCTCAACTGATTACCCAACTACTCTGTTTCTGTGCCGAAAGCAGGACTCGAACCCAGGCCCCCAGTGCTGTAACACAAGTACTTAACCTCTAGGCCACTGCAGTTAGCTGGTGTTGGGTGGAGCGGGGGGCCAGATGGTCTATCCTCCTTGGCTCCAGTGAACATGTTTCACAACTGAAATGGTTATGCTCACGGGGGCATGCAGAAGAAAGATATATACGCCCAAAAGCTACCCTCAGAAGCACAGCCACCAATGGCTCAAGTAGTAAGTGCTTGGTCTTGGAATGCTGGAGACCTGAGTTCTAATCCAATGTCTGCAATCTCCTGGGCATGTTTTTTTTAATTAAAAAAATATATTTTTTAGTTGAAAATGGGTATGCATTGCCCTGAGCAATCAGCCAACAGCCAATGCCCCTTCAATACCTGCTTTCCTACTAGCAGTTGTGCCTTTGTTTTCTGCACTCTGGCCTAGGTAACACCCATACAAAAGTTTGTCTCTCTGGCCCCAGTTGCCTGGAAAAAAACGAGGGGAAAAGGTGTAATCTACGGGTCATGGTTGATACAATAATTGCCCTGGGACTCAAACAGGACACCTTCACGAGGTGCTATGAGGTGACCACCGGCCCCTGCATAGCAAGCAAACCTGTATCAGCATCTCACCAGCAACTGAATGTGTCGCCTGCAGGCTACACATAAGAGGCTGCAGTAGGTGCATTAACCCATCGGGCTGTGGACCCTCCTTCCTCTGAGAGCAGGAAACTGAATTTCCATGTTGCCTTCCTTTGGCACATTTGATCTATCTTTCAACCCAATTCAGAGGGTGTTTTGCTTCACGGAGAGATGATAATCATTGTGAGGTGTCAGCCACTAATAGCTAAGCAGGTCAGTTAAATCTTTGACTTTGTCATTGGGGTGTACTGATATGCGCTGGGCAGTCTTCTGTCCTGTGCTACTGTATGCATTCTTATTGCTGCTTGTTCACGATTCCTAAATGTAAACATTGAAAGATTTGAAAGACTCTTGATGCACCAAGCACTTCCCACTCTTTGCCCTGGGGGTGAGAGGGCTGCTTTCGGCCTTCAACACCCTCAATTATGGAGTGGCCGGCTCCACCACTGAGAATGAGGGGCTAATCCTGGTCGGAAACGGGCAGAGGTCTGCGCCCTGCGTCCTCCACGCGTCCCTAACGCTCCCAAACGCGACCACAGCCCTTACGGGCACAGCCCTATGTCGGTGCAGCCTCTATGGTGCAGCCACCCAGGTAGCTTAGGGTTAGGATATGTGCTCTTCAACATAAGCCTGGCCAACCAGGCCCTGGAGAGTGTCACAGCATGCTCTGTAATCCCCTAGTGATGGTGGCCTTGGTGACGATGATCTTGCTGGAATACTGATGCCTTTTTTCCTCCCAGAAGCCCCAGAAGCCTATTGAAATGAAGGGGTGTGCACCTCTCACTGGCCTCTGTTTACCCTCTGGCTAACTGAAATTAGTTCTGGGCTTTCCAGGCAAATGTATCCATTCGGGAGAGAGCTAGGAATAGGAAGGCTCTTTCTGCAGGCTCGGTGGGGAAGAGTCAGAGAGCTACATGCCTGAGGCATCTTTCTTCCTCCTTTGCTCATTGTGTTCCCTAACTTCTAACTCTCTGCCAGGCCAGGCCCTGTTTCTTTTACTGCCAACCCCCCCTAACCCCTCGTCTTCCACCTACTTCCCGCTCTATTATGCCTTCTCCTTTTCTGCTCTCTTCTGTGGCCCTTTGAAAATGAATGCAGGCCTAGCTAAGCCTCATGAAGGAAATCTACCAACAAAAGATGCATTCCTTGCTTATGGGAGGTGCTGTGAGACGAGCAAGAAGGGCTGAAGGGGTGATTGGGTTGTTGAGTCGGGAAGCACTAGAGGTGTAGCCAGGATTGTCTAGCAAATGGAGCCTGATGCTAATGTAGTTGGGCCCACTGCACTGACAAAAATATCTGTAAATACCCACACAGCGCTGCTGAGTGGGCATTTACAGATTTTTGGTGGGCCTTGCCCCTCAGGCCCTACCCTGCCTACGCCTCTGTTCTCTCCCCCAGGGCAAAGAGTGGGAAAGGCTCGCTACAGCAAGAGTCTATCAAATCTTTCACTTTTGAGAGCAGAGTGTTTACATTTAAAAATCTTGAACAAGCAGCAATACCAAAGCATACAGTAGTAGTGGACAGAAGACTGCCCTGCACATATCAGTACACCCCAATGACAAAGGCAAAGATTTAACTGACCTGCTTAGCTATTAGTGGGTGACACCTCACAATGAGTATCATCTCTCCGTGAAGCAAAACATCCTCTGAATTGGGGTGAAAGACAGATCTAATGTGCCAAAGGAAGGCAACATGGAAATTCAGTGTTCTGCCCTCAGGAAGGAGGGTCGACAGCCCAATGGGTTAATGCACCTACTGCAGCCTCCTATGTGTAGCCTGTAGGCGACACATTCAGTTGCTGGTGAGATGCTGATAAGGTTTGCTTGCTATGCAGGGGCCGGGGGTCACCTCACAGCGCCTCGAGAAGGTGTCCTGTTTGAGTCCCTGTGCAAATATCTTCTCAACCATGACCCGTAGGTTACACTTTTCCCCTCGTTTTTTCCAGTCAGTTGGGGCCAGAGAGACAAGCTTTTCTATGGGCGTTACCAAGGCCAGAGTGCAGAAAACAAAGGCACAATTGTTAGTAGGAATGCAGGTATTGAAGGGGCATTAGCTGTTGGCTGATCGCACAGGGCAATTCATACCCATTTTCAAAAGAAAAAATAAATGTTTTAAAAAATAAAATAAAAAATGCCCCGCAGATTCCAGACATTGGATTAGAACTCAGGTCTCCAAAATTCCAAGACCAAGCACTTACCACTTGAGCCACTGGCGGATGTGCTTCTGAGAGTTGGTTTTGGGCCAATATATCTTTCTTCTGCATGCCCCTGCGAGCATACCCATTTGCATTGTGAAACATGTTCACTGAAGAAAATGAGGAAAGAACATCTGCCCCCCCAGCTCCACCAAATACCAGCTAACTGCAGTGGCTTAGAGGTTAAGTGCTTGCGTTACAGCGCTGGGGGCCTGGGTTCGAGTCTTGCTTTCGGCACTTAAACGGAATAGTGGGGTAATCTCCTTGTACAGTTGCTGTGAAACATAGCAGAGAAGTGGGACTGTGAAAGTGAGGGAGTGCAGGCTGAAGGAGGAAGGGGGGCAAGCTAAAGGAGGAGGTAGGGCAGGCAAAAGGGAGAGGGAGGGGTGGATGCAGTGGTCGTGTGGAGAGGAGGCGGGGTAGATCTAGAAGGGCATGGCGTAGGTTCCCTGGTAAAGGGAGGAAGAAAGAATAGAGGAGGCCAGGAAGTGCCCGCTAGTGCCGGATGAGGATAAAAATGTCAGCCCATTGTGAGGTCCATTCCATCTTCCCCTTCCTCAATGGCCCCTTTCCCCACATTAGAACCCTCCCTCCACTATTCAGGGCCCACTTTATCCCACCCCCCCCACTCACCCAGGCCGCTCCTCTTCTCCACAGCGACCCCTTCACCCCTTCATCCAGCCCTACCTTCCCTTTTTGCCTACCCGGCCTCCTCCTTTATTTACTCTGCACTTCCTCTCCCCCACCTCTACAGTCCTGCCTCCTTTCCACCCTCCCTTTACCAGGGAACTCATTACATAACCACTGAACCTTTTAGAAGGACTGGGTCCCCTCAACTGATTACCCAACTACTCTGTTTCTGTGCCGAAAGCAGGACTCGAACCCAGGCCCCCAGTGCTGTAACACAAGTACTTAACCTCTAGGCCACTGCAGTTAGCTGGTGTTGGGTGGAGCGGGGGGCCAGATGGTCTATCCTCCTTGGCTCCAGTGAACATGTTTCACAACTGAAATGGTTATGCTCACGGGGGCATGCAGAAGAAAGATATATACGCCCAAAAGCTACCCTCAGAAGCACAGCCACCAATGGCTCAAGTAGTAAGTGCTTGGTCTTGGAATGCTGGAGACCTGAGTTCTAATCCAATGTCTGCAATCTCCTGGGCATGTTTTTTTTAATTAAAAAAATATATTTTTTAGTTGAAAATGGGTATGCATTGCCCTGAGCAATCAGCCAACAGCCAATGCCCCTTCAATACCTGCTTTCCTACTAGCAGTTGTGCCTTTGTTTTCTGCACTCTGGCCTAGGTAACACCCATACAAAAGTTTGTCTCTCTGGCCCCAGTTGCCTGGAAAAAAACGAGGGGAAAAGGTGTAATCTACGGGTCATGGTTGATACAATAATTGCCCTGGGACTCAAACAGGACACCTTCACGAGGTGCTATGAGGTGACCACCGGCCCCTGCATAGCAAGCAAACCTGTATCAGCATCTCACCAGCAACTGAATGTGTCGCCTGCAGGCTACACATAAGAGGCTGCAGTAGGTGCATTAACCCATCGGGCTGTGGACCCTCCTTCCTCTGAGAGCAGGAAACTGAATTTCCATGTTGCCTTCCTTTGGCACATTTGATCTATCTTTCAACCCAATTCAGAGGGTGTTTTGCTTCACGGAGAGATGATAATCATTGTGAGGTGTCAGCCACTAATAGCTAAGCAGGTCAGTTAAATCTTTGACTTTGTCATTGGGGTGTACTGATATGCGCTGGGCAGTCTTCTGTCCTGTGCTACTGTATGCATTCTTATTGCTGCTTGTTCACGATTCCTAAATGTAAACATTGAAAGATTTGAAAGACTCTTGATGCACCAAGCATTTCCCACTCTTTGCCCTGGGGGTGAGAGGGCTGCTTTCGGCCTTCAACACCCTCAATTATGGAGTGGCCGGCTCCACCACTGAGAATGAGGGGCTAATCCTGGTCGGAAACGGGCAGAGGTCTGCGCCCTGCGTCCTCCACGCGTCCCTAACGCTCCCAAACGCGACCACAGCCCTTACGGGCACAGCCCTATGTCGGTGCAGCCTCTATGGTGCAGCCACCCAGGTAGCTTAGGGTTAGGATATGTGCTCTTCAACATAAGCCTGGCCAACCAGGCCCTGGAGAGTGTCACAGCATGCTCTGTAATCCCCTAGTGATGGTGGCCTTGGTGACGATGATCTTGCTGGAATACTGATGCCTTTTTTCCTCCCAGAAGCCCCAGAAGCCTATTGAAATGAAGGGGTGTGCACCTCTCACTGGCCTCTGTTTACCCTCTGGCTAACTGAAATTAGTTCTGGGCTTTCCAGGCAAATGTATCCATTCGGGAGAGAGCTAGGAATAGGAAGGCTCTTTCTGCAGGCTCGGTGGGGAAGAGTCAGAGAGCTACATGCCTGAGGCATCTTTCTTCCTCCTTTGCTCATTGTGTTCCCTAACTTCTAACTCTCTGCCAGGCCAGGCCCTGTTTCTTTTACTGCCAACCCCCCCTAACCCCTCGTCTTCCACCTACTTCCCGCTCTATTATGCCTTCTCCTTTTCTGCTCTCTTCTGTGGCCCTTTGAAAATGAATGCAGGCCTAGCTAAGCCTCATGAAGGAAATCTACCAACAAAAGATGCATTCCTTGCTTATGGGAGGTGCTGTGAGACGAGCAAGAAGGGCTGAAGGGGTGATTGGGTTGTTGAGTCGGGAAGCACTAGAGGTGTAGCCAGGATTGTCTAGCAAATGGAGCCTGATGCTAATGTAGTTGGGCCCACTGCACTGACAAAAATATCTGTAAATACCCACACAGCGCTGCTGAGTGGGCATTTACAGATTTTTGGTGGGCCTTGCCCCTCAGGCCCTACCCTGCCTACGCCTCTGTTCTCTCCCCCAGGGCAAAGAGTGGGAAAGGCTCGCTACAGCAAGAGTCTATCAAATCTTTCACTTTTGAGAGCAGAGTGTTTACATTTAAAAATCTTGAACAAGCAGCAATACCAAAGCATACAGTAGTAGTGGACAGAAGACTGCCCTGCACATATCAGTACACCCCAATGACAAAGGCAAAGATTTAACTGACCTGCTTAGCTATTAGTGGGTGACACCTCACAATGAGTATCATCTCTCCGTGAAGCAAAACATCCTCTGAATTGGGGTGAAAGACAGATCTAATGTGCCAAAGGAAGGCAACATGGAAATTCAGTGTTCTGCCCTCAGGAAGGAGGGTAGACAGCCCAATGGGTTAATGCACCTACTGCAGCCTCCTATGTGTAGCCTGTAGGCGACACATTCAGTTGCTGGTGAGATGCTGATAAGGTTTGCTTGCATTGCAGGGGCCGGGGGTCACCTCACAGCGCCTCGAGAAGGTGTCCTGTTTGAGTCCCTGTGCAAATATCTTCTCAACCATGACCCGTAGGTTACACTTTTCCCCTCGTTTTTTCCAGTCAGTTGGGGCCAGAGAGACAAGCTTTTCTATGGGCGTTACCAAGGCCAGAGTGCAGAAAACAAAGGCACAATTGTTAGTAGGAATGCAGGTATTGAAGGGGCATTAGCTGTTGGCTGATCGCACAGGGCAATTCATACCCATTTTCAAAAGAAAAAATAAATGTTTTAAAAAATAAAATAAAAAATGCCCCGCAGATTCCAGACATTGGATTAGAACTCAGGTCTCCAAAATTCCAAGACCAAGCACTTACCACTTGAGCCACTGGCGGATGTGCTTCTGAGAGTTGGTTTTGGGCCAATATATCTTTCTTCTGCATGCCCCTGCGAGCATACCCATTTGCATTGTGAAACATGTTCACTGAAGAAAATGAGGAAAGAACATCTGCCCCCCCAGCTCCACCAAATACCAGCTAACTGCAGTGGCTTAGAGGTTAAGTGCTTGCGTTACAGTGCTGGGAGCCTGGGTTCGAGTCCTGCTTTCGGCACTTAAACGGAATAGTGGGGTAATCTCCTTGTACAGTTGCTGTGAAACATAGCAGAGAAGTGGGACTGTGAAAGTGAGGGAGTGCAGGCTGAAGGAGGAAGGGGGGCAAGCTAAAGGAGGAGGTAGGGCAGGCAAAAGGGAGAGGGAGGGGTGGATGCAGTGGTGGTGTGGAGAGGAGGCGGGGTAGATCTAGAAGGGCATGGCGTAGGTTCCCTGGTAAAGGGAGGAAGAAAGAATAGAGGAGGCCAGGAACGGATGAGGATAAAAATGTCAGCCCATTGTGGGGTCCATTCCATCTTCCCCTTCCTCAATGGCCCCTTTCCCCACATTAGAACCCTCCCTCCACTATTCAGGGCCCACTTTATCCCACCCCCCCCCACTCACCCAGGCCGCTCCTCTTCTCCACAGCGACCCCTTCATCCAGCCCTACCTTCCCTTTTTGCCTACCCGGCCTCCTCCTTTATTTACTCTGCACTTCCTCTCCCCCACCTCTACAGTCCTGCCTCCTTTCCACCCTCCCTTTACCAGGGAACTCATTACATAACCACTGAACCTTTTAGAAGGACTGGGTCCCCTCAACTGATTACCCAACTACTCTGTTTCTGTGCCGAAAGCAGGACTCGAACCCAGGCCCCCAGTGCTGTAACACAAGTACTTAACCTCTAGGCCACTGCAGTTAGCTGGTGTTGGGTGGAGCGGGGGGCCAGATGGTCTATCCTCCTTGGCTCCAGTGAACATGTTTCACAACTGAAATGGTTATGCTCACGGGGGCATGCAGAAGAAAGATATATACGCCCAAAAGCTACCCTCAGAAGCACAGCCACCAATGGCTCAAGTAGTAAGTGCTTGGTCTTGGAATGCTGGAGACCTGAGTTCTAATCCAATGTCTGCAATCTCCTGGGCATGTTTTTTTTAATTAAAAAAATATATTTTTTAGTTGAAAATGGGTATGCATTGCCCTGAGCAATCAGCCAACAGCCAATGCCCCTTCAATACCTGCTTTCCTACTAGCAGTTGTGCCTTTGTTTTCTGCACTCTGGCCTAGGTAACACCCATACAAAAGTTTGTCTCTCTGGCCCCAGTTGCCTGGAAAAAAACGAGGGGAAAAGGTGTAATCTACGGGTCATGGTTGATACAATAATTGCCCTGGGACTCAAACAGGACACCTTCACGAGGTGCTATGAGGTGACCACCGGCCCCTGCATAGCAAGCAAACCTGTATCAGCATCTCACCAGCAACTGAATGTGTCGCCTGCAGGCTACACATAAGAGGCTGCAGTAGGTGCATTAACCCATCGGGCTGTGGACCCTCCTTCCTCTGAGAGCAGGAAACTGAATTTCCATGTTGCCTTCCTTTGGCACATTTGATCTATCTTTCAACCCAATTCAGAGGGTGTTTTGCTTCACGGAGAGATGATAATCATTGTGAGGTGTCAGCCACTAATAGCTAAGCAGGTCAGTTAAATCTTTGACTTTGTCATTGGGGTGTACTGATATGCGCTGGGCAGTCTTCTGTCCTGTGCTACTGTATGCATTCTTATTGCTGCTTGTTCACGATTCCTAAATGTAAACATTGAAAGATTTGAAAGACTCTTGATGCACCAAGCATTTCCCACTCTTTGCCCTGGGGGTGAGAGGGCTGCTTTCGGCCTTCAACACCCTCAATTATGGAGTGGCCGGCTCCACCACTGAGAATGAGGGGCTAATCCTGGTCGGAAACGGGCAGAGGTCTGCGCCCTGCGTCCTCCACGCGCCCCTAACGCTCCCAAACGCGACCACAGCCCTTACGGGCACAGCCCTATGTCGGTGCAGCCTCTATGGTGCAGCCACCCAGGTAGCTTAGGGTTAGGATATGTGCTCTTCAACATAAGCCTGGCCAACCAGGCCCTGGAGAGTGTCACAGCATGCTCTGTAATCCCCTAGTGATGGTGGCCTTGGTGACGATGATCTTGCTGGAATACTGATGCCTTTTTTCCTCCCAGAAGCCCCAGAAGCCTATTGAAATGAAGGGGTGTGCACCTCTCACTGGCCTCTGTTTACCCTCTGGCTAACTGAAATTAGTTCTGGGCTTTCCAGGCAAATGTATCCATTCGGGAGAGAGCTAGGAATAGGAAGGCTCTTTCTGCAGGCTCGGTGGGGAAGAGTCAGAGAGCTACATGCCTGAGGCATCTTTCTTCCTCCTTTGCTCATTGTGTTCCCTAACTTCTAACTCTCTGCCAGGCCAGGCCCTGTTTCTTTTACTGCCAACCCCCCCTAACCCCTCGTCTTCCACCTACTTCCCGCTCTATTATGCCTTCTCCTTTTCTGCTCTCTTCTGTGGCCCTTTGAAAATGAATGCAGGCCTAGCTAAGCCTCATGAAGGAAATCTACCAACAAAAGATGCATTCCTTGCTTATGGGAGGTGCTGTGAGACGAGCAAGAAGGGCTGAAGGGGTGATTGGGTTGTTGAGTCGGGAAGCACTAGAGGTGTAGCCAGGATTGTCTAGCAAATGGAGCCTGATGCTACTGTAGTTGGGCCCACTGCACTGACAAAAATATCTGTAAATACCCACACAGCGCTGCTGAGTGGGCATTTACAGATTTTTGGTGGGCCTTGCCCCTCAGGCCCTACCCTGCCTACGCCTCTGTTCTCTCCCCCAGGGCAAAGAGTGGGAAAGGCTCGCTACAGCAAGAGTCTATCAAATCTTTCACTTTTGAGAGCAGAGTGTTTACATTTAAAAATCTTGAACAAGCAGCAATACCAAAGCATACAGTAGTAGTGGACAGAAGACTGCCCTGCACATATCAGTACACCCCAATGACAAAGGCAAAGATTTAACTGACCTGCTTAGCTATTAGTGGGTGACACCTCACAATGAGTATCATCTCTCCGTGAAGCAAAACATCCTCTGAATTGGGGTGAAAGACAGATCTAATGTGCCAAAGGAAGGCAACATGGAAATTCAGTGTTCTGCCCTCAGGAAGGAGGGTCGACAGCCCAATGGGTTAATGCACCTACTGCAGCCTCCTATGTGTAGCCTGTAGGCGACACATTCAGTTGCTGGTGAGATGCTGATAAGGTTTGCTTGCTATGCAGGGGCCGGGGGTCACCTCACAGCGCCTCGAGAAGGTGTCCTGTTTGAGTCCCTGTGCAAATATCTTCTCAACCATGACCCGTAGGTTACACTTTTCCCCTCGTTTTTTCCAGTCAGTTGGGGCCAGAGAGACAAGCTTTTCTATGGGCGTTACCAAGGCCAGAGTGCAGAAAACAAAGGCACAATTGTTAGTAGGAATGCAGGTATTGAAGGGGCATTAGCTGTTGGCTGATCGCACAGGGCAATTCATACCCATTTTCAAAAGAAAAAATAAATGTTTTAAAAAATAAAATAAAAAATGCCCCGCAGATTCCAGACATTGGATTAGAACTCAGGTCTCCAAAATTCCAAGACCAAGCACTTACCACTTGAGCCACTGGCGGATGTGCTTCTGAGAGTTGGTTTTGGGCCAATATATCTTTCTTCTGCATGCCCCTGCGAGCATACCCATTTGCATTGTGAAACATGTTCACTGAAGAAAATGAGGAAAGAACATCTGCCCCCCCAGCTCCACCAAATACCAGCTAACTGCAGTGGCTTAGAGGTTAAGTGCTTGCGTTACAGCGCTGGGGGCCTGGGTTCGAGTCTTGCTTTCGGCACTTAAACGGAATAGTGGGGTAATCTCCTTGTACAGTTGCTGTGAAACATAGCAGAGAAGTGGGACTGTGAAAGTGAGGGAGTGCAGGCTGAAGGAGGAAGGGGGGCAAGCTAAAGGAGGAGGTAGGGCAGGCAAAAGAGAGAGGGAGGGGTGGATGCAGTGGTCGTGTGGAGAGGAGGCGGGGTAGATCTAGAAGGGCATGGCGTAGGTTCCCTGGTAAAGGGAGGAAGAAAGAATAGAGGAGGCCAGGAAGTGCCCGCTAGTGCCGGATGAGGATAAAAATGTCAGCCCATTGTGAGGTCCATTCCATCTTCCCCTTCCTCAATGGCCCCTTTCCCCACATTAGAACCCTCCCTCCACTATTCAGGGCCCACTTTATCCCACCCCCCCCACTCACCCAGGCCGCTCCTCTTCTCCACAGCGACCCCTTCACCCCTTCATCCAGCCCTACCTTCCCTTTTTGCCTACCCGGCCTCCTCCTTTATTTACTCTGCACTTCCTCTCCCCCACCTCTACAGTCCTGCCTCCTTTCCACCCTCCCTTTACCAGGGAACTCATTACATAACCACTGAACCTTTTAGAAGGACTGGGTCCCCTCAACTGATTACCCAACTACTCTGTTTCTGTGCCGAAAGCAGGACTCGAACCCAGGCCCCCAGTGCTGTAACACAAGTACTTAACCTCTAGGCCACTGCAGTTAGCTGGTGTTGGGTGGAGCGGGGGGCCAGATGGTCTATCCTCCTTGGCTCCAGTGAACATGTTTCACAACTGAAATGGTTATGCTCACGGGGGCATGCAGAAGAAAGATATATACGCCCAAAAGCTACCCTCAGAAGCACAGCCACCAATGGCTCAAGTAGTAAGTGCTTGGTCTTGGAATGCTGGAGACCTGAGTTCTAATCCAATGTCTGCAATCTCCTGGGCATGTTTTTTTTAATTAAAAAAATATATTTTTTAGTTGAAAATGGGTATGCATTGCCCTGAGCAATCAGCCAACAGCCAATGCCCCTTCAATACCTGCTTTCCTACTAGCAGTTGTGCCTTTGTTTTCTGCACTCTGGCCTAGGTAACACCCATACAAAAGTTTGTCTCTCTGGCCCCAGTTGCCTGGAAAAAAACGAGGGGAAAAGGTGTAATCTACGGGTCATGGTTGATACAATAATTGCCCTGGGACTCAAACAGGACACCTTCACGAGGTGCTATGAGGTGACCACCGGCCCCTGCATAGCAAGCAAACCTGTATCAGCATCTCACCAGCAACTGAATGTGTCGCCTGCAGGCTACACATAAGAGGCTGCAGTAGGTGCATTAACCCATCGGGCTGTGGACCCTCCTTCCTCTGAGAGCAGGAAACTGAATTTCCATGTTGCCTTCCTTTGGCACATTTGATCTATCTTTCAACCCAATTCAGAGGGTGTTTTGCTTCACGGAGAGATGATAATCATTGTGAGGTGTCAGCCACTAATAGCTAAGCAGGTCAGTTAAATCTTTGACTTTGTCATTGGGGTGTACTGATATGCGCTGGGCAGTCTTCTGTCCTGTGCTACTGTATGCATTCTTATTGCTGCTTGTTCACGATTCCTAAATGTAAACATTGAAAGATTTGAAAGACTCTTGATGCACCAAGCATTTCCCACTCTTTGCCCTGGGGGTGAGAGGGCTGCTTTCGGCCTTCAACACCCTCAATTATGGAGTGGCCGGCTCCACCACTGAGAATGAGGGGCTAATCCTGGTCGGAAACGGGCAGAGGTCTGCGCCCTGCGTCCTCCACGCGTCCCTAACGCTCCCAAACGCGACCACAGCCCTTACGGGCACAGCCCTATGTCGGTGCAGCCTCTATGGTGCAGCCACCCAGGTAGCTTAGGGTTAGGATATGTGCTCTTCAACATAAGCCTGGCCAACCAGGCCCTGGAGAGTGTCACAGCATGCTCTGTAATCCCCTAGTGATGGTGGCCTTGGTGACGATGATCTTGCTGGAATACTGATGCCTTTTTTCCTCCCAGAAGCCCCAGAAGCCTATTGAAATGAAGGGGTGTGCACCTCTCACTGGCCTCTGTTTACCCTCTGGCTAACTGAAATTAGTTCTGGGCTTTCCAGGCAAATGTATCCATTCGGGAGAGAGCTAGGAATAGGAAGGCTCTTTCTGCAGGCTCGGTGGGGAAGAGTCAGAGAGCTACATGCCTGAGGCATCTTTCTTCCTCCTTTGCTCATTGTGTTCCCTAACTTCTAACTCTCTGCCAGGCCAGGCCCTGTTTCTTTTACTGCCAACCCCCCCTAACCCCTCGTCTTCCACCTACTTCCCGCTCTATTATGCCTTCTCCTTTTCTGCTCTCTTCTGTGGCCCTTTGAAAATGAATGCAGGCCTAGCTAAGCCTCATGAAGGAAATCTACCAACAAAAGATGCATTCCTTGCTTATGGGAGGTGCTGTGAGACGAGCAAGAAGGGCTGAAGGGGTGATTGGGTTGTTGAGTCGGGAAGCACTAGAGGTGTAGCCAGGATTGTCTAGCAAATGGAGCCTGATGCTAATGTAGTTGGGCCCACTGCACTGACAAAAATATCTGTAAATACCCACACAGCGCTGCTGAGTGGGCATTTACAGATTTTTGGTGGGCCTTGCCCCTCAGGCCCTACCCTGCCTACGCCTCTGTTCTCTCCCCCAGGGCAAAGAGTGGGAAAGGCTCGCTACAGCAAGAGTCTATCAAATCTTTCACTTTTGAGAGCAGAGTGTTTACATTTAAAAATCTTGAACAAGCAGCAATACCAAAGCATACAGTAGTAGTGGACAGAAGACTGCCCTGCACATATCAGTACACCCCAATGACAAAGGCAAAGATTTAACTGACCTGCTTAGCTATTAGTGGGTGACACCTCACAATGAGTATCATCTCTCCGTGAAGCAAAACATCCTCTGAATTGGGGTGAAAGACAGATCTAATGTGCCAAAGGAAGGCAACATGGAAATTCAGTGTTCTGCCCTCAGGAAGGAGGGTAGACAGCCCAATGGGTTAATGCACCTACTGCAGCCTCCTATGTGTAGCCTGTAGGCGACACATTCAGTTGCTGGTGAGATGCTGATAAGGTTTGCTTGCATTGCAGGGGCCGGGGGTCACCTCACAGCGCCTCGAGAAGGTGTCCTGTTTGAGTCCCTGTGCAAATATCTTCTCAACCATGACCCGTAGGTTACACTTTTCCCCTCGTTTTTTCCAGTCAGTTGGGGCCAGAGAGACAAGCTTTTCTATGGGCGTTACCAAGGCCAGAGTGCAGAAAACAAAGGCACAATTGTTAGTAGGAATGCAGGTATTGAAGGGGCATTAGCTGTTGGCTGATCGCACAGGGCAATTCATACCCATTTTCAAAAGAAAAAATAAATGTTTTAAAAAATAAAATAAAAAATGCCCCGCAGATTCCAGACATTGGATTAGAACTCAGGTCTCCAAAATTCCAAGACCAAGCACTTACCACTTGAGCCACTGGCGGATGTGCTTCTGAGAGTTGGTTTTGGGCCAATATATCTTTCTTCTGCATGCCCCTGCGAGCATACCCATTTGCATTGTGAAACATGTTCACTGAAGAAAATGAGGAAAGAACATCTGCCCCCCCAGCTCCACCAAATACCAGCTAACTGCAGTGGCTTAGAGGTTAAGTGCTTGCGTTACAGTGCTGGGAGCCTGGGTTCGAGTCCTGCTTTCGGCACTTAAACGGAATAGTGGGGTAATCTCCTTGTACAGTTGCTGTGAAACATAGCAGAGAAGTGGGACTGTGAAAGTGAGGGAGTGCAGGCTGAAGGAGGAAGGGGGGCAAGCTAAAGGAGGAGGTAGGGCAGGCAAAAGGGAGAGGGAGGGGTGGATGCAGTGGTGGTGTGGAGAGGAGGCGGGGTAGATCTAGAAGGGCATGGCGTAGGTTCCCTGGTAAAGGGAGGAAGAAAGAATAGAGGAGGCCAGGAACGGATGAGGATAAAAATGTCAGCCCATTGTGGGGTCCATTCCATCTTCCCCTTCCTCAATGGCCCCTTTCCCCACATTAGAACCCTCCCTCCACTATTCAGGGCCCACTTTATCCCACCCCCCCCCACTCACCCAGGCCGCTCCTCTTCTCCACAGCGACCCCTTCATCCAGCCCTACCTTCCCTTTTTGCCTACCCGGCCTCCTCCTTTATTTACTCTGCACTTCCTCTCCCCCACCTCTACAGTCCTGCCTCCTTTCCACCCTCCCTTTACCAGGGAACTCATTACATAACCACTGAACCTTTTAGAAGGACTGGGTCCCCTCAACTGATTACCCAACTACTCTGTTTCTGTGCCGAAAGCAGGACTCGAACCCAGGCCCCCAGTGCTGTAACACAAGTACTTAACCTCTAGGCCACTGCAGTTAGCTGGTGTTGGGTGGAGCGGGGGGCCAGATGGTCTATCCTCCTTGGCTCCAGTGAACATGTTTCACAACTGAAATGGTTATGCTCACGGGGGCATGCAGAAGAAAGATATATACGCCCAAAAGCTACCCTCAGAAGCACAGCCACCAATGGCTCAAGTAGTAAGTGCTTGGTCTTGGAATGCTGGAGACCTGAGTTCTAATCCAATGTCTGCAATCTCCTGGGCATGTTTTTTTTAATTAAAAAAATATATTTTTTAGTTGAAAATGGGTATGCATTGCCCTGAGCAATCAGCCAACAGCCAATGCCCCTTCAATACCTGCTTTCCTACTAGCAGTTGTGCCTTTGTTTTCTGCACTCTGGCCTAGGTAACACCCATACAAAAGTTTGTCTCTCTGGCCCCAGTTGCCTGGAAAAAAACGAGGGGAAAAGGTGTAATCTACGGGTCATGGTTGATACAATAATTGCCCTGGGACTCAAACAGGACACCTTCACGAGGTGCTATGAGGTGACCACCGGCCCCTGCATAGCAAGCAAACCTGTATCAGCATCTCACCAGCAACTGAATGTGTCGCCTGCAGGCTACACATAAGAGGCTGCAGTAGGTGCATTAACCCATCGGGCTGTGGACCCTCCTTCCTCTGAGAGCAGGAAACTGAATTTCCATGTTGCCTTCCTTTGGCACATTTGATCTATCTTTCAACCCAATTCAGAGGGTGTTTTGCTTCACGGAGAGATGATAATCATTGTGAGGTGTCAGCCACTAATAGCTAAGCAGGTCAGTTAAATCTTTGACTTTGTCATTGGGGTGTACTGATATGCGCTGGGCAGTCTTCTGTCCTGTGCTACTGTATGCATTCTTATTGCTGCTTGTTCACGATTCCTAAATGTAAACATTGAAAGATTTGAAAGACTCTTGATGCACCAAGCATTTCCCACTCTTTGCCCTGGGGGTGAGAGGGCTGCTTTCGGCCTTCAACACCCTCAATTATGGAGTGGCCGGCTCCACCACTGAGAATGAGGGGCTAATCCTGGTCGGAAACGGGCAGAGGTCTGCGCCCTGCGTCCTCCACGCGCCCCTAACGCTCCCAAACGCGACCACAGCCCTTACGGGCACAGCCCTATGTCGGTGCAGCCTCTATGGTGCAGCCACCCAGGTAGCTTAGGGTTAGGATATGTGCTCTTCAACATAAGCCTGGCCAACCAGGCCCTGGAGAGTGTCACAGCATGCTCTGTAATCCCCTAGTGATGGTGGCCTTGGTGACGATGATCTTGCTGGAATACTGATGCCTTTTTTCCTCCCAGAAGCCCCAGAAGCCTATTGAAATGAAGGGGTGTGCACCTCTCACTGGCCTCTGTTTACCCTCTGGCTAACTGAAATTAGTTCTGGGCTTTCCAGGCAAATGTATCCATTCGGGAGAGAGCTAGGAATAGGAAGGCTCTTTCTGCAGGCTCGGTGGGGAAGAGTCAGAGAGCTACATGCCTGAGGCATCTTTCTTCCTCCTTTGCTCATTGTGTTCCCTAACTTCTAACTCTCTGCCAGGCCAGGCCCTGTTTCTTTTACTGCCAACCCCCCCTAACCCCTCGTCTTCCACCTACTTCCCGCTCTATTATGCCTTCTCCTTTTCTGCTCTCTTCTGTGGCCCTTTGAAAATGAATGCAGGCCTAGCTAAGCCTCATGAAGGAAATCTACCAACAAAAGATGCATTCCTTGCTTATGGGAGGTGCTGTGAGACGAGCAAGAAGGGCTGAAGGGGTGATTGGGTTGTTGAGTCGGGAAGCACTAGAGGTGTAGCCAGGATTGTCTAGCAAATGGAGCCTGATGCTACTGTAGTTGGGCCCACTGCACTGACAAAAATATCTGTAAATACCCACACAGCGCTGCTGAGTGGGCATTTACAGATTTTTGGTGGGCCTTGCCCCTCAGGCCCTACCCTGCCTACGCCTCTGTTCTCTCCCCCAGGGCAAAGAGTGGGAAAGGCTCGCTACAGCAAGAGTCTATCAAATCTTTCACTTTTGAGAGCAGAGTGTTTACATTTAAAAATCTTGAACAAGCAGCAATACCAAAGCATACAGTAGTAGTGGACAGAAGACTGCCCTGCACATATCAGTACACCCCAATGACAAAGGCAAAGATTTAACTGACCTGCTTAGCTATTAGTGGGTGACACCTCACAATGAGTATCATCTCTCCGTGAAGCAAAACATCCTCTGAATTGGGGTGAAAGACAGATCTAATGTGCCAAAGGAAGGCAACATGGAAATTCAGTGTTCTGCCCTCAGGAAGGAGGGTCGACAGCCCAATGGGTTAATGCACCTACTGCAGCCTCCTATGTGTAGCCTGTAGGCGACACATTCAGTTGCTGGTGAGATGCTGATAAGGTTTGCTTGCTATGCAGGGGCCGGGGGTCACCTCACAGCGCCTCGAGAAGGTGTCCTGTTTGAGTCCCTGTGCAAATATCTTCTCAACCATGACCCGTAGGTTACACTTTTCCCCTCGTTTTTTCCAGTCAGTTGGGGCCAGAGAGACAAGCTTTTCTATGGGCGTTACCAAGGCCAGAGTGCAGAAAACAAAGGCACAATTGTTAGTAGGAATGCAGGTATTGAAGGGGCATTAGCTGTTGGCTGATCGCACAGGGCAATTCATACCCATTTTCAAAAGAAAAAATAAATGTTTTAAAAAATAAAATAAAAAATGCCCCGCAGATTCCAGACATTGGATTAGAACTCAGGTCTCCAAAATTCCAAGACCAAGCACTTACCACTTGAGCCACTGGCGGATGTGCTTCTGAGAGTTGGTTTTGGGCCAATATATCTTTCTTCTGCATGCCCCTGCGAGCATACCCATTTGCATTGTGAAACATGTTCACTGAAGAAAATGAGGAAAGAACATCTGCCCCCCCAGCTCCACCAAATACCAGCTAACTGCAGTGGCTTAGAGGTTAAGTGCTTGCGTTACAGCGCTGGGGGCCTGGGTTCGAGTCTTGCTTTCGGCACTTAAACGGAATAGTGGGGTAATCTCCTTGTACAGTTGCTGTGAAACATAGCAGAGAAGTGGGACTGTGAAAGTGAGGGAGTGCAGGCTGAAGGAGGAAGGGGGGCAAGCTAAAGGAGGAGGTAGGGCAGGCAAAAGAGAGAGGGAGGGGTGGATGCAGTGGTCGTGTGGAGAGGAGGCGGGGTAGATCTAGAAGGGCATGGCGTAGGTTCCCTGGTAAAGGGAGGAAGAAAGAATAGAGGAGGCCAGGAAGTGCCCGCTAGTGCCGGATGAGGATAAAAATGTCAGCCCATTGTGAGGTCCATTCCATCTTCCCCTTCCTCAATGGCCCCTTTCCCCACATTAGAACCCTCCCTCCACTATTCAGGGCCCACTTTATCCCACCCCCCCCACTCACCCAGGCCGCTCCTCTTCTCCACAGCGACCCCTTCACCCCTTCATCCAGCCCTACCTTCCCTTTTTGCCTACCCGGCCTCCTCCTTTATTTACTCTGCACTTCCTCTCCCCCACCTCTACAGTCCTGCCTCCTTTCCACCCTCCCTTTACCAGGGAACTCATTACATAACCACTGAACCTTTTAGAAGGACTGGGTCCCCTCAACTGATTACCCAACTACTCTGTTTCTGTGCCGAAAGCAGGACTCGAACCCAGGCCCCCAGTGCTGTAACACAAGTACTTAACCTCTAGGCCACTGCAGTTAGCTGGTGTTGGGTGGAGCGGGGGGCCAGATGGTCTATCCTCCTTGGCTCCAGTGAACATGTTTCACAACTGAAATGGTTATGCTCACGGGGGCATGCAGAAGAAAGATATATACGCCCAAAAGCTACCCTCAGAAGCACAGCCACCAATGGCTCAAGTAGTAAGTGCTTGGTCTTGGAATGCTGGAGACCTGAGTTCTAATCCAATGTCTGCAATCTCCTGGGCATGTTTTTTTTAATTAAAAAAATATATTTTTTAGTTGAAAATGGGTATGCATTGCCCTGAGCAATCAGCCAACAGCCAATGCCCCTTCAATACCTGCTTTCCTACTAGCAGTTGTGCCTTTGTTTTCTGCACTCTGGCCTAGGTAACACCCATACAAAAGTTTGTCTCTCTGGCCCCAGTTGCCTGGAAAAAAACGAGGGGAAAAGGTGTAATCTACGGGTCATGGTTGATACAATAATTGCCCTGGGACTCAAACAGGACACCTTCACGAGGTGCTATGAGGTGACCACCGGCCCCTGCATAGCAAGCAAACCTGTATCAGCATCTCACCAGCAACTGAATGTGTCGCCTGCAGGCTACACATAAGAGGCTGCAGTAGGTGCATTAACCCATCGGGCTGTGGACCCTCCTTCCTCTGAGAGCAGGAAACTGAATTTCCATGTTGCCTTCCTTTGGCACATTTGATCTATCTTTCAACCCAATTCAGAGGGTGTTTTGCTTCACGGAGAGATGATAATCATTGTGAGGTGTCAGCCACTAATAGCTAAGCAGGTCAGTTAAATCTTTGACTTTGTCATTGGGGTGTACTGATATGCGCTGGGCAGTCTTCTGTCCTGTGCTACTGTATGCATTCTTATTGCTGCTTGTTCACGATTCCTAAATGTAAACATTGAAAGATTTGAAAGACTCTTGATGCACCAAGCATTTCCCACTCTTTGCCCTGGGGGTGAGAGGGCTGCTTTCGGCCTTCAACACCCTCAATTATGGAGTGGCCGGCTCCACCACTGAGAATGAGGGGCTAATCCTGGTCGGAAACGGGCAGAGGTCTGCGCCCTGCGTCCTCCACGCGTCCCTAACGCTCCCAAACGCGACCACAGCCCTTACGGGCACAGCCCTATGTCGGTGCAGCCTCTATGGTGCAGCCACCCAGGTAGCTTAGGGTTAGGATATGTGCTCTTCAACATAAGCCTGGCCAACCAGGCCCTGGAGAGTGTCACAGCATGCTCTGTAATCCCCTAGTGATGGTGGCCTTGGTGACGATGATCTTGCTGGAATACTGATGCCTTTTTTCCTCCCAGAAGCCCCAGAAGCCTATTGAAATGAAGGGGTGTGCACCTCTCACTGGCCTCTGTTTACCCTCTGGCTAACTGAAATTAGTTCTGGGCTTTCCAGGCAAATGTATCCATTCGGGAGAGAGCTAGGAATAGGAAGGCTCTTTCTGCAGGCTCGGTGGGGAAGAGTCAGAGAGCTACATGCCTGAGGCATCTTTCTTCCTCCTTTGCTCATTGTGTTCCCTAACTTCTAACTCTCTGCCAGGCCAGGCCCTGTTTCTTTTACTGCCAACCCCCCCTAACCCCTCGTCTTCCACCTACTTCCCGCTCTATTATGCCTTCTCCTTTTCTGCTCTCTTCTGTGGCCCTTTGAAAATGAATGCAGGCCTAGCTAAGCCTCATGAAGGAAATCTACCAACAAAAGATGCATTCCTTGCTTATGGGAGGTGCTGTGAGACGAGCAAGAAGGGCTGAAGGGGTGATTGGGTTGTTGAGTCGGGAAGCACTAGAGGTGTAGCCAGGATTGTCTAGCAAATGGAGCCTGATGCTAATGTAGTTGGGCCCACTGCACTGACAAAAATATCTGTAAATACCCACACAGCGCTGCTGAGTGGGCATTTACAGATTTTTGGTGGGCCTTGCCCCTCAGGCCCTACCCTGCCTACGCCTCTGTTCTCTCCCCCAGGGCAAAGAGTGGGAAAGGCTCGCTACAGCAAGAGTCTATCAAATCTTTCACTTTTGAGAGCAGAGTGTTTACATTTAAAAATCTTGAACAAGCAGCAATACCAAAGCATACAGTAGTAGTGGACAGAAGACTGCCCTGCACATATCAGTACACCCCAATGACAAAGGCAAAGATTTAACTGACCTGCTTAGCTATTAGTGGGTGACACCTCACAATGAGTATCATCTCTCCGTGAAGCAAAACATCCTCTGAATTGGGGTGAAAGACAGATCTAATGTGCCAAAGGAAGGCAACATGGAAATTCAGTGTTCTGCCCTCAGGAAGGAGGGTAGACAGCCCAATGGGTTAATGCACCTACTGCAGCCTCCTATGTGTAGCCTGTAGGCGACACATTCAGTTGCTGGTGAGATGCTGATAAGGTTTGCTTGCATTGCAGGGGCCGGGGGTCACCTCACAGCGCCTCGAGAAGGTGTCCTGTTTGAGTCCCTGTGCAAATATCTTCTCAACCATGACCCGTAGGTTACACTTTTCCCCTCGTTTTTTCCAGTCAGTTGGGGCCAGAGAGACAAGCTTTTCTATGGGCGTTACCAAGGCCAGAGTGCAGAAAACAAAGGCACAATTGTTAGTAGGAATGCAGGTATTGAAGGGGCATTAGCTGTTGGCTGATCGCACAGGGCAATTCATACCCATTTTCAAAAGAAAAAATAAATGTTTTAAAAAATAAAATAAAAAATGCCCCGCAGATTCCAGACATTGGATTAGAACTCAGGTCTCCAAAATTCCAAGACCAAGCACTTACCACTTGAGCCACTGGCGGATGTGCTTCTGAGAGTTGGTTTTGGGCCAATATATCTTTCTTCTGCATGCCCCTGCGAGCATACCCATTTGCATTGTGAAACATGTTCACTGAAGAAAATGAGGAAAGAACATCTGCCCCCCCAGCTCCACCAAATACCAGCTAACTGCAGTGGCTTAGAGGTTAAGTGCTTGCGTTACAGTGCTGGGAGCCTGGGTTCGAGTCCTGCTTTCGGCACTTAAACGGAATAGTGGGGTAATCTCCTTGTACAGTTGCTGTGAAACATAGCAGAGAAGTGGGACTGTGAAAGTGAGGGAGTGCAGGCTGAAGGAGGAAGGGGGGCAAGCTAAAGGAGGAGGTAGGGCAGGCAAAAGGGAGAGGGAGGGGTGGATGCAGTGGTCGTGTGGAGAGGAGGCGGGGTAGATCTAGAAGGGCATGGCGTAGGTTCCCTGGTAAAGGGAGGAAGAAAGAATAGAGGAGGCCAGGAAGTGCCCGCTAGTGCCGGATGAGGATAAAAATGTCAGCCCATTGTGGGGTCCATTCCATCTTCCCCTTCCTCAATGGCCCCTTTCCCCACATTAGAACCCTCCCTCCACTATTCAGGGCCCACTTTATCCCACCCCCCCCACTCACCCAGGCCGCTCCTCTTCTCCACAGCGACCCCTTCATCCAGCCCTACCTTCCCTTTTTGCCTACCCGGCCTCCTCCTTTATTTACTCTGCACTTCCTCTCCCCCACCTCTACAGTCCTGCCTCCTTTCCACCCTCCCTTTACCAGGGAACTCATTACATAACCACTGAACCTTTTAGAAGGACTGGGTCCCCTCAACTGATTACCCAACTACTCTGTTTCTGTGCCGAAAGCAGGACTCGAACCCAGGCCCCCAGTGCTGTAACACAAGTACTTAACCTCTAGGCCACTGCAGTTAGCTGGTGTTGGGTGGAGCGGGGGGCCAGATGGTCTATCCTCCTTGGCTCCAGTGAACATGTTTCACAACTGAAATGGTTATGCTCACGGGGGCATGCAGAAGAAAGATATATACGCCCAAAAGCTACCCTCAGAAGCACAGCCACCAATGGCTCAAGTAGTAAGTGCTTGGTCTTGGAATGCTGGAGACCTGAGTTCTAATCCAATGTCTGCAATCTCCTGGGCATGTTTTTTTTAATTAAAAAAATATATTTTTTAGTTGAAAATGGGTATGCATTGCCCTGAGCAATCAGCCAACAGCCAATGCCCCTTCAATACCTGCTTTCCTACTAGCAGTTGTGCCTTTGTTTTCTGCACTCTGGCCTAGGTAACACCCATACAAAAGTTTGTCTCTCTGGCCCCAGTTGCCTGGAAAAAAACGAGGGGAAAAGGTGTAATCTACGGGTCATGGTTGATACAATAATTGCCCTGGGACTCAAACAGGACACCTTCACGAGGTGCTATGAGGTGACCACCGGCCCCTGCATAGCAAGCAAACCTGTATCAGCATCTCACCAGCAACTGAATGTGTCGCCTGCAGGCTACACATAAGAGGCTGCAGTAGGTGCATTAACCCATCGGGCTGTGGACCCTCCTTCCTCTGAGAGCAGGAAACTGAATTTCCATGTTGCCTTCCTTTGGCACATTTGATCTATCTTTCAACCCAATTCAGAGGGTGTTTTGCTTCACGGAGAGATGATAATCATTGTGAGGTGTCAGCCACTAATAGCTAAGCAGGTCAGTTAAATCTTTGACTTTGTCATTGGGGTGTACTGATATGCGCTGGGCAGTCTTCTGTCCTGTGCTACTGTATGCATTCTTATTGCTGCTTGTTCACGATTCCTAAATGTAAACATTGAAAGATTTGAAAGACTCTTGATGCACCAAGCACTTCCCACTCTTTGCCCTGGGGGTGAGAGGGCTGCTTTCGGCCTTCAACACCCTCAATTATGGAGTGGCCGGCTCCACCACTGAGAATGAGGGGCTAATCCTGGTCGGAAACGGGCAGAGGTCTGCGCCCTGCGTCCTCCACGCGTCCCTAACGCTCCCAAACGCGACCACAGCCCTTACGGGCACAGCCCTATGTCGGTGCAGCCTCTATGGTGCAGCCACCCAGGTAGCTTAGGGTTAGGATATGTGCTCTTCAACATAAGCCTGGCCAACCAGGCCCTGGAGAGTGTCACAGCATGCTCTGTAATCCCCTAGTGATGGTGGCCTTGGTGACGATGATCTTGCTGGAATACTGATGCCTTTTTTCCTCCCAGAAGCCCCAGAAGCCTATTGAAATGAAGGGGTGTGCACCTCTCACTGGCCTCTGTTTACCCTCTGGCTAACTGAAATTAGTTCTGGGCTTTCCAGGCAAATGTATCCATTCGGGAGAGAGCTAGGAATAGGAAGGCTCTTTCTGCAGGCTCGGTGGGGAAGAGTCAGAGAGCTACATGCCTGAGGCATCTTTCTTCCTCCTTTGCTCATTGTGTTCCCTAACTTCTAACTCTCTGCCAGGCCAGGCCCTGTTTCTTTTACTGCCAACCCCCCCTAACCCCTCGTCTTCCACCTACTTCCCGCTCTATTATGCCTTCTCCTTTTCTGCTCTCTTCTGTGGCCCTTTGAAAATGAATGCAGGCCTAGCTAAGCCTCATGAAGGAAATCTACCAACAAAAGATGCATTCCTTGCTTATGGGAGGTGCTGTGAGACGAGCAAGAAGGGCTGAAGGGGTGATTGGGTTGTTGAGTCGGGAAGCACTAGAGGTGTAGCCAGGATTGTCTAGCAAATGGAGCCTGATGCTAATGTAGTTGGGCCCACTGCACTGACAAAAATATCTGTAAATACCCACACAGCGCTGCTGAGTGGGCATTTACAGATTTTTGGTGGGCCTTGCCCCTCAGGCCCTACCCTGCCTACGCCTCTGTTCTCTCCCCCAGGGCAAAGAGTGGGAAAGGCTCGCTACAGCAAGAGTCTATCAAATCTTTCACTTTTGAGAGCAGAGTGTTTACATTTAAAAATCTTGAACAAGCAGCAATACCAAAGCATACAGTAGTAGTGGACAGAAAACTGCCCTGCACATATCAGTACACCCCAATGACAAAGGCAAAGATTTAACTGACCTGCTTAGCTATTAGTGAGTGACACCTCACAATGAGTATCATCTCTCCGTGAAGCAAAACATCCTCTGAATTGGGGTGAAAGACAGATCTAATGTGCCAAAGGAAGGCAACATGGAAATTCAGTGTTCTGCCCTCAGGAAGGAGGGTCGACAGCCCAATGGGTTAATGCACCTACTGCAGCCTCCTATGTGTAGCCTGTAGGCGACACATTCAGTTGCTGGTGAGATGCTGATAAGGTTTGCTTGCTATGCAGGGGCCGGGGGTCACCTCACAGCGCCTCGAGAAGGTGTCCTGTTTGAGTCCCTGTGCAAATATCTTCTCAACCATGACCCGTAGGTTACACTTTTCCCCTCGTTTTTTCCAGTCAGTTGGGGCCAGAGAGACAAGCTTTTCTATGGGCGTTACCAAGGCCAGAGTGCAGAAAACAAAGGCACAATTGTTAGTAGGAATGCAGGTATTGAAGGGGCATTAGCTGTTGGCTGATCGCACAGGGCAATTCATACCCATTTTCAAAAGAAAAAATAAATGTTTTAAAAAATAAAATAAAAAATGCCCCGCAGATTCCAGACATTGGATTAGAACTCAGGTCTCCAAAATTCCAAGACCAAGCACTTACCACTTGAGCCACTGGCGGATGTGCTTCTGAGAGTTGGTTTTGGGCCAATATATCTTTCTTCTGCATGCCCCTGCGAGCATACCCATTTGCATTGTGAAACATGTTCACTGAAGAAAATGAGGAAAGAACATCTGCCCCCCCAGCTCCACCAAATACCAGCTAACTGCAGTGGCTTAGAGGTTAAGTGCTTGCGTTACAGCGCTGGGGGCCTGGGTTCGAGTCTTGCTTTCGGCACTTAAACGGAATAGTGGGGTAATCTCCTTGTACAGTTGCTGTGAAACATAGCAGAGAAGTGGGACTGTGAAAGTGAGGGAGTGCAGGCTGAAGGAGGAAGGGGGGCAAGCTAAAGGAGGAGGTAGGGCAGGCAAAAGGGAGAGGGAGGGGTGGATGCAGTGGTCGTGTGGAGAGGAGGCGGGGTAGATCTAGAAGGGCATGGCGTAGGTTCCCTGGTAAAGGGAGGAAGAAAGAATAGAGGAGGCCAGGAAGTGCCCGCTAGTGCCGGATGAGGATAAAAATGTCAGCCCATTGTGGGGTCCATTCCATCTTCCCCTTCCTCAATGGCCCCTTTCCCCACATTAGAACCCTCCCTCCACTATTCAGGGCCCACTTTATCCCACCCCCCCCCACTCACCCAGGCCGCTCCTCTTCTCCACAGCGACCCCTTCACCCCTTCATCCAGCCCTACCTTCCCTTTTTGCCTACCCGGCCTCCTCCTTTATTTACTCTGCACTTCCTCTCCCCCACCTCTACAGTCCTGCCTCCTTTCCACCCTCCCTTTACCAGGGAACTCATTACATAACCACTGAACCTTTTAGAAGGACTGGGTCCCCTCAACTGATTACCCAACTACTCTGTTCCTGTGCCGAAAGCAGGACTCGAACCCAGGCCCCCAGTGCTGTAACACAAGTACTTAACCTCTAGGCCACTGCAGTTAGCTGGTGTTGGGTGGAGCGGGGGGCCAGATGGTCTATCCTCCTTGGCTCCAGTGAACATGTTTCACAACTGAAATGGTTATGCTCACGGGGGCATGCAGAAGAAAGATATATACGCCCAAAAGCTACCCTCAGAAGCACAGCCACCAATGGCTCAAGTAGTAAGTGCTTGGTCTTGGAATGCTGGAGACCTGAGTTCTAATCCAATGTCTGCAATCTCCTGGGCATGTTTTTTTTAATTAAAAAAATATATTTTTTAGTTGAAAATGGGTATGCATTGCCCTGAGCAATCAGCCAACAGCCAATGCCCCTTCAATACCTGCTTTCCTACTAGCAGTTGTGCCTTTGTTTTCTGCACTCTGGCCTAGGTAACACCCATACAAAAGTTTGTCTCTCTGGCCCCAGTTGCCTGGAAAAAAACGAGGGGAAAAGGTGTAATCTACGGGTCATGGTTGATACAATAATTGCCCTGGGACTCAAACAGGACACCTTCACGAGGTGCTATGAGGTGACCACCGGCCCCTGCATAGCAAGCAAACCTGTATCAGCATCTCACCAGCAACTGAATGTGTCGCCTGCAGGCTACACATAAGAGGCTGCAGTAGGTGCATTAACCCATCGGGCTGTGGACCCTCCTTCCTCTGAGAGCAGGAAACTGAATTTCCATGTTGCCTTCCTTTGGCACATTTGATCTATCTTTCAACCCAATTCAGAGGGTGTTTTGCTTCACGGAGAGATGATAATCATTGTGAGGTGTCAGCCACTAATAGCTAAGCAGGTCAGTTAAATCTTTGACTTTGTCATTGGGGTGTACTGATATGCGCTGGGCAGTCTTCTGTCCTGTGCTACTGTATGCATTCTTATTGCTGCTTGTTCACGATTCCTAAATGTAAACATTGAAAGATTTGAAAGACTCTTGATGCACCAAGCACTTCCCACTCTTTGCCCTGGGGGTGAGAGGGCTGCTTTCGGCCTTCAACACCCTCAATTATGGAGTGGCCGGCTCCACCACTGAGAATGAGGGGCTAATCCTGGTCGGAAACGGGCAGAGGTCTGCGCCCTGCGTCCTCCACGCGTCCCTAACGCTCCCAAACGCGACCACAGCCCTTACGGGCACAGCCCTATGTCGGTGCAGCCTCTATGGTGCAGCCACCCAGGTAGCTTAGGGTTAGGATATGTGCTCTTCAACATAAGCCTGGCCAACCAGGCCCTGGAGAGTGTCACAGCATGCTCTGTAATCCCCTAGTGATGGTGGCCTTGGTGACGATGATCTTGCTGGAATACTGATGCCTTTTTTCCTCCCAGAAGCCCCAGAAGCCTATTGAAATGAAGGGGTGTGCACCTCTCACTGGCCTCTGTTTACCCTCTGGCTAACTGAAATTAGTTCTGGGCTTTCCAGGCAAATGTATCCATTCGGGAGAGAGCTAGGAATAGGAAGGCTCTTTCTGCAGGCTCGGTGGGGAAGAGTCAGAGAGCTACATGCCTGAGGCATCTTTCTTCCTCCTTTGCTCATTGTGTTCCCTAACTTCTAACTCTCTGCCAGGCCAGGCCCTGTTTCTTTTACTGCCAACCCCCCCCTAACCCCTCGTCTTCCACCTACTTCCCGCTCTATTATGCCTTCTCCTTTTCTGCTCTCTTCTGTGGCCCTTTGAAAATGAATGCAGGCCTAGCTAAGCCTCATGAAGGAAATCTACCAACAAAAGATGCATTCCTTGCTTATGGGAGGTGCTGTGAGACGAGCAAGAAGGGCTGAAGGGGTGATTGGGTTGTTGAGTCGGGAAGCACTAGAGGTGTAGCCAGGATTGTCTAGCAAATGGAGCCTGATGCTAATGTAGTTGGGCCCACTGCACTGACAAAAATATCTGTAAATACCCACACAGCGCTGCTGAGTGGGCATTTACAGATTTTTGGTGGGCCTTGCCCCTCAGGCCCTACCCTGCCTACGCCTCTGTTCTCTCCCCCAGGGCAAAGAGTGGGAAAGGCTCGCTACAGCAAGAGTCTATCAAATCTTTCACTTTTGAGAGCAGAGTGTTTACATTTAAAAATCTTGAACAAGCAGCAATACCAAAGCATACAGTAGTAGTGGACAGAAGACTGCCCTGCACATATCAGTACACCCCAATGACAAAGGCAAAGATTTAACTGACCTGCTTAGCTATTAGTGGGTGACACCTCACAATGAGTATCATCTCTCCGTGAAGCAAAACATCCTCTGAATTGGGGTGAAAGACAGATCTAATGTGCCAAAGGAAGGCAACATGGAAATTCAGTGTTCTGCCCTCAGGAAGGAGGGTCGACAGCCCAATGGGTTAATGCACCTACTGCAGCCTCCTATGTGTAGCCTGTAGGCGACACATTCAGTTGCTGGTGAGATGCTGATAAGGTTTGCTTGCTATGCAGGGGCCGGGGGTCACCTCACAGCACCTCGAGAAGGTGTCCTGTTTGAGTCCCTGTGCAAATATCTTCTCAACCATGACCCGTAGGTTACACTTTTCCCCTCGTTTTTTCCAGTCAGTTGGGGCCAGAGAGACAAGCTTTTCTATGGGCGTTACCAAGGCCAGAGTGCAGAAAACAAAGGCACAATTGTTAGTAGGAATGCAGGTATTGAAGGGGCATTAGCTGTTGGCTGATCGCACAGGGCAATTCATACCCATTTTCAAAAGAAAAAATAAATGTTTAAAAAAATAAAATAAAAAATGCCCCGCAGATTCCAGACATTGGATTAGAACTCAGGTCTCCAAAATTCCAAGACCAAGCACTTACCACTTGAGCCACTGGCGGATGTGCTTCTGAGAGTTGGTTTTGGGCCAATATATCTTTCTTCTGCATGCCCCTGCGAGCATACCCATTTGCATTGTGAAACATGTTCACTGAAGAAAATGAGGAAAGAACATCTGGCCCCCCAGCTCCACCAAATACCAGCTAACTGCAGTGGCTTAGAGGTTAAGTGCTTGCGTTACAGCGCTGGGGGCCTGGGTTCGAATCCTGCTTTCGGCACTTAAACGGAATAGTGGGGTAATCTCCTTGTACAGTTGCTGTGAAACATAGCAGAGAAGTGGGACTGTGAAAGTGAGGGAGTGCAGGCTGAAGGAGGAAGGGGGGCAAGCTAAAGGAGGAGGTAGGGCAGGCAAAAGGGAGAGGGAGGGGTGGATGCAGTGGTCGTGTGGAGAGGAGGCGGGGTAGATCTAGAAGGGCATGGCGTAGGTTCCCTGGTAAAGGGAGGAAGAAAGAATAGAGGAGGCCAGGAAGTGCCCGCTAGTGCCGGATGAGGATAAAAATGTCAGCCCATTGTGGGGTCCATTCCATCTTCCCCTTCCTCAATGGCCCCTTTCCCCACATTAGAACCCTCCCTCCACTATTCAGGGCCCACTTTATCCCACCCCCCCCCACTCACCCAGGCCGCTCCTCTTCTCCACAGCGACCCCTTCATCCAGCCCTACCTTCCCTTTTTGCCTACCCGGCCTCCTCCTTTATTTACTCTGCACTTCCTTTCCCCCACCTCTACAGTCCTGCCTCCTTTCCACCCTCCCTTTACCAGGGAACTCATTACATAACCACTGAACCTTTTAGAAGGACTGGGTCCCCTCAACTGATTACCCAACTACTCTGTTTCTGTGCCGAAAGCAGGACTCGAACCCAGGCCCCCAGTGCTGTAACACAAGTACCTAACCTCTAGGCCACTGCAGTTAGCTGGTGTTGGGTGGAGCGGGGGGCCAGATGGTCTATCCTCCTTGGCTCCAGTGAACATGTTTCACAACTGAAATGGTTATGCTCACGGGGGCATGCAGAAGAAAGATATATACGCCCAAAAGCTACCCTCAGAAGCACAGCCACCAATGGCTCAAGTAGTAAGTGCTTGGTCTTGGAATGCTGGAGACCTGAGTTCTAATCCAATGTCTGCAATCTCCTGGGCATGTTTTTTTTAATTAAAAAAATATATTTTTTAGTTGAAAATGGGTATGCATTGCCCTGAGCAATCAGCCAACAGCCAATGCCCCTTCAATACCTGCTTTCCTACTAGCAGTTGTGCCTTTGTTTTCTGCACTCTGGCCTAGGTAACACCCATACAAAAGTTTGTCTCTCTGGCCCCAGTTGCCTGGAAAAAAACGAGGGGAAAAGGTGTAATCTACGGGTCATGGTTGATACAATAATTGCCCTGGGACTCAAACAGGACACCTTCACGAGGTGCTATGAGGTGACCACCGGCCCCTGCATAGCAAGCAAACCTGTATCAGCATCTCACCAGCAACTGAATGTGTCGCCTGCAGGCTACACATAAGAGGCTGCAGTAGGTGCATTAACCCATCGGGCTGTGGACCCTCCTTCCTCTGAGAGCAGGAAACTGAATTTCCATGTTGCCTTCCTTTGGCACATTTGATCTATCTTTCAACCCAATTCAGAGGGTGTTTTGCTTCACGGAGAGATGATAATCATTGTGAGGTGTCAGCCACTAATAGCTAAGCAGGTCAGTTAAATCTTTGACTTTGTCATTGGGGTGTACTGATATGCGCTGGGCAGTCTTCTGTCCTGTGCTACTGTATGCATTCTTATTGCTGCTTGTTCACGATTCCTAAATGTAAACATTGAAAGATTTGAAAGACTCTTGATGCACCAAGCACTTCCCACTCTTTGCCCTGGGGGTGAGAGGGCTGCTTTCGGCCTTCAACACCCTCAATTATGGAGTGGCCGGCTCCACCACTGAGAATGAGGGGCTAATCCTGGTCGGAAACGGGCAGAGGTCTGCGCCCTGCGTCCTCCACGCGTCCCTAACGCTCCCAAACGCGACCACAGCCCTTACGGGCACAGCCCTATGTCGGTGCAGCCTCTATGGTGCAGCCACCCAGGTAGCTTAGGGTTAGGATATGTGCTCTTCAACATAAGCCTGGCCAACCAGGCCCTGGAGAGTGTCACAGCATGCTCTGTAATCCCCTAGTGATGGTGGCCTTGGTGACGATGATCTTGCTGGAATACTGATGCCTTTTTTCCTCCCAGAAGCCCCAGAAGCCTATTGAAATGAAGGGGTGTGCACCTCTCACTGGCCTCTGTTTACCCTCTGGCTAACTGAAATTAGTTCTGGGCTTTCCAGGCAAATGTATCCATTCGGGAGAGAGCTAGGAATAGGAAGGCTCTTTCTGCAGGCTCGGTGGGGAAGAGTCAGAGAGCTACATGCCTGAGGCATCTTTCTTCCTCCTTTGCTCATTGTGTTCCCTAACTTCTAACTCTCTGCCAGGCCAGGCCCTGTTTCTTTTACTGCCAACCCCCCCTAACCCCTCGTCTTCCACCTACTTCCCGCTCTATTAGGCCTTCTCCTTTTCTGCTCTCTTCTGTGGCCCTTTGAAAATGAATGCAGGCCTAGCTAAGCCTCATGAAGGAAATCTACCAACAAAAGATGCATTCCTTGCTTATGGGAGGTGCTGTGAGACGAGCAAGAAGGGCTGAAGGGGTGATTGGGTTGTTGAGTCGGGAAGCACTAGAGGTGTAGCCAGGATTGTCTAGCAAATGGAGCCTGATGCTAATGTAGTTGGGCCCACTGCACTGACAAAAATATCTGTAAATACCCACACAGCGCTGCTGAGTGGGCATTTACAGATTTTTGGTGGGCCTTGCCCCTCAGGCCCTACCCTGCCTACGCCTCTGTTCTCTCCCCCAGGGCAAAGAGTGGGAAAGGCTCGCTACAGCAAGAGTCTATCAAATCTTTCACTTTTGAGAGCAGAGTGTTTACATTTAAAAATCTTGAACAAGCAGCAATACCAAAGCATACAGTAGTAGTGGACAGAAGACTGCCCTGCACATATCAGTACACCCCAATGACAAAGGCAAAGATTTAACTGACCTGCTTAGCTATTAGTGGGTGACACCTCACAATGAGTATCATCTCTCCGTGAAGCAAAACATCCTCTGAATTGGGGTGAAAGACAGATCTAATGTGCCAAAGGAAGGCAACATGGAAATTCAGTGTTCTGCCCTCAGGAAGGAGGGTCGACAGCCCAATGGGTTAATGCACCTACTGCAGCCTCCTATGTGTAGCCTGTAGGCGACACATTCAGTTGCTGGTGAGATGCTGATAAGGTTTGCTTGCTATGCAGGGGCCGGGGGTCACCTCACAGCGCCTCGAGAAGGTGTCCTGTTTGAGTCCCTGTGCAAATATCTTCTCAACCATGACCCGTAGGTTACACTTTTCCCCTCGTTTTTTCCAGTCAGTTGGGGCCAGAGAGACAAGCTTTTCTATGGGCGTTACCAAGGCCAGAGTGCAGAAAACAAAGGCACAATTGTTAGTAGGAATGCAGGTATTGAAGGGGCATTAGCTGTTGGCTGATCGCACAGGGCAATTCATACCCATTTTCAAAAGAAAAAATAAATGTTTAAAAAAATAAAATAAAAAATGCCCCGCAGATTCCAGACATTGGATTAGAACTCAGGTCTCCAAAATTCCAAGACCAAGCACTTACCACTTGAGCCACTGGCGGATGTGCTTCTGAGAGTTGGTTTTGGGCCAATATATCTTTCTTCTGCATGCCCCTGCGAGCATACCCATTTGCATTGTGAAACATGTTCACTGAAGAAAATGAGGAAAGAACATCTGGCCCCCCAGCTCCACCAAATACCAGCTAACTGCAGTGGCTTAGAGGTTAAGTGCTTGCGTTACAGCGCTGGGGGCCTGGGTTCGAGTCCTGCTTTCGGCACTTAAACGGAATAGTGGGGTAATCTCCTTGTACAGTTGCTGTGAAACATAGCAGAGAAGTGGGACTGTGAAAGTGAGGGAGTGCAGGCTGAAGGAGGAAGGGGGGCAAGCTAAAGGAGGAGGTAGGGCAGGCAAAAGGGAGAGGGAGGGGTGGATGCAGTGGTCGTGTGGAGAGGAGGCGGGGTAGATCTAGAAGGGCATGGCGTAGGTTCCCTGGTAAAGGGAGGAAGAAAGAATAGAGGAGGCCAGGAAGTGCCCGCTAGTGCCGGATGAGGATAAAAATGTCAGCCCATTGTGGGGTCCATTCCATCTTCCCCTTCCTCAATGGCCCCTTTCCCCACATTAGAACCTCCACTATTCAGGGCCCACTTTATCCCACCCCCCCCCACTCACCCAGGCCGCTCCTCTTCTCCACAGCGACCCCTTCATCCAGCCCTACCTTCCCTTTTTGCCTACCCGGCCTCCTCCTTTATTTACTCTGCACTTCCTCTCCCCCACCTCTACAGTCCTGCCTCCTTTCCACCCTCCCTTTACCAGGGAACTCATTACATAACCACTGAACCTTTTAGAAGGACTGGGTCCCCTCAACTGATTACCCAACTACTCTGTTTCTGTGCCGAAAGCAGGACTCGAACCCAGGCCCCCAGTGCTGTAACACAAGTACCTAACCTCTAGGCCACTGCAGTTAGCTGGTGTTGGGTGGAGCGGGGGGCCAGATGGTCTATCCTCCTTGGCTCCAGTGAACATGTTTCACAACTGAAATGGTTATGCTCACGGGGGCATGCAGAAGAAAGATATATACGCCCAAAAGCTACCCTCAGAAGCACAGCCACCAATGGCTCAAGTAGTAAGTGCTTGGTCTTGGAATGCTGGAGACCTGAGTTCTAATCCAATGTCTGCAATCTCCTGGGCATGTTTTTTTTAATTAAAAAAATATATTTTTTAGTTGAAAATGGGTATGCATTGCCCTGAGCAATCAGCCAACAGCCAATGCCCCTTCAATACCTGCTTTCCTACTAGCAGTTGTGCCTTTGTTTTCTGCACTCTGGCCTAGGTAACACCCATACAAAAGTTTGTCTCTCTGGCCCCAGTTGCCTGGAAAAAAACGAGGGGAAAAGGTGTAATCTACGGGTCATGGTTGATACAATAATTGCCCTGGGACTCAAACAGGACACCTTCACGAGGTGCTATGAGGTGACCACCGGCCCCTGCATAGCAAGCAAACCTGTATCAGCATCTCACCAGCAACTGAATGTGTCGCCTGCAGGCTACACATAAGAGGCTGCAGTAGGTGCATTAACCCATCGGGCTGTGGACCCTCCTTCCTCTGAGAGCAGGAAACTGAATTTCCATGTTGCCTTCCTTTGGCACATTTGATCTATCTTTCAACCCAATTCAGAGGGTGTTTTGCTTCACGGAGAGATGATAATCATTGTGAGGTGTCAGCCACTAATAGCTAAGCAGGTCAGTTAAATCTTTGACTTTGTCATTGGGGTGTACTGATATGCGCTGGGCAGTCTTCTGTCCTGTGCTACTGTATGCATTCTTATTGCTGCTTGTTCACGATTCCTAAATGTAAACATTGAAAGATTTGAAAGACTCTTGATGCACCAAGCACTTCCCACTCTTTGCCCTGGGGGTGAGAGGGCTGCTTTCGGCCTTCAACACCCTCAATTATGGAGTGGCCGGCTCCACCACTGAGAATGAGGGGCTAATCCTGGTCGGAAACGGGCAGAGGTCTGCGCCCTGCGTCCTCCACGCGTCCCTAACGCTCCCAAACGCGACCACAGCCCTTACGGGCACAGCCCTATGTCGGTGCAGCCTCTATGGTGCAGCCACCCAGGTAGCTTAGGGTTAGGATATGTGCTCTTCAACATAAGCCTGGCCAACCAGGCCCTGGAGAGTGTCACAGCATGCTCTGTAATCCCCTAGTGATGGTGGCCTTGGTGACGATGATCTTGCTGGAATACTGATGCCTTTTTTCCTCCCAGAAGCCCCAGAAGCCTATTGAAATGAAGGGGTGTGCACCTCTCACTGGCCTCTGTTTACCCTCTGGCTAACTGAAATTAGTTCTGGGCTTTCCAGGCAAATGTATCCATTCGGGAGAGAGCTAGGAATAGGAAGGCTCTTTCTGCAGGCTCGGTGGGGAAGAGTCAGAGAGCTACATGCCTGAGGCATCTTTCTTCCTCCTTTGCTCATTGTGTTCCCTAACTTCTAACTCTCTGCCAGGCCAGGCCCTGTTTCTTTTACTGCCAACCCCCCCTAACCCCTCGTCTTCCACCTACTTCCCGCTCTATTATGCCTTCTCCTTTTCTGCTCTCTTCTGTGGCCCTTTGAAAATGAATGCAGGCCTAGCTAAGCCTCATGAAGGAAATCTACCAACAAAAGATGCATTCCTTGCTTATGGGAGGTGCTGTGAGACGAGCAAGAAGGGCTGAAGGGGTGATTGGGTTGTTGAGTCGGGAAGCACTAGAGGTGTAGCCAGGATTGTCTAGCAAATGGAGCCTGATGCTAATGTAGTTGGGCCCACTGCACTGACAAAAATATCTGTAAATACCCACACAGCGCTGCTGAGTGGGCATTTACAGATTTTTGGTGGGCCTTGCCCCTCAGGCCCTACCCTGCCTACGCCTCTGTTCTCTCCCCCAGGGCAAAGAGTGGGAAAGGCTCGCTACAGCAAGAGTCTATCAAATCTTTCACTTTTGAGAGCAGAGTGTTTACATTTAAAAATCTTGAACAAGCAGCAATACCAAAGCATACAGTAGTAGTGGACAGAAGACTGCCCTGCACATATCAGTACACCCCAATGACAAAGGCAAAGATTTAACTGACCTGCTTAGCTATTAGTGGGTGACACCTCACAATGAGTATCATCTCTCCGTGAAGCAAAACATCCTCTGAATTGGGGTGAAAGACAGATCTAATGTGCCAAAGGAAGGCAACATGGAAATTCAGTGTTCTGCCCTCAGGAAGGAGGGTCGACAGCCCAATGGGTTAATGCACCTACTGCAGCCTCCTATGTGTAGCCTGTAGGCGACACATTCAGTTGCTGGTGAGATGCTGATAAGGTTTGCTTGCTATGCAGGGGCCGGGGGTCACCTCACAGCGCCTCGAGAAGGTGTCCTGTTTGAGTCCCTGTGCAAATATCTTCTCAACCATGACCCGTAGGTTACACTTTTCCCCTCGTTTTTTCCAGTCAGTTGGGGCCAGAGAGACAAGCTTTTCTATGGGCGTTACCAAGGCCAGAGTGCAGAAAACAAAGGCACAATTGTTAGTAGGAATGCAGGTATTGAAGGGGCATTAGCTGTTGGCTGATCGCACAGGGCAATTCATACCCATTTTCAAAAGAAAAAATAAATGTTTAAAAAAATAAAATAAAAAATGCCCCGCAGATTCCAGACATTGGATTAGAACTCAGGTCTCCAAAATTCCAAGACCAAGCACTTACCACTTGAGCCACTGGCGGATGTGCTTCTGAGAGTTGGTTTTGGGCCAATATATCTTTCTTCTGCATGCCCCTGCGAGCATACCCATTTGCATTGTGAAACATGTTCACTGAAGAAAATGAGGAAAGAACATCTGGCCCCCCAGCTCCACCAAATACCAGCTAACTGCAGTGGCTTAGAGGTTAAGTGCTTGCGTTACAGCGCTGGGGGCCTGGGTTCGAGTCCTGCTTTCGGCACTTAAACGGAATAGTGGGGTAATCTCCTTGTACAGTTGCTGTGAAACATAGCAGAGAAGTGGGACTGTGAAAGTGAGGGAGTGCAGGCTGAAGGAGGAAGGGGGGCAAGCTAAAGGAGGAGGTAGGGCAGGCAAAAGGGAGAGGGAGGGGTGGATGCAGTGGTCGTGTGGAGAGGAGGCGGGGTAGATCTAGAAGGGCATGGCGTAGGTTCCCTGGTAAAGGGAGGAAGAAAGAATAGAGGAGGCCAGGAAGTGCCCGCTAGTGCCGGATGAGGATAAAAATGTCAGCCCATTGTGGGGTCCATTCCATCTTCCCCTTCCTCAATGGCCCCTTTCCCCACATTAGAACCTCCACTATTCAGGGCCCACTTTATCCCACCCCCCCCCACTCACCCAGGCCGCTCCTCTTCTCCACAGCGACCCCTTCATCCAGCCCTACCTTCCCTTTTTGCCTACCCGGCCTCCTCCTTTATTTACTCTGCACTTCCTCTCCCCCACCTCTACAGTCCTGCCTCCTTTCCACCCTCCCTTTACCAGGGAACTCATTACATAACCACTGAACCTTTTAGAAGGACTGGGTCCCCTCAACTGATTACCCAACTACTCTGTTTCTGTGCCGAAAGCAGGACTCGAACCCAGGCCCCCAGTGCTGTAACACAAGTACCTAACCTCTAGGCCACTGCAGTTAGCTGGTGTTGGGTGGAGCGGGGGGCCAGATGGTCTATCCTCCTTGGCTCCAGTGAACATGTTTCACAACTGAAATGGTTATGCTCACGGGGGCATGCAGAAGAAAGATATATACGCCCAAAAGCTACCCTCAGAAGCACAGCCACCAATGGCTCAAGTAGTAAGTGCTTGGTCTTGGAATGCTGGAGACCTGAGTTCTAATCCAATGTCTGCAATCTCCTGGGCATGTTTTTTTTAATTAAAAAAATATATTTTTTAGTTGAAAATGGGTATGCATTGCCCTGAGCAATCAGCCAACAGCCAATGCCCCTTCAATACCTGCTTTCCTACTAGCAGTTGTGCCTTTGTTTTCTGCACTCTGGCCTAGGTAACACCCATACAAAAGTTTGTCTCTCTGGCCCCAGTTGCCTGGAAAAAAACGAGGGGAAAAGGTGTAATCTACGGGTCATGGTTGATACAATAATTGCCCTGGGACTCAAACAGGACACCTTCACGAGGTGCTATGAGGTGACCACCGGCCCCTGCATAGCAAGCAAACCTGTATCAGCATCTCACCAGCAACTGAATGTGTCGCCTGCAGGCTACACATAAGAGGCTGCAGTAGGTGCATTAACCCATCGGGCTGTGGACCCTCCTTCCTCTGAGAGCAGGAAACTGAATTTCCATGTTGCCTTCCTTTGGCACATTTGATCTATCTTTCAACCCAATTCAGAGGGTGTTTTGCTTCACGGAGAGATGATAATCATTGTGAGGTGTCAGCCACTAATAGCTAAGCAGGTCAGTTAAATCTTTGACTTTGTCATTGGGGTGTACTGATATGCGCTGGGCAGTCTTCTGTCCTGTGCTACTGTATGCATTCTTATTGCTGCTTGTTCACGATTCCTAAATGTAAACATTGAAAGATTTGAAAGACTCTTGATGCACCAAGCATTTCCCACTCTTTGCCCTGGGGGTGAGAGGGCTGCTTTCGGCCTTCAACACCCTCAATTATGGAGTGGCCGGCTCCACCACTGAGAATGAGGGGCTAATCCTGGTCGGAAACGGGCAGAGGTCTGCGCCCTGCGTCCTCCACGCGTCCCTAACGCTCCCAAACGCGACCACAGCCCTTACGGGCACAGCCCTATGTCGGTGCAGCCTCTATGGTGCAGCCACCCAGGTAGCTTAGGGTTAGGATATGTGCTCTTCAACATAAGCCTGGCCAACCAGGCCCTGGAGAGTGTCACAGCATGCTCTGTAATCCCCTAGTGATGGTGGCCTTGGTGACGATGATCTTGCTGGAATACTGATGCCTTTTTTCCTCCCAGAAGCCCCAGAAGCCTATTGAAATGAAGGGGTGTGCACCTCTCACTGGCCTCTGTTTACCCTCTGGCTAACTGAAATTAGTTCTGGGCTTTCCAGGCAAATGTATCCATTCGGGAGAGAGCTAGGAATAGGAAGGCTCTTTCTGCAGGCTCGGTGGGGAAGAGTCAGAGAGCTACATGCCTGAGGCATCTTTCTTCCTCCTTTGCTCATTGTGTTCCCTAACTTCTAACTCTCTGCCAGGCCAGGCCCTGTTTCTTTTACTGCCAACCCCCCCTAACCCCTCGTCTTCCACCTACTTCCCGCTCTATTATGCCTTCTCCTTTTCTGCTCTCTTCTGTGGCCCTTTGAAAATGAATGCAGGCCTAGCTAAGCCTCATGAAGGAAATCTACCAACAAAAGATGCATTCCTTGCTTATGGGAGGTGCTGTGAGACGAGCAAGAAGGGCTGAAGGGGTGATTGGGTTGTTGAGTCGGGAAGCACTAGAGGTGTAGCCAGGATTGTCTAGCAAATGGAGCCTGATGCTAATGTAGTTGGGCCCACTGCACTGACAAAAATATCTGTAAATACCCACACAGCGCTGCTGAGTGGGCATTTACAGATTTTTGGTGGGCCTTGCCCCTCAGGCCCTACCCTGCCTACGCCTCTGTTCTCTCCCCCAGGGCAAAGAGTGGGAAAGGCTCGCTACAGCAAGAGTCTATCAAATCTTTCACTTTTGAGAGCAGAGTGTTTACATTTAAAAATCTTGAACAAGCAGCAATACCAAAGCATACAGTAGTAGTGGACAGAAGACTGCCCTGCACATATCAGTACACCCCAATGACAAAGGCAAAGATTTAACTGACCTGCTTAGCTATTAGTGGGTGACACCTCACAATGAGTATCATCTCTCCGTGAAGCAAAACATCCTCTGAATTGGGGTGAAAGACAGATCTAATGTGCCAAAGGAAGGCAACATGGAAATTCAGTGTTCTGCCCTCAGGAAGGAGGGTAGACAGCCCAATGGGTTAATGCACCTACTGCAGCCTCCTATGTGTAGCCTGTAGGCGACACATTCAGTTGCTGGTGAGATGCTGATAAGGTTTGCTTGCATTGCAGGGGCCGGGGGTCACCTCACAGCGCCTCGAGAAGGTGTCCTGTTTGAGTCCCTGTGCAAATATCTTCTCAACCATGACCCGTAGGTTACACTTTTCCCCTCGTTTTTTCCAGTCAGTTGGGGCCAGAGAGACAAGCTTTTCTATGGGCGTTACCAAGGCCAGAGTGCAGAAAACAAAGGCACAATTGTTAGTAGGAATGCAGGTATTGAAGGGGCATTAGCTGTTGGCTGATCGCACAGGGCAATTCATACCCATTTTCAAAAGAAAAAATAAATGTTTTAAAAAATAAAATAAAAAATGCCCCGCAGATTCCAGACATTGGATTAGAACTCAGGTCTCCAAAATTCCAAGACCAAGCACTTACCACTTGAGCCACTGGCGGATGTGCTTCTGAGAGTTGGTTTTGGGCCAATATATCTTTCTTCTGCATGCCCCTGCGAGCATACCCATTTGCATTGTGAAACATGTTCACTGAAGAAAATGAGGAAAGAACATCTGCCCCCCCAGCTCCACCAAATACCAGCTAACTGCAGTGGCTTAGAGGTTAAGTGCTTGCGTTACAGTGCTGGGAGCCTGGGTTCGAGTCCTGCTTTCGGCACTTAAACGGAATAGTGGGGTAATCTCCTTGTACAGTTGCTGTGAAACATAGCAGAGAAGTGGGACTGTGAAAGTGAGGGAGTGCAGGCTGAAGGAGGAAGGGGGGCAAGCTAAAGGAGGAGGTAGGGCAGGCAAAAGGGAGAGGGAGGGGTGGATGCAGTGGTCGTGTGGAGAGGAGGCGGGGTAGATCTAGAAGGGCATGGCGTAGGTTCCCTGGTAAAGGGAGGAAGAAAGAATAGAGGAGGCCAGGAAGTGCCCGCTAGTGCCGGATGAGGATAAAAATGTCAGCCCATTGTGGGGTCCATTCCATCTTCCCCTTCCTCAATGGCCCCTTTCCCCACATTAGAACCTCCACTATTCAGGGCCCACTTTATCCCACCCCCCCCCACTCACCCAGGCCGCTCCTCTTCTCCACAGCGACCCCTTCATCCAGCCCTACCTTCCCTTTTTGCCTACCCGGCCTCCTCCTTTATTTACTCTGCACTTCCTCTCCCCCACCTCTACAGTCCTGCCTCCTTTCCACCCTCCCTTTACCAGGGAACTCATTACATAACCACTGAACCTTTTAGAAGGACTGGGTCCCCTCAACTGATTACCCAACTACTCTGTTTCTGTGCCGAAAGCAGGACTCGAACCCAGGCCCCCAGTGCTGTAACACAAGTACCTAACCTCTAGGCCACTGCAGTTAGCTGGTGTTGGGTGGAGCGGGGGGCCAGATGGTCTATCCTCCTTGGCTCCAGTGAACATGTTTCACAACTGAAATGGTTATGCTCACGGGGGCATGCAGAAGAAAGATATATACGCCCAAAAGCTACCCTCAGAAGCACAGCCACCAATGGCTCAAGTAGTAAGTGCTTGGTCTTGGAATGCTGGAGACCTGAGTTCTAATCCAATGTCTGCAATCTCCTGGGCATGTTTTTTTTAATTAAAAAAATATATTTTTTAGTTGAAAATGGGTATGCATTGCCCTGAGCAATCAGCCAACAGCCAATGCCCCTTCAATACCTGCTTTCCTACTAGCAGTTGTGCCTTTGTTTTCTGCACTCTGGCCTAGGTAACACCCATACAAAAGTTTGTCTCTCTGGCCCCAGTTGCCTGGAAAAAAACGAGGGGAAAAGGTGTAATCTACGGGTCATGGTTGATACAATAATTGCCCTGGGACTCAAACAGGACACCTTCACGAGGTGCTATGAGGTGACCACCGGCCCCTGCATAGCAAGCAAACCTGTATCAGCATCTCACCAGCAACTGAATGTGTCGCCTGCAGGCTACACATAAGAGGCTGCAGTAGGTGCATTAACCCATCGGGCTGTGGACCCTCCTTCCTCTGAGAGCAGGAAACTGAATTTCCATGTTGCCTTCCTTTGGCACATTTGATCTATCTTTCAACCCAATTCAGAGGGTGTTTTGCTTCACGGAGAGATGATAATCATTGTGAGGTGTCAGCCACTAATAGCTAAGCAGGTCAGTTAAATCTTTGACTTTGTCATTGGGGTGTACTGATATGCGCTGGGCAGTCTTCTGTCCTGTGCTACTGTATGCATTCTTATTGCTGCTTGTTCACGATTCCTAAATGTAAACATTGAAAGATTTGAAAGACTCTTGATGCACCAAGCATTTCCCACTCTTTGCCCTGGGGGTGAGAGGGCTGCTTTCGGCCTTCAACACCCTCAATTATGGAGTGGCCGGCTCCACCACTGAGAATGAGGGGCTAATCCTGGTCGGAAACGGGCAGAGGTCTGCGCCCTGCGTCCTCCACGCGTCCCTAACGCTCCCAAACGCGACCACAGCCCTTACGGGCACAGCCCTATGTCGGTGCAGCCTCTATGGTGCAGCCACCCAGGTAGCTTAGGGTTAGGATATGTGCTCTTCAACATAAGCCTGGCCAACCAGGCCCTGGAGAGTGTCACAGCATGCTCTGTAATCCCCTAGTGATGGTGGCCTTGGTGACGATGATCTTGCTGGAATACTGATGCCTTTTTTCCTCCCAGAAGCCCCAGAAGCCTATTGAAATGAAGGGGTGTGCACCTCTCACTGGCCTCTGTTTACCCTCTGGCTAACTGAAATTAGTTCTGGGCTTTCCAGGCAAATGTATCCATTCGGGAGAGAGCTAGGAATAGGAAGGCTCTTTCTGCAGGCTCGGTGGGGAAGAGTCAGAGAGCTACATGCCTGAGGCATCTTTCTTCCTCCTTTGCTCATTGTGTTCCCTAACTTCTAACTCTCTGCCAGGCCAGGCCCTGTTTCTTTTACTGCCAACCCCCCCTAACCCCTCGTCTTCCACCTACTTCCCGCTCTATTATGCCTTCTCCTTTTCTGCTCTCTTCTGTGGCCCTTTGAAAATGAATGCAGGCCTAGCTAAGCCTCATGAAGGAAATCTACCAACAAAAGATGCATTCCTTGCTTATGGGAGGTGCTGTGAGACGAGCAAGAAGGGCTGAAGGGGTGATTGGGTTGTTGAGTCGGGAAGCACTAGAGGTGTAGCCAGGATTGTCTAGCAAATGGAGCCTGATGCTAATGTAGTTGGGCCCACTGCACTGACAAAAATATCTGTAAATACCCACACAGCGCTGCTGAGTGGGCATTTACAGATTTTTGGTGGGCCTTGCCCCTCAGGCCCTACCCTGCCTACGCCTCTGTTCTCTCCCCCAGGGCAAAGAGTGGGAAAGGCTCGCTACAGCAAGAGTCTATCAAATCTTTCACTTTTGAGAGCAGAGTGTTTACATTTAAAAATCTTGAACAAGCAGCAATACCAAAGCATACAGTAGTAGTGGACAGAAGACTGCCCTGCACATATCAGTACACCCCAATGACAAAGGCAAAGATTTAACTGACCTGCTTAGCTATTAGTGGGTGACACCTCACAATGAGTATCATCTCTCCGTGAAGCAAAACATCCTCTGAATTGGGGTGAAAGACAGATCTAATGTGCCAAAGGAAGGCAACATGGAAATTCAGTGTTCTGCCCTCAGGAAGGAGGGTAGACAGCCCAATGGGTTAATGCACCTACTGCAGCCTCCTATGTGTAGCCTGTAGGCGACACATTCAGTTGCTGGTGAGATGCTGATAAGGTTTGCTTGCATTGCAGGGGCCGGGGGTCACCTCACAGCGCCTCGAGAAGGTGTCCTGTTTGAGTCCCTGTGCAAATATCTTCTCAACCATGACCCGTAGGTTACACTTTTCCCCTCGTTTTTTCCAGTCAGTTGGGGCCAGAGAGACAAGCTTTTCTATGGGCGTTACCAAGGCCAGAGTGCAGAAAACAAAGGCACAATTGTTAGTAGGAATGCAGGTATTGAAGGGGCATTAGCTGTTGGCTGATCGCACAGGGCAATTCATACCCATTTTCAAAAGAAAAAATAAATGTTTTAAAAAATAAAATAAAAAATGCCCCGCAGATTCCAGACATTGGATTAGAACTCAGGTCTCCAAAATTCCAAGACCAAGCACTTACCACTTGAGCCACTGGCGGATGTGCTTCTGAGAGTTGGTTTTGGGCCAATATATCTTTCTTCTGCATGCCCCTGCGAGCATACCCATTTGCATTGTGAAACATGTTCACTGAAGAAAATGAGGAAAGAACATCTGCCCCCCCAGCTCCACCAAATACCAGCTAACTGCAGTGGCTTAGAGGTTAAGTGCTTGCGTTACAGTGCTGGGAGCCTGGGTTCGAGTCCTGCTTTCGGCACTTAAACGGAATAGTGGGGTAATCTCCTTGTACAGTTGCTGTGAAACATAGCAGAGAAGTGGGACTGTGAAAGTGAGGGAGTGCAGGCTGAAGGAGGAAGGGGGGCAAGCTAAAGGAGGAGGTAGGGCAGGCAAAAGGGAGAGGGAGGGGTGGATGCAGTGGTCGTGTGGAGAGGAGGCGGGGTAGATCTAGAAGGGCATGGCGTAGGTTCCCTGGTAAAGGGAGGAAGAAAGAATAGAGGAGGCCAGGAAGTGCCCGCTAGTGCCGGATGAGGATAAAAATGTCAGCCCATTGTGGGGTCCATTCCATCTTCCCCTTCCTCAATGGCCCCTTTCCCCACATTAGAACCCTCCCTCCACTATTCAGGGCCCACTTTATCCCACCCCCCCCCACTCAGCTCCTCTTCTCCACAGCGACCCCTTCATCCAGCCCTACCTTCCCTTTTTGCCTACCCGGCCTCCTCCTTTATTTACTCTGCACTTCCTCTCCCCCACCTCTACAGTCCTGCCTCCTTTCCACCCTCCCTTTACCAGGGAACTCATTACATAACCACTGAACCTTTTAGAAGGACTGGGTCCCCTCAACTGATTACCCAACTACTCTGTTTCTGTGCCGAAAGCAGGACTCGAACCCAGGCCCCCAGTGCTGTAACACAAGTACTTAACCTCTAGGCCACTGCAGTTAGCTGGTGTTGGGTGGAGCGGGGGGCCAGATGGTCTATCCTCCTTGGCTCCAGTGAACATGTTTCACAACTGAAATGGTTATGCTCACGGGGGCATGCAGAAGAAAGATATATACGCCCAAAAGCTACCCTCAGAAGCACAGCCACCAATGGCTCAAGTAGTAAGTGCTTGGTCTTGGAATGCTGGAGACCTGAGTTCTAATCCAATGTCTGCAATCTCCTGGGCATGTTTTTTTTAATTAAAAAAATATATTTTTTAGTTGAAAATGGGTATGCATTGCCCTGAGCAATCAGCCAACAGCCAATGCCCCTTCAATACCTGCTTTCCTACTAGCAGTTGTGCCTTTGTTTTCTGCACTCTGGCCTAGGTAACACCCATACAAAAGTTTGTCTCTCTGGCCCCAGTTGCCTGGAAAAAAACGAGGGGAAAAGGTGTAATCTACGGGTCATGGTTGATACAATAATTGCCCTGGGACTCAAACAGGACACCTTCACGAGGTGCTATGAGGTGACCACCGGCCCCTGCATAGCAAGCAAACCTGTATCAGCATCTCACCAGCAACTGAATGTGTCGCCTGCAGGCTACACATAAGAGGCTGCAGTAGGTGCATTAACCCATCGGGCTGTGGACCCTCCTTCCTCTGAGAGCAGGAAACTGAATTTCCATGTTGCCTTCCTTTGGCACATTTGATCTATCTTTCAACCCAATTCAGAGGGTGTTTTGCTTCACGGAGAGATGATAATCATTGTGAGGTGTCAGCCACTAATAGCTAAGCAGGTCAGTTAAATCTTTGACTTTGTCATTGGGGTGTACTGATATGCGCTGGGCAGTCTTCTGTCCTGTGCTACTGTATGCATTCTTATTGCTGCTTGTTCACGATTCCTAAATGTAAACATTGAAAGATTTGAAAGACTCTTGATGCACCAAGCACTTCCCACTCTTTGCCCTGGGGGTGAGAGGGCTGCTTTCGGCCTTCAACACCCTCAATTATGGAGTGGCCGGCTCCACCACTGAGAATGAGGGGCTAATCCTGGTCGGAAACGGGCAGAGGTCTGCGCCCTGCGTCCTCCACGCGTCCCTAACGCTCCCAAACGCGACCACAGCCCTTACGGGCACAGCCCTATGTCGGTGCAGCCTCTATGGTGCAGCCACCCAGGTAGCTTAGGGTTAGGATATGTGCTCTTCAACATAAGCCTGGCCAACCAGGCCCTGGAGAGTGTCACAGCATGCTCTGTAATCCCCTAGTGATGGTGGCCTTGGTGACGATGATCTTGCTGGAATACTGATGCCTTTTTTCCTCCCAGAAGCCCCAGAAGCCTATTGAAATGAAGGGGTGTGCACCTCTCACTGGCCTCTGTTTACCCTCTGGCTAACTGAAATTAGTTCTGGGCTTTCCAGGCAAATGTATCCATTCGGGAGAGAGCTAGGAATAGGAAGGCTCTTTCTGCAGGCTCGGTGGGGAAGAGTCAGAGAGCTACATGCCTGAGGCATCTTTCTTCCTCCTTTGCTCATTGTGTTCCCTAACTTCTAACTCTCTGCCAGGCCAGGCCCTGTTTCTTTTACTGCCAACCCCCCCTAACCCCTCGTCTTCCACCTACTTCCCGCTCTATTATGCCTTCTCCTTTTCTGCTCTCTTCTGTGGCCCTTTGAAAATGAATGCAGGCCTAGCTAAGCCTCATGAAGGAAATCTACCAACAAAAGATGCATTCCTTGCTTATGGGAGGTGCTGTGAGACGAGCAAGAAGGGCTGAAGGGGTGATTGGGTTGTTGAGTCGGGAAGCACTAGAGGTGTAGCCAGGATTGTCTAGCAAATGGAGCCTGATGCTAATGTAGTTGGGCCCACTGCACTGACAAAAATATCTGTAAATACCCACACAGCGCTGCTGAGTGGGCATTTACAGATTTTTGGTGGGCCTTGCCCCTCAGGCCCTACCCTGCCTACGCCTCTGTTCTCTCCCCCAGGGCAAAGAGTGGGAAAGGCTCGCTACAGCAAGAGTCTATCAAATCTTTCACTTTTGAGAGCAGAGTGTTTACATTTAAAAATCTTGAACAAGCAGCAATACCAAAGCATACAGTAGTAGTGGACAGAAAACTGCCCTGCACATATCAGTACACCCCAATGACAAAGGCAAAGATTTAACTGACCTGCTTAGCTATTAGTGAGTGACACCTCACAATGAGTATCATCTCTCCGTGAAGCAAAACATCCTCTGAATTGGGGTGAAAGACAGATCTAATGTGCCAAAGGAAGGCAACATGGAAATTCAGTGTTCTGCCCTCAGGAAGGAGGGTCGACAGCCCAATGGGTTAATGCACCTACTGCAGCCTCCTATGTGTAGCCTGTAGGCGACACATTCAGTTGCTGGTGAGATGCTGATAAGGTTTGCTTGCTATGCAGGGGCCGGGGGTCACGTCACAGCGCCTCGAGAAGGTGTCCTGTTTGAGTCCCTGTGCAAATATCTTCTCAACCATGACCCGTAGGTTACACTTTTCCCCTCGTTTTTTCCAGTCAGTTGGGGCCAGAGAGACAAGCTTTTCTATGGGCGTTACCAAGGCCAGAGTGCAGAAAACAAAGGCACAATTGTTAGTAGGAATGCAGGTATTGAAGGGGCATTAGCTGTTGGCTGATCGCACAGGGCAATTCATACCCATTTTCAAAAGAAAAAATAAATGTTTTAAAAAATAAAATAAAAAATGCCCCGCAGATTCCAGACATTGGATTAGAACTCAGGTCTCCAAAATTCCAAGACCAAGCACTTACCACTTGAGCCACTGGCGGATGTGCTTCTGAGAGTTGGTTTTGGGCCAATATATCTTTCTTCTGCATGCCCCTGCGAGCATACCCATTTGCATTGTGAAACATGTTCACTGAAGAAAATGAGGAAAGAACATCTGCCCCCCCAGCTCCACCAAATACCAGCTAACTGCAGTGGCTTAGAGGTTAAGTGCTTGCGTTACAGCGCTGGGGGCCTGGGTTCGAGTCTTGCTTTCGGCACTTAAACGGAATAGTGGGGTAATCTCCTTGTACAGTTGCTGTGAAACATAGCAGAGAAGTGGGACTGTGAAAGTGAGGGAGTGCAGGAGGAAGGGGGGCAAGCTAAAGGAGGAGGTAGGGCAGGCAAAAGGGAGAGGGAGGGGTGGATGCAGTGGTCGTGTGGAGAGGAGGCGGGGTAGATCTAGAAGGGCATGGCGTAGGTTCCCTGGTAAAGGGAGGAAGAAAGAATAGAGGAGGCCAGGAAGTGCCCGCTAGTGCCGGATGAGGATAAAAATGTCAGCCCATTGTGGGGTCCATTCCATCTTCCCCTTCCTCAATGGCCCCTTTCCCCACATTAGAACCCTCCCTCCACTATTCAGGGCCCACTTTATCCCACCCCCCCCACTCACCCAGGCCGCTCCTCTTCTCCACAGCGACCCCTTCACCCCTTCATCCAGCCCTACCTTCCCTTTTTGCCTACCCGGCCTCCTCCTTTATTTACTCTGCACTTCCTCTCCCCCACCTCTACAGTCCTGCCTCCTTTCCACCCTCCCTTTACCAGGGAACTCATTACATAACCACTGAACCTTTTAGAAGGACTGGGTCCCCTCAACTGATTACCCAACTACTCTGTTCCTGTGCCGAAAGCAGGACTCGAACCCAGGCCCCCAGTGCTGTAACACAAGTACTTAACCTCTAGGCCACTGCAGTTAGCTGGTGTTGGGTGGAGCGGGGGGCCAGATGGTCTATCCTCCTTGGCTCCAGTGAACATGTTTCACAACTGAAATGGTTATGCTCACGGGGGCATGCAGAAGAAAGATATATACGCCCAAAAGCTACCCTCAGAAGCACAGCCACCAATGGCTCAAGTAGTAAGTGCTTGGTCTTGGAATGCTGGAGACCTGAGTTCTAATCCAATGTCTGCAATCTCCTGGGCATGTTTTTTTTAATTAAAAAAATATATTTTTTAGTTGAAAATGCTTATGCATTGCCCTGAGCAATCAGCCAACAGCCAATGCCCCTTCAATACCTGCTTTCCTACTAGCAGTTGTGCCTTTGTTTTCTGCACTCTGGCCTAGGTAACACCCATACAAAAGTTTGTCTCTCTGGCCCCAGTTGCCTGGAAAAAAACGAGGGGAAAAGGTGTAATCTACGGGTCATGGTTGATACAATAATTGCCCTGGGACTCAAACAGGACACCTTCACGAGGTGCTATGAGGTGACCACCGGCCCCTGCATAGCAAGCAAACCTGTATCAGCATCTCACCAGCAACTGAATGTGTCGCCTGCAGGCTACACATAAGAGGCTGCAGTAGGTGCATTAACCCATCGGGCTGTGGACCCTCCTTCCTCTGAGAGCAGGAAACTGAATTTCCATGTTGCCTTCCTTTGGCACATTTGATCTATCTTTCAACCCAATTCAGAGGGTGTTTTGCTTCACGGAGAGATGATAATCATTGTGAGGTGTCAGCCACTAATAGCTAAGCAGGTCAGTTAAATCTTTGACTTTGTCATTGGGGTGTACTGATATGCGCTGGGCAGTCTTCTGTCCTGTGCTACTGTATGCATTCTTATTGCTGCTTGTTCACGATTCCTAAATGTAAACATTGAAAGATTTGAAAGACTCTTGATGCACCAAGCATTTCCCACTCTTTGCCCTGGGGGTGAGAGGGCTGCTTTCGGCCTTCAACACCCTCAATTATGGAGTGGCCGGCTCCACCACTGAGAATGAGGGGCTAATCCTGGTCGGAAACGGGCAGAGGTCTGCGCCCTGCGTCCTCCACGCGTCCCTAACGCTCCCAAACGCGACCACAGCCCTTACGGGCACAGCCCTATGTCGGTGCAGCCTCTATGGTGCAGCCACCCAGGTAGCTTAGGGTTAGGATATGTGCTCTTCAACATAAGCCTGGCCAACCAGGCCCTGGAGAGTGTCACAGCATGCTCTGTAATCCCCTAGTGATGGTGGCCTTGGTGACGATGATCTTGCTGGAATACTGATGCCTTTTTTCCTCCCAGAAGCCCCAGAAGCCTATTGAAATGAAGGGGTGTGCACCTCTCACTGGCCTCTGTTTACCCTCTGGCTAACTGAAATTAGTTCTGGGCTTTCCAGGCAAATGTATCCATTCGGGAGAGAGCTAGGAATAGGAAGGCTCTTTCTGCAGGCTCGGTGGGGAAGAGTCAGAGAGCTACATGCCTGAGGCATCTTTCTTCCTCCTTTGCTCATTGTGTTCCCTAACTTCTAACTCTCTGCCAGGCCAGGCCCTGTTTCTTTTACTGCCAACCCCCCCTAACCCCTCGTCTTCCACCTACTTCCCGCTCTATTATGCCTTCTCCTTTTCTGCTCTCTTCTGTGGCCCTTTGAAAATGAATGCAGGCCTAGCTAAGCCTCATGAAGGAAATCTACCAACAAAAGATGCATTCCTTGCTTATGGGAGGTGCTGTGAGACGAGCAAGAAGGGCTGAAGGGGTGATTGGGTTGTTGAGTCGGGAAGCACTAGAGGTGTAGCCAGGATTGTCTAGCAAATGGAGCCTGATGCTAATGTAGTTGGGCCCACTGCACTGACAAAAATATCTGTAAATACCCACACAGCGCTGCTGAGTGGGCATTTACAGATTTTTGGTGGGCCTTGCCCCTCAGGCCCTACCCTGCCTACGCCTCTGTTCTCTCCCCCAGGGCAAAGAGTGGGAAAGGCTCGCTACAGCAAGAGTCTATCAAATCTTTCACTTTTGAGAGCAGAGTGTTTACATTTAAAAATCTTGAACAAGCAGCAATACCAAAGCATACAGTAGTAGTGGACAGAAGACTGCCCTGCACATATCAGTACACCCCAATGACAAAGGCAAAGATTTAACTGACCTGCTTAGCTATTAGTGGGTGACACCTCACAATGAGTATCATCTCTCCGTGAAGCAAAACATCCTCTGAATTGGGGTGAAAGACAGATCTAATGTGCCAAAGGAAGGCAACATGGAAATTCAGTGTTCTGCCCTCAGGAAGGAGGGTAGACAGCCCAATGGGTTAATGCACCTACTGCAGCCTCCTATGTGTAGCCTGTAGGCGACACATTCAGTTGCTGGTGAGATGCTGATAAGGTTTGCTTGCATTGCAGGGGCCGGGGGTCACCTCACAGCGCCTCGAGAAGGTGTCCTGTTTGAGTCCCTGTGCAAATATCTTCTCAACCATGACCCGTAGGTTACACTTTTCCCCTCGTTTTTTCCAGTCAGTTGGGGCCAGAGAGACAAGCTTTTCTATGGGCGTTACCAAGGCCAGAGTGCAGAAAACAAAGGCACAATTGTTAGTAGGAATGCAGGTATTGAAGGGGCATTAGCTGTTGGCTGATCGCACAGGGCAATTCATACCCATTTTCAAAAGAAAAAATAAATGTTTTAAAAAATAAAATAAAAAATGCCCCGCAGATTCCAGACATTGGATTAGAACTCAGGTCTCCAAAATTCCAAGACCAAGCACTTACCACTTGAGCCACTGGCGGATGTGCTTCTGAGAGTTGGTTTTGGGCCAATATATCTTTCTTCTGCATGCCCCTGCGAGCATACCCATTTGCATTGTGAAACATGTTCACTGAAGAAAATGAGGAAAGAACATCTGCCCCCCCAGCTCCACCAAATACCAGCTAACTGCAGTGGCTTAGAGGTTAAGTGCTTGCGTTACAGTGCTGGGAGCCTGGGTTCGAGTCCTGCTTTCGGCACTTAAACGGAATAGTGGGGTAATCTCCTTGTACAGTTGCTGTGAAACATAGCAGAGAAGTGGGACTGTGAAAGTGAGGGAGTGCAGGCTGAAGGAGGAAGGGGGGCAAGCTAAAGGAGGAGGTAGGGCAGGCAAAAGGGAGAGGGAGGGGTGGATGCAGTGGTCGTGTGGAGAGGAGGCGGGGTAGATCTAGAAGGGCATGGCGTAGGTTCCCTGGTAAAGGGAGGAAGAAAGAATAGAGGAGGCCAGGAAGTGCCCGCTAGTGCCGGATGAGGATAAAAATGTCAGCCCATTGTGGGGTCCATTCCATCTTCCCCTTCCTCAATGGCCCCTTTCCCCACATTAGAACCCTCCCTCCACTATTCAGGGCCCACTTTATCCCACCCCCCCCACTCAGCTCCTCTTCTCCACAGCGACCCCTTCATCCAGCCCTACCTTCCCTTTTTGCCTACCCGGCCTCCTCCTTTATTTACTCTGCACTTCCTCTCCCCCACCTCTACAGTCCTGCCTCCTTTCCACCCTCCCTTTACCAGGGAACTCATTACATAACCACTGAACCTTTTAGAAGGACTGGGTCCCCTCAACTGATTACCCAACTACTCTGTTCCTGTGCCGAAAGCAGGACTCGAACCCAGGCCCCCAGTGCTGTAACACAAGTACTTAACCTCTAGGCCACTGCAGTTAGCTGGTGTTGGGTGGAGCGGGGGGCCAGATGGTCTATCCTCCTTGGCTCCAGTGAACATGTTTCACAACTGAAATGGTTATGCTCACGGGGGCATGCAGAAGAAAGATATATACGCCCAAAAGCTACCCTCAGAAGCACAGCCACCAATGGCTCAAGTAGTAAGTGCTTGGTCTTGGAATGCTGGAGACCTGAGTTCTAATCCAATGTCTGCAATCTCCTGGGCATGTTTTTTTTAATTAAAAAAATATATTTTTTAGTTGAAAATGGGTATGCATTGCCCTGAGCAATCAGCCAACAGCCAATGCCCCTTCAATACCTGCTTTCCTACTAGCAGTTGTGCCTTTGTTTTCTGCACTCTGGCCTAGGTAACACCCATACAAAAGTTTGTCTCTCTGGCCCCAGTTGCCTGGAAAAAAACGAGGGGAAAAGGTGTAATCTACGGGTCATGGTTGATACAATAATTGCCCTGGGACTCAAACAGGACACCTTCACGAGGTGCTATGAGGTGACCACCGGCCCCTGCATAGCAAGCAAACCTGTATCAGCATCTCACCAGCAACTGAATGTGTCGCCTGCAGGCTACACATAAGAGGCTGCAGTAGGTGCATTAACCCATCGGGCTGTGGACCCTCCTTCCTCTGAGAGCAGGAAACTGAATTTCCATGTTGCCTTCCTTTGGCACATTTGATCTATCTTTCAACCCAATTCAGAGGGTGTTTTGCTTCACGGAGAGATGATAATCATTGTGAGGTGTCAGCCACTAATAGCTAAGCAGGTCAGTTAAATCTTTGACTTTGTCATTGGGGTGTACTGATATGCGCTGGGCAGTCTTCTGTCCTGTGCTACTGTATGCATTCTTATTGCTGCTTGTTCACGATTCCTAAATGTAAACATTGAAAGATTTGAAAGACTCTTGATGCACCAAGCATTTCCCACTCTTTGCCCTGGGGGTGAGAGGGCTGCTTTCGGCCTTCAACACCCTCAATTATGGAGTGGCCGGCTCCACCACTGAGAATGAGGGGCTAATCCTGGTCGGAAACGGGCAGAGGTCTGCGCCCTGCGTCCTCCACGCGTCCCTAACGCTCCCAAACGCGACCACAGCCCTTACGGGCACAGCCCTATGTCGGTGCAGCCTCTATGGTGCAGCCACCCAGGTAGCTTAGGGTTAGGATATGTGCTCTTCAACATAAGCCTGGCCAACCAGGCCCTGGAGAGTGTCACAGCATGCTCTGTAATCCCCTAGTGATGGTGGCCTTGGTGACGATGATCTTGCTGGAATACTGATGCCTTTTTTCCTCCCAGAAGCCCCAGAAGCCTATTGAAATGAAGGGGTGTGCACCTCTCACTGGCCTCTGTTTACCCTCTGGCTAACTGAAATTAGTTCTGGGCTTTCCAGGCAAATGTATCCATTCGGGAGAGAGCTAGGAATAGGAAGGCTCTTTCTGCAGGCTCGGTGGGGAAGAGTCAGAGAGCTACATGCCTGAGGCATCTTTCTTCCTCCTTTGCTCATTGTGTTCCCTAACTTCTAACTCTCTGCCAGGCCAGGCCCTGTTTCTTTTACTGCCAACCCCCCCTAACCCCTCGTCTTCCACCTACTTCCCGCTCTATTATGCCTTCTCCTTTTCTGCTCTCTTCTGTGGCCCTTTGAAAATGAATGCAGGCCTAGCTAAGCCTCATGAAGGAAATCTACCAACAAAAGATGCATTCCTTGCTTATGGGAGGTGCTGTGAGACGAGCAAGAAGGGCTGAAGGGGTGATTGGGTTGTTGAGTCGGGAAGCACTAGAGGTGTAGCCAGGATTGTCTAGCAAATGGAGCCTGATGCTAATGTAGTTGGGCCCACTGCACTGACAAAAATATCTGTAAATACCCACACAGCGCTACTGAGTGGGCATTTACAGATTTTTGGTGGGCCTTGCCCCTCAGGCCCTACCCTGCCTACGCCTCTGTTCTCTCCCCCAGGGCAAAGAGTGGGAAAGGCTCGCTACAGCAAGAGTCTATCAAATCTTTCACTTTTGAGAGCAGAGTGTTTACATTTAAAAATCTTGAACAAGCAGCAATACCAAAGCATACAGTAGTAGTGGACAGAAGACTGCCCTGCACATATCAGTACACCCCAATGACAAAGGCAAAGATTTAACTGACCTGCTTAGCTATTAGTGGGTGACACCTCACAATGAGTATCATCTCTCCGTGAAGCAAAACATCCTCTGAATTGGGGTGAAAGACAGATCTAATGTGCCAAAGGAAGGCAACATGGAAATTCAGTGTTCTGCCCTCAGGAAGGAGGGTAGACAGCCCAATGGGTTAATGCACCTACTGCAGCCTCCTATGTGTAGCCTGTAGGCGACACATTCAGTTGCTGGTGAGATGCTGATAAGGTTTGCTTGCATTGCAGGGGCCGGGGGTCACCTCACAGCGCCTCGAGAAGGTGTCCTGTTTGAGTCCCTGTGCAAATATCTTCTCAACCATGACCCGTAGGTTACACTTTTCCCCTCGTTTTTTCCAGTCAGTTGGGGCCAGAGAGACAAGCTTTTCTATGGGCGTTACCAAGGCCAGAGTGCAGAAAACAAAGGCACAATTGTTAGTAGGAATGCAGGTATTGAAGGGGCATTAGCTGTTGGCTGATCGCACAGGGCAATTCATACCCATTTTCAAAAGAAAAAATAAATGTTTTAAAAAATAAAATAAAAAATGCCCCGCAGATTCCAGACATTGGATTAGAACTCAGGTCTCCAAAATTCCAAGACCAAGCACTTACCACTTGAGCCACTGGCGGATGTGCTTCTGAGAGTTGGTTTTGGGCCAATATATCTTTCTTCTGCATGCCCCTGCGAGCATACCCATTTGCATTGTGAAACATGTTCACTGAAGAAAATGAGGAAAGAACATCTGCCCCCCCAGCTCCACCAAATACCAGCTAACTGCAGTGGCTTAGAGGTTAAGTGCTTGCGTTACAGTGCTGGGAGCCTGGGTTCGAGTCCTGCTTTCGGCACTTAAACGGAATAGTGGGGTAATCTCCTTGTACAGTTGCTGTGAAACATAGCAGAGAAGTGGGACTGTGAAAGTGAGGGAGTGCAGGCTGAAGGAGGAAGGGGGGCAAGCTAAAGGAGGAGGTAGGGCAGGCAAAAGGGAGAGGGAGGGGTGGATGCAGTGGTCGTGTGGAGAGGAGGCGGGGTAGATCTAGAAGGGCATGGCGTAGGTTCCCTGGTAAAGGGAGGAAGAAAGAATAGAGGAGGCCAGGAAGTGCCCGCTAGTGCCGGATGAGGATAAAAATGTCAGCCCATTGTGGGGTCCATTCCATCTTCCCCTTCCTCAATGGCCCCTTTCCCCACATTAGAACCCTCCCTCCACTATTCAGGGCCCACTTTATCCCACCCCCCCCACTCAGCTCCTCTTCTCCACAGCGACCCCTTCATCCAGCCCTACCTTCCCTTTTTGCCTACCCGGCCTCCTCCTTTATTTACTCTGCACTTCCTCTCCCCCACCTCTACAGTCCTGCCTCCTTTCCACCCTCCCTTTACCAGGGAACTCATTACATAACCACTGAACCTTTTAGAAGGACTGGGTCCCCTCAACTGATTACCCAACTACTCTGTTTCTGTGCCGAAAGCAGGACTCGAACCCAGGCCCCCAGTGCTGTAACACAAGTACTTAACCTCTAGGCCACTGCAGTTAGCTGGTGTTGGGTGGAGCGGGGGGCCAGATGGTCTATCCTCCTTGGCTCCAGTGAACATGTTTCACAACTGAAATGGTTATGCTCACGGGGGCATGCAGAAGAAAGATATATACGCCCAAAAGCTACCCTCAGAAGCACAGCCACCAATGGCTCAAGTAGTAAGTGCTTGGTCTTGGAATGCTGGAGACCTGAGTTCTAATCCAATGTCTGCAATCTCCTGGGCATGTTTTTTTTAATTAAAAAAATATATTTTTTAGTTGAAAATGGGTATGCATTGCCCTGAGCAATCAGCCAACAGCCAATGCCCCTTCAATACCTGCTTTCCTACTAGCAGTTGTGCCTTTGTTTTCTGCACTCTGGCCTAGGTAACACCCATACAAAAGTTTGTCTCTCTGGCCCCAGTTGCCTGGAAAAAAACGAGGGGAAAAGGTGTAATCTATGGGTCATGGTTGATACAATAATTGCCCTGGGACTCAAACAGGACACCTTCACGAGGTGCTATGAGGTGACCACCGGCCCCTGCATAGCAAGCAAACCTGTATCAGCATCTCACCAGCAACTGAATGTGTCGCCTGCAGGCTACACATAAGAGGCTGCAGTAGGTGCATTAACCCATCGGGCTGTGGACCCTCCTTCCTCTGAGAGCAGGAAACTGAATTTCCATGTTGCCTTCCTTTGGCACATTTGATCTATCTTTCAACCCAATTCAGAGGGTGTTTTGCTTCACGGAGAGATGATAATCATTGTGAGGTGTCAGCCACTAATAGCTAAGCAGGTCAGTTAAATCTTTGACTTTGTCATTGGGGTGTACTGATATGCGCTGGGCAGTCTTCTGTCCTGTGCTACTGTATGCATTCTTATTGCTGCTTGTTCACGATTCCTAAATGTAAACATTGAAAGATTTGAAAGACTCTTGATGCACCAAGCATTTCCCACTCTTTGCCCTGGGGGTGAGAGGGCTGCTTTCGGCCTTCAACACCCTCAATTATGGAGTGGCCGGCTCCACCACTGAGAATGAGGGGCTAATCCTGGTCGGAAACGGGCAGAGGTCTGCGCCCTGCGTCCTCCACGCGTCCCTAACGCTCCCAAACGCGACCACAGCCCTTACGGGCACAGCCCTATGTCGGTGCAGCCTCTATGGTGCAGCCACCCAGGTAGCTTAGGGTTAGGATATGTGCTCTTCAACATAAGCCTGGCCAACCAGGCCCTGGAGAGTGTCACAGCATGCTCTGTAATCCCCTAGTGATGGTGGCCTTGGTGACGATGATCTTGCTGGAATACTGATGCCTTTTTTCCTCCCAGAAGCCCCAGAAGCCTATTGAAATGAAGGGGTGTGCACCTCTCACTGGCCTCTGTTTACCCTCTGGCTAACTGAAATTAGTTCTGGGCTTTCCAGGCAAATGTATCCATTCGGGAGAGAGCTAGGAATAGGAAGGCTCTTTCTGCAGGCTCGGTGGGGAAGAGTCAGAGAGCTACATGCCTGAGGCATCTTTCTTCCTCCTTTGCTCATTGTGTTCCCTAACTTCTAACTCTCTGCCAGGCCAGGCCCTGTTTCTTTTACTGCCAACCCCCCCTAACCCCTCGTCTTCCACCTACTTCCCGCTCTATTATGCCTTCTCCTTTTCTGCTCTCTTCTGTGGCCCTTTGAAAATGAATGCAGGCCTAGCTAAGCCTCATGAAGGAAATCTACCAACAAAAGATGCATTCCTTGCTTATGGGAGGTGCTGTGAGACGAGCAAGAAGGGCTGAAGGGGTGATTGGGTTGTTGAGTCGGGAAGCACTAGAGGTGTAGCCAGGATTGTCTAGCAAATGGAGCCTGATGCTAATGTAGTTGGGCCCACTGCACTGACAAAAATATCTGTAAATACCCACACAGCGCTGCTGAGTGGGCATTTACAGATTTTTGGTGGGCCTTGCCCCTCAGGCCCTACCCTGCCTACGCCTCTGTTCTCTCCCCCAGGGCAAAGAGTGGGAAAGGCTCGCTACAGCAAGAGTCTATCAAATCTTTCACTTTTGAGAGCAGAGTGTTTACATTTAAAAATCTTGAACAAGCAGCAATACCAAAGCATACAGTAGTAGTGGACAGAAGACTGCCCTGCACATATCAGTACACCCCAATGACAAAGGCAAAGATTTAACTGACCTGCTTAGCTATTAGTGGGTGACACCTCACAATGAGTATCATCTCTCCGTGAAGCAAAACATCCTCTGAATTGGGGTGAAAGACAGATCTAATGTGCCAAAGGAAGGCAACATGGAAATTCAGTGTTCTGCCCTCAGGAAGGAGGGTCGACAGCCCAATGGGTTAATGCACCTACTGCAGCCTCCTATGTGTAGCCTGTAGGCGACACATTCAGTTGCTGGTGAGATGCTGATAAGGTTGCTTGCATTGCAGGGGCCGGGGGTCACCTCACAGCGCCTCGAGAAGGTGTCCTGTTTGAGTCCCTGTGCAAATATCTTCTCAACCATGACCCGTAGGTTACACTTTTCCCCTCGTTTTTTCCAGTCAGTTGGGGCCAGAGAGACAAGCTTTTCTATGGGCGTTACCAAGGCCAGAGTGCAGAAAACAAAGGCACAATTGTTAGTAGGAATGCAGGTATTGAAGGGGCATTAGCTGTTGGCTGATCGCACAGGGCAATTCATACCCATTTTCAAAAGAAAAAATAAATGTTTTAAAAAATAAAATAAAAAATGCCCCGCAGATTCCAGACATTGGATTAGAACTCAGGTCTCCAAAATTCCAAGACCAAGCACTTACCACTTGAGCCACTGGCGGATGTGCTTCTGAGAGTTGGTTTTGGGCCAATATATCTTTCTTCTGCATGCCCCTGCGAGCATACCCATTTGCATTGTGAAACATGTTCACTGAAGAAAATGAGGAAAGAACATCTGCCCCCCCAGCTCCACCAAATACCAGCTAACTGCAGTGGCTTAGAGGTTAAGTGCTTGCGTTACAGCGCTGGGGGCCTGGGTTCGAGTCCTGCTTTCGGCACTTAAACGGAATAGTGGGGTAATCTCCTTGTACAGTTGCTGTGAAACATAGCAGAGAAGTGGGACTGTGAAAGTGAGGGAGTGCAGGCTGAAGGAGGAAGGGGGGCAAGCTAAAGGAGGAGGTAGGGCAGGCAAAAGGGAGAGGGAGGGGTGGATGCAGTGGTCGTGTGGAGAGGAGGCGGGGTAGATCTAGAAGGGCATGGCGTAGGTTCCCTGGTAAAGGGAGGAAGAAAGAATAGAGGAGGCCAGGAAGTGCCCGCTAGTGCCGGATGAGGATAAAAATGTCAGCCCATTGTGGGGTCCATTCCATCTTCCCCTTCCTCAATGGCCCCTTTCCCCACATTAGAACCCTCCCTCCACTATTCAGGGCCCACTTTATCCCCCCCACTCACCCAGGCCGCTCCTCTTCTCCACAGCGACCCCTTCATCCAGCCCTACCTTCCCTTTTTGCCTACCCGGCCTCCTCCTTTATTTACTCTGCACTTCCTCTCCCCCACCTCTACAGTCCTGCCTCCTTTCCACCCTCCCTTTACCAGGGAACTCATTACATAACCACTGAACCTTTTAGAAGGACTGGGTCCCCTCAACTGATTACCCAACTACTCTGTTTCTGTGCCGAAAGCAGGACTCGAACCCAGGCCCCCAGTGCTGTAACACAAGTACTTAACCTCTAGGCCACTGCAGTTAGCTGGTGTTGGGTGGAGCGGGGGGCCAGATGGTCTATCCTCCTTGGCTCCAGTGAACATGTTTCACAACTGAAATGGTTATGCTCACGGGGGCCTGCAGAAGAAAGATATATACGCCCAAAAGCTACCCTCAGAAGCACAGCCACCAATGGCTCAAGTAGTAAGTGCTTGGTCTTGGAATGCTGGAGACCTGAGTTCTAATCCAATGTCTGCAATCTCCTGGGCATGTTTTTTTTAATTAAAAAAATATATTTTTTAGTTGAAAATGGGTATGCATTGCCCTGAGCAATCAGCCAACAGCCAATGCCCCTTCAATACCTGCTTTCCTACTAGCAGTTGTGCCTTTGTTTTCTGCACTCTGGCCTAGGTAACACCCATACAAAAGTTTGTCTCTCTGGCCCCAGTTGCCTGGAAAAAAACGAGGGGAAAAGGTGTAATCTATGGGTCATGGTTGATACAATAATTGCCCTGGGACTCAAACAGGACACCTTCACGAGGTGCTATGAGGTGACCACCGGCCCCTGCATAGCAAGCAAACCTGTATCAGCATCTCACCAGCAACTGAATGTGTCGCCTGCAGGCTACACATAAGAGGCTGCAGTAGGTGCATTAACCCATCGGGCTGTGGACCCTCCTTCCTCTGAGAGCAGGAAACTGAATTTCCATGTTGCCTTCCTTTGGCACATTTGATCTATCTTTCAACCCAATTCAGAGGGTGTTTTGCTTCACGGAGAGATGATAATCATTGTGAGGTGTCAGCCACTAATAGCTAAGCAGGTCAGTTAAATCTTTGACTTTGTCATTGGGGTGTACTGATATGCGCTGGGCAGTCTTCTGTCCTGTGCTACTGTATGCATTCTTATTGCTGCTTGTTCACGATTCCTAAATGTAAACATTGAAAGATTTGAAAGACTCTTGATGCACCAAGCATTTCCCACTCTTTGCCCTGGGGGTGAGAGGGCTGCTTTCGGCCTTCAACACCCTCAATTATGGAGTGGCCGGCTCCACCACTGAGAATGAGGGGCTAATCCTGGTCGGAAACGGGCAGAGGTCTGCGCCCTGCGTCCTCCACGCGTCCCTAACGCTCCCAAACGCGACCACAGCCCTTACGGGCACAGCCCTATGTCGGTGCAGCCTCTATGGTGCAGCCACCCAGGTAGCTTAGGGTTAGGATATGTGCTCTTCAACATAAGCCTGGCCAACCAGGCCCTGGAGAGTGTCACAGCATGCTCTGTAATCCCCTAGTGATGGTGGCCTTGGTGACGATGATCTTGCTGGAATACTGATGCCTTTTTTCCTCCCAGAAGCCCCAGAAGCCTATTGAAATGAAGGGGTGTGCACCTCTCACTGGCCTCTGTTTACCCTCTGGCTAACTGAAATTAGTTCTGGGCTTTCCAGGCAAATGTATCCATTCGGGAGAGAGCTAGGAATAGGAAGGCTCTTTCTGCAGGCTCGGTGGGGAAGAGTCAGAGAGCTACATGCCTGAGGCATCTTTCTTCCTCCTTTGCTCATTGTGTTCCCTAACTTCTAACTCTCTGCCAGGCCAGGCCCTGTTTCTTTTACTGCCAACCCCCCCTAACCCCTCGTCTTCCACCTACTTCCCGCTCTATTATGCCTTCTCCTTTTCTGCTCTCTTCTGTGGCCCTTTGAAAATGAATGCAGGCCTAGCTAAGCCTCATGAAGGAAATCTACCAACAAAAGATGCATTCCTTGCTTATGGGAGGTGCTGTGAGACGAGCAAGAAGGGCTGAAGGGGTGATTGGGTTGTTGAGTCGGGAAGCACTAGAGGTGTAGCCAGGATTGTCTAGCAAATGGAGCCTGATGCTAATGTAGTTGGGCCCACTGCACTGACAAAAATATCTGTAAATACCCACACAGCGCTGCTGAGTGGGCATTTACAGATTTTTGGTGGGCCTTGCCCCTCAGGCCCTACCCTGCCTACGCCTCTGTTCTCTCCCCCAGGGCAAAGAGTGGGAAAGGCTCGCTACAGCAAGAGTCTATCAAATCTTTCACTTTTGAGAGCAGAGTGTTTACATTTAAAAATCTTGAACAAGCAGCAATACCAAAGCATACAGTAGTAGTGGACAGAAGACTGCCCTGCACATATCAGTACACCCCAATGACAAAGGCAAAGATTTAACTGACCTGCTTAGCTATTAGTGGGTGACACCTCACAATGAGTATCATCTCTCCGTGAAGCAAAACATCCTCTGAATTGGGGTGAAAGACAGATCTAATGTGCCAAAGGAAGGCAACATGGAAATTCAGTGTTCTGCCCTCAGGAAGGAGGGTCGACAGCCCAATGGGTTAATGCACCTACTGCAGCCTCCTATGTGTAGCCTGTAGGCGACACATTCAGTTGCTGGTGAGATGCTGATAAGGTTTGCTTGCATTGCAGGGGCCGGGGGTCACCTCACAGCGCCTCGAGAAGGTGTCCTGTTTGAGTCCCTGTGCAAATATCTTCTCAACCATGACCCGTAGGTTACACTTTTCCCCTCGTTTTTTCCAGTCAGTTGGGGCCAGAGAGACAAGCTTTTCTATGGGCGTTACCAAGGCCAGAGTGCAGAAAACAAAGGCACAATTGTTAGTAGGAATGCAGGTATTGAAGGGGCATTAGCTGTTGGCTGATCGCACAGGGCAATTCATACCCATTTTCAAAAGAAAAAATAAATGTTTTAAAAAATAAAATAAAAAATGCCCCGCAGATTCCAGACATTGGATTAGAACTCAGGTCTCCAAAATTCCAAGACCAAGCACTTACCACTTGAGCCACTGGCGGATGTGCTTCTGAGAGTTGGTTTTGGGCCAATATATCTTTCTTCTGCATGCCCCTGCGAGCATACCCATTTGCATTGTGAAACATGTTCACTGAAGAAAATGAGGAAAGAACATCTGCCCCCCCAGCTCCACCAAATACCAGCTAACTGCAGTGGCTTAGAGGTTAAGTGCTTGCGTTACAGCGCTGGGGGCCTGGGTTCGAGTCCTGCTTTCGGCACTTAAACGGAATAGTGGGGTAATCTCCTTGTACAGTTGCTGTGAAACATAGCAGAGAAGTGGGACTGTGAAAGTGAGGGAGTGCAGGCTGAAGGAGGAAGGGGGGCAAGCTAAAGGAGGAGGTAGGGCAGGCAAAAGGGAGAGGGAGGGGTGGATGCAGTGGTCGTGTGGAGAGGAGGCGGGGTAGATCTAGAAGGGCATGGCGTAGGTTCCCTGGTAAAGGGAGGAAGAAAGAATAGAGGAGGCCAGGAAGTGCCCGCTAGTGCCGGATGAGGATAAAAATGTCAGCCCATTGTGGGGTCCATTCCATCTTCCCCTTCCTCAATGGCCCCTTTCCCCACATTAGAACCCTCCCTCCACTATTCAGGGCCCACTTTATCCCCCCCACTCACCCAGGCCGCTCCTCTTCTCCACAGCGACCCCTTCATCCAGCCCTACCTTCCCTTTTTGCCTACCCGGCCTCCTCCTTTATTTACTCTGCACTTCCTCTCCCCCACCTCTACAGTCCTGCCTCCTTTCCACCCTCCCTTTACCAGGGAACTCATTACATAACCACTGAACCTTTTAGAAGGACTGGGTCCCCTCAACTGATTACCCAACTACTCTGTTTCTGTGCCGAAAGCAGGACTCGAACCCAGGCCCCCAGTGCTGTAACACAAGTACTTAACCTCTAGGCCACTGCAGTTAGCTGGTGTTGGGTGGAGCGGGGGGCCAGATGGTCTATCCTCCTTGGCTCCAGTGAACATGTTTCACAACTGAAATGGTTATGCTCACGGGGGCATGCAGAAGAAAGATATATACGCCCAAAAGCTACCCTCAGAAGCACAGCCACCAATGGCTCAAGTAGTAAGTGCTTGGTCTTGGAATGCTGGAGACCTGAGTTCTAATCCAATGTCTGCAATCTCCTGGGCATGTTTTTTTTAATTAAAAAAATATATTTTTTAGTTGAAAATGGGTATGCATTGCCCTGAGCAATCAGCCAACAGCCAATGCCCCTTCAATACCTGCTTTCCTACTAGCAGTTGTGCCTTTGTTTTCTGCACTCTGGCCTAGGTAACACCCATACAAAAGTTTGTCTCTCTGGCCCCAGTTGCCTGGAAAAAAACGAGGGGAAAAGGTGTAATCTATGGGTCATGGTTGATACAATAATTGCCCTGGGACTCAAACAGGACACCTTCACGAGGTGCTATGAGGTGACCACCGGCCCCTGCATAGCAAGCAAACCTGTATCAGCATCTCACCAGCAACTGAATGTGTCGCCTGCAGGCTACACATAAGAGGCTGCAGTAGGTGCATTAACCCATCGGGCTGTGGACCCTCCTTCCTCTGAGAGCAGGAAACTGAATTTCCATGTTGCCTTCCTTTGGCACATTTGATCTATCTTTCAACCCAATTCAGAGGGTGTTTTGCTTCACGGAGAGATGATAATCATTGTGAGGTGTCAGCCACTAATAGCTAAGCAGGTCAGTTAAATCTTTGACTTTGTCATTGGGGTGTACTGATATGCGCTGGGCAGTCTTCTGTCCTGTGCTACTGTATGCATTCTTATTGCTGCTTGTTCACGATTCCTAAATGTAAACATTGAAAGATTTGAAAGACTCTTGATGCACCAAGCATTTCCCACTCTTTGCCCTGGGGGTGAGAGGGCTGCTTTCGGCCTTCAACACCCTCAATTATGGAGTGGCCGGCTCCACCACTGAGAATGAGGGGCTAATCCTGGTCGGAAACGGGCAGAGGTCTGCGCCCTGCGTCCTCCACGCGTCCCTAACGCTCCCAAACGCGACCACAGCCCTTACGGGCACAGCCCTATGTCGGTGCAGCCTCTATGGTGCAGCCACCCAGGTAGCTTAGGGTTAGGATATGTGCTCTTCAACATAAGCCTGGCCAACCAGGCCCTGGAGAGTGTCACAGCATGCTCTGTAATCCCCTAGTGATGGTGGCCTTGGTGACGATGATCTTGCTGGAATACTGATGCCTTTTTTCCTCCCAGAAGCCCCAGAAGCCTATTGAAATGAAGGGGTGTGCACCTCTCACTGGCCTCTGTTTACCCTCTGGCTAACTGAAATTAGTTCTGGGCTTTCCAGGCAAATGTATCCATTCGGGAGAGAGCTAGGAATAGGAAGGCTCTTTCTGCAGGCTCGGTGGGGAAGAGTCAGAGAGCTACATGCCTGAGGCATCTTTCTTCCTCCTTTGCTCATTGTGTTCCCTAACTTCTAACTCTCTGCCAGGCCAGGCCCTGTTTCTTTTACTGCCAACCCCCCCTAACCCCTCGTCTTCCACCTACTTCCCGCTCTATTATGCCTTCTCCTTTTCTGCTCTCTTCTGTGGCCCTTTGAAAATGAATGCAGGCCTAGCTAAGCCTCATGAAGGAAATCTACCAACAAAAGATGCATTCCTTGCTTATGGGAGGTGCTGTGAGACGAGCAAGAAGGGCTGAAGGGGTGATTGGGTTGTTGAGTCGGGAAGCACTAGAGGTGTAGCCAGGATTGTCTAGCAAATGGAGCCTGATGCTAATGTAGTTGGGCCCACTGCACTGACAAAAATATCTGTAAATACCCACACAGCGCTGCTGAGTGGGCATTTACAGATTTTTGGTGGGCCTTGCCCCTCAGGCCCTACCCTGCCTACGCCTCTGTTCTCTCCCCCAGGGCAAAGAGTGGGAAAGGCTCGCTACAGCAAGAGTCTATCAAATCTTTCACTTTTGAGAGCAGAGTGTTTACATTTAAAAATCTTGAACAAGCAGCAATACCAAAGCATACAGTAGTAGTGGACAGAAGACTGCCCTGCACATATCAGTACACCCCAATGACAAAGGCAAAGATTTAACTGACCTGCTTAGCTATTAGTGGGTGACACCTCACAATGAGTATCATCTCTCCGTGAAGCAAAACATCCTCTGAATTGGGGTGAAAGACAGATCTAATGTGCCAAAGGAAGGCAACATGGAAATTCAGTGTTCTGCCCTCAGGAAGGAGGGTAGACAGCCCAATGGGTTAATGCACCTACTGCAGCCTCCTATGTGTAGCCTGTAGGCGACACATTCAGTTGCTGGTGAGATGCTGATAAGGTTTGCTTGCATTGCAGGGGCCGGGGGTCACCTCACAGCGCCTCGAGAAGGTGTCCTGTTTGAGTCCCTGTGCAAATATCTTCTCAACCATGACCCGTAGGTTACACTTTTCCCCTCGTTTTTTCCAGTCAGTTGGGGCCAGAGAGACAAGCTTTTCTATGGGCGTTACCAAGGCCAGAGTGCAGAAAACAAAGGCACAATTGTTAGTAGGAATGCAGGTATTGAAGGGGCATTAGCTGTTGGCTGATCGCACAGGGCAATTCATACCCATTTTCAAAAGAAAAAATAAATGTTTTAAAAAATAAAATAAAAAATGCCCCGCAGATTCCAGACATTGGATTAGAACTCAGGTCTCCAAAATTCCAAGACCAAGCACTTACCACTTGAGCCACTGGCGGATGTGCTTCTGAGAGTTGGTTTTGGGCCAATATATCTTTCTTCTGCATGCCCCTGCGAGCATACCCATTTGCATTGTGAAACATGTTCACTGAAGAAAATGAGGAAAGAACATCTGCCCCCCCAGCTCCACCAAATACCAGCTAACTGCAGTGGCTTAGAGGTTAAGTGCTTGCGTTACAGTGCTGGGAGCCTGGGTTCGAGTCCTGCTTTCGGCACTTAAACGGAATAGTGGGGTAATCTCCTTGTACAGTTGCTGTGAAACATAGCAGAGAAGTGGGACTGTGAAAGTGAGGGAGTGCAGGCTGAAGGAGGAAGGGGGGCAAGCTAAAGGAGGAGGTAGGGCAGGCAAAAGGGAGAGGGAGGGGTGGATGCAGTGGTCGTGTGGAGAGGAGGCGGGGTAGATCTAGAAGGGCATGGCGTAGGTTCCCTGGTAAAGGGAGGAAGAAAGAATAGAGGAGGCCAGGAAGTGCCCGCTAGTGCCGGATGAGGATAAAAATGTCAGCCCATTGTGGGGTCCATTCCATCTTCCCCTTCCTCAATGGCCCCTTTCCCCACATTAGAACCCTCCCTCCACTATTCAGGGCCCACTTTATCCCACCCCCCCCCACTCACCCAGGCCGCTCCTCTTCTCCACAGCGACCCCTTCATCCAGCCCTACCTTCCCTTTTTGCCTACCCGGCCTCCTCCTTTATTTACTCTGCACTTCCTCTCCCCCACCTCTACAGTCCTGCCTCCTTTCCACCCTCCCTTTACCAGGGAACTCATTACATAACCACTGAACCTTTTAGAAGGACTGGGTCCCCTCAACTGATTACCCAACTACTCTGTTTCTGTGCCGAAAGCAGGACTCGAACCCAGGCCCCCAGTGCTGTAACACAAGTACTTAACCTCTAGGCCACTGCAGTTAGCTGGTGTTGGGTGGAGCGGGGGGCCAGATGGTCTATCCTCCTTGGCTCCAGTGAACATGTTTCACAACTGAAATGGTTATGCTCACGGGGGCATGCAGAAGAAAGATATATACGCCCAAAAGCTACTCTCAGAAGCACAGCCACCAATGGCTCAAGTAGTAAGTGCTTGGTCTTGGAATGCTGGAGACCTGAGTTCTAATCCAATGTCTGCAATCTCCTGGGCATGTTTTTTTTAATTAAAAAAATATATTTTTTAGTTGAAAATGGGTATGCATTGCCCTGAGCAATCAGCCAACAGCCAATGCCCCTTCAATACCTGCTTTCCTACTAGCAGTTGTGCCTTTGTTTTCTGCACTCTGGCCTAGGTAACACCCATACAAAAGTTTGTCTCTCTGGCCCCAGTTGCCTGGAAAAAAACGAGGGGAAAAGGTGTAATCTACGGGTCATGGTTGATACAATAATTGCCCTGGGACTCAAACAGGACACCTTCACGAGGTGCTATGAGGTGACCACCGGCCCCTGCATAGCAAGCAAACCTGTATCAGCATCTCACCAGCAACTGAATGTGTCGCCTGCAGGCTACACATAAGAGGCTGCAGTAGGTGCATTAACCCATCGGGCTGTGGACCCTCCTTCCTCTGAGAGCAGGAAACTGAATTTCCATGTTGCCTTCCTTTGGCACATTTGATCTATCTTTCAACCCAATTCAGAGGGTGTTTTGCTTCACGGAGAGATGATAATCATTGTGAGGTGTCAGCCACTAATAGCTAAGCAGGTCAGTTAAATCTTTGACTTTGTCATTGGGGTGTACTGATATGCGCTGGGCAGTCTTCTGTCCTGTGCTACTGTATGCATTCTTATTGCTGCTTGTTCACGATTCCTAAATGTAAACATTGAAAGATTTGAAAGACTCTTGATGCACCAAGCACTTCCCACTCTTTGCCCTGGGGGTGAGAGGGCTGCTTTCGGCCTTCAACACCCTCAATTATGGAGTGGCCGGCTCCACCACTGAGAATGAGGGGCTAATCCTGGTCGGAAACGGGCAGAGGTCTGCGCCCTGCGTCCTCCACGCGTCCCTAACGCTCCCAAACGCGACCACAGCCCTTACGGGCACAGCCCTATGTCGGTGCAGCCTCTATGGTGCAGCCACCCAGGTAGCTTAGGGTTAGGATATGTGCTCTTCAACATAAGCCTGGCCAACCAGGCCCTGGAGAGTGTCACAGCATGCTCTGTAATCCCCTAGTGATGGTGGCCTTGGTGACGATGATCTTGCTGGAATACTGATGCCTTTTTTCCTCCCAGAAGCCCCAGAAGCCTATTGAAATGAAGGGGTGTGCACCTCTCACTGGCCTCTGTTTACCCTCTGGCTAACTGAAATTAGTTCTGGGCTTTCCAGGCAAATGTATCCATTCGGGAGAGAGCTAGGAATAGGAAGGCTCTTTCTGCAGGCTCGGTGGGGAAGAGTCAGAGAGCTACATGCCTGAGGCATCTTTCTTCCTCCTTTGCTCATTGTGTTCCCTAACTTCTAACTCTCTGCCAGGCCAGGCCCTGTTTCTTTTACTGCCAACCCCCCCTAACCCCTCGTCTTCCACCTACTTCCCGCTCTATTATGCCTTCTCCTTTTCTGCTCTCTTCTGTGGCCCTTTGAAAATGAATGCAGGCCTAGCTAAGCCTCATGAAGGAAATCTACCAACAAAAGATGCATTCCTTGCTTATGGGAGGTGCTGTGAGACGAGCAAGAAGGGCTGAAGGGGTGATTGGGTTGTTGAGTCGGGAAGCACTAGAGGTGTAGCCAGGATTGTCTAGCAAATGGAGCCTGATGCTAATGTAGTTGGGCCCACTGCACTGACAAAAATATCTGTAAATACCCACACAGCGCTGCTGAGTGGGCATTTACAGATTTTTGGTGGGCCTTGCCCCTCAGGCCCTACCCTGCCTACGCCTCTGTTCTCTCCCCCAGGGCAAAGAGTGGGAAAGGCTCGCTACAGCAAGAGTCTATCAAATCTTTCACTTTTGAGAGCAGAGTGTTTACATTTAAAAATCTTGAACAAGCAGCAATACCAAAGCATACAGTAGTAGTGGACAGAAAACTGCCCTGCACATATCAGTACACCCCAATGACAAAGGCAAAGATTTAACTGACCTGCTTAGCTATTAGTGAGTGACACCTCACAATGAGTATCATCTCTCCGTGAAGCAAAACATCCTCTGAATTGGGGTGAAAGACAGATCTAATGTGCCAAAGGAAGGCAACATGGAAATTCAGTGTTCTGCCCTCAGGAAGGAGGGTCGACAGCCCAATGGGTTAATGCACCTACTGCAGCCTCCTATGTGTAGCCTGTAGGCGACACATTCAGTTGCTGGTGAGATGCTGATAAGGTTTGCTTGCTATGCAGGGGCCGGGGGTCACCTCACAGCGCCTCGAGAAGGTGTCCTGTTTGAGTCCCTGTGCAAATATCTTCTCAACCATGACCCGTAGGTTACACTTTTCCCCTCGTTTTTTCCAGTCAGTTGGGGCCAGAGAGACAAGCTTTTCTATGGGCGTTACCAAGGCCAGAGTGCAGAAAACAAAGGCACAATTGTTAGTAGGAATGCAGGTATTGAAGGGGCATTAGCTGTTGGCTGATCGCACAGGGCAATTCATACCCATTTTCAAAAGAAAAAATAAATGTTTTAAAAAATAAAATAAAAAATGCCCCGCAGATTCCAGACATTGGATTAGAACTCAGGTCTCCAAAATTCCAAGACCAAGCACTTACCACTTGAGCCACTGGCGGATGTGCTTCTGAGAGTTGGTTTTGGGCCAATATATCTTTCTTCTGCATGCCCCTGCGAGCATACCCATTTGCATTGTGAAACATGTTCACTGAAGAAAATGAGGAAAGAACATCTGCCCCCCCAGCTCCACCAAATACCAGCTAACTGCAGTGGCTTAGAGGTTAAGTGCTTGCGTTACAGCGCTGGGGGCCTGGGTTCGAGTCTTGCTTTCGGCACTTAAACGGAATAGTGGGGTAATCTCCTTGTACAGTTGCTGTGAAACATAGCAGAGAAGTGGGACTGTGAAAGTGAGGGAGTGCAGGCTGAAGGAGGAAGGGGGGCAAGCTAAAGGAGGAGGTAGGGCAGGCAAAAGGGAGAGGGTGGGGTGGATGCAGTGGTCGTGTGGAGAGGAGGCGGGGTAGATCTAGAAGGGCATGGCGTAGGTTCCCTGGTAAAGGGAGGAAGAAAGAATAGAGGAGGCCAGGAAGTGCCCGCTAGTGCCGGATGAGGATAAAAATGTCAGCCCATTGTGGGGTCCATTCCATCTTCCCCTTCCTCAATGGCCCCTTTCCCCACATTAGAACCCTCCCTCCACTATTCAGGGCCCACTTTATCCCACCCCCCCCACTCACCCAGGCCGCTCCTCTTCTCCACAGCGACCCCTTCACCCCTTCATCCAGCCCTACCTTCCCTTTTTGCCTACCCGGCCTCCTCCTTTATTTACTCTGCACTTCCTCTCCCCCACCTCTACAGTCCTGCCTCCTTTCCACCCTCCCTTTACCAGGGAACTCATTACATAACCACTGAACCTTTTAGAAGGACTGGGTCCCCTCAACTGATTACCCAACTACTCTGTTCCTGTGCCGAAAGCAGGACTCGAACCCAGGCCCCCAGTGCTGTAACACAAGTACTTAACCTCTAGGCCACTGCAGTTAGCTGGTGTTGGGTGGAGCGGGGGGCCAGATGGTCTATCCTCCTTGGCTCCAGTGAACATGTTTCACAACTGAAATGGTTATGCTCACGGGGGCATGCAGAAGAAAGATATATACGCCCAAAAGCTACCCTCAGAAGCACAGCCACCAATGGCTCAAGTAGTAAGTGCTTGGTCTTGGAATGCTGGAGACCTGAGTTCTAATCCAATGTCTGCAATCTCCTGGGCATGTTTTTTTTAATTAAAAAAATATATTTTTTAGTTGAAAATGGGTATGCATTGCCCTGAGCAATCAGCCAACAGCCAATGCCCCTTCAATACCTGCTTTCCTACTAGCAGTTGTGCCTTTGTTTTCTGCACTCTGGCCTAGGTAACACCCATACAAAAGTTTGTCTCTCTGGCCCCAGTTGCCTGGAAAAAAACGAGGGGAAAAGGTGTAATCTACGGGTCATGGTTGATACAATAATTGCCCTGGGACTCAAACAGGACACCTTCACGAGGTGCTATGAGGTGACCACCGGCCCCTGCATAGCAAGCAAACCTGTATCAGCATCTCACCAGCAACTGAATGTGTCGCCTGCAGGCTACACATAAGAGGCTGCAGTAGGTGCATTAACCCATCGGGCTGTAGACCCTCCTTCCTCTGAGAGCAGGAAACTGAATTTCCATGTTGCCTTCCTTTGGCACATTTGATCTATCTTTCAACCCAATTCAGAGGGTGTTTTGCTTCACGGAGAGATGATAATCATTGTGAGGTGTCAGCCACTAATAGCTAAGCAGGTCAGTTAAATCTTTGACTTTGTCATTGGGGTGTACTGATATGCGCTGGGCAGTCTTCTGTCCTGTGCTACTGTATGCATTCTTATTGCTGCTTGTTCACGATTCCTAAATGTAAACATTGAAAGATTTGAAAGACTCTTGATGCACCAAGCATTTCCCACTCTTTGCCCTGGGGGTGAGAGGGCTGCTTTCGGCCTTCAACACCCTCAATTATGGAGTGGCCGGCTCCACCACTGAGAATGAGGGGCTAATCCTGGTCGGAAACGGGCAGAGGTCTGCGCCCTGCGTCCTCCACGCGTCCCTAACGCTCCCAAACGCGACCACAGCCCTTACGGGCACAGCCCTATGTCGGTGCAGCCTCTATGGTGCAGCCACCCAGGTAGCTTAGGGTTAGGATATGTGCTCTTCAACATAAGCCTGGCCAACCAGGCCCTGGAGAGTGTCACAGCATGCTCTGTAATCCCCTAGTGATGGTGGCCTTGGTGACGATGATCTTGCTGGAATACTGATGCCTTTTTTCCTCCCAGAAGCCCCAGAAGCCTATTGAAATGAAGGGGTGTGCACCTCTCACTGGCCTCTGTTTACCCTCTGGCTAACTGAAATTAGTTCTGGGCTTTCCAGGCAAATGTATCCATTCGGGAGAGAGCTAGGAATAGGAAGGCTCTTTCTGCAGGCTCGGTGGGGAAGAGTCAGAGAGCTACATGCCTGAGGCATCTTTCTTCCTCCTTTGCTCATTGTGTTCCCTAACTTCTAACTCTCTGCCAGGCCAGGCCCTGTTTCTTTTACTGCCAACCCCCCCTAACCCCTCGTCTTCCACCTACTTCCCGCTCTATTATGCCTTCTCCTTTTCTGCTCTCTTCTGTGGCCCTTTGAAAATGAATGCAGGCCTAGCTAAGCCTCATGAAGGAAATCTACCAACAAAAGATGCATTCCTTGCTTATGGGAGGTGCTGTGAGACGAGCAAGAAGGGCTGAAGGGGTGATTGGGTTGTTGAGTCGGGAAGCACTAGAGGTGTAGCCAGGATTGTCTAGCAAATGGAGCCTGATGCTAATGTAGTTGGGCCCACTGCACTGACAAAAATATCTGTAAATACCCACACAGCGCTGCTGAGTGGGCATTTACAGATTTTTGGTGGGCCTTGCCCCTCAGGCCCTACCCTGCCTACGCCTCTGTTCTCTCCCCCAGGGCAAAGAGTGGGAAAGGCTCGCTACAGCAAGAGTCTATCAAATCTTTCACTTTTGAGAGCAGAGTGTTTACATTTAAAAATCTTGAACAAGCAGCAATACCAAAGCATACAGTAGTAGTGGACAGAAGACTGCCCTGCACATATCAGTACACCCCAATGACAAAGGCAAAGATTTAACTGACCTGCTTAGCTATTAGTGGGTGACACCTCACAATGAGTATCATCTCTCCGTGAAGCAAAACATCCTCTGAATTGGGGTGAAAGACAGATCTAATGTGCCAAAGGAAGGCAACATGGAAATTCAGTGTTCTGCCCTCAGGAAGGAGGGTAGACAGCCCAATGGGTTAATGCACCTACTGCAGCCTCCTATGTGTAGCCTGTAGGCGACACATTCAGTTGCTGGTGAGATGCTGATAAGGTTTGCTTGCATTGCAGGGGCCGGGGGTCACCTCACAGCGCCTCGAGAAGGTGTCCTGTTTGAGTCCCTGTGCAAATATCTTCTCAACCATGACCCGTAGGTTACACTTTTCCCCTCGTTTTTTCCAGTCAGTTGGGGCCAGAGAGACAAGCTTTTCTATGGGCGTTACCAAGGCCAGAGTGCAGAAAACAAAGGCACAATTGTTAGTAGGAATGCAGGTATTGAAGGGGCATTAGCTGTTGGCTGATCGCACAGGGCAATTCATACCCATTTTCAAAAGAAAAAATAAATGTTTTAAAAAATAAAATAAAAAATGCCCCGCAGATTCCAGACATTGGATTAGAACTCAGGTCTCCAAAATTCCAAGACCAAGCACTTACCACTTGAGCCACTGGCGGATGTGCTTCTGAGAGTTGGTTTTGGGCCAATATATCTTTCTTCTGCATGCCCCTGCGAGCATACCCATTTGCATTGTGAAACATGTTCACTGAAGAAAATGAGGAAAGAACATCTGCCCCCCCAGCTCCACCAAATACCAGCTAACTGCAGTGGCTTAGAGGTTAAGTGCTTGCGTTACAGTGCTGGGAGCCTGGGTTCGAGTCCTGCTTTCGGCACTTAAACGGAATAGTGGGGTAATCTCCTTGTACAGTTGCTGTGAAACATAGCAGAGAAGTGGGACTGTGAAAGTGAGGGAGTGCAGGCTGAAGGAGGAAGGGGGGCAAGCTAAAGGAGGAGGTAGGGCAGGCAAAAGGGAGAGGGAGGGGTGGATGCAGTGGTCGTGTGGAGAGGAGGCGGGGTAGATCTAGAAGGGCATGGCGTAGGTTCCCTGGTAAAGGGAGGAAGAAAGAATAGAGGAGGCCAGGAAGTGCCCGCTAGTGCCGGATGAGGATAAAAATGTCAGCCCATTGTGGGGTCCATTCCATCTTCCCCTTCCTCAATGGCCCCTTTCCCCACATTAGAACCCTCCCTCCACTATTCAGGGCCCACTTTATCCCACCCCCCCCACTCAGCTCCTCTTCTCCACAGCGACCCCTTCATCCAGCCCTACCTTCCCTTTTTGCCTACCCGGCCTCCTCCTTTATTTACTCTGCACTTCCTCTCCCCCACCTCTACAGTCCTGCCTCCTTTCCACCCTCCCTTTACCAGGGAACTCATTACATAACCACTGAACCTTTTAGAAGGACTGGGTCCCCTCAACTGATTACCCAACTACTCTGTTTCTGTGCCGAAAGCAGGACTCGAACCCAGGCCCCCAGTGCTGTAACACAAGTACTTAACCTCTAGGCCACTGCAGTTAGCTGGTGTTGGGTGGAGCGGGGGGCCAGATGGTCTATCCTCCTTGGCTCCAGTGAACATGTTTCACAACTGAAATGGTTATGCTCACGGGGGCATGCAGAAGAAAGATATATACGCCCAAAAGCTACCCTCAGAAGCACAGCCACCAATGGCTCAAGTAGTAAGTGCTTGGTCTTGGAATGCTGGAGACCTGAGTTCTAATCCAATGTCTGCAATCTCCTGGGCATGTTTTTTTTAATTAAAAAAATATATTTTTTAGTTGAAAATGGGTATGCATTGCCCTGAGCAATCAGCCAACAGCCAATGCCCCTTCAATACCTGCTTTCCTACTAGCAGTTGTGCCTTTGTTTTCTGCACTCTGGCCTAGGTAACACCCATACAAAAGTTTGTCTCTCTGGCCCCAGTTGCCTGGAAAAAAACGAGGGGAAAAGGTGTAATCTATGGGTCATGGTTGATACAATAATTGCCCTGGGACTCAAACAGGACACCTTCACGAGGTGCTATGAGGTGACCACCGGCCCCTGCATAGCAAGCAAACCTGTATCAGCATCTCACCAGCAACTGAATGTGTCGCCTGCAGGCTACACATAAGAGGCTGCAGTAGGTGCATTAACCCATCGGGCTGTGGACCCTCCTTCCTCTGAGAGCAGGAAACTGAATTTCCATGTTGCCTTCCTTTGGCACATTTGATCTATCTTTCAACCCAATTCAGAGGGTGTTTTGCTTCACGGAGAGATGATAATCATTGTGAGGTGTCAGCCACTAATAGCTAAGCAGGTCAGTTAAATCTTTGACTTTGTCATTGGGGTGTACTGATATGCGCTGGGCAGTCTTCTGTCCTGTGCTACTGTATGCATTCTTATTGCTGCTTGTTCACGATTCCTAAATGTAAACATTGAAAGATTTGAAAGACTCTTGATGCACCAAGCATTTCCCACTCTTTGCCCTGGGGGTGAGAGGGCTGCTTTCGGCCTTCAACACCCTCAATTATGGAGTGGCCGGCTCCACCACTGAGAATGAGGGGCTAATCCTGGTCGGAAACGGGCAGAGGTCTGCGCCCTGCGTCCTCCACGCGTCCCTAACGCTCCCAAACGCGACCACAGCCCTTACGGGCACAGCCCTATGTCGGTGCAGCCTCTATGGTGCAGCCACCCAGGTAGCTTAGGGTTAGGATATGTGCTCTTCAACATAAGCCTGGCCAACCAGGCCCTGGAGAGTGTCACAGCATGCTCTGTAATCCCCTAGTGATGGTGGCCTTGGTGACGATGATCTTGCTGGAATACTGATGCCTTTTTTCCTCCCAGAAGCCCCAGAAGCCTATTGAAATGAAGGGGTGTGCACCTCTCACTGGCCTCTGTTTACCCTCTGGCTAACTGAAATTAGTTCTGGGCTTTCCAGGCAAATGTATCCATTCGGGAGAGAGCTAGGAATAGGAAGGCTCTTTCTGCAGGCTCGGTGGGGAAGAGTCAGAGAGCTACATGCCTGAGGCATCTTTCTTCCTCCTTTGCTCATTGTGTTCCCTAACTTCTAACTCTCTGCCAGGCCAGGCCCTGTTTCTTTTACTGCCAACCCCCCCTAACCCCTCGTCTTCCACCTACTTCCCGCTCTATTATGCCTTCTCCTTTTCTGCTCTCTTCTGTGGCCCTTTGAAAATGAATGCAGGCCTAGCTAAGCCTCATGAAGGAAATCTACCAACAAAAGATGCATTCCTTGCTTATGGGAGGTGCTGTGAGACGAGCAAGAAGGGCTGAAGGGGTGATTGGGTTGTTGAGTCGGGAAGCACTAGAGGTGTAGCCAGGATTGTCTAGCAAATGGAGCCTGATGCTAATGTAGTTGGGCCCACTGCACTGACAAAAATATCTGTAAATACCCACACAGCGCTGCTGAGTGGGCATTTACAGATTTTTGGTGGGCCTTGCCCCTCAGGCCCTACCCTGCCTACGCCTCTGTTCTCTCCCCCAGGGCAAAGAGTGGGAAAGGCTCGCTACAGCAAGAGTCTATCAAATCTTTCACTTTTGAGAGCAGAGTGTTTACATTTAAAAATCTTGAACAAGCAGCAATACCAAAGCATACAGTAGTAGTGGACAGAAGACTGCCCTGCACATATCAGTACACCCCAATGACAAAGGCAAAGATTTAACTGACCTGCTTAGCTATTAGTGGGTGACACCTCACAATGAGTATCATCTCTCCGTGAAGCAAAACATCCTCTGAATTGGGGTGAAAGACAGATCTAATGTGCCAAAGGAAGGCAACATGGAAATTCAGTGTTCTGCCCTCAGGAAGGAGGGTCGACAGCCCAATGGGTTAATGCACCTACTGCAGCCTCCTATGTGTAGCCTGTAGGCGACACATTCAGTTGCTGGTGAGATGCTGATAAGGTTGCTTGCATTGCAGGGGCCGGGGGTCACCTCACAGCGCCTCGAGAAGGTGTCCTGTTTGAGTCCCTGTGCAAATATCTTCTCAACCATGACCCGTAGGTTACACTTTTCCCCTCGTTTTTTCCAGTCAGTTGGGGCCAGAGAGACAAGCTTTTCTATGGGCGTTACCAAGGCCAGAGTGCAGAAAACAAAGGCACAATTGTTAGTAGGAATGCAGGTATTGAAGGGGCATTAGCTGTTGGCTGATCGCACAGGGCAATTCATACCCATTTTCAAAAGAAAAAATAAATGTTTTAAAAAATAAAATAAAAAATGCCCCGCAGATTCCAGACATTGGATTAGAACTCAGGTCTCCAAAATTCCAAGACCAAGCACTTACCACTTGAGCCACTGGCGGATGTGCTTCTGAGAGTTGGTTTTGGGCCAATATATCTTTCTTCTGCATGCCCCTGCGAGCATACCCATTTGCATTGTGAAACATGTTCACTGAAGAAAATGAGGAAAGAACATCTGCCCCCCCAGCTCCACCAAATACCAGCTAACTGCAGTGGCTTAGAGGTTAAGTGCTTGCGTTACAGCGCTGGGGGCCTGGGTTCGAGTCCTGCTTTCGGCACTTAAACGGAATAGTGGGGTAATCTCCTTGTACAGTTGCTGTGAAACATAGCAGAGAAGTGGGACTGTGAAAGTGAGGGAGTGCAGGCTGAAGGAGGAAGGGGGGCAAGCTAAAGGAGGAGGTAGGGCAGGCAAAAGGGAGAGGGAGGGGTGGATGCAGTGGTCGTGTGGAGAGGAGGCGGGGTAGATCTAGAAGGGCATGGCGTAGGTTCCCTGGTAAAGGGAGGAAGAAAGAATAGAGGAGGCCAGGAAGTGCCCGCTAGTGCCGGATGAGGATAAAAATGTCAGCCCATTGTGGGGTCCATTCCATCTTCCCCTTCCTCAATGGCCCCTTTCCCCACATTAGAACCCTCCCTCCACTATTCAGGGCCCACTTTATCCCCCCCACTCACCCAGGCCGCTCCTCTTCTCCACAGCGACCCCTTCATCCAGCCCTACCTTCCCTTTTTGCCTACCCGGCCTCCTCCTTTATTTACTCTGCACTTCCTCTCCCCCACCTCTACAGTCCTGCCTCCTTTCCACCCTCCCTTTACCAGGGAACTCATTACATAACCACTGAACCTTTTAGAAGGACTGGGTCCCCTCAACTGATTACCCAACTACTCTGTTTCTGTGCCGAAAGCAGGACTCGAACCCAGGCCCCCAGTGCTGTAACACAAGTACTTAACCTCTAGGCCACTGCAGTTAGCTGGTGTTGGGTGGAGCGGGGGGCCAGATGGTCTATCCTCCTTGGCTCCAGTGAACATGTTTCACAACTGAAATGGTTATGCTCACGGGGGCATGCAGAAGAAAGATATATACGCCCAAAAGCTACCCTCAGAAGCACAGCCACCAATGGCTCAAGTAGTAAGTGCTTGGTCTTGGAATGCTGGAGACCTGAGTTCTAATCCAATGTCTGCAATCTCCTGGGCATGTTTTTTTTAATTAAAAAAATATATTTTTTAGTTGAAAATGGGTATGCATTGCCCTGAGCAATCAGCCAACAGCCAATGCCCCTTCAATACCTGCTTTCCTACTAGCAGTTGTGCCTTTGTTTTCTGCACTCTGGCCTAGGTAACACCCATACAAAAGTTTGTCTCTCTGGCCCCAGTTGCCTGGAAAAAAACGAGGGGAAAAGGTGTAATCTATGGGTCATGGTTGATACAATAATTGCCCTGGGACTCAAACAGGACACCTTCACGAGGTGCTATGAGGTGACCACCGGCCCCTGCATAGCAAGCAAACCTGTATCAGCATCTCACCAGCAACTGAATGTGTCGCCTGCAGGCTACACATAAGAGGCTGCAGTAGGTGCATTAACCCATCGGGCTGTGGACCCTCCTTCCTCTGAGAGCAGGAAACTGAATTTCCATGTTGCCTTCCTTTGGCACATTTGATCTATCTTTCAACCCAATTCAGAGGGTGTTTTGCTTCACGGAGAGATGATAATCATTGTGAGGTGTCAGCCACTAATAGCTAAGCAGGTCAGTTAAATCTTTGACTTTGTCATTGGGGTGTACTGATATGCGCTGGGCAGTCTTCTGTCCTGTGCTACTGTATGCATTCTTATTGCTGCTTGTTCACGATTCCTAAATGTAAACATTGAAAGATTTGAAAGACTCTTGATGCACCAAGCATTTCCCACTCTTTGCCCTGGGGGTGAGAGGGCTGCTTTCGGCCTTCAACACCCTCAATTATGGAGTGGCCGGCTCCACCACTGAGAATGAGGGGCTAATCCTGGTCGGAAACGGGCAGAGGTCTGCGCCCTGCGTCCTCCACGCGTCCCTAACGCTCCCAAACGCGACCACAGCCCTTACGGGCACAGCCCTATGTCGGTGCAGCCTCTATGGTGCAGCCACCCAGGTAGCTTAGGGTTAGGATATGTGCTCTTCAACATAAGCCTGGCCAACCAGGCCCTGGAGAGTGTCACAGCATGCTCTGTAATCCCCTAGTGATGGTGGCCTTGGTGACGATGATCTTGCTGGAATACTGATGCCTTTTTTCCTCCCAGAAGCCCCAGAAGCCTATTGAAATGAAGGGGTGTGCACCTCTCACTGGCCTCTGTTTACCCTCTGGCTAACTGAAATTAGTTCTGGGCTTTCCAGGCAAATGTATCCATTCGGGAGAGAGCTAGGAATAGGAAGGCTCTTTCTGCAGGCTCGGTGGGGAAGAGTCAGAGAGCTACATGCCTGAGGCATCTTTCTTCCTCCTTTGCTCATTGTGTTCCCTAACTTCTAACTCTCTGCCAGGCCAGGCCCTGTTTCTTTTACTGCCAACCCCCCCTAACCCCTCGTCTTCCACCTACTTCCCGCTCTATTATGCCTTCTCCTTTTCTGCTCTCTTCTGTGGCCCTTTGAAAATGAATGCAGGCCTAGCTAAGCCTCATGAAGGAAATCTACCAACAAAAGATGCATTCCTTGCTTATGGGAGGTGCTGTGAGACGAGCAAGAAGGGCTGAAGGGGTGATTGGGTTGTTGAGTCGGGAAGCACTAGAGGTGTAGCCAGGATTGTCTAGCAAATGGAGCCTGATGCTAATGTAGTTGGGCCCACTGCACTGACAAAAATATCTGTAAATACCCACACAGCGCTGCTGAGTGGGCATTTACAGATTTTTGGTGGGCCTTGCCCCTCAGGCCCTACCCTGCCTACGCCTCTGTTCTCTCCCCCAGGGCAAAGAGTGGGAAAGGCTCGCTACAGCAAGAGTCTATCAAATCTTTCACTTTTGAGAGCAGAGTGTTTACATTTAAAAATCTTGAACAAGCAGCAATACCAAAGCATACAGTAGTAGTGGACAGAAGACTGCCCTGCACATATCAGTACACCCCAATGACAAAGGCAAAGATTTAACTGACCTGCTTAGCTATTAGTGGGTGACACCTCACAATGAGTATCATCTCTCCGTGAAGCAAAACATCCTCTGAATTGGGGTGAAAGACAGATCTAATGTGCCAAAGGAAGGCAACATGGAAATTCAGTGTTCTGCCCTCAGGAAGGAGGGTCGACAGCCCAATGGGTTAATGCACCTACTGCAGCCTCCTATGTGTAGCCTGTAGGCGACACATTCAGTTGCTGGTGAGATGCTGATAAGGTTGCTTGCATTGCAGGGGCCGGGGGTCACCTCACAGCGCCTCGAGAAGGTGTCCTGTTTGAGTCCCTGTGCAAATATCTTCTCAACCATGACCCGTAGGTTACACTTTTCCCCTCGTTTTTTCCAGTCAGTTGGGGCCAGAGAGACAAGCTTTTCTATGGGCGTTACCAAGGCCAGAGTGCAGAAAACAAAGGCACAATTGTTAGTAGGAATGCAGGTATTGAAGGGGCATTAGCTGTTGGCTGATCGCACAGGGCAATTCATACCCATTTTCAAAAGAAAAAATAAATGTTTTAAAAAATAAAATAAAAAATGCCCCGCAGATTCCAGACATTGGATTAGAACTCAGGTCTCCAAAATTCCAAGACCAAGCACTTACCACTTGAGCCACTGGCGGATGTGCTTCTGAGAGTTGGTTTTGGGCCAATATATCTTTCTTCTGCATGCCCCTGCGAGCATACCCATTTGCATTGTGAAACATGTTCACTGAAGAAAATGAGGAAAGAACATCTGCCCCCCCAGCTCCACCAAATACCAGCTAACTGCAGTGGCTTAGAGGTTAAGTGCTTGCGTTACAGCGCTGGGGGCCTGGGTTCGAGTCCTGCTTTCGGCACTTAAACGGAATAGTGGGGTAATCTCCTTGTACAGTTGCTGTGAAACATAGCAGAGAAGTGGGACTGTGAAAGTGAGGGAGTGCAGGCTGAAGGAGGAAGGGGGGCAAGCTAAAGGAGGAGGTAGGGCAGGCAAAAGGGAGAGGGAGGGGTGGATGCAGTGGTCGTGTGGAGAGGAGGCGGGGTAGATCTAGAAGGGCATGGCGTAGGTTCCCTGGTAAAGGGAGGAAGAAAGAATAGAGGAGGCCAGGAAGTGCCCGCTAGTGCCGGATGAGGATAAAAATGTCAGCCCATTGTGGGGTCCATTCCATCTTCCCCTTCCTCAATGGCCCCTTTCCCCACATTAGAACCCTCCCTCCACTATTCAGGGCCCACTTTATCCCCCCCACTCACCCAGGCCGCTCCTCTTCTCCACAGCGACCCCTTCATCCAGCCCTACCTTCCCTTTTTGCCTACCCGGCCTCCTCCTTTATTTACTCTGCACTTCCTCTCCCCCACCTCTACAGTCCTGCCTCCTTTCCACCCTCCCTTTACCAGGGAACTCATTACATAACCACTGAACCTTTTAGAAGGACTGGGTCCCCTCAACTGATTACCCAACTACTCTGTTTCTGTGCCGAAAGCAGGACTCGAACCCAGGCCCCCAGTGCTGTAACACAAGTACTTAACCTCTAGGCCACTGCAGTTAGCTGGTGTTGGGTGGAGCGGGGGGCCAGATGGTCTATCCTCCTTGGCTCCAGTGAACATGTTTCACAACTGAAATGGTTATGCTCACGGGGGCATGCAGAAGAAAGATATATACGCCCAAAAGCTACCCTCAGAAGCACAGCCACCAATGGCTCAAGTAGTAAGTGCTTGGTCTTGGAATGCTGGAGACCTGAGTTCTAATCCAATGTCTGCAATCTCCTGGGCATGTTTTTTTTAATTAAAAAAATATATTTTTTAGTTGAAAATGGGTATGCATTGCCCTGAGCAATCAGCCAACAGCCAATGCCCCTTCAATACCTGCTTTCCTACTAGCAGTTGTGCCTTTGTTTTCTGCACTCTGGCCTAGGTAACACCCATACAAAAGTTTGTCTCTCTGGCCCCAGTTGCCTGGAAAAAAACGAGGGGAAAAGGTGTAATCTATGGGTCATGGTTGATACAATAATTGCCCTGGGACTCAAACAGGACACCTTCACGAGGTGCTATGAGGTGACCACCGGCCCCTGCATAGCAAGCAAACCTGTATCAGCATCTCACCAGCAACTGAATGTGTCGCCTGCAGGCTACACATAAGAGGCTGCAGTAGGTGCATTAACCCATCGGGCTGTGGACCCTCCTTCCTCTGAGAGCAGGAAACTGAATTTCCATGTTGCCTTCCTTTGGCACATTTGATCTATCTTTCAACCCAATTCAGAGGGTGTTTTGCTTCACGGAGAGATGATAATCATTGTGAGGTGTCAGCCACTAATAGCTAAGCAGGTCAGTTAAATCTTTGACTTTGTCATTGGGGTGTACTGATATGCGCTGGGCAGTCTTCTGTCCTGTGCTACTGTATGCATTCTTATTGCTGCTTGTTCACGATTCCTAAATGTAAACATTGAAAGATTTGAAAGACTCTTGATGCACCAAGCATTTCCCACTCTTTGCCCTGGGGGTGAGAGGGCTGCTTTCGGCCTTCAACACCCTCAATTATGGAGTGGCCGGCTCCACCACTGAGAATGAGGGGCTAATCCTGGTCGGAAACGGGCAGAGGTCTGCGCCCTGCGTCCTCCACGCGTCCCTAACGCTCCCAAACGCGACCACAGCCCTTACGGGCACAGCCCTATGTCGGTGCAGCCTCTATGGTGCAGCCACCCAGGTAGCTTAGGGTTAGGATATGTGCTCTTCAACATAAGCCTGGCCAACCAGGCCCTGGAGAGTGTCACAGCATGCTCTGTAATCCCCTAGTGATGGTGGCCTTGGTGACGATGATCTTGCTGGAATACTGATGCCTTTTTTCCTCCCAGAAGCCCCAGAAGCCTATTGAAATGAAGGGGTGTGCACCTCTCACTGGCCTCTGTTTACCCTCTGGCTAACTGAAATTAGTTCTGGGCTTTCCAGGCAAATGTATCCATTCGGGAGAGAGCTAGGAATAGGAAGGCTCTTTCTGCAGGCTCGGTGGGGAAGAGTCAGAGAGCTACATGCCTGAGGCATCTTTCTTCCTCCTTTGCTCATTGTGTTCCCTAACTTCTAACTCTCTGCCAGGCCAGGCCCTGTTTCTTTTACTGCCAACCCCCCCTAACCCCTCGTCTTCCACCTACTTCCCGCTCTATTATGCCTTCTCCTTTTCTGCTCTCTTCTGTGGCCCTTTGAAAATGAATGCAGGCCTAGCTAAGCCTCATGAAGGAAATCTACCAACAAAAGATGCATTCCTTGCTTATGGGAGGTGCTGTGAGACGAGCAAGAAGGGCTGAAGGGGTGATTGGGTTGTTGAGTCGGGAAGCACTAGAGGTGTAGCCAGGATTGTCTAGCAAATGGAGCCTGATGCTAATGTAGTTGGGCCCACTGCACTGACAAAAATATCTGTAAATACCCACACAGCGCTGCTGAGTGGGCATTTACAGATTTTTGGTGGGCCTTGCCCCTCAGGCCCTACCCTGCCTACGCCTCTGTTCTCTCCCCCAGGGCAAAGAGTGGGAAAGGCTCGCTACAGCAAGAGTCTATCAAATCTTTCACTTTTGAGAGCAGAGTGTTTACATTTAAAAATCTTGAACAAGCAGCAATACCAAAGCATACAGTAGTAGTGGACAGAAGACTGCCCTGCACATATCAGTACACCCCAATGACAAAGGCAAAGATTTAACTGACCTGCTTAGCTATTAGTGGGTGACACCTCACAATGAGTATCATCTCTCCGTGAAGCAAAACATCCTCTGAATTGGGGTGAAAGACAGATCTAATGTGCCAAAGGAAGGCAACATGGAAATTCAGTGTTCTGCCCTCAGGAAGGAGGGTCGACAGCCCAATGGGTTAATGCACCTACTGCAGCCTCCTATGTGTAGCCTGTAGGCGACACATTCAGTTGCTGGTGAGATGCTGATAAGGTTGCTTGCATTGCAGGGGCCGGGGGTCACCTCACAGCGCCTCGAGAAGGTGTCCTGTTTGAGTCCCTGTGCAAATATCTTCTCAACCATGACCCGTAGGTTACACTTTTCCCCTCGTTTTTTCCAGTCAGTTGGGGCCAGAGAGACAAGCTTTTCTATGGGCGTTACCAAGGCCAGAGTGCAGAAAACAAAGGCACAATTGTTAGTAGGAATGCAGGTATTGAAGGGGCATTAGCTGTTGGCTGATCGCACAGGGCAATTCATACCCATTTTCAAAAGAAAAAATAAATGTTTTAAAAAATAAAATAAAAAATGCCCCGCAGATTCCAGACATTGGATTAGAACTCAGGTCTCCAAAATTCCAAGACCAAGCACTTACCACTTGAGCCACTGGCGGATGTGCTTCTGAGAGTTGGTTTTGGGCCAATATATCTTTCTTCTGCATGCCCCTGCGAGCATACCCATTTGCATTGTGAAACATGTTCACTGAAGAAAATGAGGAAAGAACATCTGCCCCCCCAGCTCCACCAAATACCAGCTAACTGCAGTGGCTTAGAGGTTAAGTGCTTGCGTTACAGCGCTGGGGGCCTGGGTTCGAGTCCTGCTTTCGGCACTTAAACGGAATAGTGGGGTAATCTCCTTGTACAGTTGCTGTGAAACATAGCAGAGAAGTGGGACTGTGAAAGTGAGGGAGTGCAGGCTGAAGGAGGAAGGGGGGCAAGCTAAAGGAGGAGGTAGGGCAGGCAAAAGGGAGAGGGAGGGGTGGATGCAGTGGTCGTGTGGAGAGGAGGCGGGGTAGATCTAGAAGGGCATGGCGTAGGTTCCCTGGTAAAGGGAGGAAGAAAGAATAGAGGAGGCCAGGAAGTGCCCGCTAGTGCCGGATGAGGATAAAAATGTCAGCCCATTGTGGGGTCCATTCCATCTTCCCCTTCCTCAATGGCCCCTTTCCCCACATTAGAACCCTCCCTCCACTATTCAGGGCCCACTTTATCCCCCCCCACTCACCCAGGCCGCTCCTCTTCTCCACAGCGACCCCTTCATCCAGCCCTACCTTCCCTTTTTGCCTACCCGGCCTCCTCCTTTATTTACTCTGCACTTCCTCTCCCCCACCTCTACAGTCCTGCCTCCTTTCCACCCTCCCTTTACCAGGGAACTCATTACATAACCACTGAACCTTTTAGAAGGACTGGGTCCCCTCAACTGATTACCCAACTACTCTGTTTCTGTGCCGAAAGCAGGACTCGAACCCAGGCCCCCAGTGCTGTAACACAAGTACTTAACCTCTAGGCCACTGCAGTTAGCTGGTGTTGGGTGGAGCGGGGGGCCAGATGGTCTATCCTCCTTGGCTCCAGTGAACATGTTTCACAACTGAAATGGTTATGCTCACGGGGGCATGCAGAAGAAAGATATATACGCCCAAAAGCTACCCTCAGAAGCACAGCCACCAATGGCTCAAGTAGTAAGTGCTTGGTCTTGGAATGCTGGAGACCTGAGTTCTAATCCAATGTCTGCAATCTCCTGGGCATGTTTTTTTTAATTAAAAAAATATATTTTTTAGTTGAAAATGGGTATGCATTGCCCTGAGCAATCAGCCAACAGCCAATGCCCCTTCAATACCTGCTTTCCTACTAGCAGTTGTGCCTTTGTTTTCTGCACTCTGGCCTAGGTAACACCCATACAAAAGTTTGTCTCTCTGGCCCCAGTTGCCTGGAAAAAAACGAGGGGAAAAGGTGTAATCTATGGGTCATGGTTGATACAATAATTGCCCTGGGACTCAAACAGGACACCTTCACGAGGTGCTATGAGGTGACCACCGGCCCCTGCATAGCAAGCAAACCTGTATCAGCATCTCACCAGCAACTGAATGTGTCGCCTGCAGGCTACACATAAGAGGCTGCAGTAGGTGCATTAACCCATCGGGCTGTGGACCCTCCTTCCTCTGAGAGCAGGAAACTGAATTTCCATGTTGCCTTCCTTTGGCACATTTGATCTATCTTTCAACCCAATTCAGAGGGTGTTTTGCTTCACGGAGAGATGATAATCATTGTGAGGTGTCAGCCACTAATAGCTAAGCAGGTCAGTTAAATCTTTGACTTTGTCATTGGGGTGTACTGATATGCGCTGGGCAGTCTTCTGTCCTGTGCTACTGTATGCATTCTTATTGCTGCTTGTTCACGATTCCTAAATGTAAACATTGAAAGATTTGAAAGACTCTTGATGCACCAAGCATTTCCCACTCTTTGCCCTGGGGGTGAGAGGGCTGCTTTCGGCCTTCAACACCCTCAATTATGGAGTGGCCGGCTCCACCACTGAGAATGAGGGGCTAATCCTGGTCGGAAACGGGCAGAGGTCTGCGCCCTGCGTCCTCCACGCGTCCCTAACGCTCCCAAACGCGACCACAGCCCTTACGGGCACAGCCCTATGTCGGTGCAGCCTCTATGGTGCAGCCACCCAGGTAGCTTAGGGTTAGGATATGTGCTCATCAACATAAGCCTGGCCAACCAGGCCCTGGAGAGTGTCACAGCATGCTCTGTAATCCCCTAGTGATGGTGGCCTTGGTGACGATGATCTTGCTGGAATACTGATGCCTTTTTTCCTCCCAGAAGCCCCAGAAGCCTATTGAAATGAAGGGGTGTGCACCTCTCACTGGCCTCTGTTTACCCTCTGGCTAACTGAAATTAGTTCTGGGCTTTCCAGGCAAATGTATCCATTCGGGAGAGAGCTAGGAATAGGAAGGCTCTTTCTGCAGGCTCGGTGGGGAAGAGTCAGAGAGCTACATGCCTGAGGCATCTTTCTTCCTCCTTTGCTCATTGTGTTCCCTAACTTCTAACTCTCTGCCAGGCCAGGCCCTGTTTCTTTTACTGCCAACCCCCCCTAACCCCTCGTCTTCCACCTACTTCCCGCTCTATTATGCCTTCTCCTTTTCTGCTCTCTTCTGTGGCCCTTTGAAAATGAATGCAGGCCTAGCTAAGCCTCATGAAGGAAATCTACCAACAAAAGATGCATTCCTTGCTTATGGGAGGTGCTGTGAGACGAGCAAGAAGGGCTGAAGGGGTGATTGGGTTGTTGAGTCGGGAAGCACTAGAGGTGTAGCCAGGATTGTCTAGCAAATGGAGCCTGATGCTAATGTAGTTGGGCCCACTGCACTGACAAAAATATCTGTAAATACCCACACAGCGCTGCTGAGTGGGCATTTACAGATTTTTGGTGGGCCTTGCCCCTCAGGCCCTACCCTGCCTACGCCTCTGTTCTCTCCCCCAGGGCAAAGAGTGGGAAAGGCTCGCTACAGCAAGAGTCTATCAAATCTTTCACTTTTGAGAGCAGAGTGTTTACATTTAAAAATCTTGAACAAGCAGCAATACCAAAGCATACAGTAGTAGTGGACAGAAGACTGCCCTGCACATATCAGTACACCCCAATGACAAAGGCAAAGATTTAACTGACCTGCTTAGCTATTAGTGGGTGACACCTCACAATGAGTATCATCTCTCCGTGAAGCAAAACATCCTCTGAATTGGGGTGAAAGACAGATCTAATGTGCCAAAGGAAGGCAACATGGAAATTCAGTGTTCTGCCCTCAGGAAGGAGGGTCGACAGCCCAATGGGTTAATGCACCTACTGCAGCCTCCTATGTGTAGCCTGTAGGCGACACATTCAGTTGCTGGTGAGATGCTGATAAGGTTTGCTTGCATTGCAGGGGCCGGGGGTCACCTCACAGCGCCTCGAGAAGGTGTCCTGTTTGAGTCCCTGTGCAAATATCTTCTCAACCATGACCCGTAGGTTACACTTTTCCCCTCGTTTTTTCCAGTCAGTTGGGGCCAGAGAGACAAGCTTTTCTATGGGCGTTACCAAGGCCAGAGTGCAGAAAACAAAGGCACAATTGTTAGTAGGAATGCAGGTATTGAAGGGGCATTAGCTGTTGGCTGATCGCACAGGGCAATTCATACCCATTTTCAAAAGAAAAAATAAATGTTTTAAAAAATAAAATAAAAAATGCCCCGCAGATTCCAGACATTGGATTAGAACTCAGGTCTCCAAAATTCCAAGACCAAGCACTTACCACTTGAGCCACTGGCGGATGTGCTTCTGAGAGTTGGTTTTGGGCCAATATATCTTTCTTCTGCATGCCCCTGCGAGCATACCCATTTGCATTGTGAAACATGTTCACTGAAGAAAATGAGGAAAGAACATCTGCCCCCCCAGCTCCACCAAATACCAGCTAACTGCAGTGGCTTAGAGGTTAAGTGCTTGCGTTACAGCGCTGGGGGCCTGGGTTCGAGTCCTGCTTTCGGCACTTAAACGGAATAGTGGGGTAATCTCCTTGTACAGTTGCTGTGAAACATAGCAGAGAAGTGGGACTGTGAAAGTGAGGGAGTGCAGGCTGAAGGAGGAAGGGGGGCAAGCTAAAGGAGGAGGTAGGGCAGGCAAAAGGGAGAGGGAGGGGTGGATGCAGTGGTCGTGTGGAGAGGAGGCGGGGTAGATCTAGAAGGGCATGGCGTAGGTTCCCTGGTAAAGGGAGGAAGAAAGAATAGAGGAGGCCAGGAAGTGCCCGCTAGTGCCGGATGAGGATAAAAATGTCCGCCCATTGTGGGGTCCATTCCATCTTCCCCTTCCTCAATGGCCCCTTTCCCCACATTAGAACCCTCCCTCCACTATTCAGGGCCCACTTTATCCCCCCCACTCACCCAGGCCGCTCCTCTTCTCCACAGCGACCCCTTCATCCAGCCCTACCTTCCCTTTTTGCCTACCCGGCCTCCTCCTTTATTTACTCTGCACTTCCTCTCCCCCACCTCTACAGTCCTGCCTCCTTTCCACCCTCCCTTTACCAGGGAACTCATTACATAACCACTGAACCTTTTAGAAGGACTGGGTCCCCTCAACTGATTACCCAACTACTCTGTTTCTGTGCCGAAAGCAGGACTCGAACCCAGGCCCCCAGTGCTGTAACACAAGTACTTAACCTCTAGGCCACTGCAGTTAGCTGGTGTTGGGTGGAGCGGGGGGCCAGATGGTCTATCCTCCTTGGCTCCAGTGAACATGTTTCACAACTGAAATGGTTATGCTCACGGGGGCATGCAGAAGAAAGATATATACGCCCAAAAGCTACCCTCAGAAGCACAGCCACCAATGGCTCAAGTAGTAAGTGCTTGGTCTTGGAATGCTGGAGACCTGAGTTCTAATCCAATGTCTGCAATCTCCTGGGCATGTTTTTTTTAATTAAAAAAATATATTTTTTAGTTGAAAATGGGTATGCATTGCCCTGAGCAATCAGCCAACAGCCAATGCCCCTTCAATACCTGCTTTCCTACTAGCAGTTGTGCCTTTGTTTTCTGCACTCTGGCCTAGGTAACACCCATACAAAAGTTTGTCTCTCTGGCCCCAGTTGCCTGGAAAAAAACGAGGGGAAAAGGTGTAATCTATGGGTCATGGTTGATACAATAATTGCCCTGGGACTCAAACAGGACACCTTCACGAGGTGCTATGAGGTGACCACCGGCCCCTGCATAGCAAGCAAACCTGTATCAGCATCTCACCAGCAACTGAATGTGTCGCCTGCAGGCTACACATAAGAGGCTGCAGTAGGTGCATTAACCCATCGGGCTGTGGACCCTCCTTCCTCTGAGAGCAGGAAACTGAATTTCCATGTTGCCTTCCTTTGGCACATTTGATCTATCTTTCAACCCAATTCAGAGGGTGTTTTGCTTCACGGAGAGATGATAATCATTGTGAGGTGTCAGCCACTAATAGCTAAGCAGGTCAGTTAAATCTTTGACTTTGTCATTGGGGTGTACTGATATGCGCTGGGCAGTCTTCTGTCCTGTGCTACTGTATGCATTCTTATTGCTGCTTGTTCACGATTCCTAAATGTAAACATTGAAAGATTTGAAAGACTCTTGATGCACCAAGCATTTCCCACTCTTTGCCCTGGGGGTGAGAGGGCTGCTTTCGGCCTTCAACACCCTCAATTATGGAGTGGCCGGCTCCACCACTGAGAATGAGGGGCTAATCCTGGTCGGAAACGGGCAGAGGTCTGCGCCCTGCGTCCTCCACGCGTCCCTAACGCTCCCAAACGCGACCACAGCCCTTACGGGCACAGCCCTATGTCGGTGCAGCCTCTATGGTGCAGCCACCCAGGTAGCTTAGGGTTAGGATATGTGCTCTTCAACATAAGCCTGGCCAACCAGGCCCTGGAGAGTGTCACAGCATGCTCTGTAATCCCCTAGTGATGGTGGCCTTGGTGACGATGATCTTGCTGGAATACTGATGCCTTTTTTCCTCCCAGAAGCCCCAGAAGCCTATTGAAATGAAGGGGTGTGCACCTCTCACTGGCCTCTGTTTACCCTCTGGCTAACTGAAATTAGTTCTGGGCTTTCCAGGCAAATGTATCCATTCGGGAGAGAGCTAGGAATAGGAAGGCTCTTTCTGCAGGCTCGGTGGGGAAGAGTCAGAGAGCTACATGCCTGAGGCATCTTTCTTCCTCCTTTGCTCATTGTGTTCCCTAACTTCTAACTCTCTGCCAGGCCAGGCCCTGTTTCTTTTACTGCCAACCCCCCCTAACCCCTCGTCTTCCACCTACTTCCCGCTCTATTATGCCTTCTCCTTTTCTGCTCTCTTCTGTGGCCCTTTGAAAATGAATGCAGGCCTAGCTAAGCCTCATGAAGGAAATCTACCAACAAAAGATGCATTCCTTGCTTATGGGAGGTGCTGTGAGACGAGCAAGAAGGGCTGAAGGGGTGATTGGGTTGTTGAGTCGGGAAGCACTAGAGGTGTAGCCAGGATTGTCTAGCAAATGGAGCCTGATGCTAATGTAGTTGGGCCCACTGCACTGACAAAAATATCTGTAAATACCCACACAGCGCTGCTGAGTGGGCATTTACAGATTTTTGGTGGGCCTTGCCCCTCAGGCCCTACCCTGCCTACGCCTCTGTTCTCTCCCCCAGGGCAAAGAGTGGGAAAGGCTCGCTACAGCAAGAGTCTATCAAATCTTTCACTTTTGAGAGCAGAGTGTTTACATTTAAAAATCTTGAACAAGCAGCAATACCAAAGCATACAGTAGTAGTGGACAGAAGACTGCCCTGCACATATCAGTACACCCCAATGACAAAGGCAAAGATTTAACTGACCTGCTTAGCTATTAGTGGGTGACACCTCACAATGAGTATCATCTCTCCGTGAAGCAAAACATCCTCTGAATTGGGGTGAAAGACAGATCTAATGTGCCAAAGGAAGGCAACATGGAAATTCAGTGTTCTGCCCTCAGGAAGGAGGGTCGACAGCCCAATGGGTTAATGCACCTACTGCAGCCTCCTATGTGTAGCCTGTAGGCGACACATTCAGTTGCTGGTGAGATGCTGATAAGGTTGCTTGCATTGCAGGGGCCGGGGGTCACCTCACAGCGCCTCGAGAAGGTGTCCTGTTTGAGTCCCTGTGCAAATATCTTCTCAACCATGACCCGTAGGTTACACTTTTCCCCTCGTTTTTTCCAGTCAGTTGGGGCCAGAGAGACAAGCTTTTCTATGGGCGTTACCAAGGCCAGAGTGCAGAAAACAAAGGCACAATTGTTAGTAGGAATGCAGGTATTGAAGGGGCATTAGCTGTTGGCTGATCGCACAGGGCAATTCATACCCATTTTCAAAAGAAAAAATAAATGTTTTAAAAAATAAAATAAAAAATGCCCCGCAGATTCCAGACATTGGATTAGAACTCAGGTCTCCAAAATTCCAAGACCAAGCACTTACCACTTGAGCCACTGGCGGATGTGCTTCTGAGAGTTGGTTTTGGGCCAATATATCTTTCTTCTGCATGCCCCTGCGAGCATACCCATTTGCATTGTGAAACATGTTCACTGAAGAAAATGAGGAAAGAACATCTGCCCCCCCAGCTCCACCAAATACCAGCTAACTGCAGTGGCTTAGAGGTTAAGTGCTTGCGTTACAGCGCTGGGGGCCTGGGTTCGAGTCCTGCTTTCGGCACTTAAACGGAATAGTGGGGTAATCTCCTTGTACAGTTGCTGTGAAACATAGCAGAGAAGTGGGACTGTGAAAGTGAGGGAGTGCAGGCTGAAGGAGGAAGGGGGGCAAGCTAAAGGAGGAGGTAGGGCAGGCAAAAGGGAGAGGGAGGGGTGGATGCAGTGGTCGTGTGGAGAGGAGGCGGGGTAGATCTAGAAGGGCATGGCGTAGGTTCCCTGGTAAAGGGAGGAAGAAAGAATAGAGGAGGCCAGGAAGTGCCCGCTAGTGCCGGATGAGGATAAAAATGTCAGCCCATTGTGGGGTCCATTCCATCTTCCCCTTCCTCAATGGCCCCTTTCCCCACATTAGAACCCTCCCTCCACTATTCAGGGCCCACTTTATCCCCCCCACTCACCCAGGCCGCTCCTCTTCTCCACAGCGACCCCTTCATCCAGCCCTACCTTCCCTTTTTGCCTACCCGGCCTCCTCCTTTATTTACTCTGCACTTCCTCTCCCCCACCTCTACAGTCCTGCCTCCTTTCCACCCTCCCTTTACCAGGGAACTCATTACATAACCACTGAACCTTTTAGAAGGACTGGGTCCCCTCAACTGATTACCCAACTACTCTGTTTCTGTGCCGAAAGCAGGACTCGAACCCAGGCCCCCAGTGCTGTAACACAAGTACTTAACCTCTAGGCCACTGCAGTTAGCTGGTGTTGGGTGGAGCGGGGGGCCAGATGGTCTATCCTCCTTGGCTCCAGTGAACATGTTTCACAACTGAAATGGTTATGCTCACGGGGGCATGCAGAAGAAAGATATATACGCCCAAAAGCTACCCTCAGAAGCACAGCCACCAATGGCTCAAGTAGTAAGTGCTTGGTCTTGGAATGCTGGAGACCTGAGTTCTAATCCAATGTCTGCAATCTCCTGGGCATGTTTTTTTTAATTAAAAAAATATATTTTTTAGTTGAAAATGGGTATGCATTGCCCTGAGCAATCAGCCAACAGCCAATGCCCCTTCAATACCTGCTTTCCTACTAGCAGTTGTGCCTTTGTTTTCTGCACTCTGGCCTAGGTAACACCCATACAAAAGTTTGTCTCTCTGGCCCCAGTTGCCTGGAAAAAAACGAGGGGAAAAGGTGTAATCTATGGGTCATGGTTGATACAATAATTGCCCTGGGACTCAAACAGGACACCTTCACGAGGTGCTATGAGGTGACCACCGGCCCCTGCATAGCAAGCAAACCTGTATCAGCATCTCACCAGCAACTGAATGTGTCGCCTGCAGGCTACACATAAGAGGCTGCAGTAGGTGCATTAACCCATCGGGCTGTGGACCCTCCTTCCTCTGAGAGCAGGAAACTGAATTTCCATGTTGCCTTCCTTTGGCACATTTGATCTATCTTTCAACCCAATTCAGAGGGTGTTTTGCTTCACGGAGAGATGATAATCATTGTGAGGTGTCAGCCACTAATAGCTAAGCAGGTCAGTTAAATCTTTGACTTTGTCATTGGGGTGTACTGATATGCGCTGGGCAGTCTTCTGTCCTGTGCTACTGTATGCATTCTTATTGCTGCTTGTTCACGATTCCTAAATGTAAACATTGAAAGATTTGAAAGACTCTTGATGCACCAAGCATTTCCCACTCTTTGCCCTGGGGGTGAGAGGGCTGCTTTCGGCCTTCAACACCCTCAATTATGGAGTGGCCGGCTCCACCACTGAGAATGAGGGGCTAATCCTGGTCGGAAACGGGCAGAGGTCTGCGCCCTGCGTCCTCCACGCGTCCCTAACGCTCCCAAACGCGACCACAGCCCTTACGGGCACAGCCCTATGTCGGTGCAGCCTCTATGGTGCAGCCACCCAGGTAGCTTAGGGTTAGGATATGTGCTCTTCAACATAAGCCTGGCCAACCAGGCCCTGGAGAGTGTCACAGCATGCTCTGTAATCCCCTAGTGATGGTGGCCTTGGTGACGATGATCTTGCTGGAATACTGATGCCTTTTTTCCTCCCAGAAGCCCCAGAAGCCTATTGAAATGAAGGGGTGTGCACCTCTCACTGGCCTCTGTTTACCCTCTGGCTAACTGAAATTAGTTCTGGGCTTTCCAGGCAAATGTATCCATTCGGGAGAGAGCTAGGAATAGGAAGGCTCTTTCTGCAGGCTCGGTGGGGAAGAGTCAGAGAGCTACATGCCTGAGGCATCTTTCTTCCTCCTTTGCTCATTGTGTTCCCTAACTTCTAACTCTCTGCCAGGCCAGGCCCTGTTTCTTTTACTGCCAACCCCCCCTAACCCCTCGTCTTCCACCTACTTCCCGCTCTATTATGCCTTCTCCTTTTCTGCTCTCTTCTGTGGCCCTTTGAAAATGAATGCAGGCCTAGCTAAGCCTCATGAAGGAAATCTACCAACAAAAGATGCATTCCTTGCTTATGGGAGGTGCTGTGAGACGAGCAAGAAGGGCTGAAGGGGTGATTGGGTTGTTGAGTCGGGAAGCACTAGAGGTGTAGCCAGGATTGTCTAGCAAATGGAGCCTGATGCTAATGTAGTTGGGCCCACTGCACTGACAAAAATATCTGTAAATACCCACACAGCGCTGCTGAGTGGGCATTTACAGATTTTTGGTGGGCCTTGCCCCTCAGGCCCTACCCTGCCTACGCCTCTGTTCTCTCCCCCAGGGCAAAGAGTGGGAAAGGCTCGCTACAGCAAGAGTCTATCAAATCTTTCACTTTTGAGAGCAGAGTGTTTACATTTAAAAATCTTGAACAAGCAGCAATACCAAAGCATACAGTAGTAGTGGACAGAAGACTGCCCTGCACATATCAGTACACCCCAATGACAAAGGCAAAGATTTAACTGACCTGCTTAGCTATTAGTGGGTGACACCTCACAATGAGTATCATCTCTCCGTGAAGCAAAACATCCTCTGAATTGGGGTGAAAGACAGATCTAATGTGCCAAAGGAAGGCAACATGGAAATTCAGTGTTCTGCCCTCAGGAAGGAGGGTCGACAGCCCAATGGGTTAATGCACCTACTGCAGCCTCCTATGTGTAGCCTGTAGGCGACACATTCAGTTGCTGGTGAGATGCTGATAAGGTTGCTTGCATTGCAGGGGCCGGGGGTCACCTCACAGCGCCTCGAGAAGGTGTCCTGTTTGAGTCCCTGTGCAAATATCTTCTCAACCATGACCCGTAGGTTACACTTTTCCCCTCGTTTTTTCCAGTCAGTTGGGGCCAGAGAGACAAGCTTTTCTATGGGCGTTACCAAGGCCAGAGTGCAGAAAACAAAGGCACAATTGTTAGTAGGAATGCAGGTATTGAAGGGGCATTAGCTGTTGGCTGATCGCACAGGGCAATTCATACCCATTTTCAAAAGAAAAAATAAATGTTTTAAAAAATAAAATAAAAAATGCCCCGCAGATTCCAGACATTGGATTAGAACTCAGGTCTCCAAAATTCCAAGACCAAGCACTTACCACTTGAGCCACTGGCGGATGTGCTTCTGAGAGTTGGTTTTGGGCCAATATATCTTTCTTCTGCATGCCCCTGCGAGCATACCCATTTGCATTGTGAAACATGTTCACTGAAGAAAATGAGGAAAGAACATCTGCCCCCCCAGCTCCACCAAATACCAGCTAACTGCAGTGGCTTAGAGGTTAAGTGCTTGCGTTACAGCGCTGGGGGCCTGGGTTCGAGTCCTGCTTTCGGCACTTAAACGGAATAGTGGGGTAATCTCCTTGTACAGTTGCTGTGAAACATAGCAGAGAAGTGGGACTGTGAAAGTGAGGGAGTGCAGGCTGAAGGAGGAAGGGGGGCAAGCTAAAGGAGGAGGTAGGGCAGGCAAAAGGGAGAGGGAGGGGTGGATGCAGTGGTCGTGTGGAGAGGAGGCGGGGTAGATCTAGAAGGGCATGGCGTAGGTTCCCTGGTAAAGGGAGGAAGAAAGAATAGAGGAGGCCAGGAAGTGCCCGCTAGTGCCGGATGAGGATAAAAATGTCAGCCCATTGTGGGGTCCATTCCATCTTCCCCTTCCTCAATGGCCCCTTTCCCCACATTAGAACCCTCCCTCCACTATTCAGGGCCCACTTTATCCCCCCCACTCACCCAGGCCGCTCCTCTTCTCCACAGCGACCCCTTCATCCAGCCCTACCTTCCCTTTTTGCCTACCCGGCCTCCTCCTTTATTTACTCTGCACTTCCTCTCCCCCACCTCTACAGTCCTGCCTCCTTTCCACCCTCCCTTTACCAGGGAACTCATTACATAACCACTGAACCTTTTAGAAGGACTGGGTCCCCTCAACTGATTACCCAACTACTCTGTTTCTGTGCCGAAAGCAGGACTCGAACCCAGGCCCCCAGTGCTGTAACACAAGTACTTAACCTCTAGGCCACTGCAGTTAGCTGGTGTTGGGTGGAGCGGGGGGCCAGATGGTCTATCCTCCTTGGCTCCAGTGAACATGTTTCACAACTGAAATGGTTATGCTCACGGGGGCATGCAGAAGAAAGATATATACGCCCAAAAGCTACCCTCAGAAGCACAGCCACCAATGGCTCAAGTAGTAAGTGCTTGGTCTTGGAATGCTGGAGACCTGAGTTCTAATCCAATGTCTGCAATCTCCTGGGCATGTTTTTTTTAATTAAAAAAATATATTTTTTAGTTGAAAATGGGTATGCATTGCCCTGAGCAATCAGCCAACAGCCAATGCCCCTTCAATACCTGCTTTCCTACTAGCAGTTGTGCCTTTGTTTTCTGCACTCTGGCCTAGGTAACACCCATACAAAAGTTTGTCTCTCTGGCCCCAGTTGCCTGGAAAAAAACGAGGGGAAAAGGTGTAATCTATGGGTCATGGTTGATACAATAATTGCCCTGGGACTCAAACAGGACACCTTCACGAGGTGCTATGAGGTGACCACCGGCCCCTGCATAGCAAGCAAACCTGTATCAGCATCTCACCAGCAACTGAATGTGTCGCCTGCAGGCTACACATAAGAGGCTGCAGTAGGTGCATTAACCCATCGGGCTGTGGACCCTCCTTCCTCTGAGAGCAGGAAACTGAATTTCCATGTTGCCTTCCTTTGGCACATTTGATCTATCTTTCAACCCAATTCAGAGGGTGTTTTGCTTCACGGAGAGATGATAATCATTGTGAGGTGTCAGCCACTAATAGCTAAGCAGGTCAGTTAAATCTTTGACTTTGTCATTGGGGTGTACTGATATGCGCTGGGCAGTCTTCTGTCCTGTGCTACTGTATGCATTCTTATTGCTGCTTGTTCACGATTCCTAAATGTAAACATTGAAAGATTTGAAAGACTCTTGATGCACCAAGCATTTCCCACTCTTTGCCCTGGGGGTGAGAGGGCTGCTTTCGGCCTTCAACACCCTCAATTATGGAGTGGCCGGCTCCACCACTGAGAATGAGGGGCTAATCCTGGTCGGAAACGGGCAGAGGTCTGCGCCCTGCGTCCTCCACGCGTCCCTAACGCTCCCAAACGCGACCACAGCCCTTACGGGCACAGCCCTATGTCGGTGCAGCCTCTATGGTGCAGCCACCCAGGTAGCTTAGGGTTAGGATATGTGCTCTTCAACATAAGCCTGGCCAACCAGGCCCTGGAGAGTGTCACAGCATGCTCTGTAATCCCCTAGTGATGGTGGCCTTGGTGACGATGATCTTGCTGGAATACTGATGCCTTTTTTCCTCCCAGAAGCCCCAGAAGCCTATTGAAATGAAGGGGTGTGCACCTCTCACTGGCCTCTGTTTACCCTCTGGCTAACTGAAATTAGTTCTGGGCTTTCCAGGCAAATGTATCCATTCGGGAGAGAGCTAGGAATAGGAAGGCTCTTTCTGCAGGCTCGGTGGGGAAGAGTCAGAGAGCTACATGCCTGAGGCATCTTTCTTCCTCCTTTGCTCATTGTGTTCCCTAACTTCTAACTCTCTGCCAGGCCAGGCCCTGTTTCTTTTACTGCCAACCCCCCCTAACCCCTCGTCTTCCACCTACTTCCCGCTCTATTATGCCTTCTCCTTTTCTGCTCTCTTCTGTGGCCCTTTGAAAATGAATGCAGGCCTAGCTAAGCCTCATGAAGGAAATCTACCAACAAAAGATGCATTCCTTGCTTATGGGAGGTGCTGTGAGACGAGCAAGAAGGGCTGAAGGGGTGATTGGGTTGTTGAGTCGGGAAGCACTAGAGGTGTAGCCAGGATTGTCTAGCAAATGGAGCCTGATGCTAATGTAGTTGGGCCCACTGCACTGACAAAAATATCTGTAAATACCCACACAGCGCTGCTGAGTGGGCATTTACAGATTTTTGGTGGGCCTTGCCCCTCAGGCCCTACCCTGCCTACGCCTCTGTTCTCTCCCCCAGGGCAAAGAGTGGGAAAGGCTCGCTACAGCAAGAGTCTATCAAATCTTTCACTTTTGAGAGCAGAGTGTTTACATTTAAAAATCTTGAACAAGCAGCAATACCAAAGCATACAGTAGTAGTGGACAGAAGACTGCCCTGCACATATCAGTACACCCCAATGACAAAGGCAAAGATTTAACTGACCTGCTTAGCTATTAGTGGGTGACACCTCACAATGAGTATCATCTCTCCGTGAAGCAAAACATCCTCTGAATTGGGGTGAAAGACAGATCTAATGTGCCAAAGGAAGGCAACATGGAAATTCAGTGTTCTGCCCTCAGGAAGGAGGGTCGACAGCCCAATGGGTTAATGCACCTACTGCAGCCTCCTATGTGTAGCCTGTAGGCGACACATTCAGTTGCTGGTGAGATGCTGATAAGGTTTGCTTGCATTGCAGGGGCCGGGGGTCACCTCACAGCGCCTCGAGAAGGTGTCCTGTTTGAGTCCCTGTGCAAATATCTTCTCAACCATGACCCGTAGGTTACACTTTTCCCCTCGTTTTTTCCAGTCAGTTGGGGCCAGAGAGACAAGCTTTTCTATGGGCGTTACCAAGGCCAGAGTGCAGAAAACAAAGGCACAATTGTTAGTAGGAATGCAGGTATTGAAGGGGCATTAGCTGTTGGCTGATCGCACAGGGCAATTCATACCCATTTTCAAAAGAAAAAATAAATGTTTTAAAAAATAAAATAAAAAATGCCCCGCAGATTCCAGACATTGGATTAGAACTCAGGTCTCCAAAATTCCAAGACCAAGCACTTACCACTTGAGCCACTGGCGGATGTGCTTCTGAGAGTTGGTTCTGGGCCAATATATCTTTCTTCTGCATGCCCCTGCGAGCATACCCATTTGCATTGTGAAACATGTTCACTGAAGAAAATGAGGAAAGAACATCTGCCCCCCCAGCTCCACCAAATACCAGCTAACTGCAGTGGCTTAGAGGTTAAGTGCTTGCGTTACAGCGCTGGGGGCCTGGGTTCGAGTCCTGCTTTCGGCACTTAAACGGAATAGTGGGGTAATCTCCTTGTACAGTTGCTGTGAAACATAGCAGAGAAGTGGGACTGTGAAAGTGAGGGAGTGCAGGCTGAAGGAGGAAGGGGGGCAAGCTAAAGGAGGAGGTAGGGCAGGCAAAAGGGAGAGGGAGGGGTGGATGCAGTGGTCGTGTGGAGAGGAGGCGGGGTAGATCTAGAAGGGCATGGCGTAGGTTCCCTGGTAAAGGGAGGAAGAAAGAATAGAGGAGGCCAGGAAGTGCCCGCTAGTGCCGGATGAGGATAAAAATGTCAGCCCATTGTGGGGTCCATTCCATCTTCCCCTTCCTCAATGGCCCCTTTCCCCACATTAGAACCCTCCCTCCACTATTCAGGGCCCACTTTATCCCCCCCACTCACCCAGGCCGCTCCTCTTCTCCACAGCGACCCCTTCATCCAGCCCTACCTTCCCTTTTTGCCTACCCGGCCTCCTCCTTTATTTACTCTGCACTTCCTCTCCCCCACCTCTACAGTCCTGCCTCCTTTCCACCCTCCCTTTACCAGGGAACTCATTACATAACCACTGAACCTTTTAGAAGGACTGGGTCCCCTCAACTGATTACCCAACTACTCTGTTTCTGTGCCGAAAGCAGGACTCGAACCCAGGCCCCCAGTGCTGTAACACAAGTACTTAACCTCTAGGCCACTGCAGTTAGCTGGTGTTGGGTGGAGCGGGGGGCCAGATGGTCTATCCTCCTTGGCTCCAGTGAACATGTTTCACAACTGAAATGGTTATGCTCACGGGGGCATGCAGAAGAAAGATATATACGCCCAAAAGCTACCCTCAGAAGCACAGCCACCAATGGCTCAAGTAGTAAGTGCTTGGTCTTGGAATGCTGGAGACCTGAGTTCTAATCCAATGTCTGCAATCTCCTGGGCATGTTTTTTTTAATTAAAAAAATATATTTTTTAGTTGAAAATGGGTATGCATTGCCCTGAGCAATCAGCCAACAGCCAATGCCCCTTCAATACCTGCTTTCCTACTAGCAGTTGTGCCTTTGTTTTCTGCACTCTGGCCTAGGTAACACCCATACAAAAGTTTGTCTCTCTGGCCCCAGTTGCCTGGAAAAAAACGAGGGGAAAAGGTGTAATCTATGGGTCATGGTTGATACAATAATTGCCCTGGGACTCAAACAGGACACCTTCACGAGGTGCTATGAGGTGACCACCGGCCCCTGCATAGCAAGCAAACCTGTATCAGCATCTCACCAGCAACTGAATGTGTCGCCTGCAGGCTACACATAAGAGGCTGCAGTAGGTGCATTAACCCATCGGGCTGTGGACCCTCCTTCCTCTGAGAGCAGGAAACTGAATTTCCATGTTGCCTTCCTTTGGCACATTTGATCTATCTTTCAACCCAATTCAGAGGGTGTTTTGCTTCACGGAGAGATGATAATCATTGTGAGGTGTCAGCCACTAATAGCTAAGCAGGTCAGTTAAATCTTTGACTTTGTCATTGGGGTGTACTGATATGCGCTGGGCAGTCTTCTGTCCTGTGCTACTGTATGCATTCTTATTGCTGCTTGTTCACGATTCCTAAATGTAAACATTGAAAGATTTGAAAGACTCTTGATGCACCAAGCATTTCCCACTCTTTGCCCTGGGGGTGAGAGGGCTGCTTTCGGCCTTCAACACCCTCAATTATGGAGTGGCCGGCTCCACCACTGAGAATGAGGGGCTAATCCTGGTCGGAAACGGGCAGAGGTCTGCGCCCTGCGTCCTCCACGCGTCCCTAACGCTCCCAAACGCGACCACAGCCCTTACGGGCACAGCCCTATGTCGGTGCAGCCTCTATGGTGCAGCCACCCAGGTAGCTTAGGGTTAGGATATGTGCTCTTCAACATAAGCCTGGCCAACCAGGCCCTGGAGAGTGTCACAGCATGCTCTGTAATCCCCTAGTGATGGTGGCCTTGGTGACGATGATCTTGCTGGAATACTGATGCCTTTTTTCCTCCCAGAAGCCCCAGAAGCCTATTGAAATGAAGGGGTGTGCACCTCTCACTGGCCTCTGTTTACCCTCTGGCTAACTGAAATTAGTTCTGGGCTTTCCAGGCAAATGTATCCATTCGGGAGAGAGCTAGGAATAGGAAGGCTCTTTCTGCAGGCTCGGTGGGGAAGAGTCAGAGAGCTACATGCCTGAGGCATCTTTCTTCCTCCTTTGCTCATTGTGTTCCCTAACTTCTAACTCTCTGCCAGGCCAGGCCCTGTTTCTTTTACTGCCAACCCCCCCTAACCCCTCGTCTTCCACCTACTTCCCGCTCTATTATGCCTTCTCCTTTTCTGCTCTCTTCTGTGGCCCTTTGAAAATGAATGCAGGCCTAGCTAAGCCTCATGAAGGAAATCTACCAACAAAAGATGCATTCCTTGCTTATGGGAGGTGCTGTGAGACGAGCAAGAAGGGCTGAAGGGGTGATTGGGTTGTTGAGTCGGGAAGCACTAGAGGTGTAGCCAGGATTGTCTAGCAAATGGAGCCTGATGCTAATGTAGTTGGGCCCACTGCACTGACAAAAATATCTGTAAATACCCACACAGCGCTGCTGAGTGGGCATTTACAGATTTTTGGTGGGCCTTGCCCCTCAGGCCCTACCCTGCCTACGCCTCTGTTCTCTCCCCCAGGGCAAAGAGTGGGAAAGGCTCGCTACAGCAAGAGTCTATCAAATCTTTCACTTTTGAGAGCAGAGTGTTTACATTTAAAAATCTTGAACAAGCAGCAATACCAAAGCATACAGTAGTAGTGGACAGAAGACTGCCCTGCACATATCAGTACACCCCAATGACAAAGGCAAAGATTTAACTGACCTGCTTAGCTATTAGTGGGTGACACCTCACAATGAGTATCATCTCTCCGTGAAGCAAAACATCCTCTGAATTGGGGTGAAAGACAGATCTAATGTGCCAAAGGAAGGCAACATGGAAATTCAGTGTTCTGCCCTCAGGAAGGAGGGTCGACAGCCCAATGGGTTAATGCACCTACTGCAGCCTCCTATGTGTAGCCTGTAGGCGACACATTCAGTTGCTGGTGAGATGCTGATAAGGTTGCTTGCATTGCAGGGGCCGGGGGTCACCTCACAGCGCCTCGAGAAGGTGTCCTGTTTGAGTCCCTGTGCAAATATCTTCTCAACCATGACCCGTAGGTTACACTTTTCCCCTCGTTTTTTCCAGTCAGTTGGGGCCAGAGAGACAAGCTTTTCTATGGGCGTTACCAAGGCCAGAGTGCAGAAAACAAAGGCACAATTGTTAGTAGGAATGCAGGTATTGAAGGGGCATTAGCTGTTGGCTGATCGCACAGGGCAATTCATACCCATTTTCAAAAGAAAAAATAAATGTTTTAAAAAATAAAATAAAAAATGCCCCGCAGATTCCAGACATTGGATTAGAACTCAGGTCTCCAAAATTCCAAGACCAAGCACTTACCACTTGAGCCACTGGCGGATGTGCTTCTGAGAGTTGGTTTTGGGCCAATATATCTTTCTTCTGCATGCCCCTGCGAGCATACCCATTTGCATTGTGAAACATGTTCACTGAAGAAAATGAGGAAAGAACATCTGCCCCCCCAGCTCCACCAAATACCAGCTAACTGCAGTGGCTTAGAGGTTAAGTGCTTGCGTTACAGCGCTGGGGGCCTGGGTTCGAGTCCTGCTTTCGGCACTTAAACGGAATAGTGGGGTAATCTCCTTGTACAGTTGCTGTGAAACATAGCAGAGAAGTGGGACTGTGAAAGTGAGGGAGTGCAGGCTGAAGGAGGAAGGGGGGCAAGCTAAAGGAGGAGGTAGGGCAGGCAAAAGGGAGAGGGAGGGGTGGATGCAGTGGTCGTGTGGAGAGGAGGCGGGGTAGATCTAGAAGGGCATGGCGTAGGTTCCCTGGTAAAGGGAGGAAGAAAGAATAGAGGAGGCCAGGAAGTGCCCGCTAGTGCCGGATGAGGATAAAAATGTCAGCCCATTGTGGGGTCCATTCCATCTTCCCCTTCCTCAATGGCCCCTTTCCCCACATTAGAACCCTCCCTCCACTATTCAGGGCCCACTTTATCCCCCCCACTCACCCAGGCCGCTCCTCTTCTCCACAGCGACCCCTTCATCCAGCCCTACCTTCCCTTTTTGCCTACCCGGCCTCCTCCTTTATTTACTCTGCACTTCCTCTCCCCCACCTCTACAGTCCTGCCTCCTTTCCACCCTCCCTTTACCAGGGAACTCATTACATAACCACTGAACCTTTTAGAAGGACTGGGTCCCCTCAACTGATTACCCAACTACTCTGTTTCTGTGCCGAAAGCAGGACTCGAACCCAGGCCCCCAGTGCTGTAACACAAGTACTTAACCTCTAGGCCACTGCAGTTAGCTGGTGTTGGGTGGAGCGGGGGGCCAGATGGTCTATCCTCCTTGGCTCCAGTGAACATGTTTCACAACTGAAATGGTTATGCTCACGGGGGCATGCAGAAGAAAGATATATACGCCCAAAAGCTACCCTCAGAAGCACAGCCACCAATGGCTCAAGTAGTAAGTGCTTGGTCTTGGAATGCTGGAGACCTGAGTTCTAATCCAATGTCTGCAATCTCCTGGGCATGTTTTTTTTAATTAAAAAAATATATTTTTTAGTTGAAAATGGGTATGCATTGCCCTGAGCAATCAGCCAACAGCCAATGCCCCTTCAATACCTGCTTTCCTACTAGCAGTTGTGCCTTTGTTTTCTGCACTCTGGCCTAGGTAACACCCATACAAAAGTTTGTCTCTCTGGCCCCAGTTGCCTGGAAAAAAACGAGGGGAAAAGGTGTAATCTATGGGTCATGGTTGATACAATAATTGCCCTGGGACTCAAACAGGACACCTTCACGAGGTGCTATGAGGTGACCACCGGCCCCTGCATAGCAAGCAAACCTGTATCAGCATCTCACCAGCAACTGAATGTGTCGCCTGCAGGCTACACATAAGAGGCTGCAGTAGGTGCATTAACCCATCGGGCTGTGGACCCTCCTTCCTCTGAGAGCAGGAAACTGAATTTCCATGTTGCCTTCCTTTGGCACATTTGATCTATCTTTCAACCCAATTCAGAGGGTGTTTTGCTTCACGGAGAGATGATAATCATTGTGAGGTGTCAGCCACTAATAGCTAAGCAGGTCAGTTAAATCTTTGACTTTGTCATTGGGGTGTACTGATATGCGCTGGGCAGTCTTCTGTCCTGTGCTACTGTATGCATTCTTATTGCTGCTTGTTCACGATTCCTAAATGTAAACATTGAAAGATTTGAAAGACTCTTGATGCACCAAGCATTTCCCACTCTTTGCCCTGGGGGTGAGAGGGCTGCTTTCGGCCTTCAACACCCTCAATTATGGAGTGGCCGGCTCCACCACTGAGAATGAGGGGCTAATCCTGGTCGGAAACGGGCAGAGGTCTGCGCCCTGCGTCCTCCACGCGTCCCTAACGCTCCCAAACGCGACCACAGCCCTTACGGGCACAGCCCTATGTCGGTGCAGCCTCTATGGTGCAGCCACCCAGGTAGCTTAGGGTTAGGATATGTGCTCTTCAACATAAGCCTGGCCAACCAGGCCCTGGAGAGTGTCACAGCATGCTCTGTAATCCCCTAGTGATGGTGGCCTTGGTGACGATGATCTTGCTGGAATACTGATGCCTTTTTTCCTCCCAGAAGCCCCAGAAGCCTATTGAAATGAAGGGGTGTGCACCTCTCACTGGCCTCTGTTTACCCTCTGGCTAACTGAAATTAGTTCTGGGCTTTCCAGGCAAATGTATCCATTCGGGAGAGAGCTAGGAATAGGAAGGCTCTTTCTGCAGGCTCGGTGGGGAAGAGTCAGAGAGCTACATGCCTGAGGCATCTTTCTTCCTCCTTTGCTCATTGTGTTCCCTAACTTCTAACTCTCTGCCAGGCCAGGCCCTGTTTCTTTTACTGCCAACCCCCCCTAACCCCTCGTCTTCCACCTACTTCCCGCTCTATTATGCCTTCTCCTTTTCTGCTCTCTTCTGTGGCCCTTTGAAAATGAATGCAGGCCTAGCTAAGCCTCATGAAGGAAATCTACCAACAAAAGATGCATTCCTTGCTTATGGGAGGTGCTGTGAGACGAGCAAGAAGGGCTGAAGGGGTGATTGGGTTGTTGAGTCGGGAAGCACTAGAGGTGTAGCCAGGATTGTCTAGCAAATGGAGCCTGATGCTAATGTAGTTGGGCCCACTGCACTGACAAAAATATCTGTAAATACCCACACAGCGCTGCTGAGTGGGCATTTACAGATTTTTGGTGGGCCTTGCCCCTCAGGCCCTACCCTGCCTACGCCTCTGTTCTCTCCCCCAGGGCAAAGAGTGGGAAAGGCTCGCTACAGCAAGAGTCTATCAAATCTTTCACTTTTGAGAGCAGAGTGTTTACATTTAAAAATCTTGAACAAGCAGCAATACCAAAGCATACAGTAGTAGTGGACAGAAGACTGCCCTGCACATATCAGTACACCCCAATGACAAAGGCAAAGATTTAACTGACCTGCTTAGCTATTAGTGGGTGACACCTCACAATGAGTATCATCTCTCCGTGAAGCAAAACATCCTCTGAATTGGGGTGAAAGACAGATCTAATGTGCCAAAGGAAGGCAACATGGAAATTCAGTGTTCTGCCCTCAGGAAGGAGGGTCGACAGCCCAATGGGTTAATGCACCTACTGCAGCCTCCTATGTGTAGCCTGTAGGCGACACATTCAGTTGCTGGTGAGATGCTGATAAGGTTGCTTGCATTGCAGGGGCCGGGGGTCACCTCACAGCGCCTCGAGAAGGTGTCCTGTTTGAGTCCCTGTGCAAATATCTTCTCAACCATGACCCGTAGGTTACACTTTTCCCCTCGTTTTTTCCAGTCAGTTGGGGCCAGAGAGACAAGCTTTTCTATGGGCGTTACCAAGGCCAGAGTGCAGAAAACAAAGGCACAATTGTTAGTAGGAATGCAGGTATTGAAGGGGCATTAGCTGTTGGCTGATCGCACAGGGCAATTCATACCCATTTTCAAAAGAAAAAATAAATGTTTTAAAAAATAAAATAAAAAATGCCCCGCAGATTCCAGACATTGGATTAGAACTCAGGTCTCCAAAATTCCAAGACCAAGCACTTACCACTTGAGCCACTGGCGGATGTGCTTCTGAGAGTTGGTTTTGGGCCAATATATCTTTCTTCTGCATGCCCCTGCGAGCATACCCATTTGCATTGTGAAACATGTTCACTGAAGAAAATGAGGAAAGAACATCTGCCCCCCCAGCTCCACCAAATACCAGCTAACTGCAGTGGCTTAGAGGTTAAGTGCTTGCGTTACAGCGCTGGGGGCCTGGGTTCGAGTCCTGCTTTCGGCACTTAAACGGAATAGTGGGGTAATCTCCTTGTACAGTTGCTGTGAAACATAGCAGAGAAGTGGGACTGTGAAAGTGAGGGAGTGCAGGCTGAAGGAGGAAGGGGGGCAAGCTAAAGGAGGAGGTAGGGCAGGCAAAAGGGAGAGGGAGGGGTGGATGCAGTGGTCGTGTGGAGAGGAGGCGGGGTAGATCTAGAAGGGCATGGCGTAGGTTCCCTGGTAAAGGGAGGAAGAAAGAATAGAGGAGGCCAGGAAGTGCCCGCTAGTGCCGGATGAGGATAAAAATGTCAGCCCATTGTGGGGTCCATTCCATCTTCCCCTTCCTCAATGGCCCCTTTCCCCACATTAGAACCCTCCCTCCACTATTCAGGGCCCACTTTATCCCCCCCACTCACCCAGGCCGCTCCTCTTCTCCACAGCGACCCCTTCATCCAGCCCTACCTTCCCTTTTTGCCTACCCGGCCTCCTCCTTTATTTACTCTGCACTTCCTCTCCCCCACCTCTACAGTCCTGCCTCCTTTCCACCCTCCCTTTACCAGGGAACTCATTACATAACCACTGAACCTTTTAGAAGGACTGGGTCCCCTCAACTGATTACCCAACTACTCTGTTTCTGTGCCGAAAGCAGGACTCGAACCCAGGCCCCCAGTGCTGTAACACAAGTACTTAACCTCTAGGCCACTGCAGTTAGCTGGTGTTGGGTGGAGCGGGGGGCCAGATGGTCTATCCTCCTTGGCTCCAGTGAACATGTTTCACAACTGAAATGGTTATGCTCACGGGGGCATGCAGAAGAAAGATATATACGCCCAAAAGCTACCCTCAGAAGCACAGCCACCAATGGCTCAAGTAGTAAGTGCTTGGTCTTGGAATGCTGGAGACCTGAGTTCTAATCCAATGTCTGCAATCTCCTGGGCATGTTTTTTTTAATTAAAAAAATATATTTTTTAGTTGAAAATGGGTATGCATTGCCCTGAGCAATCAGCCAACAGCCAATGCCCCTTCAATACCTGCTTTCCTACTAGCAGTTGTGCCTTTGTTTTCTGCACTCTGGCCTAGGTAACACCCATACAAAAGTTTGTCTCTCTGGCCCCAGTTGCCTGGAAAAAAACGAGGGGAAAAGGTGTAATCTATGGGTCATGGTTGATACAATAATTGCCCTGGGACTCAAACAGGACACCTTCACGAGGTGCTATGAGGTGACCACCGGCCCCTGCATAGCAAGCAAACCTGTATCAGCATCTCACCAGCAACTGAATGTGTCGCCTGCAGGCTACACATAAGAGGCTGCAGTAGGTGCATTAACCCATCGGGCTGTGGACCCTCCTTCCTCTGAGAGCAGGAAACTGAATTTCCATGTTGCCTTCCTTTGGCACATTTGATCTATCTTTCAACCCAATTCAGAGGGTGTTTTGCTTCACGGAGAGATGATAATCATTGTGAGGTGTCAGCCACTAATAGCTAAGCAGGTCAGTTAAATCTTTGACTTTGTCATTGGGGTGTACTGATATGCGCTGGGCAGTCTTCTGTCCTGTGCTACTGTATGCATTCTTATTGCTGCTTGTTCACGATTCCTAAATGTAAACATTGAAAGATTTGAAAGACTCTTGATGCACCAAGCATTTCCCACTCTTTGCCCTGGGGGTGAGAGGGCTGCTTTCGGCCTTCAACACCCTCAATTATGGAGTGGCCGGCTCCACCACTGAGAATGAGGGGCTAATCCTGGTCGGAAACGGGCAGAGGTCTGCGCCCTGCGTCCTCCACGCGTCCCTAACGCTCCCAAACGCGACCACAGCCCTTACGGGCACAGCCCTATGTCGGTGCAGCCTCTATGGTGCAGCCACCCAGGTAGCTTAGGGTTAGGATATGTGCTCTTCAACATAAGCCTGGCCAACCAGGCCCTGGAGAGTGTCACAGCATGCTCTGTAATCCCCTAGTGATGGTGGCCTTGGTGACGATGATCTTGCTGGAATACTGATGCCTTTTTTCCTCCCAGAAGCCCCAGAAGCCTATTGAAATGAAGGGGTGTGCACCTCTCACTGGCCTCTGTTTACCCTCTGGCTAACTGAAATTAGTTCTGGGCTTTCCAGGCAAATGTATCCATTCGGGAGAGAGCTAGGAATAGGAAGGCTCTTTCTGCAGGCTCGGTGGGGAAGAGTCAGAGAGCTACATGCCTGAGGCATCTTTCTTCCTCCTTTGCTCATTGTGTTCCCTAACTTCTAACTCTCTGCCAGGCCAGGCCCTGTTTCTTTTACTGCCAACCCCCCCTAACCCCTCGTCTTCCACCTACTTCCCGCTCTATTATGCCTTCTCCTTTTCTGCTCTCTTCTGTGGCCCTTTGAAAATGAATGCAGGCCTAGCTAAGCCTCATGAAGGAAATCTACCAACAAAAGATGCATTCCTTGCTTATGGGAGGTGCTGTGAGACGAGCAAGAAGGGCTGAAGGGGTGATTGGGTTGTTGAGTCGGGAAGCACTAGAGGTGTAGCCAGGATTGTCTAGCAAATGGAGCCTGATGCTAATGTAGTTGGGCCCACTGCACTGACAAAAATATCTGTAAATACCCACACAGCGCTGCTGAGTGGGCATTTACAGATTTTTGGTGGGCCTTGCCCCTCAGGCCCTACCCTGCCTACGCCTCTGTTCTCTCCCCCAGGGCAAAGAGTGGGAAAGGCTCGCTACAGCAAGAGTCTATCAAATCTTTCACTTTTGAGAGCAGAGTGTTTACATTTAAAAATCTTGAACAAGCAGCAATACCAAAGCATACAGTAGTAGTGGACAGAAGACTGCCCTGCACATATCAGTACACCCCAATGACAAAGGCAAAGATTTAACTGACCTGCTTAGCTATTAGTGGGTGACACCTCACAATGAGTATCATCTCTCCGTGAAGCAAAACATCCTCTGAATTGGGGTGAAAGACAGATCTAATGTGCCAAAGGAAGGCAACATGGAAATTCAGTGTTCTGCCCTCAGGAAGGAGGGTCGACAGCCCAATGGGTTAATGCACCTACTGCAGCCTCCTATGTGTAGCCTGTAGGCGACACATTCAGTTGCTGGTGAGATGCTGATAAGGTTTGCTTGCATTGCAGGGGCCGGGGGTCACCTCACAGCGCCTCGAGAAGGTGTCCTGTTTGAGTCCCTGTGCAAATATCTTCTCAACCATGACCCGTAGGTTACACTTTTCCCCTCGTTTTTTCCAGTCAGTTGGGGCCAGAGAGACAAGCTTTTCTATGGGCGTTACCAAGGCCAGAGTGCAGAAAACAAAGGCACAATTGTTAGTAGGAATGCAGGTATTGAAGGGGCATTAGCTGTTGGCTGATCGCACAGGGCAATTCATACCCATTTTCAAAAGAAAAAATAAATGTTTTAAAAAATAAAATAAAAAATGCCCCGCAGATTCCAGACATTGGATTAGAACTCAGGTCTCCAAAATTCCAAGACCAAGCACTTACCACTTGAGCCACTGGCGGATGTGCTTCTGAGAGTTGGTTTTGGGCCAATATATCTTTCTTCTGCATGCCCCTGCGAGCATACCCATTTGCATTGTGAAACATGTTCACTGAAGAAAATGAGGAAAGAACATCTGCCCCCCCAGCTCCACCAAATACCAGCTAACTGCAGTGGCTTAGAGGTTAAGTGCTTGCGTTACAGCGCTGGGGGCCTGGGTTCGAGTCCTGCTTTCGGCACTTAAACGGAATAGTGGGGTAATCTCCTTGTACAGTTGCTGTGAAACATAGCAGAGAAGTGGGACTGTGAAAGTGAGGGAGTGCAGGCTGAAGGAGGAAGGGGGCAAGCTAAAGGAGGAGGTAGGGCAGGCAAAAGGGAGAGGGAGGGGTGGATGCAGTGGTCGTGTGGAGAGGAGGCGGGGTAGATCTAGAAGGGCATGGCGTAGGTTCCCTGGTAAAGGGAGGAAGAAAGAATAGAGGAGGCCAGGAAGTGCCCGCTAGTGCCGGATGAGGATAAAAATGTCAGCCCATTGTGGGGTCCATTCCATCTTCCCCTTCCTCAATGGCCCCTTTCCCCACATTAGAACCCTCCCTCCACTATTCAGGGCCCACTTTATCCCACCCCCCCCACTCACCCAGGCCGCTCCTCTTCTCCACAGCGACCCCTTCATCCAGCCCTACCTTCCCTTTTTGCCTACCCGGCCTCCTCCTTTATTTACTCTGCACTTCCTCTCCCCCACCTCTACAGTCCTGCCTCCTTTCCACCCTCCCTTTACCAGGGAACCCATTACATAACCACTGAACCTTTTAGAAGGACTGGGTCCCCTCAACTGATTACCCAACTACTCTGTTTCTGTGCCGAAAGCAGGACTCGAACCCAGGCCCCCAGTGCTGTAACACAAGTACTTAACCTCTAGGCCACTGCAGTTAGCTGGTGTTGGGTGGAGCGGGGGGCCAGCTGGTCTATCCTCCTTGGCTCCAGTGAACATGTTTCACAACTGAAATGGTTATGCTCACGGGGGCATGCAGAAGAAAGATATATACGCCCAAAAGCTACCCTCAGAAGCACAGCCACCAATGGCTCAAGTAGTAAGTGCTTGGTCTTGGAATGCTGGAGACCTGAGTTCTAATCCAATGTCTGCAATCTCCTGGGCATGTTTTTTTTAATTAAAAAAATATATTTTTTAGTTGAAAATGGGTATGCATTGCCCTGAGCAATCAGCCAACAGCCAATGCCCCTTCAATACCTGCTTTCCTACTAGCAGTTGTGCCTTTGTTTTCTGCACTCTGGCCTAGGTAACACCCATACAAAAGTTTGTCTCTCTGGCCCCAGTTGCCTGGAAAAAAACGAGGGGAAAAGGTGTAATCTATGGGTCATGGTTGATACAATAATTGCCCTGGGACTCAAACAGGACACCTTCACGAGGTGCTATGAGGTGACCACCGGCCCCTGCATAGCAAGCAAACCTGTATCAGCATCTCACCAGCAACTGAATGTGTCGCCTGCAGGCTACACATAAGAGGCTGCAGTAGGTGCATTAACCCATCGGGCTGTGGACCCTCCTTCCTCTGAGAGCAGGAAACTGAATTTCCATGTTGCCTTCCTTTGGCACATTTGATCTATCTTTCAACCCAATTCAGAGGGTGTTTTGCTTCACGGAGAGATGATAATCATTGTGAGGTGTCAGCCACTAATAGCTAAGCAGGTCAGTTAAATCTTTGACTTTGTCATTGGGGTGTACTGATATGCGCTGGGCAGTCTTCTGTCCTGTGCTACTGTATGCATTCTTATTGCTGCTTGTTCACGATTCCTAAATGTAAACATTGAAAGATTTGAAAGACTCTTGATGCACCAAGCATTTCCCACTCTTTGCCCTGGGGGTGAGAGGGCTGCTTTCGGCCTTCAACACCCTCAATTATGGAGTGGCCGGCTCCACCACTGAGAATGAGGGGCTAATCCTGGTCGGAAACGGGCAGAGGTCTGCGCCCTGCGTCCTCCACGCGTCCCTAACGCTCCCAAACGCGACCACAGCCCTTACGGGCACAGCCCTATGTCGGTGCAGCCTCTATGGTGCAGCCACCCAGGTAGCTTAGGGTTAGGATATGTGCTCTTCAACATAAGCCTGGCCAACCAGGCCCTGGAGAGTGTCACAGCATGCTCTGTAATCCCCTAGTGATGGTGGCCTTGGTGACGATGATCTTGCTGGAATACTGATGCCTTTTTTCCTCCCAGAAGCCCCAGAAGCCTATTGAAATGAAGGGGTGTGCACCTCTCACTGGCCTCTGTTTACCCTCTGGCTAACTGAAATTAGTTCTGGGCTTTCCAGGCAAATGTATCCATTCGGGAGAGAGCTAGGAATAGGAAGGCTCTTTCTGCAGGCTCGGTGGGGAAGAGTCAGAGAGCTACATGCCTGAGGCATCTTTCTTCCTCCTTTGCTCATTGTGTTCCCTAACTTCTAACTCTCTGCCAGGCCAGGCCCTGTTTCTTTTACTGCCAACCCCCCCTAACCCCTCGTCTTCCACCTACTTCCCGCTCTATTATGCCTTCTCCTTTTCTGCTCTCTTCTGTGGCCCTTTGAAAATGAATGCAGGCCTAGCTAAGCCTCATGAAGGAAATCTACCAACAAAAGATGCATTCCTTGCTTATGGGAGGTGCTGTGAGACGAGCAAGAAGGGCTGAAGGGGTGATTGGGTTGTTGAGTCGGGAAGCACTAGAGGTGTAGCCAGGATTGTCTAGCAAATGGAGCCTGATGCTAATGTAGTTGGGCCCACTGCACTGACAAAAATATCTGTAAATACCCACACAGCGCTGCTGAGTGGGCATTTACAGATTTTTGGTGGGCCTTGCCCCTCAGGCCCTACCCTGCCTACGCCTCTGTTCTCTCCCCCAGGGCAAAGAGTGGGAAAGGCTCGCTACAGCAAGAGTCTATCAAATCTTTCACTTTTGAGAGCAGAGTGTTTACATTTAAAAATCTTGAACAAGCAGCAATACCAAAGCATACAGTAGTAGTGGACAGAAGACTGCCCTGCACATATCAGTACACCCCAATGACAAAGGCAAAGATTTAACTGACCTGCTTAGCTATTAGTGGGTGACACCTCACAATGAGTATCATCTCTCCGTGAAGCAAAACATCCTCTGAATTGGGGTGAAAGACAGATCTAATGTGCCAAAGGAAGGCAACATGGAAATTCAGTGTTCTGCCCTCAGGAAGGAGGGTCGACAGCCCAATGGGTTAATGCACCTACTGCAGCCTCCTATGTGTAGCCTGTAGGCGACACATTCAGTTGCTGGTGAGATGCTGATAAGGTTTGCTTGCATTGCAGGGGCCGGGGGTCACCTCACAGCGCCTCGAGAAGGTGTCCTGTTTGAGTCCCTGTGCAAATATCTTCTCAACCATGACCCGTAGGTTACACTTTTCCCCTCGTTTTTTCCAGTCAGTTGGGGCCAGAGAGACAAGCTTTTCTATGGGCGTTACCAAGGCCAGAGTGCAGAAAACAAAGGCACAATTGTTAGTAGGAATGCAGGTATTGAAGGGGCATTAGCTGTTGGCTGATCGCACAGGGCAATTCATACCCATTTTCAAAAGAAAAAATAAATGTTTTAAAAAATAAAATAAAAAATGCCCCGCAGATTCCAGACATTGGATTAGAACTCAGGTCTCCAAAATTCCAAGACCAAGCACTTACCACTTGAGCCACTGGCGGATGTGCTTCTGAGAGTTGGTTTTGGGCCAATATATCTTTCTTCTGCATGCCCCTGCGAGCATACCCATTTGCATTGTGAAACATGTTCACTGAAGAAAATGAGGAAAGAACATCTGCCCCCCCCAGCTCCACCAAATACCAGCTAACTGCAGTGGCTTAGAGGTTAAGTGCTTGCGTTACAGCGCTGGGGGCCTGGGTTCGAGTCCTGCTTTCGGCACTTAAACGGAATAGTGGGGTAATCTCCTTGTACAGTTGCTGTGAAACATAGCAGAGAAGTGGGACTGTGAAAGTGAGGGAGTGCAGGCTGAAGGAGGAAGGGGGGCAAGCTAAAGGAGGAGGTAGGGCAGGCAAAAGGGAGAGGGAGGGGTGGATGCAGTGGTCGTGTGGAGAGGAGGCGGGGTAGATCTAGAAGGGCATGGCGTAGGTTCCCTGGTAAAGGGAGGAAGAAAGAATAGAGGAGGCCAGGAAGTGCCCGCTAGTGCCGGATGAGGATAAAAATGTCAGCCCATTGTGGGGTCCATTCCATCTTCCCCTTCCTCAATGGCCCCTTTCCCCACATTAGAACCCTCCCTCCACTATTCAGGGCCCACTTTATCCCCCCCACTCACCCAGGCCGCTCCTCTTCTCCACAGCGACCCCTTCATCCAGCCCTACCTTCCCTTTTTGCCTACCCGGCCTCCTCCTTTATTTACTCTGCACTTCCTCTCCCCCACCTCTACAGTCCTGCCTCCTTTCCACCCTCCCTTTACCAGGGAACTCATTACATAACCACTGAACCTTTTAGAAGGACTGGGTCCCCTCAACTGATTACCCAACTACTCTGTTTCTGTGCCGAAAGCAGGACTCGAACCCAGGCCCCCAGTGCTGTAACACAAGTACTTAACCTCTAGGCCACTGCAGTTAGCTGGTGTTGGGTGGAGCGGGGGGCCAGATGGTCTATCCTCCTTGGCTCCAGTGAACATGTTTCACAACTGAAATGGTTATGCTCACGGGGGCATGCAGAAGAAAGATATATACGCCCAAAAGCTACCCTCAGAAGCACAGCCACCAATGGCTCAAGTAGTAAGTGCTTGGTCTTGGAATGCTGGAGACCTGAGTTCTAATCCAATGTCTGCAATCTCCTGGGCATGTTTTTTTTAATTAAAAAAATATATTTTTTAGTTGAAAATGGGTATGCATTGCCCTGAGCAATCAGCCAACAGCCAATGCCCCTTCAATACCTGCTTTCCTACTAGCAGTTGTGCCTTTGTTTTCTGCACTCTGGCCTAGGTAACACCCATACAAAAGTTTGTCTCTCTGGCCCCAGTTGCCTGGAAAAAAACGAGGGGAAAAGGTGTAATCTATGGGTCATGGTTGATACAATAATTGCCCTGGGACTCAAACAGGACACCTTCACGAGGTGCTATGAGGTGACCACCGGCCCCTGCATAGCAAGCAAACCTGTATCAGCATCTCACCAGCAACTGAATGTGTCGCCTGCAGGCTACACATAAGAGGCTGCAGTAGGTGCATTAACCCATCGGGCTGTGGACCCTCCTTCCTCTGAGAGCAGGAAACTGAATTTCCATGTTGCCTTCCTTTGGCACATTTGATCTATCTTTCAACCCAATTCAGAGGGTGTTTTGCTTCACGGAGAGATGATAATCATTGTGAGGTGTCAGCCACTAATAGCTAAGCAGGTCAGTTAAATCTTTGACTTTGTCATTGGGGTGTACTGATATGCGCTGGGCAGTCTTCTGTCCTGTGCTACTGTATGCATTCTTATTGCTGCTTGTTCACGATTCCTAAATGTAAACATTGAAAGATTTGAAAGACTCTTGATGCACCAAGCATTTCCCACTCTTTGCCCTGGGGGTGAGAGGGCTGCTTTCGGCCTTCAACACCCTCAATTATGGAGTGGCCGGCTCCACCACTGAGAATGAGGGGCTAATCCTGGTCGGAAACGGGCAGAGGTCTGCGCCCTGCGTCCTCCACGCGTCCCTAACGCTCCCAAACGCGACCACAGCCCTTACGGGCACAGCCCTATGTCGGTGCAGCCTCTATGGTGCAGCCACCCAGGTAGCTTAGGGTTAGGATATGTGCTCTTCAACATAAGCCTGGCCAACCAGGCCCTGGAGAGTGTCACAGCATGCTCTGTAATCCCCTAGTGATGGTGGCCTTGGTGACGATGATCTTGCTGGAATACTGATGCCTTTTTTCCTCCCAGAAGCCCCAGAAGCCTATTGAAATGAAGGGGTGTGCACCTCTCACTGGCCTCTGTTTACCCTCTGGCTAACTGAAATTAGTTCTGGGCTTTCCAGGCAAATGTATCCATTCGGGAGAGAGCTAGGAATAGGAAGGCTCTTTCTGCAGGCTCGGTGGGGAAGAGTCAGAGAGCTACATGCCTGAGGCATCTTTCTTCCTCCTTTGCTCATTGTGTTCCCTAACTTCTAACTCTCTGCCAGGCCAGGCCCTGTTTCTTTTACTGCCAACCCCCCCTAACCCCTCGTCTTCCACCTACTTCCCGCTCTATTATGCCTTCTCCTTTTCTGCTCTCTTCTGTGGCCCTTTGAAAATGAATGCAGGCCTAGCTAAGCCTCATGAAGGAAATCTACCAACAAAAGATGCATTCCTTGCTTATGGGAGGTGCTGTGAGACGAGCAAGAAGGGCTGAAGGGGTGATTGGGTTGTTGAGTCGGGAAGCACTAGAGGTGTAGCCAGGATTGTCTAGCAAATGGAGCCTGATGCTAATGTAGTTGGGCCCACTGCACTGACAAAAATATCTGTAAATACCCACACAGCGCTGCTGAGTGGGCATTTACAGATTTTTGGTGGGCCTTGCCCCTCAGGCCCTACCCTGCCTACGCCTCTGTTCTCTCCCCCAGGGCAAAGAGTGGGAAAGGCTCGCTACAGCAAGAGTCTATCAAATCTTTCACTTTTGAGAGCAGAGTGTTTACATTTAAAAATCTTGAACAAGCAGCAATACCAAAGCATACAGTAGTAGTGGACAGAAGACTGCCCTGCACATATCAGTACACCCCAATGACAAAGGCAAAGATTTAACTGACCTGCTTAGCTATTAGTGGGTGACACCTCACAATGAGTATCATCTCTCCGTGAAGCAAAACATCCTCTGAATTGGGGTGAAAGACAGATCTAATGTGCCAAAGGAAGGCAACATGGAAATTCAGTGTTCTGCCCTCAGGAAGGAGGGTAGACAGCCCAATGGGTTAATGCACCTACTGCAGCCTCCTATGTGTAGCCTGTAGGCGACACATTCAGTTGCTGGTGAGATGCTGATAAGGTTTGCTTGCATTGCAGGGGCCGGGGGTCACCTCACAGCGCCTCGAGAAGGTGTCCTGTTTGAGTCCCTGTGCAAATATCTTCTCAACCATGACCCGTAGGTTACACTTTTCCCCTCGTTTTTTCCAGTCAGTTGGGGCCAGAGAGACAAGCTTTTCTATGGGCGTTACCAAGGCCAGAGTGCAGAAAACAAAGGCACAATTGTTAGTAGGAATGCAGGTATTGAAGGGGCATTAGCTGTTGGCTGATCGCACAGGGCAATTCATACCCATTTTCAAAAGAAAAAATAAATGTTTTAAAAAATAAAATAAAAAATGCCCCGCAGATTCCAGACATTGGATTAGAACTCAGGTCTCCAAAATTCCAAGACCAAGCACTTACCACTTGAGCCACTGGCGGATGTGCTTCTGAGAGTTGGTTTTGGGCCAATATATCTTTCTTCTGCATGCCCCTGCGAGCATACCCATTTGCATTGTGAAACATGTTCACTGAAGAAAATGAGGAAAGAACATCTGCCCCCCCAGCTCCACCAAATACCAGCTAACTGCAGTGGCTTAGAGGTTAAGTGCTTGCGTTACAGTGCTGGGAGCCTGGGTTCGAGTCCTGCTTTCGGCACTTAAACGGAATAGTGGGGTAATCTCCTTGTACAGTTGCTGTGAAACATAGCAGAGAAGTGGGACTGTGAAAGTGAGGGAGTGCAGGCTGAAGGAGGAAGGGGGGCAAGCTAAAGGAGGAGGTAGGGCAGGCAAAAGGGAGAGGGAGGGGTGGATGCAGTGGTCGTGTGGAGAGGAGGCGGGGTAGATCTAGAAGGGCATGGCGTAGGTTCCCTGGTAAAGGGAGGAAGAAAGAATAGAGGAGGCCAGGAAGTGCCCGCTAGTGCCGGATGAGGATAAAAATGTCAGCCCATTGTGGGGTCCATTCCATCTTCCCCTTCCTCAATGGCCCCTTTCCCCACATTAGAACCCTCCCTCCACTATTCAGGGCCCACTTTATCCCACCCCCCCCACTCAGCTCCTCTTCTCCACAGCGACCCCTTCATCCAGCCCTACCTTCCCTTTTTGCCTACCCGGCCTCCTCCTTTATTTACTCTGCACTTCCTCTCCCCCACCTCTACAGTCCTGCCTCCTTTCCACCCTCCCTTTACCAGGGAACTCATTACATAACCACTGAACCTTTTAGAAGGACTGGGTCCCCTCAACTGATTACCCAACTACTCTGTTTCTGTGCCGAAAGCAGGACTCGAACCCAGGCCCCCAGTGCTGTAACACAAGTACTTAACCTCTAGGCCACTGCAGTTAGCTGGTGTTGGGTGGAGCGGGGGGCCAGATGGTCTATCCTCCTTGGCTCCAGTGAACATGTTTCACAACTGAAATGGTTATGCTCACGGGGGCATGCAGAAGAAAGATATATACGCCCAAAAGCTACCCTCAGAAGCACAGCCACCAATGGCTCAAGTAGTAAGTGCTTGGTCTTGGAATGCTGGAGACCTGAGTTCTAATCCAATGTCTGCAATCTCCTGGGCATGTTTTTTTTAATTAAAAAAATATATTTTTTAGTTGAAAATGGGTATGCATTGCCCTGAGCAATCAGCCAACAGCCAATGCCCCTTCAATACCTGCTTTCCTACTAGCAGTTGTGCCTTTGTTTTCTGCACTCTGGCCTAGGTAACACCCATACAAAAGTTTGTCTCTCTGGCCCCAGTTGCCTGGAAAAAAACGAGGGGAAAAGGTGTAATCTACGGGTCATGGTTGATACAATAATTGCCCTGGGACTCAAACAGGACACCTTCACGAGGTGCTATGAGGTGACCACCGGCCCCTGCATAGCAAGCAAACCTGTATCAGCATCTCACCAGCAACTGAATGTGTCGCCTGCAGGCTACACATAAGAGGCTGCAGTAGGTGCATTAACCCATCGGGCTGTGGACCCTCCTTCCTCTGAGAGCAGGAAACTGAATTTCCATGTTGCCTTCCTTTGGCACATTTGATCTATCTTTCAACCCAATTCAGAGGGTGTTTTGCTTCACGGAGAGATGATAATCATTGTGAGGTGTCAGCCACTAATAGCTAAGCAGGTCAGTTAAATCTTTGACTTTGTCATTGGGGTGTACTGATATGCGCTGGGCAGTCTTCTGTCCTGTGCTACTGTATGCATTCTTATTGCTGCTTGTTCACGATTCCTAAATGTAAACATTGAAAGATTTGAAAGACTCTTGATGCACCAAGCATTTCCCACTCTTTGCCCTGGGGGTGAGAGGGCTGCTTTCGGCCTTCAACACCCTCAATTATGGAGTGGCCGGCTCCACCACTGAGAATGAGGGGCTAATCCTGGTCGGAAACGGGCAGAGGTCTGCGCCCTGCGTCCTCCACGCGTCCCTAACGCTCCCAAACGCGACCACAGCCCTTACGGGCACAGCCCTATGTCGGTGCAGCCTCTATGGTGCAGCCACCCAGGTAGCTTAGGGTTAGGATATGTGCTCTTCAACATAAGCCTGGCCAACCAGGCCCTGGAGAGTGTCACAGCATGCTCTGTAATCCCCTAGTGATGGTGGCCTTGGTGACGATGATCTTGCTGGAATACTGATGCCTTTTTTCCTCCCAGAAGCCCCAGAAGCCTATTGAAATGAAGGGGTGTGCACCTCTCACTGGCCTCTGTTTACCCTCTGGCTAACTGAAATTAGTTCTGGGCTTTCCAGGCAAATGTATCCATTCGGGAGAGAGCTAGGAATAGGAAGGCTCTTTCTGCAGGCTCGGTGGGGAAGAGTCAGAGAGCTACATGCCTGAGGCATCTTTCTTCCTCCTTTGCTCATTGTGTTCCCTAACTTCTAACTCTCTGCCAGGCCAGGCCCTGTTTCTTTTACTGCCAACCCCCCCTAACCCCTCGTCTTCCACCTACTTCCCGCTCTATTATGCCTTCTCCTTTTCTGCTCTCTTCTGTGGCCCTTTGAAAATGAATGCAGGCCTAGCTAAGCCTCATGAAGGAAATCTACCAACAAAAGATGCATTCCTTGCTTATGGGAGGTGCTGTGAGACGAGCAAGAAGGGCTGAAGGGGTGATTGGGTTGTTGAGTCGGGAAGCACTAGAGGTGTAGCCAGGATTGTCTAGCAAATGGAGCCTGATGCTAATGTAGTTGGGCCCACTGCACTGACAAAAATATCTGTAAATACCCACACAGCGCTGCTGAGTGGGCATTTACAGATTTTTGGTGGGCCTTGCCCCTCAGGCCCTACCCTGCCTACGCCTCTGTTCTCTCCCCCAGGGCAAAGAGTGGGAAAGGCTCGCTACAGCAAGAGTCTATCAAATCTTTCACTTTTGAGAGCAGAGTGTTTACATTTAAAAATCTTGAACAAGCAGCAATACCAAAGCATACAGTAGTAGTGGACAGAAGACTGCCCTGCACATATCAGTACACCCCAATGACAAAGGCAAAGATTTAACTGACCTGCTTAGCTATTAGTGGGTGACACCTCACAATGAGTATCATCTCTCCGTGAAGCAAAACATCCTCTGAATTGGGGTGAAAGACAGATCTAATGTGCCAAAGGAAGGCAACATGGAAATTCAGTGTTCTGCCCTCAGGAAGGAGGGTAGACAGCCCAATGGGTTAATGCACCTACTGCAGCCTCCTATGTGTAGCCTGTAGGCGACACATTCAGTTGCTGGTGAGATGCTGATAAGGTTTGCTTGCATTGCAGGGGCCGGGGGTCACCTCACAGCGCCTCGAGAAGGTGTCCTGTTTGAGTCCCTGTGCAAATATCTTCTCAACCATGACCCGTAGGTTACACTTTTCCCCTCGTTTTTTCCAGTCAGTTGGGGCCAGAGAGACAAGCTTTTCTATGGGCGTTACCAAGGCCAGAGTGCAGAAAACAAAGGCACAATTGTTAGTAGGAATGCAGGTATTGAAGGGGCATTAGCTGTTGGCTGATCGCACAGGGCAATTCATACCCATTTTCAAAAGAAAAAATAAATGTTTTAAAAAATAAAATAAAAAATGCCCCGCAGATTCCAGACATTGGATTAGAACTCAGGTCTCCAAAATTCCAAGACCAAGCACTTACCACTTGAGCCACTGGCGGATGTGCTTCTGAGAGTTGGTTTTGGGCCAATATATCTTTCTTCTGCATGCCCCTGCGAGCATACCCATTTGCATTGTGAAACATGTTCACTGAAGAAAATGAGGAAAGAACATCTGCCCCCCCAGCTCCACCAAATACCAGCTAACTGCAGTGGCTTAGAGGTTAAGTGCTTGCATTACAGTGCTGGGAGCCTGGGTTCGAGTCCTGCTTTCGGCACTTAAACGGAATAGTGGGGTAATCTCCTTGTACAGTTGCTGTGAAACATAGCAGAGAAGTGGGACTGTGAAAGTGAGGGAGTGCAGGCTGAAGGAGGAAGGGGGGCAAGCTAAAGGAGGAGGTAGGGCAGGCAAAAGGGAGAGGGAGGGGTGGATGCAGTGGTCGTGTGGAGAGGAGGCGGGGTAGATCTAGAAGGGCATGGCGTAGGTTCCCTGGTAAAGGGAGGAAGAAAGAATAGAGGAGGCCAGGAAGTGCCCGCTAGTGCCGGATGAGGATAAAAATGTCAGCCCATTGTGGGGTCCATTCCATCTTCCCCTTCCTCAATGGCCCCTTTCCCCACATTAGAACCCTCCCTCCACTATTCAGGGCCCACTTTATCCCACCCCCCCCACTCAGCTCCTCTTCTCCACAGCGACCCCTTCATCCAGCCCTACCTTCCCTTTTTGCCTACCCGGCCTCCTCCTTTATTTACTCTGCACTTCCTCTCCCCCACCTCTACAGTCCTGCCTCCTTTCCACCCTCCCTTTACCAGGGAACTCATTACATAACCACTGAACCTTTTAGAAGGACTGGGTCCCCTCAACTGATTACCCAACTACTCTGTTTCTGTGCCGAAAGCAGGACTCGAACCCAGGCCCCCAGTGCTGTAACACAAGTACTTAACCTCTAGGCCACTGCAGTTAGCTGGTGTTGGGTGGAGCGGGGGGCCAGATGGTCTATCCTCCTTGGCTCCAGTGAACATGTTTCACAACTGAAATGGTTATGCTCACGGGGGCATGCAGAAGAAAGATATATACGCCCAAAAGCTACCCTCAGAAGCACAGCCACCAATGGCTCAAGTAGTAAGTGCTTGGTCTTGGAATGCTGGAGACCTGAGTTCTGATCCAATGTCTGCAATCTCCTGGGCATGTTTTTTTTAATTAAAAAAATATATTTTTTAGTTGAAAATGGGTATGCATTGCCCTGAGCAATCAGCCAACAGCCAATGCCCCTTCAATACCTGCTTTCCTACTAGCAGTTGTGCCTTTGTTTTCTGCACTCTGGCCTAGGTAACACCCATACAAAAGTTTGTCTCTCTGGCCCCAGTTGCCTGGAAAAAAACGAGGGGAAAAGGTGTAATCTATGGGTCATGGTTGATACAATAATTGCCCTGGGACTCAAACAGGACACCTTCACGAGGTGCTATGAGGTGACCACCGGCCCCTGCATAGCAAGCAAACCTGTATCAGCATCTCACCAGCAACTGAATGTGTCGCCTGCAGGCTACACATAAGAGGCTGCAGTAGGTGCATTAACCCATCGGGCTGTGGACCCTCCTTCCTCTGAGAGCAGGAAACTGAATTTCCATGTTGCCTTCCTTTGGCACATTTGATCTATCTTTCAACCCAATTCAGAGGGTGTTTTGCTTCACGGAGAGATGATAATCATTGTGAGGTGTCAGCCACTAATAGCTAAGCAGGTCAGTTAAATCTTTGACTTTGTCATTGGGGTGTACTGATATGCGCTGGGCAGTCTTCTGTCCTGTGCTACTGTATGCATTCTTATTGCTGCTTGTTCACGATTCCTAAATGTAAACATTGAAAGATTTGAAAGACTCTTGATGCACCAAGCATTTCCCACTCTTTGCCCTGGGGGTGAGAGGGCTGCTTTCGGCCTTCAACACCCTCAATTATGGAGTGGCCGGCTCCACCACTGAGAATGAGGGGCTAATCCTGGTCGGAAACGGGCAGAGGTCTGCGCCCTGCGTCCTCCACGCGTCCCTAACGCTCCCAAACGCGACCACAGCCCTTACGGGCACAGCCCTATGTCGGTGCAGCCTCTATGGTGCAGCCACCCAGGTAGCTTAGGGTTAGGATATGTGCTCTTCAACATAAGCCTGGCCAACCAGGCCCTGGAGAGTGTCACAGCATGCTCTGTAATCCCCTAGTGATGGTGGCCTTGGTGACGATGATCTTGCTGGAATACTGATGCCTTTTTTCCTCCCAGAAGCCCCAGAAGCCTATTGAAATGAAGGGGTGTGCACCTCTCACTGGCCTCTGTTTACCCTCTGGCTAACTGAAATTAGTTCTGGGCTTTCCAGGCAAATGTATCCATTCGGGAGAGAGCTAGGAATAGGAAGGCTCTTTCTGCAGGCTCGGTGGGGAAGAGTCAGAGAGCTACATGCCTGAGGCATCTTTCTTCCTCCTTTGCTCATTGTGTTCCCTAACTTCTAACTCTCTGCCAGGCCAGGCCCTGTTTCTTTTACTGCCAACCCCCCCTAACCCCTCGTCTTCCACCTACTTCCCGCTCTATTATGCCTTCTCCTTTTCTGCTCTCTTCTGTGGCCCTTTGAAAATGAATGCAGGCCTAGCTAAGCCTCATGAAGGAAATCTACCAACAAAAGATGCATTCCTTGCTTATGGGAGGTGCTGTGAGACGAGCAAGAAGGGCTGAAGGGGTGATTGGGTTGTTGAGTCGGGAAGCACTAGAGGTGTAGCCAGGATTGTCTAGCAAATGGAGCCTGATGCTAATGTAGTTGGGCCCACTGCACTGACAAAAATATCTGTAAATACCCACACAGCGCTGCTGAGTGGGCATTTACAGATTTTTGGTGGGCCTTGCCCCTCAGGCCCTACCCTGCCTACGCCTCTGTTCTCTCCCCCAGGGCAAAGAGTGGGAAAGGCTCGCTACAGCAAGAGTCTATCAAATCTTTCACTTTTGAGAGCAGAGTGTTTACATTTAAAAATCTTGAACAAGCAGCAATACCAAAGCATACAGTAGTAGTGGACAGAAGACTGCCCTGCACATATCAGTACACCCCAATGACAAAGGCAAAGATTTAACTGACCTGCTTAGCTATTAGTGGGTGACACCTCACAATGAGTATCATCTCTCCGTGAAGCAAAACATCCTCTGAATTGGGGTGAAAGACAGATCTAATGTGCCAAAGGAAGGCAACATGGAAATTCAGTGTTCTGCCCTCAGGAAGGAGGGTCGACAGCCCAATGGGTTAATGCACCTACTGCAGCCTCCTATGTGTAGCCTGTAGGCGACACATTCAGTTGCTGGTGAGATGCTGATAAGGTTTGCTTGCATTGCAGGGGCCGGGGGTCACCTCACAGCGCCTCGAGAAGGTGTCCTGTTTGAGTCCCTGTGCAAATATCTTCTCAACCATGACCCGTAGGTTACACTTTTCCCCTCGTTTTTTCCAGTCAGTTGGGGCCAGAGAGACAAGCTTTTCTATGGGCGTTACCAAGGCCAGAGTGCAGAAAACAAAGGCACAATTGTTAGTAGGAATGCAGGTATTGAAGGGGCATTAGCTGTTGGCTGATCGCACAGGGCAATTCATACCCATTTTCAAAAGAAAAAATAAATGTTTTAAAAAATAAAATAAAAAATGCCCCGCAGATTCCAGACATTGGATTAGAACTCAGGTCTCCAAAATTCCAAGACCAAGCACTTACCACTTGAGCCACTGGCGGATGTGCTTCTGAGAGTTGGTTTTGGGCCAATATATCTTTCTTCTGCATGCCCCTGCGAGCATACCCATTTGCATTGTGAAACATGTTCACTGAAGAAAATGAGGAAAGAACATCTGCCCCCCCAGCTCCACCAAATACCAGCTAACTGCAGTGGCTTAGAGGTTAAGTGCTTGCGTTACAGCGCTGGGGGCCTGGGTTCGAGTCCTGCTTTCGGCACTTAAACGGAATAGTGGGGTAATCTCCTTGTACAGTTGCTGTGAAACATAGCAGAGAAGTGGGACTGTGAAAGTGAGGGAGTGCAGGCTGAAGGAGGAAGGGGGGCAAGCTAAAGGAGGAGGTAGGGCAGGCAAAAGGGAGAGGGAGGGGTGGATGCAGTGGTCGTGTGGAGAGGAGGCGGGGTAGATCTAGAAGGGCATGGCGTAGGTTCCCTGGTAAAGGGAGGAAGAAAGAATAGAGGAGGCCAGGAAGTGCCCGCTAGTGCCGGATGAGGATAAAAATGTCAGCCCATTGTGGGGTCCATTCCATCTTCCCCTTCCTCAATGGCCCCTTTCCCCACATTAGAACCCTCCCTCCACTATTCAGGGCCCACTTTATCCCACCCCCCCACTCACCCAGGCCGCTCCTCTTCTCCACAGCGACCCCTTCATCCAGCCCTACCTTCCCTTTTTGCCTACCCGGCCTCCTCCTTTATTTACTCTGCACTTCCTCTCCCCCACCTCTACAGTCCTGCCTCCTTTCCACCCTCCCTTTACCAGGGAACTCATTACATAACCACTGAACCTTTTAGAAGGACTGGGTCCCCTCAACTGATTACCCAACTACTCTGTTTCTGTGCCGAAAGCAGGACTCGAACCCAGGCCCCCAGTGCTGTAACACAAGTACTTAACCTCTAGGCCACTGCAGTTAGCTGGTGTTGGGTGGAGCGGGGGGCCAGATGGTCTATCCTCCTTGGCTCCAGTGAACATGTTTCACAACTGAAATGGTTATGCTCACGGGGGCATGCAGAAGAAAGATATATACGCCCAAAAGCTACCCTCAGAAGCACAGCCACCGATGGCTCAAGTAGTAAGTGCTTGGTCTTGGAATGCTGGAGACCTGAGTTCTAATCCAATGTCTGCAATCTCCTGGGCATGTTTTTTTTAATTAAAAAAATATATTTTTTAGTTGAAAATGGGTATGCATTGCCCTGAGCAATCAGCCAACAGCCAATGCCCCTTCAATACCTGCATTCCTACTAGCAGTTGTGCCTTTGTTTTCTGCACTCTGGCCTAGGTAACACCCATACAAAAGTTTGTCTCTCTGGCCCCAGTTGCCTGGAAAAAAACGAGGGGAAAAGGTGTAATCTACGGGTCATGGTTGATACAATAATTGCCCTGGGACTCAAACAGGACACCTTCACGAGGTGCTATGAGGTGACCACCGGCCCCTGCATAGCAAGCAAACCTGTATCAGCATCTCACCAGCAACTGAATGTGTCGCCTGCAGGCTACACATAAGAGGCTGCAGTAGGTGCATTAACCCATCGGGCTGTGGACCCTCCTTCCTCTGAGAGCAGGAAACTGAATTTCCATGTTGCCTTCCTTTGGCACATTTGATCTATCTTTCAACCCAATTCAGAGGGTGTTTTGCTTCACGGAGAGATGATAATCATTGTGAGGTGTCAGCCACTAATAGCTAAGCAGGTCAGTTAAATCTTTGACTTTGTCATTGGGGTGTACTGATATGCGCTGGGCAGTCTTCTGTCCTGTGCTACTGTATGCATTCTTATTGCTGCTTGTTCACGATTCCTAAATGTAAACATTGAAAGATTTGAAAGACTCTTGATGCACCAAGCATTTCCCACTCTTTGCCCTGGGGGTGAGAGGGCTGCTTTCGGCCTTCAACACCCTCAATTATGGAGTGGCCGGCTCCACCACTGAGAATGAGGGGCTAATCCTGGTCGGAAACGGGCAGAGGTCTGCGCCCTGCGTCCTCCACGCGTCCCTAACGCTCCCAAACGCGACCACAGCCCTTACGGGCACAGCCCTATGTCGGTGCAGCCTCTATGGTGCAGCCACCCAGGTAGCTTAGGGTTAGGATATGTGCTCTTCAACATAAGCCTGGCCAACCAGGCCCTGGAGAGTGTCACAGCATGCTCTGTAATCCCCTAGTGATGGTGGCCTTGGTGACGATGATCTTGCTGGAATACTGATGCCTTTTTTCCTCCCAGAAGCCCCAGAAGCCTATTGAAATGAAGGGGTGTGCACCTCTCACTGGCCTCTGTTTACCCTCTGGCTAACTGAAATTAGTTCTGGGCTTTCCAGGCAAATGTATCCATTCGGGAGAGAGCTAGGAATAGGAAGGCTCTTTCTGCAGGCTCGGTGGGGAAGAGTCAGAGAGCTACATGCCTGAGGCATCTTTCTTCCTCCTTTGCTCATTGTGTTCCCTAACTTCTAACTCTCTGCCAGGCCAGGCCCTGTTTCTTTTACTGCCAACCCCCCCTAACCCCTCGTCTTCCACCTACTTCCCGCTCTATTATGCCTTCTCCTTTTCTGCTCTCTTCTGTGGCCCTTTGAAAATGAATGCAGGCCTAGCTAAGCCTCATGAAGGAAATCTACCAACAAAAGATGCATTCCTTGCTTATGGGAGGTGCTGTGAGACGAGCAAGAAGGGCTGAAGGGGTGATTGGGTTGTTGAGTCGGGAAGCACTAGAGGTGTAGCCAGGATTGTCTAGCAAATGGAGCCTGATGCTAATGTAGTTGGGCCCACTGCACTGACAAAAATATCTGTAAATACCCACACAGCGCTGCTGAGTGGGCATTTACAGATTTTTGGTGGGCCTTGCCCCTCAGGCCCTACCCTGCCTACGCCTCTGTTCTCTCCCCCAGGGCAAAGAGTGGGAAAGGCTCGCTACAGCAAGAGTCTATCAAATCTTTCACTTTTGAGAGCAGAGTGTTTACATTTAAAAATCTTGAACAAGCAGCAATACCAAAGCATACAGTAGTAGTGGACAGAAGACTGCCCTGCACATATCAGTACACCCCAATGACAAAGGCAAAGATTTAACTGACCTGCTTAGCTATTAGTGGGTGACACCTCACAATGAGTATCATCTCTCCGTGAAGCAAAACATCCTCTGAATTGGGGTGAAAGACAGATCTAATGTGCCAAAGGAAGGCAACATGGAAATTCAGTGTTCTGCCCTCAGGAAGGAGGGTCGACAGCCCAATGGGTTAATGCACCTACTGCAGCCTCCTATGTGTAGCCTGTAGGCGACACATTCAGTTGCTGGTGAGATGCTGATAAGGTTGCTTGCATTGCAGGGGCCGGGGGTCACCTCACAGCGCCTCGAGAAGGTGTCCTGTTTGAGTCCCTGTGCAAATATCTTCTCAACCATGACCCGTAGGTTACACTTTTCCCCTCGTTTTTTCCAGTCAGTTGGGGCCAGAGAGACAAGCTTTTCTATGGGCGTTACCAAGGCCAGAGTGCAGAAAACAAAGGCACAATTGTTAGTAGGAATGCAGGTATTGAAGGGGCATTAGCTGTTGGCTGATCGCACAGGGCAATTCATACCCATTTTCAAAAGAAAAAATAAATGTTTTAAAAAATAAAATAAAAAATGCCCCGCAGATTCCAGACATTGGATTAGAACTCAGGTCTCCAAAATTCCAAGACCAAGCACTTACCACTTGAGCCACTGGCGGATGTGCTTCTGAGAGTTGGTTTTGGGCCAATATATCTTTCTTCTGCATGCCCCTGCGAGCATACCCATTTGCATTGTGAAACATGTTCACTGAAGAAAATGAGGAAAGAACATCTGCCCCCCCAGCTCCACCAAATACCAGCTAACTGCAGTGGCTTAGAGGTTAAGTGCTTGCGTTACAGCGCTGGGGGCCTGGGTTCGAGTCCTGCTTTCGGCACTTAAACGGAATAGTGGGGTAATCTCCTTGTACAGTTGCTGTGAAACATAGCAGAGAAGTGGGACTGTGAAAGTGAGGGAGTGCAGGCTGAAGGAGGAAGGGGGGCAAGCTAAAGGAGGAGGTAGGGCAGGCAAAAGGGAGAGGGAGGGGTGGATGCAGTGGTCGTGTGGAGAGGAGGCGGGGTAGATCTAGAAGGGCATGGCGTAGGTTCTCTGGTAAAGGGAGGAAGAAAGAATAGAGGAGGCCAGGAAGTGCCCGCTAGTGCCGGATGAGGATAAAAATGTCAGCCCATTGTGGGGTCCATTCCATCTTCCCCTTCCTCAATGGCCCCTTTCCCCACATTAGAACCCTCCCTCCACTATTCAGGGCCCACTTTATCCCCCCCACTCACCCAGGCCGCTCCTCTTCTCCACAGCGACCCCTTCATCCAGCCCTACCTTCCCTTTTTGCCTACCCGGCCTCCTCCTTTATTTACTCTGCACTTCCTCTCCCCCACCTCTACAGTCCTGCCTCCTTTCCACCCTCCCTTTACCAGGGAACTCATTACATAACCACTGAACCTTTTAGAAGGACTGGGTCCCCTCAACTGATTACCCAACTACTCTGTTTCTGTGCCGAAAGCAGGACTCGAACCCAGGCCCCCAGTGCTGTAACACAAGTACTTAACCTCTAGGCCACTGCAGTTAGCTGGTGTTGGGTGGAGCGGGGGGCCAGATGGTCTATCCTCCTTGGCTCCAGTGAACATGTTTCACAACTGAAATGGTTATGCTCACGGGGGCATGCAGAAGAAAGATATATACGCCCAAAAGCTACCCTCAGAAGCACAGCCACCAATGGCTCAAGTAGTAAGTGCTTGGTCTTGGAATGCTGGAGACCTGAGTTCTAATCCAATGTCTGCAATCTCCTGGGCATGTTTTTTTTAATTAAAAAAATATATTTTTTAGTTGAAAATGGGTATGCATTGCCCTGAGCAATCAGCCAACAGCCAATGCCCCTTCAATACCTGCTTTCCTACTAGCAGTTGTGCCTTTGTTTTCTGCACTCTGGCCTAGGTAACACCCATACAAAAGTTTGTCTCTCTGGCCCCAGTTGCCTGGAAAAAAACGAGGGGAAAAGGTGTAATCTATGGGTCATGGTTGATACAATAATTGCCCTGGGACTCAAACAGGACACCTTCACGAGGTGCTATGAGGTGACCACCGGCCCCTGCATAGCAAGCAAACCTGTATCAGCATCTCACCAGCAACTGAATGTGTCGCCTGCAGGCTACACATAAGAGGCTGCAGTAGGTGCATTAACCCATCGGGCTGTGGACCCTCCTTCCTCTGAGAGCAGGAAACTGAATTTCCATGTTGCCTTCCTTTGGCACATTTGATCTATCTTTCAACCCAATTCAGAGGGTGTTTTGCTTCACGGAGAGATGATAATCATTGTGAGGTGTCAGCCACTAATAGCTAAGCAGGTCAGTTAAATCTTTGACTTTGTCATTGGGGTGTACTGATATGCGCTGGGCAGTCTTCTGTCCTGTGCTACTGTATGCATTCTTATTGCTGCTTGTTCACGATTCCTAAATGTAAACATTGAAAGATTTGAAAGACTCTTGATGCACCAAGCATTTCCCACTCTTTGCCCTGGGGGTGAGAGGGCTGCTTTCGGCCTTCAACACCCTCAATTATGGAGTGGCCGGCTCCACCACTGAGAATGAGGGGCTAATCCTGGTCGGAAACGGGCAGAGGTCTGCGCCCTGCGTCCTCCACGCGTCCCTAACGCTCCCAAACGCGACCACAGCCCTTACGGGCACAGCCCTATGTCGGTGCAGCCTCTATGGTGCAGCCACCCAGGTAGCTTAGGGTTAGGATATGTGCTCTTCAACATAAGCCTGGCCAACCAGGCCCTGGAGAGTGTCACAGCATGCTCTGTAATCCCCTAGTGATGGTGGCCTTGGTGACGATGATCTTGCTGGAATACTGATGCCTTTTTTCCTCCCAGAAGCCCCAGAAGCCTATTGAAATGAAGGGGTGTGCACCTCTCACTGGCCTCTGTTTACCCTCTGGCTAACTGAAATTAGTTCTGGGCTTTCCAGGCAAATGTATCCATTCGGGAGAGAGCTAGGAATAGGAAGGCTCTTTCTGCAGGCTCGGTGGGGAAGAGTCAGAGAGCTACATGCCTGAGGCATCTTTCTTCCTCCTTTGCTCATTGTGTTCCCTAACTTCTAACTCTCTGCCAGGCCAGGCCCTGTTTCTTTTACTGCCAACCCCCCCTAACCCCTCGTCTTCCACCTACTTCCCGCTCTATTATGCCTTCTCCTTTTCTGCTCTCTTCTGTGGCCCTTTGAAAATGAATGCAGGCCTAGCTAAGCCTCATGAAGGAAATCTACCAACAAAAGATGCATTCCTTGCTTATGGGAGGTGCTGTGAGACGAGCAAGAAGGGCTGAAGGGGTGATTGGGTTGTTGAGTCGGGAAGCACTAGAGGTGTAGCCAGGATTGTCTAGCAAATGGAGCCTGATGCTAATGTAGTTGGGCCCACTGCACTGACAAAAATATCTGTAAATACCCACACAGCGCTGCTGAGTGGGCATTTACAGATTTTTGGTGGGCCTTGCCCCTCAGGCCCTACCCTGCCTACGCCTCTGTTCTCTCCCCCAGGGCAAAGAGTGGGAAAGGCTCGCTACAGCAAGAGTCTATCAAATCTTTCACTTTTGAGAGCAGAGTGTTTACATTTAAAAATCTTGAACAAGCAGCAATACCAAAGCATACAGTAGTAGTGGACAGAAGACTGCCCTGCACATATCAGTACACCCCAATGACAAAGGCAAAGATTTAACTGACCTGCTTAGCTATTAGTGGGTGACACCTCACAATGAGTATCATCTCTCCGTGAAGCAAAACATCCTCTGAATTGGGGTGAAAGACAGATCTAATGTGCCAAAGGAAGGCAACATGGAAATTCAGTGTTCTGCCCTCAGGAAGGAGGGTCGACAGCCCAATGGGTTAATGCACCTACTGCAGCCTCCTATGTGTAGCCTGTAGGCGACACATTCAGTTGCTGGTGAGATGCTGATAAGGTTGCTTGCATTGCAGGGGCCGGGGGTCACCTCACAGCGCCTCGAGAAGGTGTCCTGTTTGAGTCCCTGTGCAAATATCTTCTCAACCATGACCCGTAGGTTACACTTTTCCCCTCGTTTTTTCCAGTCAGTTGGGGCCAGAGAGACAAGCTTTTCTATGGGCGTTACCAAGGCCAGAGTGCAGAAAACAAAGGCACAATTGTTAGTAGGAATGCAGGTATTGAAGGGGCATTAGCTGTTGGCTGATCGCACAGGGCAATTCATACCCATTTTCAAAAGAAAAAATAAATGTTTTAAAAAATAAAATAAAAAATGCCCCGCAGATTCCAGACATTGGATTAGAACTCAGGTCTCCAAAATTCCAAGACCAAGCACTTACCACTTGAGCCACTGGCGGATGTGCTTCTGAGAGTTGGTTTTGGGCCAATATATCTTTCTTCTGCATGCCCCTGCGAGCATACCCATTTGCATTGTGAAACATGTTCACTGAAGAAAATGAGGAAAGAACATCTGCCCCCCCAGCTCCACCAAATACCAGCTAACTGCAGTGGCTTAGAGGTTAAGTGCTTGCGTTACAGCGCTGGGGGCCTGGGTTCGAGTCCTGCTTTCGGCACTTAAACGGAATAGTGGGGTAATCTCCTTGTACAGTTGCTGTGAAACATAGCAGAGAAGTGGGACTGTGAAAGTGAGGGAGTGCAGGCTGAAGGAGGAAGGGGGGCAAGCTAAAGGAGGAGGTAGGGCAGGCAAAAGGGAGAGGGAGGGGTGGATGCAGTGGTCGTGTGGAGAGGAGGCGGGGTAGATCTAGAAGGGCATGGCGTAGGTTCCCTGGTAAAGGGAGGAAGAAAGAATAGAGGAGGCCAGGAAGTGCCCGCTAGTGCCGGATGAGGATAAAAATGTCAGCCCATTGTGGGGTCCATTCCATCTTCCCCTTCCTCAATGGCCCCTTTCCCCACATTAGAACCCTCCCTCCACTATTCAGGGCCCACTTTATCCCACCCCCCCCACTCACCCAGGCCGCTCCTCTTCTCCACAGCGACCCCTTCATCCAGCCCTACCTTCCCTTTTTGCCTACCCGGCCTCCTCCTTTATTTACTCTGCACTTCCTCTCCCCCACCTCTACAGTCCTGCCTCCTTTCCACCCTCCCTTTACCAGGGAACCCATTACATAACCACTGAACCTTTTAGAAGGACTGGGTCCCCTCAACTGATTACCCAACTACTCTGTTTCTGTGCCGAAAGCAGGACTCGAACCCAGGCCCCCAGTGCTGTAACACAAGTACTTAACCTCTAGGCCACTGCAGTTAGCTGGTGTTGGGTGGAGCGGGGGGCCAGCTGGTCTATCCTCCTTGGCTCCAGTGAACATGTTTCACAACTGAAATGGTTATGCTCACGGGGGCATGCAGAAGAAAGATATATACGCCCAAAAGCTACCCTCAGAAGCACAGCCACCAATGGCTCAAGTAGTAAGTGCTTGGTCTTGGAATGCTGGAGACCTGAGTTCTAATCCAATGTCTGCAATCTCCTGGGCATGTTTTTTTTAATTAAAAAAATATATTTTTTAGTTGAAAATGGGTATGCATTGCCCTGAGCAATCAGCCAACAGCCAATGCCCCTTCAATACCTGCTTTCCTACTAGCAGTTGTGCCTTTGTTTTCTGCACTCTGGCCTAGGTAACACCCATACAAAAGTTTGTCTCTCTGGCCCCAGTTGCCTGGAAAAAAACGAGGGGAAAAGGTGTAATCTATGGGTCATGGTTGATACAATAATTGCCCTGGGACTCAAACAGGACACCTTCACGAGGTGCTATGAGGTGACCACCGGCCCCTGCATAGCAAGCAAACCTGTATCAGCATCTCACCAGCAACTGAATGTGTCGCCTGCAGGCTACACATAAGAGGCTGCAGTAGGTGCATTAACCCATCGGGCTGTGGACCCTCCTTCCTCTGAGAGCAGGAAACTGAATTTCCATGTTGCCTTCCTTTGGCACATTTGATCTATCTTTCAACCCAATTCAGAGGGTGTTTTGCTTCACGGAGAGATGATAATCATTGTGAGGTGTCAGCCACTAATAGCTAAGCAGGTCAGTTAAATCTTTGACTTTGTCATTGGGGTGTACTGATATGCGCTGGGCAGTCTTCTGTCCTGTGCTACTGTATGCATTCTTATTGCTGCTTGTTCACGATTCCTAAATGTAAACATTGAAAGATTTGAAAGACTCTTGATGCACCAAGCATTTCCCACTCTTTGCCCTGGGGGTGAGAGGGCTGCTTTCGGCCTTCAACACCCTCAATTATGGAGTGGCCGGCTCCACCACTGAGAATGAGGGGCTAATCCTGGTCGGAAACGGGCAGAGGTCTGCGCCCTGCGTCCTCCACGCGTCCCTAACGCTCCCAAACGCGACCACAGCCCTTACGGGCACAGCCCTATGTCGGTGCAGCCTCTATGGTGCAGCCACCCAGGTAGCTTAGGGTTAGGATATGTGCTCTTCAACATAAGCCTGGCCAACCAGGCCCTGGAGAGTGTCACAGCATGCTCTGTAATCCCCTAGTGATGGTGGCCTTGGTGACGATGATCTTGCTGGAATACTGATGCCTTTTTTCCTCCCAGAAGCCCCAGAAGCCTATTGAAATGAAGGGGTGTGCACCTCTCACTGGCCTCTGTTTACCCTCTGGCTAACTGAAATTAGTTCTGGGCTTTCCAGGCAAATGTATCCATTCGGGAGAGAGCTAGGAATAGGAAGGCTCTTTCTGCAGGCTCGGTGGGGAAGAGTCAGAGAGCTACATGCCTGAGGCATCTTTCTTCCTCCTTTGCTCATTGTGTTCCCTAACTTCTAACTCTCTGCCAGGCCAGGCCCTGTTTCTTTTACTGCCAACCCCCCCTAACCCCTCGTCTTCCACCTACTTCCCGCTCTATTATGCCTTCTCCTTTTCTGCTCTCTTCTGTGGCCCTTTGAAAATGAATGCAGGCCTAGCTAAGCCTCATGAAGGAAATCTACCAACAAAAGATGCATTCCTTGCTTATGGGAGGTGCTGTGAGACGAGCAAGAAGGGCTGAAGGGGTGATTGGGTTGTTGAGTCGGGAAGCACTAGAGGTGTAGCCAGGATTGTCTAGCAAATGGAGCCTGATGCTAATGTAGTTGGGCCCACTGCACTGACAAAAATATCTGTAAATACCCACACAGCGCTGCTGAGTGGGCATTTACAGATTTTTGGTGGGCCTTGCCCCTCAGGCCCTACCCTGCCTACGCCTCTGTTCTCTCCCCCAGGGCAAAGAGTGGGAAAGGCTCGCTACAGCAAGAGTCTATCAAATCTTTCACTTTTGAGAGCAGAGTGTTTACATTTAAAAATCTTGAACAAGCAGCAATACCAAAGCATACAGTAGTAGTGGACAGAAGACTGCCCTGCACATATCAGTACACCCCAATGACAAAGGCAAAGATTTAACTGACCTGCTTAGCTATTAGTGGGTGACACCTCACAATGAGTATCATCTCTCCGTGAAGCAAAACATCCTCTGAATTGGGGTGAAAGACAGATCTAATGTGCCAAAGGAAGGCAACATGGAAATTCAGTGTTCTGCCCTCAGGAAGGAGGGTCGACAGCCCAATGGGTTAATGCACCTACTGCAGCCTCCTATGTGTAGCCTGTAGGCGACACATTCAGTTGCTGGTGAGATGCTGATAAGGTTTGCTTGCATTGCAGGGGCCGGGGGTCACCTCACAGCGCCTCGAGAAGGTGTCCTGTTTGAGTCCCTGTGCAAATATCTTCTCAACCATGACCCGTAGGTTACACTTTTCCCCTCGTTTTTTCCAGTCAGTTGGGGCCAGAGAGACAAGCTTTTCTATGGGCGTTACCAAGGCCAGAGTGCAGAAAACAAAGGCACAATTGTTAGTAGGAATGCAGGTATTGAAGGGGCATTAGCTGTTGGCTGATCGCACAGGGCAATTCATACCCATTTTCAAAAGAAAAAATAAATGTTTTAAAAAATAAAATAAAAAATGCCCCGCAGATTCCAGACATTGGATTAGAACTCAGGTCTCCAAAATTCCAAGACCAAGCACTTACCACTTGAGCCACTGGCGGATGTGCTTCTGAGAGTTGGTTTTGGGCCAATATATCTTTCTTCTGCATGCCCCTGCGAGCATACCCATTTGCATTGTGAAACATGTTCACTGAAGAAAATGAGGAAAGAACATCTGCCCCCCCCAGCTCCACCAAATACCAGCTAACTGCAGTGGCTTAGAGGTTAAGTGCTTGCGTTACAGCGCTGGGGGCCTGGGTTCGAGTCCTGCTTTCGGCACTTAAACGGAATAGTGGGGTAATCTCCTTGTACAGTTGCTGTGAAACATAGCAGAGAAGTGGGACTGTGAAAGTGAGGGAGTGCAGGCTGAAGGAGGAAGGGGGGCAAGCTAAAGGAGGAGGTAGGGCAGGCAAAAGGGAGAGGGAGGGGTGGATGCAGTGGTCGTGTGGAGAGGAGGCGGGGTAGATCTAGAAGGGCATGGCGTAGGTTCCCTGGTAAAGGGAGGAAGAAAGAATAGAGGAGGCCAGGAAGTGCCCGCTAGTGCCGGATGAGGATAAAAATGTCAGCCCATTGTGGGGTCCATTCCATCTTCCCCTTCCTCAATGGCCCCTTTCCCCACATTAGAACCCTCCCTCCACTATTCAGGGCCCACTTTATCCCCCCCACTCACCCAGGCCGCTCCTCTTCTCCACAGCGACCCCTTCATCCAGCCCTACCTTCCCTTTTTGCCTACCCGGCCTCCTCCTTTATTTACTCTGCACTTCCTCTCCCCCACCTCTACAGTCCTGCCTCCTTTCCACCCTCCCTTTACCAGGGAACTCATTACATAACCACTGAACCTTTTAGAAGGACTGGGTCCCCTCAACTGATTACCCAACTACTCTGTTTCTGTGCCGAAAGCAGGACTCGAACCCAGGCCCCCAGTGCTGTAACACAAGTACTTAACCTCTAGGCCACTGCAGTTAGCTGGTGTTGGGTGGAGCGGGGGGCCAGATGGTCTATCCTCCTTGGCTCCAGTGAACATGTTTCACAACTGAAATGGTTATGCTCACGGGGGCATGCAGAAGAAAGATATATACGCCCAAAAGCTACCCTCAGAAGCACAGCCACCAATGGCTCAAGTAGTAAGTGCTTGGTCTTGGAATGCTGGAGACCTGAGTTCTAATCCAATGTCTGCAATCTCCTGGGCATGTTTTTTTTAATTAAAAAAATATATTTTTTAGTTGAAAATGGGTATGCATTGCCCTGAGCAATCAGCCAACAGCCAATGCCCCTTCAATACCTGCTTTCCTACTAGCAGTTGTGCCTTTGTTTTCTGCACTCTGGCCTAGGTAACACCCATACAAAAGTTTGTCTCTCTGGCCCCAGTTGCCTGGAAAAAAACGAGGGGAAAAGGTGTAATCTATGGGTCATGGTTGATACAATAATTGCCCTGGGACTCAAACAGGACACCTTCACGAGGTGCTATGAGGTGACCACCGGCCCCTGCATAGCAAGCAAACCTGTATCAGCATCTCACCAGCAACTGAATGTGTCGCCTGCAGGCTACACATAAGAGGCTGCAGTAGGTGCATTAACCCATCGGGCTGTGGACCCTCCTTCCTCTGAGAGCAGGAAACTGAATTTCCATGTTGCCTTCCTTTGGCACATTTGATCTATCTTTCAACCCAATTCAGAGGGTGTTTTGCTTCACGGAGAGATGATAATCATTGTGAGGTGTCAGCCACTAATAGCTAAGCAGGTCAGTTAAATCTTTGACTTTGTCATTGGGGTGTACTGATATGCGCTGGGCAGTCTTCTGTCCTGTGCTACTGTATGCATTCTTATTGCTGCTTGTTCACGATTCCTAAATGTAAACATTGAAAGATTTGAAAGACTCTTGATGCACCAAGCATTTCCCACTCTTTGCCCTGGGGGTGAGAGGGCTGCTTTCGGCCTTCAACACCCTCAATTATGGAGTGGCCGGCTCCACCACTGAGAATGAGGGGCTAATCCTGGTCGGAAACGGGCAGAGGTCTGCGCCCTGCGTCCTCCACGCGTCCCTAACGCTCCCAAACGCGACCACAGCCCTTACGGGCACAGCCCTATGTCGGTGCAGCCTCTATGGTGCAGCCACCCAGGTAGCTTAGGGTTAGGATATGTGCTCTTCAACATAAGCCTGGCCAACCAGGCCCTGGAGAGTGTCACAGCATGCTCTGTAATCCCCTAGTGATGGTGGCCTTGGTGACGATGATCTTGCTGGAATACTGATGCCTTTTTTCCTCCCAGAAGCCCCAGAAGCCTATTGAAATGAAGGGGTGTGCACCTCTCACTGGCCTCTGTTTACCCTCTGGCTAACTGAAATTAGTTCTGGGCTTTCCAGGCAAATGTATCCATTCGGGAGAGAGCTAGGAATAGGAAGGCTCTTTCTGCAGGCTCGGTGGGGAAGAGTCAGAGAGCTACATGCCTGAGGCATCTTTCTTCCTCCTTTGCTCATTGTGTTCCCTAACTTCTAACTCTCTGCCAGGCCAGGCCCTGTTTCTTTTACTGCCAACCCCCCCTAACCCCTCGTCTTCCACCTACTTCCCGCTCTATTATGCCTTCTCCTTTTCTGCTCTCTTCTGTGGCCCTTTGAAAATGAATGCAGGCCTAGCTAAGCCTCATGAAGGAAATCTACCAACAAAAGATGCATTCCTTGCTTATGGGAGGTGCTGTGAGACGAGCAAGAAGGGCTGAAGGGGTGATTGGGTTGTTGAGTCGGGAAGCACTAGAGGTGTAGCCAGGATTGTCTAGCAAATGGAGCCTGATGCTAATGTAGTTGGGCCCACTGCACTGACAAAAATATCTGTAAATACCCACACAGCGCTGCTGAGTGGGCATTTACAGATTTTTGGTGGGCCTTGCCCCTCAGGCCCTACCCTGCCTACGCCTCTGTTCTCTCCCCCAGGGCAAAGAGTGGGAAAGGCTCGCTACAGCAAGAGTCTATCAAATCTTTCACTTTTGAGAGCAGAGTGTTTACATTTAAAAATCTTGAACAAGCAGCAATACCAAAGCATACAGTAGTAGTGGACAGAAGACTGCCCTGCACATATCAGTACACCCCAATGACAAAGGCAAAGATTTAACTGACCTGCTTAGCTATTAGTGGGTGACACCTCACAATGAGTATCATCTCTCCGTGAAGCAAAACATCCTCTGAATTGGGGTGAAAGACAGATCTAATGTGCCAAAGGAAGGCAACATGGAAATTCAGTGTTCTGCCCTCAGGAAGGAGGGTAGACAGCCCAATGGGTTAATGCACCTACTGCAGCCTCCTATGTGTAGCCTGTAGGCGACACATTCAGTTGCTGGTGAGATGCTGATAAGGTTTGCTTGCATTGCAGGGGCCGGGGGTCACCTCACAGCGCCTCGAGAAGGTGTCCTGTTTGAGTCCCTGTGCAAATATCTTCTCAACCATGACCCGTAGGTTACACTTTTCCCCTCGTTTTTTCCAGTCAGTTGGGGCCAGAGAGACAAGCTTTTCTATGGGCGTTACCAAGGCCAGAGTGCAGAAAACAAAGGCACAATTGTTAGTAGGAATGCAGGTATTGAAGGGGCATTAGCTGTTGGCTGATCGCACAGGGCAATTCATACCCATTTTCAAAAGAAAAAATAAATGTTTTAAAAAATAAAATAAAAAATGCCCCGCAGATTCCAGACATTGGATTAGAACTCAGGTCTCCAAAATTCCAAGACCAAGCACTTACCACTTGAGCCACTGGCGGATGTGCTTCTGAGAGTTGGTTTTGGGCCAATATATCTTTCTTCTGCATGCCCCTGCGAGCATACCCATTTGCATTGTGAAACATGTTCACTGAAGAAAATGAGGAAAGAACATCTGCCCCCCCAGCTCCACCAAATACCAGCTAACTGCAGTGGCTTAGAGGTTAAGTGCTTGCGTTACAGTGCTGGGAGCCTGGGTTCGAGTCCTGCTTTCGGCACTTAAACGGAATAGTGGGGTAATCTCCTTGTACAGTTGCTGTGAAACATAGCAGAGAAGTGGGACTGTGAAAGTGAGGGAGTGCAGGCTGAAGGAGGAAGGGGGGCAAGCTAAAGGAGGAGGTAGGGCAGGCAAAAGGGAGAGGGAGGGGTGGATGCAGTGGTCGTGTGGAGAGGAGGCGGGGTAGATCTAGAAGGGCATGGCGTAGGTTCCCTGGTAAAGGGAGGAAGAAAGAATAGAGGAGGCCAGGAAGTGCCCGCTAGTGCCGGATGAGGATAAAAATGTCAGCCCATTGTGGGGTCCATTCCATCTTCCCCTTCCTCAATGGCCCCTTTCCCCACATTAGAACCCTCCCTCCACTATTCAGGGCCCACTTTATCCCACCCCCCCCCACTCAGCTCCTCTTCTCCACAGCGACCCCTTCATCCAGCCCTACCTTCCCTTTTTGCCTACCCGGCCTCCTCCTTTATTTACTCTGCACTTCCTCTCCCCCACCTCTACAGTCCTGCCTCCTTTCCACCCTCCCTTTACCAGGGAACTCATTACATAACCACTGAACCTTTTAGAAGGACTGGGTCCCCTCAACTGATTACCCAACTACTCTGTTTCTGTGCCGAAAGCAGGACTCGAACCCAGGCCCCCAGTGCTGTAACACAAGTACTTAACCTCTAGGCCACTGCAGTTAGCTGGTGTTGGGTGGAGCGGGGGGCCAGATGGTCTATCCTCCTTGGCTCCAGTGAACATGTTTCACAACTGAAATGGTTATGCTCACGGGGGCATGCAGAAGAAAGATATATACGCCCAAAAGCTACCCTCAGAAGCACAGCCACCAATGGCTCAAGTAGTAAGTGCTTGGTCTTGGAATGCTGGAGACCTGAGTTCTAATCCAATGTCTGCAATCTCCTGGGCATGTTTTTTTTAATTAAAAAAATATATTTTTTAGTTGAAAATGGGTATGCATTGCCCTGAGCAATCAGCCAACAGCCAATGCCCCTTCAATACCTGCTTTCCTACTAGCAGTTGTGCCTTTGTTTTCTGCACTCTGGCCTAGGTAACACCCATACAAAAGTTTGTCTCTCTGGCCCCAGTTGCCTGGAAAAAAACGAGGGGAAAAGGTGTAATCTATGGGTCATGGTTGATACAATAATTGCCCTGGGACTCAAACAGGACACCTTCACGAGGTGCTATGAGGTGACCACCGGCCCCTGCATAGCAAGCAAACCTGTATCAGCATCTCACCAGCAACTGAATGTGTCGCCTGCAGGCTACACATAAGAGGCTGCAGTAGGTGCATTAACCCATCGGGCTGTGGACCCTCCTTCCTCTGAGAGCAGGAAACTGAATTTCCATGTTGCCTTCCTTTGGCACATTTGATCTATCTTTCAACCCAATTCAGAGGGTGTTTTGCTTCACGGAGAGATGATAATCATTGTGAGGTGTCAGCCACTAATAGCTAAGCAGGTCAGTTAAATCTTTGACTTTGTCATTGGGGTGTACTGATATGCGCTGGGCAGTCTTCTGTCCTGTGCTACTGTATGCATTCTTATTGCTGCTTGTTCACGATTCCTAAATGTAAACATTGAAAGATTTGAAAGACTCTTGATGCACCAAGCATTTCCCACTCTTTGCCCTGGGGGTGAGAGGGCTGCTTTCGGCCTTCAACACCCTCAATTATGGAGTGGCCGGCTCCACCACTGAGAATGAGGGGCTAATCCTGGTCGGAAACGGGCAGAGGTCTGCGCCCTGCGTCCTCCACGCGTCCCTAACGCTCCCAAACGCGACCACAGCCCTTACGGGCACAGCCCTATGTCGGTGCAGCCTCTATGGTGCAGCCACCCAGGTAGCTTAGGGTTAGGATATGTGCTCTTCAACATAAGCCTGGCCAACCAGGCCCTGGAGAGTGTCACAGCATGCTCTGTAATCCCCTAGTGATGGTGGCCTTGGTGACGATGATCTTGCTGGAATACTGATGCCTTTTTTCCTCCCAGAAGCCCCAGAAGCCTATTGAAATGAAGGGGTGTGCACCTCTCACTGGCCTCTGTTTACCCTCTGGCTAACTGAAATTAGTTCTGGGCTTTCCAGGCAAATGTATCCATTCGGGAGAGAGCTAGGAATAGGAAGGCTCTTTCTGCAGGCTCGGTGGGGAAGAGTCAGAGAGCTACATGCCTGAGGCATCTTTCTTCCTCCTTTGCTCATTGTGTTCCCTAACTTCTAACTCTCTGCCAGGCCAGGCCCTGTTTCTTTTACTGCCAACCCCCCCTAACCCCTCGTCTTCCACCTACTTCCCGCTCTATTATGCCTTCTCCTTTTCTGCTCTCTTCTGTGGCCCTTTGAAAATGAATGCAGGCCTAGCTAAGCCTCATGAAGGAAATCTACCAACAAAAGATGCATTCCTTGCTTATGGGAGGTGCTGTGAGACGAGCAAGAAGGGCTGAAGGGGTGATTGGGTTGTTGAGTCGGGAAGCACTAGAGGTGTAGCCAGGATTGTCTAGCAAATGGAGCCTGATGCTAATGTAGTTGGGCCCACTGCACTGACAAAAATATCTGTAAATACCCACACAGCGCTGCTGAGTGGGCATTTACAGATTTTTGGTGGGCCTTGCCCCTCAGGCCCTACCCTGCCTACGCCTCTGTTCTCTCCCCCAGGGCAAAGAGTGGGAAAGGCTCGCTACAGCAAGAGTCTATCAAATCTTTCACTTTTGAGAGCAGAGTGTTTACATTTAAAAATCTTGAACAAGCAGCAATACCAAAGCATACAGTAGTAGTGGACAGAAGACTGCCCTGCACATATCAGTACACCCCAATGACAAAGGCAAAGATTTAACTGACCTGCTTAGCTATTAGTGGGTGACACCTCACAATGAGTATCATCTCTCCGTGAAGCAAAACATCCTCTGAATTGGGGTGAAAGACAGATCTAATGTGCCAAAGGAAGGCAACATGGAAATTCAGTGTTCTGCCCTCAGGAAGGAGGGTCGACAGCCCAATGGGTTAATGCACCTACTGCAGCCTCCTATGTGTAGCCTGTAGGCGACACATTCAGTTGCTGGTGAGATGCTGATAAGGTTGCTTGCATTGCAGGGGCCGGGGGTCACCTCACAGCGCCTCGAGAAGGTGTCCTGTTTGAGTCCCTGTGCAAATATCTTCTCAACCATGACCCGTAGGTTACACTTTTCCCCTCGTTTTTTCCAGTCAGTTGGGGCCAGAGAGACAAGCTTTTCTATGGGCGTTACCAAGGCCAGAGTGCAGAAAACAAAGGCACAATTGTTAGTAGGAATGCAGGTATTGAAGGGGCATTAGCTGTTGGCTGATCGCACAGGGCAATTCATACCCATTTTCAAAAGAAAAAATAAATGTTTTAAAAAATAAAATAAAAAATGCCCCGCAGATTCCAGACATTGGATTAGAACTCAGGTCTCCAAAATTCCAAGACCAAGCACTTACCACTTGAGCCACTGGCGGATGTGCTTCTGAGAGTTGGTTTTGGGCCAATATATCTTTCTTCTGCATGCCCCTGCGAGCATACCCATTTGCATTGTGAAACATGTTCACTGAAGAAAATGAGGAAAGAACATCTGCCCCCCCAGCTCCACCAAATACCAGCTAACTGCAGTGGCTTAGAGGTTAAGTGCTTGCGTTACAGCGCTGGGGGCCTGGGTTCGAGTCCTGCTTTCGGCACTTAAACGGAATAGTGGGGTAATCTCCTTGTACAGTTGCTGTGAAACATAGCAGAGAAGTGGGACTGTGAAAGTGAGGGAGTGCAGGCTGAAGGAGGAAGGGGGGCAAGCTAAAGGAGGAGGTAGGGCAGGCAAAAGGGAGAGGGAGGGGTGGATGCAGTGGTCGTGTGGAGAGGAGGCGGGGTAGATCTAGAAGGGCATGGCGTAGGTTCCCTGGTAAAGGGAGGAAGAAAGAATAGAGGAGGCCAGGAAGTGCCCGCTAGTGCCGGATGAGGATAAAAATGTCAGCCCATTGTGGGGTCCATTCCATCTTCCCCTTCCTCAATGGCCCCCTTTCCCCACATTAGAACCCTCCCTCCACTATTCAGGGCCCACTTTATCCCCCCCACTCACCCAGGCCGCTCCTCTTCTCCACAGCGACCCCTTCATCCAGCCCTACCTTCCCTTTTTGCCTACCCGGCCTCCTCCTTTATTTACTCTGCACTTCCTCTCCCCCACCTCTACAGTCCTGCCTCCTTTCCACCCTCCCTTTACCAGGGAACTCATTACATAACCACTGAACCTTTTAGAAGGACTGGGTCCCCTCAACTGATTACCCAACTACTCTGTTTCTGTGCCGAAAGCAGGACTCGAACCCAGGCCCCCAGTGCTGTAACACAAGTACTTAACCTCTAGGCCACTGCAGTTAGCTGGTGTTGGGTGGAGCGGGGGGCCAGATGGTCTATCCTCCTTGGCTCCAGTGAACATGTTTCACAACTGAAATGGTTATGCTCACGGGGGCATGCAGAAGAAAGATATATACGCCCAAAAGCTACCCTCAGAAGCACAGCCACCAATGGCTCAAGTAGTAAGTGCTTGGTCTTGGAATGCTGGAGACCTGAGTTCTAATCCAATGTCTGCAATCTCCTGGGCATGTTTTTTTTAATTAAAAAAATATATTTTTTAGTTGAAAATGGGTATGCATTGCCCTGAGCAATCAGCCAACAGCCAATGCCCCTTCAATACCTGCTTTCCTACTAGCAGTTGTGCCTTTGTTTTCTGCACTCTGGCCTAGGTAACACCCATACAAAAGTTTGTCTCTCTGGCCCCAGTTGCCTGGAAAAAAACGAGGGGAAAAGGTGTAATCTACGGGTCATGGTTGATACAATAATTGCCCTGGGACTCAAACAGGACACCTTCACGAGGTGCTATGAGGTGACCACCGGCCCCTGCATAGCAAGCAAACCTGTATCAGCATCTCACCAGCAACTGAATGTGTCGCCTGCAGGCTACACATAAGAGGCTGCAGTAGGTGCATTAACCCATCGGGCTGTGGACCCTCCTTCCTCTGAGAGCAGGAAACTGAATTTCCATGTTGCCTTCCTTTGGCACATTTGATCTATCTTTCAACCCAATTCAGAGGGTGTTTTGCTTCACGGAGAGATGATAATCATTGTGAGGTGTCAGCCACTAATAGCTAAGCAGGTCAGTTAAATCTTTGACTTTGTCATTGGGGTGTACTGATATGCGCTGGGCAGTCTTCTGTCCTGTGCTACTGTATGCATTCTTATTGCTGCTTGTTCACGATTCCTAAATGTAAACATTGAAAGATTTGAAAGACTCTTGATGCACCAAGCATTTCCCACTCTTTGCCCTGGGGGTGAGAGGGCTGCTTTCGGCCTTCAACACCCTCAATTATGGAGTGGCCGGCTCCACCACTGAGAATGAGGGGCTAATCCTGGTCGGAAACGGGCAGAGGTCTGCGCCCTGCGTCCTCCACGCGTCCCTAACGCTCCCAAACGCGACCACAGCCCTTACGGGCACAGCCCTATGTCGGTGCAGCCTCTATGGTGCAGCCACCCAGGTAGCTTAGGGTTAGGATATGTGCTCTTCAACATAAGCCTGGCCAACCAGGCCCTGGAGAGTGTCACAGCATGCTCTGTAATCCCCTAGTGATGGTGGCCTTGGTGACGATGATCTTGCTGGAATACTGATGCCTTTTTTCCTCCCAGAAGCCCCAGAAGCCTATTGAAATGAAGGGGTGTGCACCTCTCACTGGCCTCTGTTTACCCTCTGGCTAACTGAAATTAGTTCTGGGCTTTCCAGGCAAATGTATCCATTCGGGAGAGAGCTAGGAATAGGAAGGCTCTTTCTGCAGGCTCGGTGGGGAAGAGTCAGAGAGCTACATGCCTGAGGCATCTTTCTTCCTCCTTTGCTCATTGTGTTCCCTAACTTCTAACTCTCTGCCAGGCCAGGCCCTGTTTCTTTTACTGCCAACCCCCCCTAACCCCTCGTCTTCCACCTACTTCCCGCTCTATTATGCCTTCTCCTTTTCTGCTCTCTTCTGTGGCCCTTTGAAAATGAATGCAGGCCTAGCTAAGCCTCATGAAGGAAATCTACCAACAAAAGATGCATTCCTTGCTTATGGGAGGTGCTGTGAGACGAGCAAGAAGGGCTGAAGGGGTGATTGGGTTGTTGAGTCGGGAAGCACTAGAGGTGTAGCCAGGATTGTCTAGCAAATGGAGCCTGATGCTAATGTAGTTGGGCCCACTGCACTGACAAAAATATCTGTAAATACCCACACAGCGCTGCTGAGTGGGCATTTACAGATTTTTGGTGGGCCTTGCCCCTCAGGCCCTACCCTGCCTACGCCTCTGTTCTCTCCCCCAGGGCAAAGAGTGGGAAAGGCTCGCTACAGCAAGAGTCTATCAAATCTTTCACTTTTGAGAGCAGAGTGTTTACATTTAAAAATCTTGAACAAGCAGCAATACCAAAGCATACAGTAGTAGTGGACAGAAGACTGCCCTGCACATATCAGTACACCCCAATGACAAAGGCAAAGATTTAACTGACCTGCTTAGCTATTAGTGGGTGACACCTCACAATGAGTATCATCTCTCCGTGAAGCAAAACATCCTCTGAATTGGGGTGAAAGACAGATCTAATGTGCCAAAGGAAGGCAACATGGAAATTCAGTGTTCTGCCCTCAGGAAGGAGGGTAGACAGCCCAATGGGTTAATGCACCTACTGCAGCCTCCTATGTGTAGCCTGTAGGCGACACATTCAGTTGCTGGTGAGATGCTGATAAGGTTTGCTTGCATTGCAGGGGCCGGGGGTCACCTCACAGCGCCTCGAGAAGGTGTCCTGTTTGAGTCCCTGTGCAAATATCTTCTCAACCATGACCCGTAGGTTACACTTTTCCCCTCGTTTTTTCCAGTCAGTTGGGGCCAGAGAGACAAGCTTTTCTATGGGCGTTACCAAGGCCAGAGTGCAGAAAACAAAGGCACAATTGTTAGTAGGAATGCAGGTATTGAAGGGGCATTAGCTGTTGGCTGATCGCACAGGGCAATTCATACCCATTTTCAAAAGAAAAAATAAATGTTTTAAAAAATAAAATAAAAAATGCCCCGCAGATTCCAGACATTGGATTAGAACTCAGGTCTCCAAAATTCCAAGACCAAGCACTTACCACTTGAGCCACTGGCGGATGTGCTTCTGAGAGTTGGTTTTGGGCCAATATATCTTTCTTCTGCATGCCCCTGCGAGCATACCCATTTGCATTGTGAAACATGTTCACTGAAGAAAATGAGGAAAGAACATCTGCCCCCCCAGCTCCACCAAATACCAGCTAACTGCAGTGGCTTAGAGGTTAAGTGCTTGCATTACAGTGCTGGGAGCCTGGGTTCGAGTCCTGCTTTCGGCACTTAAACGGAATAGTGGGGTAATCTCCTTGTACAGTTGCTGTGAAACATAGCAGAGAAGTGGGACTGTGAAAGTGAGGGAGTGCAGGCTGAAGGAGGAAGGGGGGCAAGCTAAAGGAGGAGGTAGGGCAGGCAAAAGGGAGAGGGAGGGGTGGATGCAGTGGTCGTGTGGAGAGGAGGCGGGGTAGATCTAGAAGGGCATGGCGTAGGTTCCCTGGTAAAGGGAGGAAGAAAGAATAGAGGAGGCCAGGAAGTGCCCGCTAGTGCCGGATGAGGATAAAAATGTCAGCCCATTGTGGGGTCCATTCCATCTTCCCCTTCCTCAATGGCCCCTTTCCCCACATTAGAACCCTCCCTCCACTATTCAGGGCCCACTTTATCCCACCCCCCCCCACTCAGCTCCTCTTCTCCACAGCGACCCCTTCATCCAGCCCTACCTTCCCTTTTTGCCTACCCGGCCTCCTCCTTTATTTACTCTGCACTTCCTCTCCCCCACCTCTACAGTCCTGCCTCCTTTCCACCCTCCCTTTACCAGGGAACTCATTACATAACCACTGAACCTTTTAGAAGGACTGGGTCCCCTCAACTGATTACCCAACTACTCTGTTTCTGTGCCGAAAGCAGGACTCGAACCCAGGCCCCCAGTGCTGTAACACAAGTACTTAACCTCTAGGCCACTGCAGTTAGCTGGTGTTGGGTGGAGCGGGGGGCCAGATGGTCTATCCTCCTTGGCTCCAGTGAACATGTTTCACAACTGAAATGGTTATGCTCACGGGGGCATGCAGAAGAAAGATATATACGCCCAAAAGCTACCCTCAGAAGCACAGCCACCAATGGCTCAAGTAGTAAGTGCTTGGTCTTGGAATGCTGGAGACCTGAGTTCTGATCCAATGTCTGCAATCTCCTGGGCATGTTTTTTTTAATTAAAAAAATATATTTTTTAGTTGAAAATGGGTATGCATTGCCCTGAGCAATCAGCCAACAGCCAATGCCCCTTCAATACCTGCTTTCCTACTAGCAGTTGTGCCTTTGTTTTCTGCACTCTGGCCTAGGTAACACCCATACAAAAGTTTGTCTCTCTGGCCCCAGTTGCCTGGAAAAAAACGAGGGGAAAAGGTGTAATCTATGGGTCATGGTTGATACAATAATTGCCCTGGGACTCAAACAGGACACCTTCACGAGGTGCTATGAGGTGACCACCGGCCCCTGCATAGCAAGCAAACCTGTATCAGCATCTCACCAGCAACTGAATGTGTCGCCTGCAGGCTACACATAAGAGGCTGCAGTAGGTGCATTAACCCATCGGGCTGTGGACCCTCCTTCCTCTGAGAGCAGGAAACTGAATTTCCATGTTGCCTTCCTTTGGCACATTTGATCTATCTTTCAACCCAATTCAGAGGGTGTTTTGCTTCACGGAGAGATGATAATCATTGTGAGGTGTCAGCCACTAATAGCTAAGCAGGTCAGTTAAATCTTTGACTTTGTCATTGGGGTGTACTGATATGCGCTGGGCAGTCTTCTGTCCTGTGCTACTGTATGCATTCTTATTGCTGCTTGTTCACGATTCCTAAATGTAAACATTGAAAGATTTGAAAGACTCTTGATGCACCAAGCATTTCCCACTCTTTGCCCTGGGGGTGAGAGGGCTGCTTTCGGCCTTCAACACCCTCAATTATGGAGTGGCCGGCTCCACCACTGAGAATGAGGGGCTAATCCTGGTCGGAAACGGGCAGAGGTCTGCGCCCTGCGTCCTCCACGCGTCCCTAACGCTCCCAAACGCGACCACAGCCCTTACGGGCACAGCCCTATGTCGGTGCAGCCTCTATGGTGCAGCCACCCAGGTAGCTTAGGGTTAGGATATGTGCTCTTCAACATAAGCCTGGCCAACCAGGCCCTGGAGAGTGTCACAGCATGCTCTGTAATCCCCTAGTGATGGTGGCCTTGGTGACGATGATCTTGCTGGAATACTGATGCCTTTTTTCCTCCCAGAAGCCCCAGAAGCCTATTGAAATGAAGGGGTGTGCACCTCTCACTGGCCTCTGTTTACCCTCTGGCTAACTGAAATTAGTTCTGGGCTTTCCAGGCAAATGTATCCATTCGGGAGAGAGCTAGGAATAGGAAGGCTCTTTCTGCAGGCTCGGTGGGGAAGAGTCAGAGAGCTACATGCCTGAGGCATCTTTCTTCCTCCTTTGCTCATTGTGTTCCCTAACTTCTAACTCTCTGCCAGGCCAGGCCCTGTTTCTTTTACTGCCAACCCCCCCTAACCCCTCGTCTTCCACCTACTTCCCGCTCTATTATGCCTTCTCCTTTTCTGCTCTCTTCTGTGGCCCTTTGAAAATGAATGCAGGCCTAGCTAAGCCTCATGAAGGAAATCTACCAACAAAAGATGCATTCCTTGCTTATGGGAGGTGCTGTGAGACGAGCAAGAAGGGCTGAAGGGGTGATTGGGTTGTTGAGTCGGGAAGCACTAGAGGTGTAGCCAGGATTGTCTAGCAAATGGAGCCTGATGCTAATGTAGTTGGGCCCACTGCACTGACAAAAATATCTGTAAATACCCACACAGCGCTGCTGAGTGGGCATTTACAGATTTTTGGTGGGCCTTGCCCCTCAGGCCCTACCCTGCCTACGCCTCTGTTCTCTCCCCCAGGGCAAAGAGTGGGAAAGGCTCGCTACAGCAAGAGTCTATCAAATCTTTCACTTTTGAGAGCAGAGTGTTTACATTTAAAAATCTTGAACAAGCAGCAATACCAAAGCATACAGTAGTAGTGGACAGAAGACTGCCCTGCACATATCAGTACACCCCAATGACAAAGGCAAAGATTTAACTGACCTGCTTAGCTATTAGTGGGTGACACCTCACAATGAGTATCATCTCTCCGTGAAGCAAAACATCCTCTGAATTGGGGTGAAAGACAGATCTAATGTGCCAAAGGAAGGCAACATGGAAATTCAGTGTTCTGCCCTCAGGAAGGAGGGTCGACAGCCCAATGGGTTAATGCACCTACTGCAGCCTCCTATGTGTAGCCTGTAGGCGACACATTCAGTTGCTGGTGAGATGCTGATAAGGTTTGCTTGCATTGCAGGGGCCGGGGGTCACCTCACAGCGCCTCGAGAAGGTGTCCTGTTTGAGTCCCTGTGCAAATATCTTCTCAACCATGACCCGTAGGTTACACTTTTCCCCTCGTTTTTTCCAGTCAGTTGGGGCCAGAGAGACAAGCTTTTCTATGGGCGTTACCAAGGCCAGAGTGCAGAAAACAAAGGCACAATTGTTAGTAGGAATGCAGGTATTGAAGGGGCATTAGCTGTTGGCTGATCGCACAGGGCAATTCATACCCATTTTCAAAAGAAAAAATAAATGTTTTAAAAAATAAAATAAAAAATGCCCCGCAGATTCCAGACATTGGATTAGAACTCAGGTCTCCAAAATTCCAAGACCAAGCACTTACCACTTGAGCCACTGGCGGATGTGCTTCTGAGAGTTGGTTTTGGGCCAATATATCTTTCTTCTGCATGCCCCTGCGAGCATACCCATTTGCATTGTGAAACATGTTCACTGAAGAAAATGAGGAAAGAACATCTGCCCCCCCAGCTCCACCAAATACCAGCTAACTGCAGTGGCTTAGAGGTTAAGTGCTTGCGTTACAGCGCTGGGGGCCTGGGTTCGAGTCCTGCTTTCGGCACTTAAACGGAATAGTGGGGTAATCTCCTTGTACAGTTGCTGTGAAACATAGCAGAGAAGTGGGACTGTGAAAGTGAGGGAGTGCAGGCTGAAGGAGGAAGGGGGGCAAGCTAAAGGAGGAGGTAGGGCAGGCAAAAGGGAGAGGGAGGGGTGGATGCAGTGGTCGTGTGGAGAGGAGGCGGGGTAGATCTAGAAGGGCATGGCGTAGGTTCCCTGGTAAAGGGAGGAAGAAAGAATAGAGGAGGCCAGGAAGTGCCCGCTAGTGCCGGATGAGGATAAAAATGTCAGCCCATTGTGGGGTCCATTCCATCTTCCCCTTCCTCAATGGCCCCTTTCCCCACATTAGAACCCTCCCTCCACTATTCAGGGCCCACTTTATCCCACCCCCCCACTCACCCAGGCCGCTCCTCTTCTCCACAGCGACCCCTTCATCCAGCCCTACCTTCCCTTTTTGCCTACCCGGCCTCCTCCTTTATTTACTCTGCACTTCCTCTCCCCCACCTCTACAGTCCTGCCTCCTTTCCACCCTCCCTTTACCAGGGAACTCATTACATAACCACTGAACCTTTTAGAAGGACTGGGTCCCCTCAACTGATTACCCAACTACTCTGTTTCTGTGCCGAAAGCAGGACTCGAACCCAGGCCCCCAGTGCTGTAACACAAGTACTTAACCTCTAGGCCACTGCAGTTAGCTGGTGTTGGGTGGAGCGGGGGGCCAGATGGTCTATCCTCCTTGGCTCCAGTGAACATGTTTCACAACTGAAATGGTTATGCTCACGGGGGCATGCAGAAGAAAGATATATACGCCCAAAAGCTACCCTCAGAAGCACAGCCACCGATGGCTCAAGTAGTAAGTGCTTGGTCTTGGAATGCTGGAGACCTGAGTTCTAATCCAATGTCTGCAATCTCCTGGGCATGTTTTTTTTAATTAAAAAAATATATTTTTTAGTTGAAAATGGGTATGCATTGCCCTGAGCAATCAGCCAACAGCCAATGCCCCTTCAATACCTGCATTCCTACTAGCAGTTGTGCCTTTGTTTTCTGCACTCTGGCCTAGGTAACACCCATACAAAAGTTTGTCTCTCTGGCCCCAGTTGCCTGGAAAAAAACGAGGGGAAAAGGTGTAATCTACGGGTCATGGTTGATACAATAATTGCCCTGGGACTCAAACAGGACACCTTCACGAGGTGCTATGAGGTGACCACCGGCCCCTGCATAGCAAGCAAACCTGTATCAGCATCTCACCAGCAACTGAATGTGTCGCCTGCAGGCTACACATAAGAGGCTGCAGTAGGTGCATTAACCCATCGGGCTGTGGACCCTCCTTCCTCTGAGAGCAGGAAACTGAATTTCCATGTTGCCTTCCTTTGGCACATTTGATCTATCTTTCAACCCAATTCAGAGGGTGTTTTGCTTCACGGAGAGATGATAATCATTGTGAGGTGTCAGCCACTAATAGCTAAGCAGGTCAGTTAAATCTTTGACTTTGTCATTGGGGTGTACTGATATGCGCTGGGCAGTCTTCTGTCCTGTGCTACTGTATGCATTCTTATTGCTGCTTGTTCACGATTCCTAAATGTAAACATTGAAAGATTTGAAAGACTCTTGATGCACCAAGCATTTCCCACTCTTTGCCCTGGGGGTGAGAGGGCTGCTTTCGGCCTTCAACACCCTCAATTATGGAGTGGCCGGCTCCACCACTGAGAATGAGGGGCTAATCCTGGTCGGAAACGGGCAGAGGTCTGCGCCCTGCGTCCTCCACGCGTCCCTAACGCTCCCAAACGCGACCACAGCCCTTACGGGCACAGCCCTATGTCGGTGCAGCCTCTATGGTGCAGCCACCCAGGTAGCTTAGGGTTAGGATATGTGCTCTTCAACATAAGCCTGGCCAACCAGGCCCTGGAGAGTGTCACAGCATGCTCTGTAATCCCCTAGTGATGGTGGCCTTGGTGACGATGATCTTGCTGGAATACTGATGCCTTTTTTCCTCCCAGAAGCCCCAGAAGCCTATTGAAATGAAGGGGTGTGCACCTCTCACTGGCCTCTGTTTACCCTCTGGCTAACTGAAATTAGTTCTGGGCTTTCCAGGCAAATGTATCCATTCGGGAGAGAGCTAGGAATAGGAAGGCTCTTTCTGCAGGCTCGGTGGGGAAGAGTCAGAGAGCTACATGCCTGAGGCATCTTTCTTCCTCCTTTGCTCATTGTGTTCCCTAACTTCTAACTCTCTGCCAGGCCAGGCCCTGTTTCTTTTACTGCCAACCCCCCCTAACCCCTCGTCTTCCACCTACTTCCCGCTCTATTATGCCTTCTCCTTTTCTGCTCTCTTCTGTGGCCCTTTGAAAATGAATGCAGGCCTAGCTAAGCCTCATGAAGGAAATCTACCAACAAAAGATGCATTCCTTGCTTATGGGAGGTGCTGTGAGACGAGCAAGAAGGGCTGAAGGGGTGATTGGGTTGTTGAGTCGGGAAGCACTAGAGGTGTAGCCAGGATTGTCTAGCAAATGGAGCCTGATGCTAATGTAGTTGGGCCCACTGCACTGACAAAAATATCTGTAAATACCCACACAGCGCTGCTGAGTGGGCATTTACAGATTTTTGGTGGGCCTTGCCCCTCAGGCCCTACCCTGCCTACGCCTCTGTTCTCTCCCCCAGGGCAAAGAGTGGGAAAGGCTCGCTACAGCAAGAGTCTATCAAATCTTTCACTTTTGAGAGCAGAGTGTTTACATTTAAAAATCTTGAACAAGCAGCAATACCAAAGCATACAGTAGTAGTGGACAGAAGACTGCCCTGCACATATCAGTACACCCCAATGACAAAGGCAAAGATTTAACTGACCTGCTTAGCTATTAGTGGGTGACACCTCACAATGAGTATCATCTCTCCGTGAAGCAAAACATCCTCTGAATTGGGGTGAAAGACAGATCTAATGTGCCAAAGGAAGGCAACATGGAAATTCAGTGTTCTGCCCTCAGGAAGGAGGGTCGACAGCCCAATGGGTTAATGCACCTACTGCAGCCTCCTATGTGTAGCCTGTAGGCGACACATTCAGTTGCTGGTGAGATGCTGATAAGGTTGCTTGCATTGCAGGGGCCGGGGGTCACCTCACAGCGCCTCGAGAAGGTGTCCTGTTTGAGTCCCTGTGCAAATATCTTCTCAACCATGACCCGTAGGTTACACTTTTCCCCTCGTTTTTTCCAGTCAGTTGGGGCCAGAGAGACAAGCTTTTCTATGGGCGTTACCAAGGCCAGAGTGCAGAAAACAAAGGCACAATTGTTAGTAGGAATGCAGGTATTGAAGGGGCATTAGCTGTTGGCTGATCGCACAGGGCAATTCATACCCATTTTCAAAAGAAAAAATAAATGTTTTAAAAAATAAAATAAAAAATGCCCCGCAGATTCCAGACATTGGATTAGAACTCAGGTCTCCAAAATTCCAAGACCAAGCACTTACCACTTGAGCCACTGGCGGATGTGCTTCTGAGAGTTGGTTTTGGGCCAATATATCTTTCTTCTGCATGCCCCTGCGAGCATACCCATTTGCATTGTGAAACATGTTCACTGAAGAAAATGAGGAAAGAACATCTGCCCCCCCAGCTCCACCAAATACCAGCTAACTGCAGTGGCTTAGAGGTTAAGTGCTTGCGTTACAGCGCTGGGGGCCTGGGTTCGAGTCCTGCTTTCGGCACTTAAACGGAATAGTGGGGTAATCTCCTTGTACAGTTGCTGTGAAACATAGCAGAGAAGTGGGACTGTGAAAGTGAGGGAGTGCAGGCTGAAGGAGGAAGGGGGGCAAGCTAAAGGAGGAGGTAGGGCAGGCAAAAGGGAGAGGGAGGGGTGGATGCAGTGGTCGTGTGGAGAGGAGGCGGGGTAGATCTAGAAGGGCATGGCGTAGGTTCTCTGGTAAAGGGAGGAAGAAAGAATAGAGGAGGCCAGGAAGTGCCCGCTAGTGCCGGATGAGGATAAAAATGTCAGCCCATTGTGGGGTCCATTCCATCTTCCCCTTCCTCAATGGCCCCTTTCCCCACATTAGAACCCTCCCTCCACTATTCAGGGCCCACTTTATCCCCCCCACTCACCCAGGCCGCTCCTCTTCTCCACAGCGACCCCTTCATCCAGCCCTACCTTCCCTTTTTGCCTACCCGGCCTCCTCCTTTATTTACTCTGCACTTCCTCTCCCCCACCTCTACAGTCCTGCCTCCTTTCCACCCTCCCTTTACCAGGGAACTCATTACATAACCACTGAACCTTTTAGAAGGACTGGGTCCCCTCAACTGATTACCCAACTACTCTGTTTCTGTGCCGAAAGCAGGACTCGAACCCAGGCCCCCAGTGCTGTAACACAAGTACTTAACCTCTAGGCCACTGCAGTTAGCTGGTGTTGGGTGGAGCGGGGGGCCAGATGGTCTATCCTCCTTGGCTCCAGTGAACATGTTTCACAACTGAAATGGTTATGCTCACGGGGGCATGCAGAAGAAAGATATATACGCCCAAAAGCTACCCTCAGAAGCACAGCCACCAATGGCTCAAGTAGTAAGTGCTTGGTCTTGGAATGCTGGAGACCTGAGTTCTAATCCAATGTCTGCAATCTCCTGGGCATGTTTTTTTTAATTAAAAAAATATATTTTTTAGTTGAAAATGGGTATGCATTGCCCTGAGCAATCAGCCAACAGCCAATGCCCCTTCAATACCTGCTTTCCTACTAGCAGTTGTGCCTTTGTTTTCTGCACTCTGGCCTAGGTAACACCCATACAAAAGTTTGTCTCTCTGGCCCCAGTTGCCTGGAAAAAAACGAGGGGAAAAGGTGTAATCTATGGGTCATGGTTGATACAATAATTGCCCTGGGACTCAAACAGGACACCTTCACGAGGTGCTATGAGGTGACCACCGGCCCCTGCATAGCAAGCAAACCTGTATCAGCATCTCACCAGCAACTGAATGTGTCGCCTGCAGGCTACACATAAGAGGCTGCAGTAGGTGCATTAACCCATCGGGCTGTGGACCCTCCTTCCTCTGAGAGCAGGAAACTGAATTTCCATGTTGCCTTCCTTTGGCACATTTGATCTATCTTTCAACCCAATTCAGAGGGTGTTTTGCTTCACGGAGAGATGATAATCATTGTGAGGTGTCAGCCACTAATAGCTAAGCAGGTCAGTTAAATCTTTGACTTTGTCATTGGGGTGTACTGATATGCGCTGGGCAGTATTCTGTCCTGTGCTACTGTATGCATTCTTATTGCTGCTTGTTCACGATTCCTAAATGTAAACATTGAAAGATTTGAAAGACTCTTGATGCACCAAGCATTTCCCACTCTTTGCCCTGGGGGTGAGAGGGCTGCTTTCGGCCTTCAACACCCTCAATTATGGAGTGGCCGGCTCCACCACTGAGAATGAGGGGCTAATCCTGGTCGGAAACGGGCAGAGGTCTGCGCCCTGCGTCCTCCACGCGTCCCTAACGCTCCCAAACGCGACCACAGCCCTTACGGGCACAGCCCTATGTCGGTGCAGCCTCTATGGTGCAGCCACCCAGGTAGCTTAGGGTTAGGATATGTGCTCTTCAACATAAGCCTGGCCAACCAGGCCCTGGAGAGTGTCACAGCATGCTCTGTAATCCCCTAGTGATGGTGGCCTTGGTGACGATGATCTTGCTGGAATACTGATGCCTTTTTTCCTCCCAGAAGCCCCAGAAGCCTATTGAAATGAAGGGGTGTGCACCTCTCACTGGCCTCTGTTTACCCTCTGGCTAACTGAAATTAGTTCTGGGCTTTCCAGGCAAATGTATCCATTCGGGAGAGAGCTAGGAATAGGAAGGCTCTTTCTGCAGGCTCGGTGGGGAAGAGTCAGAGAGCTACATGCCTGAGGCATCTTTCTTCCTCCTTTGCTCATTGTGTTCCCTAACTTCTAACTCTCTGCCAGGCCAGGCCCTGTTTCTTTTACTGCCAACCCCCCCTAACCCCTCGTCTTCCACCTACTTCCCGCTCTATTATGCCTTCTCCTTTTCTGCTCTCTTCTGTGGCCCTTTGAAAATGAATGCAGGCCTAGCTAAGCCTCATGAAGGAAATCTACCAACAAAAGATGCATTCCTTGCTTATGGGAGGTGCTGTGAGACGAGCAAGAAGGGCTGAAGGGGTGATTGGGTTGTTGAGTCGGGAAGCACTAGAGGTGTAGCCAGGATTGTCTAGCAAATGGAGCCTGATGCTAATGTAGTTGGGCCCACTGCACTGACAAAAATATCTGTAAATACCCACACAGCGCTGCTGAGTGGGCATTTACAGATTTTTGGTGGGCCTTGCCCCTCAGGCCCTACCCTGCCTACGCCTCTGTTCTCTCCCCCAGGGCAAAGAGTGGGAAAGGCTCGCTACAGCAAGAGTCTATCAAATCTTTCACTTTTGAGAGCAGAGTGTTTACATTTAAAAATCTTGAACAAGCAGCAATACCAAAGCATACAGTAGTAGTGGACAGAAGACTGCCCTGCACATATCAGTACACCCCAATGACAAAGGCAAAGATTTAACTGACCTGCTTAGCTATTAGTGGGTGACACCTCACAATGAGTATCATCTCTCCGTGAAGCAAAACATCCTCTGAATTGGGGTGAAAGACAGATCTAATGTGCCAAAGGAAGGCAACATGGAAATTCAGTGTTCTGCCCTCAGGAAGGAGGGTCGACAGCCCAATGGGTTAATGCACCTACTGCAGCCTCCTATGTGTAGCCTGTAGGCGACACATTCAGTTGCTGGTGAGATGCTGATAAGGTTTGCTTGCATTGCAGGGGCCGGGGGTCACCTCACAGCGCCTCGAGAAGGTGTCCTGTTTGAGTCCCTGTGCAAATATCTTCTCAACCATGACCCGTAGGTTACACTTTTCCCCTCGTTTTTTCCAGTCAGTTGGGGCCAGAGAGACAAGCTTTTCTATGGGCGTTACCAAGGCCAGAGTGCAGAAAACAAAGGCACAATTGTTAGTAGGAATGCAGGTATTGAAGGGGCATTAGCTGTTGGCTGATCGCACAGGGCAATTCATACCCATTTTCAAAAGAAAAAATAAATGTTTTAAAAAATAAAATAAAAAATGCCCCGCAGATTCCAGACATTGGATTAGAACTCAGGTCTCCAAAATTCCAAGACCAAGCACTTACCACTTGAGCCACTGGCGGATGTGCTTCTGAGAGTTGGTTTTGGGCCAATATATCTTTCTTCTGCATGCCCCTGCGAGCATACCCATTTGCATTGTGAAACATGTTCACTGAAGAAAATGAGGAAAGAACATCTGCCCCCCCCAGCTCCACCAAATACCAGCTAACTGCAGTGGCTTAGAGGTTAAGTGCTTGCGTTACAGCGCTGGGGGCCTGGGTTCGAGTCCTGCTTTCGGCACTTAAACGGAATAGTGGGGTAATCTCCTTGTACAGTTGCTGTGAAACATAGCAGAGAAGTGGGACTGTGAAAGTGAGGGAGTGCAGGCTGAAGGAGGAAGGGGGGCAAGCTAAAGGAGGAGGTAGGGCAGGCAAAAGGGAGAGGGAGGGGTGGATGCAGTGGTCGTGTGGAGAGGAGGCGGGGTAGATCTAGAAGGGCATGGCGTAGGTTCCCTGGTAAAGGGAGGAAGAAAGAATAGAGGAGGCCAGGAAGTGCCCGCTAGTGCCGGATGAGGATAAAAATGTCAGCCCATTGTGGGGTCCATTCCATCTTCCCCTTCCTCAATGGCCCCTTTCCCCACATTAGAACCCTCCCTCCACTATTCAGGGCCCACTTTATCCCACCCCCCCACTCACCCAGGCCGCTCCTCTTCTCCACAGCGACCCCTTCATCCAGCCCTACCTTCCCTTTTTGCCTACCCGGCCTCCTCCTTTATTTACTCTGCACTTCCTCTCCCCCACCTCTACAGTCCTGCCTCCTTTCCACCCTCCCTTTACCAGGGAACTCATTACATAACCACTGAACCTTTTAGAAGGACTGGGTCCCCTCAACTGATTACCCAACTACTCTGTTTCTGTGCCGAAAGCAGGACTCGAACCCAGGCCCCCAGTGCTGTAACACAAGTACTTAACCTCTAGGCCACTGCAGTTAGCTGGTGTTGGGTGGAGCGGGGGGCCAGATGGTCTATCCTCCTTGGCTCCAGTGAACATGTTTCACAACTGAAATGGTTATGCTCACGGGGGCATGCAGAAGAAAGATATATACGCCCAAAAGCTACCCTCAGAAGCACAGCCACCGATGGCTCAAGTAGTAAGTGCTTGGTCTTGGAATGCTGGAGACCTGAGTTCTAATCCAATGTCTGCAATCTCCTGGGCATGTTTTTTTTAATTAAAAAAATATATTTTTTAGTTGAAAATGGGTATGCATTGCCCTGAGCAATCAGCCAACAGCCAATGCCCCTTCAATACCTGCATTCCTACTAGCAGTTGTGCCTTTGTTTTCTGCACTCTGGCCTAGGTAACACCCATACAAAAGTTTGTCTCTCTGGCCCCAGTTGCCTGGAAAAAAACGAGGGGAAAAGGTGTAATCTACGGGTCATGGTTGATACAATAATTGCCCTGGGACTCAAACAGGACACCTTCACGAGGTGCTATGAGGTGACCACCGGCCCCTGCATAGCAAGCAAACCTGTATCAGCATCTCACCAGCAACTGAATGTGTCGCCTGCAGGCTACACATAAGAGGCTGCAGTAGGTGCATTAACCCATCGGGCTGTGGACCCTCCTTCCTCTGAGAGCAGGAAACTGAATTTCCATGTTGCCTTCCTTTGGCACATTTGATCTATCTTTCAACCCAATTCAGAGGGTGTTTTGCTTCACGGAGAGATGATAATCATTGTGAGGTGTCAGCCACTAATAGCTAAGCAGGTCAGTTAAATCTTTGACTTTGTCATTGGGGTGTACTGATATGCGCTGGGCAGTCTTCTGTCCTGTGCTACTGTATGCATTCTTATTGCTGCTTGTTCACGATTCCTAAATGTAAACATTGAAAGATTTGAAAGACTCTTGATGCACCAAGCATTTCCCACTCTTTGCCCTGGGGGTGAGAGGGCTGCTTTCGGCCTTCAACACCCTCAATTATGGAGTGGCCGGCTCCACCACTGAGAATGAGGGGCTAATCCTGGTCGGAAACGGGCAGAGGTCTGCGCCCTGCGTCCTCCACGCGTCCCTAACGCTCCCAAACGCGACCACAGCCCTTACGGGCACAGCCCTATGTCGGTGCAGCCTCTATGGTGCAGCCACCCAGGTAGCTTAGGGTTAGGATATGTGCTCTTCAACATAAGCCTGGCCAACCAGGCCCTGGAGAGTGTCACAGCATGCTCTGTAATCCCCTAGTGATGGTGGCCTTGGTGACGATGATCTTGCTGGAATACTGATGCCTTTTTTCCTCCCAGAAGCCCCAGAAGCCTATTGAAATGAAGGGGTGTGCACCTCTCACTGGCCTCTGTTTACCCTCTGGCTAACTGAAATTAGTTCTGGGCTTTCCAGGCAAATGTATCCATTCGGGAGAGAGCTAGGAATAGGAAGGCTCTTTCTGCAGGCTCGGTGGGGAAGAGTCAGAGAGCTACATGCCTGAGGCATCTTTCTTCCTCCTTTGCTCATTGTGTTCCCTAACTTCTAACTCTCTGCCAGGCCAGGCCCTGTTTCTTTTACTGCCAACCCCCCCCTAACCCCTCGTCTTCCACCTACTTCCCGCTCTATTATGCCTTCTCCTTTTCTGCTCTCTTCTGTGGCCCTTTGAAAATGAATGCAGGCCTAGCTAAGCCTCATGAAGGAAATCTACCAACAAAAGATGCATTCCTTGCTTATGGGAGGTGCTGTGAGACGAGCAAGAAGGGCTGAAGGGGTGATTGGGTTGTTGAGTCGGGAAGCACTAGAGGTGTAGCCAGGATTGTCTAGCAAATGGAGCCTGATGCTAATGTAGTTGGGCCCACTGCACTGACAAAAATATCTGTAAATACCCACACAGCGCTGCTGAGTGGGCATTTACAGATTTTTGGTGGGCCTTGCCCCTCAGGCCCTACCCTGCCTACGCCTCTGTTCTCTCCCCCAGGGCAAAGAGTGGGAAAGGCTCGCTACAGCAAGAGTCTATCAAATCTTTCACTTTTGAGAGCAGAGTGTTTACATTTAAAAATCTTGAACAAGCAGCAATACCAAAGCATACAGTAGTAGTGGACAGAAGACTGCCCTGCACATATCAGTACACCCCAATGACAAAGGCAAAGATTTAACTGACCTGCTTAGCTATTAGTGGGTGACACCTCACAATGAGTATCATCTCTCCGTGAAGCAAAACATCCTCTGAATTGGGGTGAAAGACAGATCTAATGTGCCAAAGGAAGGCAACATGGAAATTCAGTGTTCTGCCCTCAGGAAGGAGGGTCGACAGCCCAATGGGTTAATGCACCTACTGCAGCCTCCTATGTGTAGCCTGTAGGCGACACATTCAGTTGCTGGTGAGATGCTGATAAGGTTGCTTGCATTGCAGGGGCCGGGGGTCACCTCACAGCGCCTCGAGAAGGTGTCCTGTTTGAGTCCCTGTGCAAATATCTTCTCAACCATGACCCGTAGGTTACACTTTTCCCCTCGTTTTTTCCAGTCAGTTGGGGCCAGAGAGACAAGCTTTTCTATGGGCGTTACCAAGGCCAGAGTGCAGAAAACAAAGGCACAATTGTTAGTAGGAATGCAGGTATTGAAGGGGCATTAGCTGTTGGCTGATCGCACAGGGCAATTCATACCCATTTTCAAAAGAAAAAATAAATGTTTTAAAAAATAAAATAAAAAATGCCCCGCAGATTCCAGACATTGGATTAGAACTCAGGTCTCCAAAATTCCAAGACCAAGCACTTACCACTTGAGCCACTGGCGGATGTGCTTCTGAGAGTTGGTTTTGGGCCAATATATCTTTCTTCTGCATGCCCCTGCGAGCATACCCATTTGCATTGTGAAACATGTTCACTGAAGAAAATGAGGAAAGAACATCTGCCCCCCCAGCTCCACCAAATACCAGCTAACTGCAGTGGCTTAGAGGTTAAGTGCTTGCGTTACAGCGCTGGGGGCCTGGGTTCGAGTCCTGCTTTCGGCACTTAAACGGAATAGTGGGGTAATCTCCTTGTACAGTTGCTGTGAAACATAGCAGAGAAGTGGGACTGTGAAAGTGAGGGAGTGCAGGCTGAAGGAGGAAGGGGGGCAAGCTAAAGGAGGAGGTAGGGCAGGCAAAAGGGAGAGGGAGGGGTGGATGCAGTGGTTGTGTGGAGAGGAGGCGGGGTAGATCTAGAAGGGCATGGCGTAGGTTCCCTGGTAAAGGGAGGAAGAAAGAATAGAGGAGGCCAGGAAGTGCCCGCTAGTGCCGGATGAGGATAAAAATGTCAGCCCATTGTGGGGTCCATTCCATCTTCCCCTTCCTCAATGGCCCCTTTCCCCACATTAGAACCCTCCCTCCACTATTCAGGGCCCACTTTATCCCCCCCACTCACCCAGGCCGCTCCTCTTCTCCACAGCGACCCCTTCATCCAGCCCTACCTTCCCTTTTTGCCTACCCGGCCTCCTCCTTTATTTACTCTGCACTTCCTCTCCCCCACCTCTACAGTCCTGCCTCCTTTCCACCCTCCCTTTACCAGGGAACTCATTACATAACCACTGAACCTTTTAGAAGGACTGGGTCCCCTCAACTGATTACCCAACTACTCTGTTTCTGTGCCGAAAGCAGGACTCGAACCCAGGCCCCCAGTGCTGTAACACAAGTACTTAACCTCTAGGCCACTGCAGTTAGCTGGTGTTGGGTGGAGCGGGGGGCCAGATGGTCTATCCTCCTTGGCTCCAGTGAACATGTTTCACAACTGAAATGGTTATGCTCACGGGGGCATGCAGAAGAAAGATATATACGCCCAAAAGCTACCCTCAGAAGCACAGCCACCAATGGCTCAAGTAGTAAGTGCTTGGTCTTGGAATGCTGGAGACCTGAGTTCTAATCCAATGTCTGCAATCTCCTGGGCATGTTTTTTTTAATTAAAAAAATATATTTTTTAGTTGAAAATGGGTATGCATTGCCCTGAGCAATCAGCCAACAGCCAATGCCCCTTCAATACCTGCTTTCCTACTAGCAGTTGTGCCTTTGTTTTCTGCACTCTGGCCTAGGTAACACCCATACAAAAGTTTGTCTCTCTGGCCCCAGTTGCCTGGAAAAAAACGAGGGGAAAAGGTGTAATCTATGGGTCATGGTTGATACAATAATTGCCCTGGGACTCAAACAGGACACCTTCACGAGGTGCTATGAGGTGACCACCGGCCCCTGCATAGCAAGCAAACCTGTATCAGCATCTCACCAGCAACTGAATGTGTCGCCTGCAGGCTACACATAAGAGGCTGCAGTAGGTGCATTAACCCATCGGGCTGTGGACCCTCCTTCCTCTGAGAGCAGGAAACTGAATTTCCATGTTGCCTTCCTTTGGCACATTTGATCTATCTTTCAACCCAATTCAGAGGGTGTTTTGCTTCACGGAGAGATGATAATCATTGTGAGGTGTCAGCCACTAATAGCTAAGCAGGTCAGTTAAATCTTTGACTTTGTCATTGGGGTGTACTGATATGCGCTGGGCAGTCTTCTGTCCTGTGCTACTGTATGCATTCTTATTGCTGCTTGTTCACGATTCCTAAATGTAAACATTGAAAGATTTGAAAGACTCTTGATGCACCAAGCATTTCCCACTCTTTGCCCTGGGGGTGAGAGGGCTGCTTTCGGCCTTCAACACCCTCAATTATGGAGTGGCCGGCTCCACCACTGAGAATGAGGGGCTAATCCTGGTCGGAAACGGGCAGAGGTCTGCGCCCTGCGTCCTCCACGCGTCCCTAACGCTCCCAAACGCGACCACAGCCCTTACGGGCACAGCCCTATGTCGGTGCAGCCTCTATGGTGCAGCCACCCAGGTAGCTTAGGGTTAGGATATGTGCTCTTCAACATAAGCCTGGCCAACCAGGCCCTGGAGAGTGTCACAGCATGCTCTGTAATCCCCTAGTGATGGTGGCCTTGGTGACGATGATCTTGCTGGAATACTGATGCCTTTTTTCCTCCCAGAAGCCCCAGAAGCCTATTGAAATGAAGGGGTGTGCACCTCTCACTGGCCTCTGTTTACCCTCTGGCTAACTGAAATTAGTTCTGGGCTTTCCAGGCAAATGTATCCATTCGGGAGAGAGCTAGGAATAGGAAGGCTCTTTCTGCAGGCTCGGTGGGGAAGAGTCAGAGAGCTACATGCCTGAGGCATCTTTCTTCCTCCTTTGCTCATTGTGTTCCCTAACTTCTAACTCTCTGCCAGGCCAGGCCCTGTTTCTTTTACTGCCAACCCCCCCTAACCCCTCGTCTTCCACCTACTTCCCGCTCTATTATGCCTTCTCCTTTTCTGCTCTCTTCTGTGGCCCTTTGAAAATGAATGCAGGCCTAGCTAAGCCTCATGAAGGAAATCTACCAACAAAAGATGCATTCCTTGCTTATGGGAGGTGCTGTGAGACGAGCAAGAAGGGCTGAAGGGGTGATTGGGTTGTTGAGTCGGGAAGCACTAGAGGTGTAGCCAGGATTGTCTAGCAAATGGAGCCTGATGCTAATGTAGTTGGGCCCACTGCACTGACAAAAATATCTGTAAATACCCACACAGCGCTGCTGAGTGGGCATTTACAGATTTTTGGTGGGCCTTGCCCCTCAGGCCCTACCCTGCCTACGCCTCTGTTCTCTCCCCCAGGGCAAAGAGTGGGAAAGGCTCGCTACAGCAAGAGTCTATCAAATCTTTCACTTTTGAGAGCAGAGTGTTTACATTTAAAAATCTTGAACAAGCAGCAATACCAAAGCATACAGTAGTAGTGGACAGAAGACTGCCCTGCACATATCAGTACACCCCAATGACAAAGGCAAAGATTTAACTGACCTGCTTAGCTATTAGTGGGTGACACCTCACAATGAGTATCATCTCTCCGTGAAGCAAAACATCCTCTGAATTGGGGTGAAAGACAGATCTAATGTGCCAAAGGAAGGCAACATGGAAATTCAGTGTTCTGCCCTCAGGAAGGAGGGTCGACAGCCCAATGGGTTAATGCACCTACTGCAGCCTCCTATGTGTAGCCTGTAGGCGACACATTCAGTTGCTGGTGAGATGCTGATAAGGTTGCTTGCATTGCAGGGGCCGGGGGTCACCTCACAGCGCCTCGAGAAGGTGTCCTGTTTGAGTCCCTGTGCAAATATCTTCTCAACCATGACCCGTAGGTTACACTTTTCCCCTCGTTTTTTCCAGTCAGTTGGGGCCAGAGAGACAAGCTTTTCTATGGGCGTTACCAAGGCCAGAGTGCAGAAAACAAAGGCACAATTGTTAGTAGGAATGCAGGTATTGAAGGGGCATTAGCTGTTGGCTGATCGCACAGGGCAATTCATACCCATTTTCAAAAGAAAAAATAAATGTTTTAAAAAATAAAATAAAAAATGCCCCGCAGATTCCAGACATTGGATTAGAACTCAGGTCTCCAAAATTCCAAGACCAAGCACTTACCACTTGAGCCACTGGCGGATGTGCTTCTGAGAGTTGGTTTTGGGCCAATATATCTTTCTTCTGCATGCCCCTGCGAGCATACCCATTTGCATTGTGAAACATGTTCACTGAAGAAAATGAGGAAAGAACATCTGCCCCCCCAGCTCCACCAAATACCAGCTAACTGCAGTGGCTTAGAGGTTAAGTGCTTGCGTTACAGCGCTGGGGGCCTGGGTTCGAGTCCTGCTTTCGGCACTTAAACGGAATAGTGGGGTAATCTCCTTGTACAGTTGCTGTGAAACATAGCAGAGAAGTGGGACTGTGAAAGTGAGGGAGTGCAGGCTGAAGGAGGAAGGGGGGCAAGCTAAAGGAGGAGGTAGGGCAGGCAAAAGGGAGAGGGAGGGGTGGATGCAGTGGTCGTGTGGAGAGGAGGCGGGGTAGATCTAGAAGGGCATGGCGTAGGTTCCCTGGTAAAGGGAGGAAGAAAGAATAGAGGAGGCCAGGAAGTGCCCGCTAGTGCCGGATGAGGATAAAAATGTCAGCCCATTGTGGGGTCCATTCCATCTTCCCCTTCCTCAATGGCCCCTTTCCCCACATTAGAACCCTCCCTCCACTATTCAGGGCCCACTTTATCCCCCCCACTCACCCAGGCCGCTCCTCTTCTCCACAGCGACCCCTTCATCCAGCCCTACCTTCCCTTTTTGCCTACCCGGCCTCCTCCTTTATTTACTCTGCACTTCCTCTCCCCCACCTCTACAGTCCTGCCTCCTTTCCACCCTCCCTTTACCAGGGAACTCATTACATAACCACTGAACCTTTTAGAAGGACTGGGTCCCCTCAACTGATTACCCAACTACTCTGTTTCTGTGCCGAAAGCAGGACTCGAACCCAGGCCCCCAGTGCTGTAACACAAGTACTTAACCTCTAGGCCACTGCAGTTAGCTGGTGTTGGGTGGAGCGGGGGGCCAGATGGTCTATCCTCCTTGGCTCCAGTGAACATGTTTCACAACTGAAATGGTTATGCTCACGGGGGCATGCAGAAGAAAGATATATACGCCCAAAAGCTACCCTCAGAAGCACAGCCACCAATGGCTCAAGTAGTAAGTGCTTGGTCTTGGAATGCTGGAGACCTGAGTTCTAATCCAATGTCTGCAATCTCCTGGGCATGTTTTTTTTAATTAAAAAAATATATTTTTTAGTTGAAAATGGGTATGCATTGCCCTGAGCAATCAGCCAACAGCCAATGCCCCTTCAATACCTGCTTTCCTACTAGCAGTTGTGCCTTTGTTTTCTGCACTCTGGCCTAGGTAACACCCATACAAAAGTTTGTCTCTCTGGCCCCAGTTGCCTGGAAAAAAACGAGGGGAAAAGGTGTAATCTATGGGTCATGGTTGATACAATAATTGCCCTGGGACTCAAACAGGACACCTTCACGAGGTGCTATGAGGTGACCACCGGCCCCTGCATAGCAAGCAAACCTGTATCAGCATCTCACCAGCAACTGAATGTGTCGCCTGCAGGCTACACATAAGAGGCTGCAGTAGGTGCATTAACCCATCGGGCTGTGGACCCTCCTTCCTCTGAGAGCAGGAAACTGAATTTCCATGTTGCCTTCCTTTGGCACATTTGATCTATCTTTCAACCCAATTCAGAGGGTGTTTTGCTTCACGGAGAGATGATAATCATTGTGAGGTGTCAGCCACTAATAGCTAAGCAGGTCAGTTAAATCTTTGACTTTGTCATTGGGGTGTACTGATATGCGCTGGGCAGTATTCTGTCCTGTGCTACTGTATGCATTCTTATTGCTGCTTGTTCACGATTCCTAAATGTAAACATTGAAAGATTTGAAAGACTCTTGATGCACCAAGCATTTCCCACTCTTTGCCCTGGGGGTGAGAGGGCTGCTTTCGGCCTTCAACACCCTCAATTATGGAGTGGCCGGCTCCACCACTGAGAATGAGGGGCTAATCCTGGTCGGAAACGGGCAGAGGTCTGCGCCCTGCGTCCTCCACGCGTCCCTAACGCTCCCAAACGCGACCACAGCCCTTACGGGCACAGCCCTATGTCGGTGCAGCCTCTATGGTGCAGCCACCCAGGTAGCTTAGGGTTAGGATATGTGCTCTTCAACATAAGCCTGGCCAACCAGGCCCTGGAGAGTGTCACAGCATGCTCTGTAATCCCCTAGTGATGGTGGCCTTGGTGACGATGATCTTGCTGGAATACTGATGCCTTTTTTCCTCCCAGAAGCCCCAGAAGCCTATTGAAATGAAGGGGTGTGCACCTCTCACTGGCCTCTGTTTACCCTCTGGCTAACTGAAATTAGTTCTGGGCTTTCCAGGCAAATGTATCCATTCGGGAGAGAGCTAGGAATAGGAAGGCTCTTTCTGCAGGCTCGGTGGGGAAGAGTCAGAGAGCTACATGCCTGAGGCATCTTTCTTCCTCCTTTGCTCATTGTGTTCCCTAACTTCTAACTCTCTGCCAGGCCAGGCCCTGTTTCTTTTACTGCCAACCCCCCCTAACCCCTCGTCTTCCACCTACTTCCCGCTCTATTATGCCTTCTCCTTTTCTGCTCTCTTCTGTGGCCCTTTGAAAATGAATGCAGGCCTAGCTAAGCCTCATGAAGGAAATCTACCAACAAAAGATGCATTCCTTGCTTATGGGAGGTGCTGTGAGACGAGCAAGAAGGGCTGAAGGGGTGATTGGGTTGTTGAGTCGGGAAGCACTAGAGGTGTAGCCAGGATTGTCTAGCAAATGGAGCCTGATGCTAATGTAGTTGGGCCCACTGCACTGACAAAAATATCTGTAAATACCCACACAGCGCTGCTGAGTGGGCATTTACAGATTTTTGGTGGGCCTTGCCCCTCAGGCCCTACCCTGCCTACGCCTCTGTTCTCTCCCCCAGGGCAAAGAGTGGGAAAGGCTCGCTACAGCAAGAGTCTATCAAATCTTTCACTTTTGAGAGCAGAGTGTTTACATTTAAAAATCTTGAACAAGCAGCAATACCAAAGCATACAGTAGTAGTGGACAGAAGACTGCCCTGCACATATCAGTACACCCCAATGACAAAGGCAAAGATTTAACTGACCTGCTTAGCTATTAGTGGGTGACACCTCACAATGAGTATCATCTCTCCGTGAAGCAAAACATCCTCTGAATTGGGGTGAAAGACAGATCTAATGTGCCAAAGGAAGGCAACATGGAAATTCAGTGTTCTGCCCTCAGGAAGGAGGGTCGACAGCCCAATGGGTTAATGCACCTACTGCAGCCTCCTATGTGTAGCCTGTAGGCGACACATTCAGTTGCTGGTGAGATGCTGATAAGGTTTGCTTGCATTGCAGGGGCCGGGGGTCACCTCACAGCGCCTCGAGAAGGTGTCCTGTTTGAGTCCCTGTGCAAATATCTTCTCAACCATGACCCGTAGGTTACACTTTTCCCCTCGTTTTTTCCAGTCAGTTGGGGCCAGAGAGACAAGCTTTTCTATGGGCGTTACCAAGGCCAGAGTGCAGAAAACAAAGGCACAATTGTTAGTAGGAATGCAGGTATTGAAGGGGCATTAGCTGTTGGCTGATCGCACAGGGCAATTCATACCCATTTTCAAAAGAAAAAATAAATGTTTTAAAAAATAAAATAAAAAATGCCCCGCAGATTCCAGACATTGGATTAGAACTCAGGTCTCCAAAATTCCAAGACCAAGCACTTACCACTTGAGCCACTGGCGGATGTGCTTCTGAGAGTTGGTTTTGGGCCAATATATCTTTCTTCTGCATGCCCCTGCGAGCATACCCATTTGCATTGTGAAACATGTTCACTGAAGAAAATGAGGAAAGAACATCTGCCCCCCCCAGCTCCACCAAATACCAGCTAACTGCAGTGGCTTAGAGGTTAAGTGCTTGCGTTACAGCGCTGGGGGCCTGGGTTCGAGTCCTGCTTTCGGCACTTAAACGGAATAGTGGGGTAATCTCCTTGTACAGTTGCTGTGAAACATAGCAGAGAAGTGGGACTGTGAAAGTGAGGGAGTGCAGGCTGAAGGAGGAAGGGGGGCAAGCTAAAGGAGGAGGTAGGGCAGGCAAAAGGGAGAGGGAGGGGTGGATGCAGTGGTCGTGTGGAGAGGAGGCGGGGTAGATCTAGAAGGGCATGGCGTAGGTTCCCTGGTAAAGGGAGGAAGAAAGAATAGAGGAGGCCAGGAAGTGCCCGCTAGTGCCGGATGAGGATAAAAATGTCAGCCCATTGTGGGGTCCATTCCATCTTCCCCTTCCTCAATGGCCCCTTTCCCCACATTAGAACCCTCCCTCCACTATTCAGGGCCCACTTTATCCCACCCCCCCACTCACCCAGGCCGCTCCTCTTCTCCACAGCGACCCCTTCATCCAGCCCTACCTTCCCTTTTTGCCTACCCGGCCTCCTCCTTTATTTACTCTGCACTTCCTCTCCCCCACCTCTACAGTCCTGCCTCCTTTCCACCCTCCCTTTACCAGGGAACTCATTACATAACCACTGAACCTTTTAGAAGGACTGGGTCCCCTCAACTGATTACCCAACTACTCTGTTTCTGTGCCGAAAGCAGGACTCGAACCCAGGCCCCCAGTGCTGTAACACAAGTACTTAACCTCTAGGCCACTGCAGTTAGCTGGTGTTGGGTGGAGCGGGGGGCCAGATGGTCTATCCTCCTTGGCTCCAGTGAACATGTTTCACAACTGAAATGGTTATGCTCACGGGGGCATGCAGAAGAAAGATATATACGCCCAAAAGCTACCCTCAGAAGCACAGCCACCGATGGCTCAAGTAGTAAGTGCTTGGTCTTGGAATGCTGGAGACCTGAGTTCTAATCCAATGTCTGCAATCTCCTGGGCATGTTTTTTTTAATTAAAAAAATATATTTTTTAGTTGAAAATGGGTATGCATTGCCCTGAGCAATCAGCCAACAGCCAATGCCCCTTCAATACCTGCATTCCTACTAGCAGTTGTGCCTTTGTTTTCTGCACTCTGGCCTAGGTAACACCCATACAAAAGTTTGTCTCTCTGGCCCCAGTTGCCTGGAAAAAAACGAGGGGAAAAGGTGTAATCTACGGGTCATGGTTGATACAATAATTGCCCTGGGACTCAAACAGGACACCTTCACGAGGTGCTATGAGGTGACCACCGGCCCCTGCATAGCAAGCAAACCTGTATCAGCATCTCACCAGCAACTGAATGTGTCGCCTGCAGGCTACACATAAGAGGCTGCAGTAGGTGCATTAACCCATCGGGCTGTGGACCCTCCTTCCTCTGAGAGCAGGAAACTGAATTTCCATGTTGCCTTCCTTTGGCACATTTGATCTATCTTTCAACCCAATTCAGAGGGTGTTTTGCTTCACGGAGAGATGATAATCATTGTGAGGTGTCAGCCACTAATAGCTAAGCAGGTCAGTTAAATCTTTGACTTTGTCATTGGGGTGTACTGATATGCGCTGGGCAGTCTTCTGTCCTGTGCTACTGTATGCATTCTTATTGCTGCTTGTTCACGATTCCTAAATGTAAACATTGAAAGATTTGAAAGACTCTTGATGCACCAAGCATTTCCCACTCTTTGCCCTGGGGGTGAGAGGGCTGCTTTCGGCCTTCAACACCCTCAATTATGGAGTGGCCGGCTCCACCACTGAGAATGAGGGGCTAATCCTGGTCGGAAACGGGCAGAGGTCTGCGCCCTGCGTCCTCCACGCGTCCCTAACGCTCCCAAACGCGACCACAGCCCTTACGGGCACAGCCCTATGTCGGTGCAGCCTCTATGGTGCAGCCACCCAGGTAGCTTAGGGTTAGGATATGTGCTCTTCAACATAAGCCTGGCCAACCAGGCCCTGGAGAGTGTCACAGCATGCTCTGTAATCCCCTAGTGATGGTGGCCTTGGTGACGATGATCTTGCTGGAATACTGATGCCTTTTTTCCTCCCAGAAGCCCCAGAAGCCTATTGAAATGAAGGGGTGTGCACCTCTCACTGGCCTCTGTTTACCCTCTGGCTAACTGAAATTAGTTCTGGGCTTTCCAGGCAAATGTATCCATTCGGGAGAGAGCTAGGAATAGGAAGGCTCTTTCTGCAGGCTCGGTGGGGAAGAGTCAGAGAGCTACATGCCTGAGGCATCTTTCTTCCTCCTTTGCTCATTGTGTTCCCTAACTTCTAACTCTCTGCCAGGCCAGGCCCTGTTTCTTTTACTGCCAACCCCCCCCTAACCCCTCGTCTTCCACCTACTTCCCGCTCTATTATGCCTTCTCCTTTTCTGCTCTCTTCTGTGGCCCTTTGAAAATGAATGCAGGCCTAGCTAAGCCTCATGAAGGAAATCTACCAACAAAAGATGCATTCCTTGCTTATGGGAGGTGCTGTGAGACGAGCAAGAAGGGCTGAAGGGGTGATTGGGTTGTTGAGTCGGGAAGCACTAGAGGTGTAGCCAGGATTGTCTAGCAAATGGAGCCTGATGCTAATGTAGTTGGGCCCACTGCACTGACAAAAATATCTGTAAATACCCACACAGCGCTGCTGAGTGGGCATTTACAGATTTTTGGTGGGCCTTGCCCCTCAGGCCCTACCCTGCCTACGCCTCTGTTCTCTCCCCCAGGGCAAAGAGTGGGAAAGGCTCGCTACAGCAAGAGTCTATCAAATCTTTCACTTTTGAGAGCAGAGTGTTTACATTTAAAAATCTTGAACAAGCAGCAATACCAAAGCATACAGTAGTAGTGGACAGAAGACTGCCCTGCACATATCAGTACACCCCAATGACAAAGGCAAAGATTTAACTGACCTGCTTAGCTATTAGTGGGTGACACCTCACAATGAGTATCATCTCTCCGTGAAGCAAAACATCCTCTGAATTGGGGTGAAAGACAGATCTAATGTGCCAAAGGAAGGCAACATGGAAATTCAGTGTTCTGCCCTCAGGAAGGAGGGTCGACAGCCCAATGGGTTAATGCACCTACTGCAGCCTCCTATGTGTAGCCTGTAGGCGACACATTCAGTTGCTGGTGAGATGCTGATAAGGTTGCTTGCATTGCAGGGGCCGGGGGTCACCTCACAGCGCCTCGAGAAGGTGTCCTGTTTGAGTCCCTGTGCAAATATCTTCTCAACCATGACCCGTAGGTTACACTTTTCCCCTCGTTTTTTCCAGTCAGTTGGGGCCAGAGAGACAAGCTTTTCTATGGGCGTTACCAAGGCCAGAGTGCAGAAAACAAAGGCACAATTGTTAGTAGGAATGCAGGTATTGAAGGGGCATTAGCTGTTGGCTGATCGCACAGGGCAATTCATACCCATTTTCAAAAGAAAAAATAAATGTTTTAAAAAATAAAATAAAAAATGCCCCGCAGATTCCAGACATTGGATTAGAACTCAGGTCTCCAAAATTCCAAGACCAAGCACTTACCACTTGAGCCACTGGCGGATGTGCTTCTGAGTGTTGGTTTTGGGCCAATATATCTTTCTTCTGCATGCCCCTGCGAGCATACCCATTTGCATTGTGAAACATGTTCACTGAAGAAAATGAGGAAAGAACATCTGCCCCCCCAGCTCCACCAAATACCAGCTAACTGCAGTGGCTTAGAGGTTAAGTGCTTGCGTTACAGCGCTGGGGGCCTGGGTTCGAGTCCTGCTTTCGGCACTTAAACGGAATAGTGGGGTAATCTCCTTGTACAGTTGCTGTGAAACATAGCAGAGAAGTGGGACTGTGAAAGTGAGGGAGTGCAGGCTGAAGGAGGAAGGGGGGCAAGCTAAAGGAGGAGGTAGGGCAGGCAAAAGGGAGAGGGAGGGGTGGATGCAGTGGTTGTGTGGAGAGGAGGCGGGGTAGATCTAGAAGGGCATGGCGTAGGTTCCCTGGTAAAGGGAGGAAGAAAGAATAGAGGAGGCCAGGAAGTGCCCGCTAGTGCCGGATGAGGATAAAAATGTCAGCCCATTGTGGGGTCCATTCCATCTTCCCCTTCCTCAATGGCCCCTTTCCCCACATTAGAACCCTCCCTCCACTATTCAGGGCCCACTTTATCCCCCCCACTCACCCAGGCCGCTCCTCTTCTCCACAGCGACCCCTTCATCCAGCCCTACCTTCCCTTTTTGCCTACCCGGCCTCCTCCTTTATTTACTCTGCACTTCCTCTCCCCCACCTCTACAGTCCTGCCTCCTTTCCACCCTCCCTTTACCAGGGAACTCATTACATAACCACTGAACCTTTTAGAAGGACTGGGTCCCCTCAACTGATTACCCAACTACTCTGTTTCTGTGCCGAAAGCAGGACTCGAACCCAGGCCCCCAGTGCTGTAACACAAGTACTTAACCTCTAGGCCACTGCAGTTAGCTGGTGTTGGGTGGAGCGGGGGGCCAGATGGTCTATCCTCCTTGGCTCCAGTGAACATGTTTCACAACTGAAATGGTTATGCTCACGGGGGCATGCAGAAGAAAGATATATACGCCCAAAAGCTACCCTCAGAAGCACAGCCACCAATGGCTCAAGTAGTAAGTGCTTGGTCTTGGAATGCTGGAGACCTGAGTTCTAATCCAATGTCTGCAATCTCCTGGGCATGTTTTTTTTAATTAAAAAAATATATTTTTTAGTTGAAAATGGGTATGCATTGCCCTGAGCAATCAGCCAACAGCCAATGCCCCTTCAATACCTGCTTTCCTACTAGCAGTTGTGCCTTTGTTTTCTGCACTCTGGCCTAGGTAACACCCATACAAAAGTTTGTCTCTCTGGCCCCAGTTGCCTGGAAAAAAACGAGGGGAAAAGGTGTAATCTATGGGTCATGGTTGATACAATAATTGCCCTGGGACTCAAACAGGACACCTTCACGAGGTGCTATGAGGTGACCACCGGCCCCTGCATAGCAAGCAAACCTGTATCAGCATCTCACCAGCAACTGAATGTGTCGCCTGCAGGCTACACATAAGAGGCTGCAGTAGGTGCATTAACCCATCGGGCTGTGGACCCTCCTTCCTCTGAGAGCAGGAAACTGAATTTCCATGTTGCCTTCCTTTGGCACATTTGATCTATCTTTCAACCCAATTCAGAGGGTGTTTTGCTTCACGGAGAGATGATAATCATTGTGAGGTGTCAGCCACTAATAGCTAAGCAGGTCAGTTAAATCTTTGACTTTGTCATTGGGGTGTACTGATATGCGCTGGGCAGTCTTCTGTCCTGTGCTACTGTATGCATTCTTATTGCTGCTTGTTCACGATTCCTAAATGTAAACATTGAAAGATTTGAAAGACTCTTGATGCACCAAGCATTTCCCACTCTTTGCCCTGGGGGTGAGAGGGCTGCTTTCGGCCTTCAACACCCTCAATTATGGAGTGGCCGGCTCCACCACTGAGAATGAGGGGCTAATCCTGGTCGGAAACGGGCAGAGGTCTGCGCCCTGCGTCCTCCACGCGTCCCTAACGCTCCCAAACGCGACCACAGCCCTTACGGGCACAGCCCTATGTCGGTGCAGCCTCTATGGTGCAGCCACCCAGGTAGCTTAGGGTTAGGATATGTGCTCTTCAACATAAGCCTGGCCAACCAGGCCCTGGAGAGTGTCACAGCATGCTCTGTAATCCCCTAGTGATGGTGGCCTTGGTGACGATGATCTTGCTGGAATACTGATGCCTTTTTTCCTCCCAGAAGCCCCAGAAGCCTATTGAAATGAAGGGGTGTGCACCTCTCACTGGCCTCTGTTTACCCTCTGGCTAACTGAAATTAGTTCTGGGCTTTCCAGGCAAATGTATCCATTCGGGAGAGAGCTAGGAATAGGAAGGCTCTTTCTGCAGGCTCGGTGGGGAAGAGTCAGAGAGCTACATGCCTGAGGCATCTTTCTTCCTCCTTTGCTCATTGTGTTCCCTAACTTCTAACTCTCTGCCAGGCCAGGCCCTGTTTCTTTTACTGCCAACCCCCCCTAACCCCTCGTCTTCCACCTACTTCCCGCTCTATTATGCCTTCTCCTTTTCTGCTCTCTTCTGTGGCCCTTTGAAAATGAATGCAGGCCTAGCTAAGCCTCATGAAGGAAATCTACCAACAAAAGATGCATTCCTTGCTTATGGGAGGTGCTGTGAGACGAGCAAGAAGGGCTGAAGGGGTGATTGGGTTGTTGAGTCGGGAAGCACTAGAGGTGTAGCCAGGATTGTCTAGCAAATGGAGCCTGATGCTAATGTAGTTGGGCCCACTGCACTGACAAAAATATCTGTAAATACCCACACAGCGCTGCTGAGTGGGCATTTACAGATTTTTGGTGGGCCTTGCCCCTCAGGCCCTACCCTGCCTACGCCTCTGTTCTCTCCCCCAGGGCAAAGAGTGGGAAAGGCTCGCTACAGCAAGAGTCTATCAAATCTTTCACTTTTGAGAGCAGAGTGTTTACATTTAAAAATCTTGAACAAGCAGCAATACCAAAGCATACAGTAGTAGTGGACAGAAGACTGCCCTGCACATATCAGTACACCCCAATGACAAAGGCAAAGATTTAACTGACCTGCTTAGCTATTAGTGGGTGACACCTCACAATGAGTATCATCTCTCCGTGAAGCAAAACATCCTCTGAATTGGGGTGAAAGACAGATCTAATGTGCCAAAGGAAGGCAACATGGAAATTCAGTGTTCTGCCCTCAGGAAGGAGGGTCGACAGCCCAATGGGTTAATGCACCTACTGCAGCCTCCTATGTGTAGCCTGTAGGCGACACATTCAGTTGCTGGTGAGATGCTGATAAGGTTTGCTTGCATTGCAGGGGCCGGGGGTCACCTCACAGCGCCTCGAGAAGGTGTCCTGTTTGAGTCCCTGTGCAAATATCTTCTCAACCATGACCCGTAGGTTACACTTTTCCCCTCGTTTTTTCCAGTCAGTTGGGGCCAGAGAGACAAGCTTTTCTATGGGCGTTACCAAGGCCAGAGTGCAGAAAACAAAGGCACAATTGTTAGTAGGAATGTAGGTATTGAAGGGGCATTAGCTGTTGGCTGATCGCACAGGGCAATTCATACCCATTTTCAAAAGAAAAAATAAATGTTTTAAAAAATAAAATAAAAAATGCCCCGCAGATTCCAGACATTGGATTAGAACTCAGGTCTCCAAAATTCCAAGACCAAGCACTTACCACTTGAGCCACTGGCGGATGTGCTTCTGAGAGTTGGTTTTGGGCCAATATATCTTTCTTCTGCATGCCCCTGCGAGCATACCCATTTGCATTGTGAAACATGTTCACTGAAGAAAATGAGGAAAGAACATCTGCCCCCCCAGCTCCACCAAATACCAGCTAACTGCAGTGGCTTAGAGGTTAAGTGCTTGCGTTACAGCGCTGGGGGCCTGGGTTCGAGTCCTGCTTTCGGCACTTAAACGGAATAGTGGGGTAATCTCCTTGTACAGTTGCTGTGAAACATAGCAGAGAAGTGGGACTGTGAAAGTGAGGGAGTGCAGGCTGAAGGAGGAAGGGGGGCAAGCTAAAGGAGGAGGTAGGGCAGGCAAAAGGGAGAGGGAGGGGTGGATGCAGTGGTCGTGTGGAGAGGAGGCGGGGTAGATCTAGAAGGGCATGGCGTAGGTTCCCTGGTAAAGGGAGGAAGAAAGAATAGAGGAGGCCAGGAAGTGCCCGCTAGTGCCGGATGAGGATAAAAATGTCAGCCCATTGTGGGGTCCATTCCATCTTCCCCTTCCTCAATGGCCCCTTTCCCCACATTAGAACCCTCCCTCCACTATTCAGGGCCCACTTTATCCCACCCCCCCACTCACCCAGGCCGCTCCTCTTCTCCACAGCGACCCCTTCATCCAGCCCTACCTTCCCTTTTTGCCTACCCGGCCTCCTCCTTTATTTACTCTGCACTTCCTCTCCCCCACCTCTACAGTCCTGCCTCCTTTCCACCCTCCCTTTACCAGGGAACTCATTACATAACCACTGAACCTTTTAGAAGGACTGGGTCCCCTCAACTGATTACCCAACTACTCTGTTTCTGTGCCGAAAGCAGGACTCGAACCCAGGCCCCCAGTGCTGTAACACAAGTACTTAACCTCTAGGCCACTGCAGTTAGCTGGTGTTGGGTGGAGCGGGGGGCCAGATGGTCTATCCTCCTTGGCTCCAGTGAACATGTTTCACAACTGAAATGGTTATGCTCACGGGGGCATGCAGAAGAAAGATATATACGCCCAAAAGCTACCCTCAGAAGCACAGCCACCGATGGCTCAAGTAGTAAGTGCTTGGTCTTGGAATGCTGGAGACCTGAGTTCTAATCCAATGTCTGCAATCTCCTGGGCATGTTTTTTTTAATTAAAAAAATATATTTTTTAGTTGAAAATGGGTATGCATTGCCCTGAGCAATCAGCCAACAGCCAATGCCCCTTCAATACCTGCATTCCTACTAGCAGTTGTGCCTTTGTTTTCTGCACTCTGGCCTAGGTAACACCCATACAAAAGTTTGTCTCTCTGGCCCCAGTTGCCTGGAAAAAAACGAGGGGAAAAGGTGTAATCTACGGGTCATGGTTGATACAATAATTGCCCTGGGACTCAAACAGGACACCTTCACGAGGTGCTATGAGGTGACCACCGGCCCCTGCATAGCAAGCAAACCTGTATCAGCATCTCACCAGCAACTGAATGTGTCGCCTGCAGGCTACACATAAGAGGCTGCAGTAGGTGCATTAACCCATCGGGCTGTGGACCCTCCTTCCTCTGAGAGCAGGAAACTGAATTTCCATGTTGCCTTCCTTTGGCACATTTGATCTATCTTTCAACCCAATTCAGAGGGTGTTTTGCTTCACGGAGAGATGATAATCATTGTGAGGTGTCAGCCACTAATAGCTAAGCAGGTCAGTTAAATCTTTGACTTTGTCATTGGGGTGTACTGATATGCGCTGGGCAGTCTTCTGTCCTGTGCTACTGTATGCATTCTTATTGCTGCTTGTTCACGATTCCTAAATGTAAACATTGAAAGATTTGAAAGACTCTTGATGCACCAAGCATTTCCCACTCTTTGCCCTGGGGGTGAGAGGGCTGCTTTCGGCCTTCAACACCCTCAATTATGGAGTGGCCGGCTCCACCACTGAGAATGAGGGGCTAATCCTGGTCAGAAACGGGCAGAGGTCTGCGCCCTGCGTCCTCCACGCGTCCCTAACGCTCCCAAACGCGACCACAGGCCTTACGGGCACAGCCCTATGTCGGTGCAGCCTCTATGGTGCAGCCACCCAGGTAGCTTAGGGTTAGGATATGTGCTCTTCAACATAAGCCTGGCCAACCAGGCCCTGGAGAGTGTCACAGCATGCTCTGTAATCCCCTAGTGATGGTGGCCTTGGTGACGATGATCTTGCTGGAATACTGATGCCTTTTTTCCTCCCAGAAGCCCCAGAAGCCTATTGAAATGAAGGGGTGTGCACCTCTCACTGGCCTCTGTTTACCCTCTGGCTAACTGAAATTAGTTCTGGGCTTTCCAGGCAAATGTATCCATTCGGGAGAGAGCTAGGAATAGGAAGGCTCTTTCTGCAGGCTCGGTGGGGAAGAGTCAGAGAGCTACATGCCTGAGGCATCTTTCTTCCTCCTTTGCTCATTGTGTTCCCTAACTTCTAACTCTCTGCCAGGCCAGGCCCTGTTTCTTTTACTGCCAACCCCCCCTAACCCCTCGTCTTCCACCTACTTCCCGCTCTATTATGCCTTCTCCTTTTCTGCTCTCTTCTGTGGCCCTTTGAAAATGAATGCAGGCCTAGCTAAGCCTCATGAAGGAAATCTACCAACAAAAGATGCATTCCTTGCTTATGGGAGGTGCTGTGAGACGAGCAAGAAGGGCTGAAGGGGTGATTGGGTTGTTGAGTCGGGAAGCACTAGAGGTGTAGCCAGGATTGTCTAGCAAATGGAGCCTGATGCTAATGTAGTTGGGCCCACTGCACTGACAAAAATATCTGTAAATACCCACACAGCGCTGCTGAGTGGGCATTTACAGATTTTTGGTGGGCCTTGCCCCTCAGGCCCTACCCTGCCTACGCCTCTGTTCTCTCCCCCAGGGCAAAGAGTGGGAAAGGCTCGCTACAGCAAGAGTCTATCAAATCTTTCACTTTTGAGAGCAGAGTGTTTACATTTAAAAATCTTGAACAAGCAGCAATACCAAAGCATACAGTAGTAGTGGACAGAAGACTGCCCTGCACATATCAGTACACCCCAATGACAAAGGCAAAGATTTAACTGACCTGCTTAGCTATTAGTGGGTGACACCTCACAATGAGTATCATCTCTCCGTGAAGCAAAACATCCTCTGAATTGGGGTGAAAGACAGATCTAATGTGCCAAAGGAAGGCAACATGGAAATTCAGTGTTCTGCCCTCAGGAAGGAGGGTCGACAGCCCAATGGGTTAATGCACCTACTGCAGCCTCCTATGTGTAGCCTGTAGGCGACACATTCAGTTGCTGGTGAGATGCTGATAAGGTTGCTTGCATTGCAGGGGCCGGGGGTCACCTCACAGCGCCTCGAGAAGGTGTCCTGTTTGAGTCCCTGTGCAAATATCTTCTCAACCATGACCCGTAGGTTACACTTTTCCCCTCGTTTTTTCCAGTCAGTTGGGGCCAGAGAGACAAGCTTTTCTATGGGCGTTACCAAGGCCAGAGTGCAGAAAACAAAGGCACAATTGTTAGTAGGAATGCAGGTATTGAAGGGGCATTAGCTGTTGGCTGATCGCACAGGGCAATTCATACCCATTTTCAAAAGAAAAAATAAATGTTTTAAAAAATAAAATAAAAAATGCCCCGCAGATTCCAGACATTGGATTAGAACTCAGGTCTCCAAAATTCCAAGACCAAGCACTTACCACTTGAGCCACTGGCGGATGTGCTTCTGAGAGTTGGTTTTGGGCCAATATATCTTTCTTCTGCATGCCCCTGCGAGCATACCCATTTGCATTGTGAAACATGTTCACTGAAGAAAATGAGGAAAGAACATCTGCCCCCCCAGCTCCACCAAATACCAGCTAACTGCAGTGGCTTAGAGGTTAAGTGCTTGCGTTACAGCGCTGGGGGCCTGGGTTCGAGTCCTGCTTTCGGCACTTAAACGGAATAGTGGGGTAATCTCCTTGTACAGTTGCTGTGAAACATAGCAGAGAAGTGGGACTGTGAAAGTGAGGGAGTGCAGGCTGAAGGAGGAAGGGGGGCAAGCTAAAGGAGGAGGTAGGGCAGGCAAAAGGGAGAGGGAGGGGTGGATGCAGTGGTCGTGTGGAGAGGAGGCGGGGTAGATCTAGAAGGGCATGGCGTAGGTTCCCTGGTAAAGGGAGGAAGAAAGAATAGAGGAGGCCAGGAAGTGCCCGCTAGTGCCGGATGAGGATAAAAATGTCAGCCCATTGTGGGGTCCATTCCATCTTCCCCTTCCTCAATGGCCCCTTTCCCCACATTAGAACCCTCCCTCCACTATTCAGGGCCCACTTTATCCCACCCCCCCACTCACCCAGGCCGCTCCTCTTCTCCACAGCGACCCCTTCATCCAGCCCTACCTTCCCTTTTTGCCTACCCGGCCTCCTCCTTTATTTACTCTGCACTTCCTCTCCCCCACCTCTACAGTCCTGCCTCCTTTCCACCCTCCCTTTACCAGGGAACTCATTACATAACCACTGAACCTTTTAGAAGGACTGGGTCCCCTCAACTGATTACCCAACTACTCTGTTTCTGTGCCGAAAGCAGGACTCGAACCCAGGCCCCCAGTGCTGTAACACAAGTACTTAACCTCTAGGCCACTGCAGTTAGCTGGTGTTGGGTGGAGCGGGGGGCCAGATGGTCTATCCTCCTTGGCTCCAGTGAACATGTTTCACAACTGAAATGGTTATGCTCACGGGGGCATGCAGAAGAAAGATATATACGCCCAAAAGCTACCCTCAGAAGCACAGCCACCGATGGCTCAAGTAGTAAGTGCTTGGTCTTGGAATGCTGGAGACCTGAGTTCTAATCCAATGTCTGCAATCTCCTGGGCATGTTTTTTTTAATTAAAAAAATATATTTTTTAGTTGAAAATGGGTATGCATTGCCCTGAGCAATCAGCCAACAGCCAATGCCCCTTCAATACCTGCATTCCTACTAGCAGTTGTGCCTTTGTTTTCTGCACTCTGGCCTAGGTAACACCCATACAAAAGTTTGTCTCTCTGGCCCCAGTTGCCTGGAAAAAAACGAGGGGAAAAGGTGTAATCTACGGGTCATGGTTGATACAATAATTGCCCTGGGACTCAAACAGGACACCTTCACGAGGTGCTATGAGGTGACCACCGGCCCCTGCATAGCAAGCAAACCTGTATCAGCATCTCACCAGCAACTGAATGTGTCGCCTGCAGGCTACACATAAGAGGCTGCAGTAGGTGCATTAACCCATCGGGCTGTGGACCCTCCTTCCTCTGAGAGCAGGAAACTGAATTTCCATGTTGCCTTCCTTTGGCACATTTGATCTATCTTTCAACCCAATTCAGAGGGTGTTTTGCTTCACGGAGAGATGATAATCATTGTGAGGTGTCAGCCACTAATAGCTAAGCAGGTCAGTTAAATCTTTGACTTTGTCATTGGGGTGTACTGATATGCGCTGGGCAGTCTTCTGTCCTGTGCTACTGTATGCATTCTTATTGCTGCTTGTTCACGATTCCTAAATGTAAACATTGAAAGATTTGAAAGACTCTTGATGCACCAAGCATTTCCCACTCTTTGCCCTGGGGGTGAGAGGGCTGCTTTCGGCCTTCAACACCCTCAATTATGGAGTGGCCGGCTCCACCACTGAGAATGAGGGGCTAATCCTGGTCGGAAACGGGCAGAGGTCTGCGCCCTGCGTCCTCCACGCGTCCCTAACGCTCCCAAACGCGACCACAGCCCTTACGGGCACAGCCCTATGTCGGTGCAGCCTCTATGGTGCAGCCACCCAGGTAGCTTAGGGTTAGGATATGTGCTCTTCAACATAAGCCTGGCCAACCAGGCCCTGGAGAGTGTCACAGCATGCTCTGTAATCCCCTAGTGATGGTGGCCTTGGTGACGATGATCTTGCTGGAATACTGATGCCTTTTTTCCTCCCAGAAGCCCCAGAAGCCTATTGAAATGAAGGGGTGTGCACCTCTCACTGGCCTCTGTTTACCCTCTGGCTAACTGAAATTAGTTCTGGGCTTTCCAGGCAAATGTATCCATTCGGGAGAGAGCTAGGAATAGGAAGGCTCTTTCTGCAGGCTCGGTGGGGAAGAGTCAGAGAGCTACATGCCTGAGGCATCTTTCTTCCTCCTTTGCTCATTGTGTTCCCTAACTTCTAACTCTCTGCCAGGCCAGGCCCTGTTTCTTTTACTGCCAACCCCCCCCTAACCCCTCGTCTTCCACCTACTTCCCGCTCTATTATGCCTTCTCCTTTTCTGCTCTCTTCTGTGGCCCTTTGAAAATGAATGCAGGCCTAGCTAAGCCTCATGAAGGAAATCTACCAACAAAAGATGCATTCCTTGCTTATGGGAGGTGCTGTGAGACGAGCAAGAAGGGCTGAAGGGGTGATTGGGTTGTTGAGTCGGGAAGCACTAGAGGTGTAGCCAGGATTGTCTAGCAAATGGAGCCTGATGCTAATGTAGTTGGGCCCACTGCACTGACAAAAATATCTGTAAATACCCACACAGCGCTGCTGAGTGGGCATTTACAGATTTTTGGTGGGCCTTGCCCCTCAGGCCCTACCCTGCCTACGCCTCTGTTCTCTCCCCCAGGGCAAAGAGTGGGAAAGGCTCGCTACAGCAAGAGTCTATCAAATCTTTCACTTTTGAGAGCAGAGTGTTTACATTTAAAAATCTTGAACAAGCAGCAATACCAAAGCATACAGTAGTAGTGGACAGAAGACTGCCCTGCACATATCAGTACACCCCAATGACAAAGGCAAAGATTTAACTGACCTGCTTAGCTATTAGTGGGTGACACCTCACAATGAGTATCATCTCTCCGTGAAGCAAAACATCCTCTGAATTGGGGTGAAAGACAGATCTAATGTGCCAAAGGAAGGCAACATGGAAATTCAGTGTTCTGCCCTCAGGAAGGAGGGTCGACAGCCCAATGGGTTAATGCACCTACTGCAGCCTCCTATGTGTAGCCTGTAGGCGACACATTCAGTTGCTGGTGAGATGCTGATAAGGTTGCTTGCATTGCAGGGGCCGGGGGTCACCTCACAGCGCCTCGAGAAGGTGTCCTGTTTGAGTCCCTGTGCAAATATCTTCTCAACCATGACCCGTAGGTTACACTTTTCCCCTCGTTTTTTCCAGTCAGTTGGGGCCAGAGAGACAAGCTTTTCTATGGGCGTTACCAAGGCCAGAGTGCAGAAAACAAAGGCACAATTGTTAGTAGGAATGCAGGTATTGAAGGGGCATTAGCTGTTGGCTGATCGCACAGGGCAATTCATACCCATTTTCAAAAGAAAAAATAAATGTTTTAAAAAATAAAATAAAAAATGCCCCGCAGATTCCAGACATTGGATTAGAACTCAGGTCTCCAAAATTCCAAGACCAAGCACTTACCACTTGAGCCACTGGCGGATGTGCTTCTGAGAGTTGGTTTTGGGCCAATATATCTTTCTTCTGCATGCCCCTGCGAGCATACCCATTTGCATTGTGAAACATGTTCACTGAAGAAAATGAGGAAAGAACATCTGCCCCCCCAGCTCCACCAAATACCAGCTAACTGCAGTGGCTTAGAGGTTAAGTGCTTGCGTTACAGCGCTGGGGGCCTGGGTTCGAGTCCTGCTTTCGGCACTTAAACGGAATAGTGGGGTAATCTCCTTGTACAGTTGCTGTGAAACATAGCAGAGAAGTGGGACTGTGAAAGTGAGGGAGTGCAGGCTGAAGGAGGAAGGGGGGCAAGCTAAAGGAGGAGGTAGGGCAGGCAAAAGGGAGAGGGAGGGGTGGATGCAGTGGTTGTGTGGAGAGGAGGCGGGGTAGATCTAGAAGGGCATGGCGTAGGTTCCCTGGTAAAGGGAGGAAGAAAGAATAGAGGAGGCCAGGAAGTGCCCGCTAGTGCCGGATGAGGATAAAAATGTCAGCCCATTGTGGGGTCCATTCCATCTTCCCCTTCCTCAATGGCCCCTTTCCCCACATTAGAACCCTCCCTCCACTATTCAGGGCCCACTTTATCCCCCCCACTCACCCAGGCCGCTCCTCTTCTCCACAGCGACCCCTTCATCCAGCCCTACCTTCCCTTTTTGCCTACCCGGCCTCCTCCTTTATTTACTCTGCACTTCCTCTCCCCCACCTCTACAGTCCTGCCTCCTTTCCACCCTCCCTTTACCAGGGAACTCATTACATAACCACTGAACCTTTTAGAAGGACTGGGTCCCCTCAACTGATTACCCAACTACTCTGTTTCTGTGCCGAAAGCAGGACTCGAACCCAGGCCCCCAGTGCTGTAACACAAGTACTTAACCTCTAGGCCACTGCAGTTAGCTGGTGTTGGGTGGAGCGGGGGGCCAGATGGTCTATCCTCCTTGGCTCCAGTGAACATGTTTCACAACTGAAATGGTTATGCTCACGGGGGCATGCAGAAGAAAGATATATACGCCCAAAAGCTACCCTCAGAAGCACAGCCACCAATGGCTCAAGTAGTAAGTGCTTGGTCTTGGAATGCTGGAGACCTGAGTTCTAATCCAATGTCTGCAATCTCCTGGGCATGTTTTTTTTAATTAAAAAAATATATTTTTTAGTTGAAAATGGGTATGCATTGCCCTGAGCAATCAGCCAACAGCCAATGCCCCTTCAATACCTGCTTTCCTACTAGCAGTTGTGCCTTTGTTTTCTGCACTCTGGCCTAGGTAACACCCATACAAAAGTTTGTCTCTCTGGCCCCAGTTGCCTGGAAAAAAACGAGGGGAAAAGGTGTAATCTATGGGTCATGGTTGATACAATAATTGCCCTGGGACTCAAACAGGACACCTTCACGAGGTGCTATGAGGTGACCACCGGCCCCTGCATAGCAAGCAAACCTGTATCAGCATCTCACCAGCAACTGAATGTGTCGCCTGCAGGCTACACATAAGAGGCTGCAGTAGGTGCATTAACCCATCGGGCTGTGGACCCTCCTTCCTCTGAGAGCAGGAAACTGAATTTCCATGTTGCCTTCCTTTGGCACATTTGATCTATCTTTCAACCCAATTCAGAGGGTGTTTTGCTTCACGGAGAGATGATAATCATTGTGAGGTGTCAGCCACTAATAGCTAAGCAGGTCAGTTAAATCTTTGACTTTGTCATTGGGGTGTACTGATATGCGCTGGGCAGTCTTCTGTCCTGTGCTACTGTATGCATTCTTATTGCTGCTTGTTCACGATTCCTAAATGTAAACATTGAAAGATTTGAAAGACTCTTGATGCACCAAGCATTTCCCACTCTTTGCCCTGGGGGTGAGAGGGCTGCTTTCGGCCTTCAACACCCTCAATTATGGAGTGGCCGGCTCCACCACTGAGAATGAGGGGCTAATCCTGGTCGGAAACGGGCAGAGGTCTGCGCCCTGCGTCCTCCACGCGTCCCTAACGCTCCCAAACGCGACCACAGCCCTTACGGGCACAGCCCTATGTCGGTGCAGCCTCTATGGTGCAGCCACCCAGGTAGCTTAGGGTTAGGATATGTGCTCTTCAACATAAGCCTGGCCAACCAGGCCCTGGAGAGTGTCACAGCATGCTCTGTAATCCCCTAGTGATGGTGGCCTTGGTGACGATGATCTTGCTGGAATACTGATGCCTTTTTTCCTCCCAGAAGCCCCAGAAGCCTATTGAAATGAAGGGGTGTGCACCTCTCACTGGCCTCTGTTTACCCTCTGGCTAACTGAAATTAGTTCTGGGCTTTCCAGGCAAATGTATCCATTCGGGAGAGAGCTAGGAATAGGAAGGCTCTTTCTGCAGGCTCGGTGGGGAAGAGTCAGAGAGCTACATGCCTGAGGCATCTTTCTTCCTCCTTTGCTCATTGTGTTCCCTAACTTCTAACTCTCTGCCAGGCCAGGCCCTGTTTCTTTTACTGCCAACCCCCCCTAACCCCTCGTCTTCCACCTACTTCCCGCTCTATTATGCCTTCTCCTTTTCTGCTCTCTTCTGTGGCCCTTTGAAAATGAATGCAGGCCTAGCTAAGCCTCATGAAGGAAATCTACCAACAAAAGATGCATTCCTTGCTTATGGGAGGTGCTGTGAGACGAGCAAGAAGGGCTGAAGGGGTGATTGGGTTGTTGAGTCGGGAAGCACTAGAGGTGTAGCCAGGATTGTCTAGCAAATGGAGCCTGATGCTAATGTAGTTGGGCCCACTGCACTGACAAAAATATCTGTAAATACCCACACAGCGCTGCTGAGTGGGCATTTACAGATTTTTGGTGGGCCTTGCCCCTCAGGCCCTACCCTGCCTACGCCTCTGTTCTCTCCCCCAGGGCAAAGAGTGGGAAAGGCTCGCTACAGCAAGAGTCTATCAAATCTTTCACTTTTGAGAGCAGAGTGTTTACATTTAAAAATCTTGAACAAGCAGCAATACCAAAGCATACAGTAGTAGTGGACAGAAGACTGCCCTGCACATATCAGTACACCCCAATGACAAAGGCAAAGATTTAACTGACCTGCTTAGCTATTAGTGGGTGACACCTCACAATGAGTATCATCTCTCCGTGAAGCAAAACATCCTCTGAATTGGGGTGAAAGACAGATCTAATGTGCCAAAGGAAGGCAACATGGAAATTCAGTGTTCTGCCCTCAGGAAGGAGGGTCGACAGCCCAATGGGTTAATGCACCTACTGCAGCCTCCTATGTGTAGCCTGTAGGCGACACATTCAGTTGCTGGTGAGATGCTGATAAGGTTTGCTTGCATTGCAGGGGCCGGGGGTCACCTCACAGCGCCTCGAGAAGGTGTCCTGTTTGAGTCCCTGTGCAAATATCTTCTCAACCATGACCCGTAGGTTACACTTTTCCCCTCGTTTTTTCCAGTCAGTTGGGGCCAGAGAGACAAGCTTTTCTATGGGCGTTACCAAGGCCAGAGTGCAGAAAACAAAGGCACAATTGTTAGTAGGAATGCAGGTATTGAAGGGGCATTAGCTGTTGGCTGATCGCACAGGGCAATTCATACCCATTTTCAAAAGAAAAAATAAATGTTTTAAAAAATAAAATAAAAAATGCCCCGCAGATTCCAGACATTGGATTAGAACTCAGGTCTCCAAAATTCCAAGACCAAGCACTTACCACTTGAGCCACTGGCGGATGTGCTTCTGAGAGTTGGTTTTGGGCCAATATATCTTTCTTCTGCATGCCCCTGCGAGCATACCCATTTGCATTGTGAAACATGTTCACTGAAGAAAATGAGGAAAGAACATCTGCCCCCCCCAGCTCCACCAAATACCAGCTAACTGCAGTGGCTTAGAGGTTAAGTGCTTGCGTTACAGCGCTGGGGGCCTGGGTTCGAGTCCTGCTTTCGGCACTTAAACGGAATAGTGGGGTAATCTCCTTGTACAGTTGCTGTGAAACATAGCAGAGAAGTGGGACTGTGAAAGTGAGGGAGTGCAGGCTGAAGGAGGAAGGGGGGCAAGCTAAAGGAGGAGGTAGGGCAGGCAAAAGGGAGAGGGAGGGGTGGATGCAGTGGTCGTGTGGAGAGGAGGCGGGGTAGATCTAGAAGGGCATGGCGTAGGTTCCCTGGTAAAGGGAGGAAGAAAGAATAGAGGAGGCCAGGAAGTGCCCGCTAGTGCCGGATGAGGATAAAAATGTCAGCCCATTGTGGGGTCCATTCCATCTTCCCCTTCCTCAATGGCCCCTTTCCCCACATTAGAACCCTCCCTCCACTATTCAGGGCCCACTTTATCCCACCCCCCCACTCACCCAGGCCGCTCCTCTTCTCCACAGCGACCCCTTCATCCAGCCCTACCTTCCCTTTTTGCCTACCCGGCCTCCTCCTTTATTTACTCTGCACTTCCTCTCCCCCACCTCTACAGTCCTGCCTCCTTTCCACCCTCCCTTTACCAGGGAACTCATTACATAACCACTGAACCTTTTAGAAGGACTGGGTCCCCTCAACTGATTACCCAACTACTCTGTTTCTGTGCCGAAAGCAGGACTCGAACCCAGGCCCCCAGTGCTGTAACACAAGTACTTAACCTCTAGGCCACTGCAGTTAGCTGGTGTTGGGTGGAGCGGGGGGCCAGATGGTCTATCCTCCTTGGCTCCAGTGAACATGTTTCACAACTGAAATGGTTATGCTCACGGGGGCATGCAGAAGAAAGATATATACGCCCAAAAGCTACCCTCAGAAGCACAGCCACCGATGGCTCAAGTAGTAAGTGCTTGGTCTTGGAATGCTGGAGACCTGAGTTCTAATCCAATGTCTGCAATCTCCTGGGCATGTTTTTTTTAATTAAAAAAATATATTTTTTAGTTGAAAATGGGTATGCATTGCCCTGAGCAATCAGCCAACAGCCAATGCCCCTTCAATACCTGCATTCCTACTAGCAGTTGTGCCTTTGTTTTCTGCACTCTGGCCTAGGTAACACCCATACAAAAGTTTGTCTCTCTGGCCCCAGTTGCCTGGAAAAAAACGAGGGGAAAAGGTGTAATCTACGGGTCATGGTTGATACAATAATTGCCCTGGGACTCAAACAGGACACCTTCACGAGGTGCTATGAGGTGACCACCGGCCCCTGCATAGCAAGCAAACCTGTATCAGCATCTCACCAGCAACTGAATGTGTCGCCTGCAGGCTACACATAAGAGGCTGCAGTAGGTGCATTAACCCATCGGGCTGTGGACCCTCCTTCCTCTGAGAGCAGGAAACTGAATTTCCATGTTGCCTTCCTTTGGCACATTTGATCTATCTTTCAACCCAATTCAGAGGGTGTTTTGCTTCACGGAGAGATGATAATCATTGTGAGGTGTCAGCCACTAATAGCTAAGCAGGTCAGTTAAATCTTTGACTTTGTCATTGGGGTGTACTGATATGCGCTGGGCAGTCTTCTGTCCTGTGCTACTGTATGCATTCTTATTGCTGCTTGTTCACGATTCCTAAATGTAAACATTGAAAGATTTGAAAGACTCTTGATGCACCAAGCATTTCCCACTCTTTGCCCTGGGGGTGAGAGGGCTGCTTTCGGCCTTCAACACCCTCAATTATGGAGTGGCCGGCTCCACCACTGAGAATGAGGGGCTAATCCTGGTCGGAAACGGGCAGAGGTCTGCGCCCTGCGTCCTCCACGCGTCCCTAACGCTCCCAAACGCGACCACAGCCCTTACGGGCACAGCCCTATGTCGGTGCAGCCTCTATGGTGCAGCCACCCAGGTAGCTTAGGGTTAGGATATGTGCTCTTCAACATAAGCCTGGCCAACCAGGCCCTGGAGAGTGTCACAGCATGCTCTGTAATCCCCTAGTGATGGTGGCCTTGGTGACGATGATCTTGCTGGAATACTGATGCCTTTTTTCCTCCCAGAAGCCCCAGAAGCCTATTGAAATGAAGGGGTGTGCACCTCTCACTGGCCTCTGTTTACCCTCTGGCTAACTGAAATTAGTTCTGGGCTTTCCAGGCAAATGTATCCATTCGGGAGAGAGCTAGGAATAGGAAGGCTCTTTCTGCAGGCTCGGTGGGGAAGAGTCAGAGAGCTACATGCCTGAGGCATCTTTCTTCCTCCTTTGCTCATTGTGTTCCCTAACTTCTAACTCTCTGCCAGGCCAGGCCCTGTTTCTTTTACTGCCAACCCCCCCCTAACCCCTCGTCTTCCACCTACTTCCCGCTCTATTATGCCTTCTCCTTTTCTGCTCTCTTCTGTGGCCCTTTGAAAATGAATGCAGGCCTAGCTAAGCCTCATGAAGGAAATCTACCAACAAAAGATGCATTCCTTGCTTATGGGAGGTGCTGTGAGACGAGCAAGAAGGGCTGAAGGGGTGATTGGGTTGTTGAGTCGGGAAGCACTAGAGGTGTAGCCAGGATTGTCTAGCAAATGGAGCCTGATGCTAATGTAGTTGGGCCCACTGCACTGACAAAAATATCTGTAAATACCCACACAGCGCTGCTGAGTGGGCATTTACAGATTTTTGGTGGGCCTTGCCCCTCAGGCCCTACCCTGCCTACGCCTCTGTTCTCTCCCCCAGGGCAAAGAGTGGGAAAGGCTCGCTACAGCAAGAGTCTATCAAATCTTTCACTTTTGAGAGCAGAGTGTTTACATTTAAAAATCTTGAACAAGCAGCAATACCAAAGCATACAGTAGTAGTGGACAGAAGACTGCCCTGCACATATCAGTACACCCCAATGACAAAGGCAAAGATTTAACTGACCTGCTTAGCTATTAGTGGGTGACACCTCACAATGAGTATCATCTCTCCGTGAAGCAAAACATCCTCTGAATTGGGGTGAAAGACAGATCTAATGTGCCAAAGGAAGGCAACATGGAAATTCAGTGTTCTGCCCTCAGGAAGGAGGGTCGACAGCCCAATGGGTTAATGCACCTACTGCAGCCTCCTATGTGTAGCCTGTAGGCGACACATTCAGTTGCTGGTGAGATGCTGATAAGGTTGCTTGCATTGCAGGGGCCGGGGGTCACCTCACAGCGCCTCGAGAAGGTGTCCTGTTTGAGTCCCTGTGCAAATATCTTCTCAACCATGACCCGTAGGTTACACTTTTCCCCTCGTTTTTTCCAGTCAGTTGGGGCCAGAGAGACAAGCTTTTCTATGGGCGTTACCAAGGCCAGAGTGCAGAAAACAAAGGCACAATTGTTAGTAGGAATGCAGGTATTGAAGGGGCATTAGCTGTTGGCTGATCGCACAGGGCAATTCATACCCATTTTCAAAAGAAAAAATAAATGTTTTAAAAAATAAAATAAAAAATGCCCCGCAGATTCCAGACATTGGATTAGAACTCAGGTCTCCAAAATTCCAAGACCAAGCACTTACCACTTGAGCCACTGGCGGATGTGCTTCTGAGTGTTGGTTTTGGGCCAATATATCTTTCTTCTGCATGCCCCTGCGAGCATACCCATTTGCATTGTGAAACATGTTCACTGAAGAAAATGAGGAAAGAACATCTGCCCCCCCAGCTCCACCAAATACCAGCTAACTGCAGTGGCTTAGAGGTTAAGTGCTTGCGTTACAGCGCTGGGGGCCTGGGTTCGAGTCCTGCTTTCGGCACTTAAACGGAATAGTGGGGTAATCTCCTTGTACAGTTGCTGTGAAACATAGCAGAGAAGTGGGACTGTGAAAGTGAGGGAGTGCAGGCTGAAGGAGGAAGGGGGGCAAGCTAAAGGAGGAGGTAGGGCAGGCAAAAGGGAGAGGGAGGGGTGGATGCAGTGGTTGTGTGGAGAGGAGGCGGGGTAGATCTAGAAGGGCATGGCGTAGGTTCCCTGGTAAAGGGAGGAAGAAAGAATAGAGGAGGCCAGGAAGTGCCCGCTAGTGCCGGATGAGGATAAAAATGTCAGCCCATTGTGGGGTCCATTCCATCTTCCCCTTCCTCAATGGCCCCTTTCCCCACATTAGAACCCTCCCTCCACTATTCAGGGCCCACTTTATCCCCCCCACTCACCCAGGCCGCTCCTCTTCTCCACAGCGACCCCTTCATCCAGCCCTACCTTCCCTTTTTGCCTACCCGGCCTCCTCCTTTATTTACTCTGCACTTCCTCTCCCCCACCTCTACAGTCCTGCCTCCTTTCCACCCTCCCTTTACCAGGGAACTCATTACATAACCACTGAACCTTTTAGAAGGACTGGGTCCCCTCAACTGATTACCCAACTACTCTGTTTCTGTGCCGAAAGCAGGACTCGAACCCAGGCCCCCAGTGCTGTAACACAAGTACTTAACCTCTAGGCCACTGCAGTTAGCTGGTGTTGGGTGGAGCGGGGGGCCAGATGGTCTATCCTCCTTGGCTCCAGTGAACATGTTTCACAACTGAAATGGTTATGCTCACGGGGGCATGCAGAAGAAAGATATATACGCCCAAAAGCTACCCTCAGAAGCACAGCCACCAATGGCTCAAGTAGTAAGTGCTTGGTCTTGGAATGCTGGAGACCTGAGTTCTAATCCAATGTCTGCAATCTCCTGGGCATGTTTTTTTTAATTAAAAAAATATATTTTTTAGTTGAAAATGGGTATGCATTGCCCTGAGCAATCAGCCAACAGCCAATGCCCCTTCAATACCTGCTTTCCTACTAGCAGTTGTGCCTTTGTTTTCTGCACTCTGGCCTAGGTAACACCCATACAAAAGTTTGTCTCTCTGGCCCCAGTTGCCTGGAAAAAAACGAGGGGAAAAGGTGTAATCTATGGGTCATGGTTGATACAATAATTGCCCTGGGACTCAAACAGGACACCTTCACGAGGTGCTATGAGGTGACCACCGGCCCCTGCATAGCAAGCAAACCTGTATCAGCATCTCACCAGCAACTGAATGTGTCGCCTGCAGGCTACACATAAGAGGCTGCAGTAGGTGCATTAACCCATCGGGCTGTGGACCCTCCTTCCTCTGAGAGCAGGAAACTGAATTTCCATGTTGCCTTCCTTTGGCACATTTGATCTATCTTTCAACCCAATTCAGAGGGTGTTTTGCTTCACGGAGAGATGATAATCATTGTGAGGTGTCAGCCACTAATAGCTAAGCAGGTCAGTTAAATCTTTGACTTTGTCATTGGGGTGTACTGATATGCGCTGGGCAGTCTTCTGTCCTGTGCTACTGTATGCATTCTTATTGCTGCTTGTTCACGATTCCTAAATGTAAACATTGAAAGATTTGAAAGACTCTTGATGCACCAAGCATTTCCCACTCTTTGCCCTGGGGGTGAGAGGGCTGCTTTCGGCCTTCAACACCCTCAATTATGGAGTGGCCGGCTCCACCACTGAGAATGAGGGGCTAATCCTGGTCGGAAACGGGCAGAGGTCTGCGCCCTGCGTCCTCCACGCGTCCCTAACGCTCCCAAACGCGACCACAGCCCTTACGGGCACAGCCCTATGTCGGTGCAGCCTCTATGGTGCAGCCACCCAGGTAGCTTAGGGTTAGGATATGTGCTCTTCAACATAAGCCTGGCCAACCAGGCCCTGGAGAGTGTCACAGCATGCTCTGTAATCCCCTAGTGATGGTGGCCTTGGTGACGATGATCTTGCTGGAATACTGATGCCTTTTTTCCTCCCAGAAGCCCCAGAAGCCTATTGAAATGAAGGGGTGTGCACCTCTCACTGGCCTCTGTTTACCCTCTGGCTAACTGAAATTAGTTCTGGGCTTTCCAGGCAAATGTATCCATTCGGGAGAGAGCTAGGAATAGGAAGGCTCTTTCTGCAGGCTCGGTGGGGAAGAGTCAGAGAGCTACATGCCTGAGGCATCTTTCTTCCTCCTTTGCTCATTGTGTTCCCTAACTTCTAACTCTCTGCCAGGCCAGGCCCTGTTTCTTTTACTGCCAACCCCCCCTAACCCCTCGTCTTCCACCTACTTCCCGCTCTATTATGCCTTCTCCTTTTCTGCTCTCTTCTGTGGCCCTTTGAAAATGAATGCAGGCCTAGCTAAGCCTCATGAAGGAAATCTACCAACAAAAGATGCATTCCTTGCTTATGGGAGGTGCTGTGAGACGAGCAAGAAGGGCTGAAGGGGTGATTGGGTTGTTGAGTCGGGAAGCACTAGAGGTGTAGCCAGGATTGTCTAGCAAATGGAGCCTGATGCTAATGTAGTTGGGCCCACTGCACTGACAAAAATATCTGTAAATACCCACACAGCGCTGCTGAGTGGGCATTTACAGATTTTTGGTGGGCCTTGCCCCTCAGGCCCTACCCTGCCTACGCCTCTGTTCTCTCCCCCAGGGCAAAGAGTGGGAAAGGCTCGCTACAGCAAGAGTCTATCAAATCTTTCACTTTTGAGAGCAGAGTGTTTACATTTAAAAATCTTGAACAAGCAGCAATACCAAAGCATACAGTAGTAGTGGACAGAAGACTGCCCTGCACATATCAGTACACCCCAATGACAAAGGCAAAGATTTAACTGACCTGCTTAGCTATTAGTGGGTGACACCTCACAATGAGTATCATCTCTCCGTGAAGCAAAACATCCTCTGAATTGGGGTGAAAGACAGATCTAATGTGCCAAAGGAAGGCAACATGGAAATTCAGTGTTCTGCCCTCAGGAAGGAGGGTCGACAGCCCAATGGGTTAATGCACCTACTGCAGCCTCCTATGTGTAGCCTGTAGGCGACACATTCAGTTGCTGGTGAGATGCTGATAAGGTTTGCTTGCATTGCAGGGGCCGGGGGTCACCTCACAGCGCCTCGAGAAGGTGTCCTGTTTGAGTCCCTGTGCAAATATCTTCTCAACCATGACCCGTAGGTTACACTTTTCCCCTCGTTTTTTCCAGTCAGTTGGGGCCAGAGAGACAAGCTTTTCTATGGGCGTTACCAAGGCCAGAGTGCAGAAAACAAAGGCACAATTGTTAGTAGGAATGTAGGTATTGAAGGGGCATTAGCTGTTGGCTGATCGCACAGGGCAATTCATACCCATTTTCAAAAGAAAAAATAAATGTTTTAAAAAATAAAATAAAAAATGCCCCGCAGATTCCAGACATTGGATTAGAACTCAGGTCTCCAAAATTCCAAGACCAAGCACTTACCACTTGAGCCACTGGCGGATGTGCTTCTGAGAGTTGGTTTTGGGCCAATATATCTTTCTTCTGCATGCCCCTGCGAGCATACCCATTTGCATTGTGAAACATGTTCACTGAAGAAAATGAGGAAAGAACATCTGCCCCCCCAGCTCCACCAAATACCAGCTAACTGCAGTGGCTTAGAGGTTAAGTGCTTGCGTTACAGCGCTGGGGGCCTGGGTTCGAGTCCTGCTTTCGGCACTTAAACGGAATAGTGGGGTAATCTCCTTGTACAGTTGCTGTGAAACATAGCAGAGAAGTGGGACTGTGAAAGTGAGGGAGTGCAGGCTGAAGGAGGAAGGGGGGCAAGCTAAAGGAGGAGGTAGGGCAGGCAAAAGGGAGAGGGAGGGGTGGATGCAGTGGTCGTGTGGAGAGGAGGCGGGGTAGATCTAGAAGGGCATGGCGTAGGTTCCCTGGTAAAGGGAGGAAGAAAGAATAGAGGAGGCCAGGAAGTGCCCGCTAGTGCCGGATGAGGATAAAAATGTCAGCCCATTGTGGGGTCCATTCCATCTTCCCCTTCCTCAATGGCCCCTTTCCCCACATTAGAACCCTCCCTCCACTATTCAGGGCCCACTTTATCCCACCCCCCCACTCACCCAGGCCGCTCCTCTTCTCCACAGCGACCCCTTCATCCAGCCCTACCTTCCCTTTTTGCCTACCCGGCCTCCTCCTTTATTTACTCTGCACTTCCTCTCCCCCACCTCTACAGTCCTGCCTCCTTTCCACCCTCCCTTTACCAGGGAACTCATTACATAACCACTGAACCTTTTAGAAGGACTGGGTCCCCTCAACTGATTACCCAACTACTCTGTTTCTGTGCCGAAAGCAGGACTCGAACCCAGGCCCCCAGTGCTGTAACACAAGTACTTAACCTCTAGGCCACTGCAGTTAGCTGGTGTTGGGTGGAGCGGGGGGCCAGATGGTCTATCCTCCTTGGCTCCAGTGAACATGTTTCACAACTGAAATGGTTATGCTCACGGGGGCATGCAGAAGAAAGATATATACGCCCAAAAGCTACCCTCAGAAGCACAGCCACCGATGGCTCAAGTAGTAAGTGCTTGGTCTTGGAATGCTGGAGACCTGAGTTCTAATCCAATGTCTGCAATCTCCTGGGCATGTTTTTTTTAATTAAAAAAATATATTTTTTAGTTGAAAATGGGTATGCATTGCCCTGAGCAATCAGCCAACAGCCAATGCCCCTTCAATACCTGCATTCCTACTAGCAGTTGTGCCTTTGTTTTCTGCACTCTGGCCTAGGTAACACCCATACAAAAGTTTGTCTCTCTGGCCCCAGTTGCCTGGAAAAAAACGAGGGGAAAAGGTGTAATCTACGGGTCATGGTTGATACAATAATTGCCCTGGGACTCAAACAGGACACCTTCACGAGGTGCTATGAGGTGACCACCGGCCCCTGCATAGCAAGCAAACCTGTATCAGCATCTCACCAGCAACTGAATGTGTCGCCTGCAGGCTACACATAAGAGGCTGCAGTAGGTGCATTAACCCATCGGGCTGTGGACCCTCCTTCCTCTGAGAGCAGGAAACTGAATTTCCATGTTGCCTTCCTTTGGCACATTTGATCTATCTTTCAACCCAATTCAGAGGGTGTTTTGCTTCACGGAGAGATGATAATCATTGTGAGGTGTCAGCCACTAATAGCTAAGCAGGTCAGTTAAATCTTTGACTTTGTCATTGGGGTGTACTGATATGCGCTGGGCAGTCTTCTGTCCTGTGCTACTGTATGCATTCTTATTGCTGCTTGTTCACGATTCCTAAATGTAAACATTGAAAGATTTGAAAGACTCTTGATGCACCAAGCATTTCCCACTCTTTGCCCTGGGGGTGAGAGGGCTGCTTTCGGCCTTCAACACCCTCAATTATGGAGTGGCCGGCTCCACCACTGAGAATGAGGGGCTAATCCTGGTCAGAAACGGGCAGAGGTCTGCGCCCTGCGTCCTCCACGCGTCCCTAACGCTCCCAAACGCGACCACAGGCCTTACGGGCACAGCCCTATGTCGGTGCAGCCTCTATGGTGCAGCCACCCAGGTAGCTTAGGGTTAGGATATGTGCTCTTCAACATAAGCCTGGCCAACCAGGCCCTGGAGAGTGTCACAGCATGCTCTGTAATCCCCTAGTGATGGTGGCCTTGGTGACGATGATCTTGCTGGAATACTGATGCCTTTTTTCCTCCCAGAAGCCCCAGAAGCCTATTGAAATGAAGGGGTGTGCACCTCTCACTGGCCTCTGTTTACCCTCTGGCTAACTGAAATTAGTTCTGGGCTTTCCAGGCAAATGTATCCATTCGGGAGAGAGCTAGGAATAGGAAGGCTCTTTCTGCAGGCTCGGTGGGGAAGAGTCAGAGAGCTACATGCCTGAGGCATCTTTCTTCCTCCTTTGCTCATTGTGTTCCCTAACTTCTAACTCTCTGCCAGGCCAGGCCCTGTTTCTTTTACTGCCAACCCCCCCTAACCCCTCGTCTTCCACCTACTTCCCGCTCTATTATGCCTTCTCCTTTTCTGCTCTCTTCTGTGGCCCTTTGAAAATGAATGCAGGCCTAGCTAAGCCTCATGAAGGAAATCTACCAACAAAAGATGCATTCCTTGCTTATGGGAGGTGCTGTGAGACGAGCAAGAAGGGCTGAAGGGGTGATTGGGTTGTTGAGTCGGGAAGCACTAGAGGTGTAGCCAGGATTGTCTAGCAAATGGAGCCTGATGCTAATGTAGTTGGGCCCACTGCACTGACAAAAATATCTGTAAATACCCACACAGCGCTGCTGAGTGGGCATTTACAGATTTTTGGTGGGCCTTGCCCCTCAGGCCCTACCCTGCCTACGCCTCTGTTCTCTCCCCCAGGGCAAAGAGTGGGAAAGGCTCGCTACAGCAAGAGTCTATCAAATCTTTCACTTTTGAGAGCAGAGTGTTTACATTTAAAAATCTTGAACAAGCAGCAATACCAAAGCATACAGTAGTAGTGGACAGAAGACTGCCCTGCACATATCAGTACACCCCAATGACAAAGGCAAAGATTTAACTGACCTGCTTAGCTATTAGTGGGTGACACCTCACAATGAGTATCATCTCTCCGTGAAGCAAAACATCCTCTGAATTGGGGTGAAAGACAGATCTAATGTGCCAAAGGAAGGCAACATGGAAATTCAGTGTTCTGCCCTCAGGAAGGAGGGTCGACAGCCCAATGGGTTAATGCACCTACTGCAGCCTCCTATGTGTAGCCTGTAGGCGACACATTCAGTTGCTGGTGAGATGCTGATAAGGTTGCTTGCATTGCAGGGGCCGGGGGTCACCTCACAGCGCCTCGAGAAGGTGTCCTGTTTGAGTCCCTGTGCAAATATCTTCTCAACCATGACCCGTAGGTTACACTTTTCCCCTCGTTTTTTCCAGTCAGTTGGGGCCAGAGAGACAAGCTTTTCTATGGGCGTTACCAAGGCCAGAGTGCAGAAAACAAAGGCACAATTGTTAGTAGGAATGCAGGTATTGAAGGGGCATTAGCTGTTGGCTGATCGCACAGGGCAATTCATACCCATTTTCAAAAGAAAAAATAAATGTTTTAAAAAATAAAATAAAAAATGCCCCGCAGATTCCAGACATTGGATTAGAACTCAGGTCTCCAAAATTCCAAGACCAAGCACTTACCACTTGAGCCACTGGCGGATGTGCTTCTGAGAGTTGGTTTTGGGCCAATATATCTTTCTTCTGCATGCCCCTGCGAGCATACCCATTTGCATTGTGAAACATGTTCACTGAAGAAAATGAGGAAAGAACATCTGCCCCCCCAGCTCCACCAAATACCAGCTAACTGCAGTGGCTTAGAGGTTAAGTGCTTGCGTTACAGCGCTGGGGGCCTGGGTTCGAGTCCTGCTTTCGGCACTTAAACGGAATAGTGGGGTAATCTCCTTGTACAGTTGCTGTGAAACATAGCAGAGAAGTGGGACTGTGAAAGTGAGGGAGTGCAGGCTGAAGGAGGAAGGGGGGCAAGCTAAAGGAGGAGGTAGGGCAGGCAAAAGGGAGAGGGAGGGGTGGATGCAGTGGTCGTGTGGAGAGGAGGCGGGGTAGATCTAGAAGGGCATGGCGTAGGTTCCCTGGTAAAGGGAGGAAGAAAGAATAGAGGAGGCCAGGAAGTGCCCGCTAGTGCCGGATGAGGATAAAAATGTCAGCCCATTGTGGGGTCCATTCCATCTTCCCCTTCCTCAATGGCCCCTTTCCCCACATTAGAACCCTCCCTCCACTATTCAGGGCCCACTTTATCCCACCCCCCCACTCACCCAGGCCGCTCCTCTTCTCCACAGCGACCCCTTCATCCAGCCCTACCTTCCCTTTTTGCCTACCCGGCCTCCTCCTTTATTTACTCTGCACTTCCTCTCCCCCACCTCTACAGTCCTGCCTCCTTTCCACCCTCCCTTTACCAGGGAACTCATTACATAACCACTGAACCTTTTAGAAGGACTGGGTCCCCTCAACTGATTACCCAACTACTCTGTTTCTGTGCCGAAAGCAGGACTCGAACCCAGGCCCCCAGTGCTGTAACACAAGTACTTAACCTCTAGGCCACTGCAGTTAGCTGGTGTTGGGTGGAGCGGGGGGCCAGATGGTCTATCCTCCTTGGCTCCAGTGAACATGTTTCACAACTGAAATGGTTATGCTCACGGGGGCATGCAGAAGAAAGATATATACGCCCAAAAGCTACCCTCAGAAGCACAGCCACCAATGGCTCAAGTAGTAAGTGCTTGGTCTTGGAATGCTGGAGACCTGAGTTCTAATCCAATGTCTGCAATCTCCTGGGCATGTTTTTTTTAATTAAAAAAATATATTTTTTAGTTGAAAATGGGTATGCATTGCCCTGAGCAATCAGCCAACAGCCAATGCCCCTTCAATACCTGCTTTCCTACTAGCAGTTGTGCCTTTGTTTTCTGCACTCTGGCCTAGGTAACACCCATACAAAAGTTTGTCTCTCTGGCCCCAGTTGCCTGGAAAAAAACGAGGGGAAAAGGTGTAATCTATGGGTCATGGTTGATACAATAATTGCCCTGGGACTCAAACAGGACACCTTCACGAGGTGCTATGAGGTGACCACCGGCCCCTGCATAGCAAGCAAACCTGTATCAGCATCTCACCAGCAACTGAATGTGTCGCCTGCAGGCTACACATAAGAGGCTGCAGTAGGTGCATTAACCCATCGGGCTGTGGACCCTCCTTCCTCTGAGAGCAGGAAACTGAATTTCCATGTTGCCTTCCTTTGGCACATTTGATCTATCTTTCAACCCAATTCAGAGGGTGTTTTGCTTCACGGAGAGATGATAATCATTGTGAGGTGTCAGCCACTAATAGCTAAGCAGGTCAGTTAAATCTTTGACTTTGTCATTGGGGTGTACTGATATGCGCTGGGCAGTCTTCTGTCCTGTGCTACTGTATGCATTCTTATTGCTGCTTGTTCACGATTCCTAAATGTAAACATTGAAAGATTTGAAAGACTCTTGATGCACCAAGCATTTCCCACTCTTTGCCCTGGGGGTGAGAGGGCTGCTTTCGGCCTTCAACACCCTCAATTATGGAGTGGCCGGCTCCACCACTGAGAATGAGGGGCTAATCCTGGTCGGAAACGGGCAGAGGTCTGCGCCCTGCGTCCTCCACGCGTCCCTAACGCTCCCAAACGCGACCACAGCCCTTACGGGCACAGCCCTATGTCGGTGCAGCCTCTATGGTGCAGCCACCCAGGTAGCTTAGGGTTAGGATATGTGCTCTTCAACATAAGCCTGGCCAACCAGGCCCTGGAGAGTGTCACAGCATGCTCTGTAATCCCCTAGTGATGGTGGCCTTGGTGACGATGATCTTGCTGGAATACTGATGCCTTTTTTCCTCCCAGAAGCCCCAGAAGCCTATTGAAATGAAGGGGTGTGCACCTCTCACTGGCCTCTGTTTACCCTCTGGCTAACTGAAATTAGTTCTGGGCTTTCCAGGCAAATGTATCCATTCGGGAGAGAGCTAGGAATAGGAAGGCTCTTTCTGCAGGCTCGGTGGGGAAGAGTCAGAGAGCTACATGCCTGAGGCATCTTTCTTCCTCCTTTGCTCATTGTGTTCCCTAACTTCTAACTCTCTGCCAGGCCAGGCCCTGTTTCTTTTACTGCCAACCCCCCCTAACCCCTCGTCTTCCACCTACTTCCCGCTCTATTATGCCTTCTCCTTTTCTGCTCTCTTCTGTGGCCCTTTGAAAATGAATGCAGGCCTAGCTAAGCCTCATGAAGGAAATCTACCAACAAAAGATGCATTCCTTGCTTATGGGAGGTGCTGTGAGACGAGCAAGAAGGGCTGAAGGGGTGATTGGGTTGTTGAGTCGGGAAGCACTAGAGGTGTAGCCAGGATTGTCTAGCAAATGGAGCCTGATGCTAATGTAGTTGGGCCCACTGCACTGACAAAAATATCTGTAAATACCCACACAGCGCTGCTGAGTGGGCATTTACAGATTTTTGGTGGGCCTTGCCCCTCAGGCCCTACCCTGCCTACGCCTCTGTTCTCTCCCCCAGGGCAAAGAGTGGGAAAGGCTCGCTACAGCAAGAGTCTATCAAATCTTTCACTTTTGAGAGCAGAGTGTTTACATTTAAAAATCTTGAACAAGCAGCAATACCAAAGCATACAGTAGTAGTGGACAGAAGACTGCCCTGCACATATCAGTACACCCCAATGACAAAGGCAAAGATTTAACTGACCTGCTTAGCTATTAGTGGGTGACACCTCACAATGAGTATCATCTCTCCGTGAAGCAAAACATCCTCTGAATTGGGGTGAAAGACAGATCTAATGTGCCAAAGGAAGGCAACATGGAAATTCAGTGTTCTGCCCTCAGGAAGGAGGGTCGACAGCCCAATGGGTTAATGCACCTACTGCAGCCTCCTATGTGTAGCCTGTAGGCGACACATTCAGTTGCTGGTGAGATGCTGATAAGGTTGCTTGCATTGCAGGGGCCGGGGGTCACCTCACAGCGCCTCGAGAAGGTGTCCTGTTTGAGTCCCTGTGCAAATATCTTCTCAACCATGACCCGTAGGTTACACTTTTCCCCTCGTTTTTTCCAGTCAGTTGGGGCCAGAGAGACAAGCTTTTCTATGGGCGTTACCAAGGCCAGAGTGCAGAAAACAAAGGCACAATTGTTAGTAGGAATGCAGGTATTGAAGGGGCATTAGCTGTTGGCTGATCGCACAGGGCAATTCATACCCATTTTCAAAAGAAAAAATAAATGTTTTAAAAAATAAAATAAAAAATGCCCCGCAGATTCCAGACATTGGATTAGAACTCAGGTCTCCAAAATTCCAAGACCAAGCACTTACCACTTGAGCCACTGGCGGATGTGCTTCTGAGAGTTGGTTTTGGGCCAATATATCTTTCTTCTGCATGCCCCTGCGAGCATACCCATTTGCATTGTGAAACATGTTCACTGAAGAAAATGAGGAAAGAACATCTGCCCCCCCAGCTCCACCAAATACCAGCTAACTGCAGTGGCTTAGAGGTTAAGTGCTTGCGTTACAGCGCTGGGGGCCTGGGTTCGAGTCCTGCTTTCGGCACTTAAACGGAATAGTGGGGTAATCTCCTTGTACAGTTGCTGTGAAACATAGCAGAGAAGTGGGACTGTGAAAGTGAGGGAGTGCAGGCTGAAGGAGGAAGGGGGGCAAGCTAAAGGAGGAGGTAGGGCAGGCAAAAGGGAGAGGGAGGGGTGGATGCAGTGGTTGTGTGGAGAGGAGGCGGGGTAGATCTAGAAGGGCATGGCGTAGGTTCCCTGGTAAAGGGAGGAAGAAAGAATAGAGGAGGCCAGGAAGTGCCCGCTAGTGCCGGATGAGGATAAAAATGTCAGCCCATTGTGGGGTCCATTCCATCTTCCCCTTCCTCAATGGCCCCTTTCCCCACATTAGAACCCTCCCTCCACTATTCAGGGCCCACTTTATCCCCCCCACTCACCCAGGCCGCTCCTCTTCTCCACAGCGACCCCTTCATCCAGCCCTACCTTCCCTTTTTGCCTACCCGGCCTCCTCCTTTATTTACTCTGCACTTCCTCTCCCCCACCTCTACAGTCCTGCCTCCTTTCCACCCTCCCTTTACCAGGGAACTCATTACATAACCACTGAACCTTTTAGAAGGACTGGGTCCCCTCAACTGATTACCCAACTACTCTGTTTCTGTGCCGAAAGCAGGACTCGAACCCAGGCCCCCAGTGCTGTAACACAAGTACTTAACCTCTAGGCCACTGCAGTTAGCTGGTGTTGGGTGGAGCGGGGGGCCAGATGGTCTATCCTCCTTGGCTCCAGTGAACATGTTTCACAACTGAAATGGTTATGCTCACGGGGGCATGCAGAAGAAAGATATATACGCCCAAAAGCTACCCTCAGAAGCACAGCCACCAATGGCTCAAGTAGTAAGTGCTTGGTCTTGGAATGCTGGAGACCTGAGTTCTAATCCAATGTCTGCAATCTCCTGGGCATGTTTTTTTTAATTAAAAAAATATATTTTTTAGTTGAAAATGGGTATGCATTGCCCTGAGCAATCAGCCAACAGCCAATGCCCCTTCAATACCTGCTTTCCTACTAGCAGTTGTGCCTTTGTTTTCTGCACTCTGGCCTAGGTAACACCCATACAAAAGTTTGTCTCTCTGGCCCCAGTTGCCTGGAAAAAAACGAGGGGAAAAGGTGTAATCTATGGGTCATGGTTGATACAATAATTGCCCTGGGACTCAAACAGGACACCTTCACGAGGTGCTATGAGGTGACCACCGGCCCCTGCATAGCAAGCAAACCTGTATCAGCATCTCACCAGCAACTGAATGTGTCGCCTGCAGGCTACACATAAGAGGCTGCAGTAGGTGCATTAACCCATCGGGCTGTGGACCCTCCTTCCTCTGAGAGCAGGAAACTGAATTTCCATGTTGCCTTCCTTTGGCACATTTGATCTATCTTTCAACCCAATTCAGAGGGTGTTTTGCTTCACGGAGAGATGATAATCATTGTGAGGTGTCAGCCACTAATAGCTAAGCAGGTCAGTTAAATCTTTGACTTTGTCATTGGGGTGTACTGATATGCGCTGGGCAGTCTTCTGTCCTGTGCTACTGTATGCATTCTTATTGCTGCTTGTTCACGATTCCTAAATGTAAACATTGAAAGATTTGAAAGACTCTTGATGCACCAAGCATTTCCCACTCTTTGCCCTGGGGGTGAGAGGGCTGCTTTCGGCCTTCAACACCCTCAATTATGGAGTGGCCGGCTCCACCACTGAGAATGAGGGGCTAATCCTGGTCGGAAACGGGCAGAGGTCTGCGCCCTGCGTCCTCCACGCGTCCCTAACGCTCCCAAACGCGACCACAGCCCTTACGGGCACAGCCCTATGTCGGTGCAGCCTCTATGGTGCAGCCACCCAGGTAGCTTAGGGTTAGGATATGTGCTCTTCAACATAAGCCTGGCCAACCAGGCCCTGGAGAGTGTCACAGCATGCTCTGTAATCCCCTAGTGATGGTGGCCTTGGTGACGATGATCTTGCTGGAATACTGATGCCTTTTTTCCTCCCAGAAGCCCCAGAAGCCTATTGAAATGAAGGGGTGTGCACCTCTCACTGGCCTCTGTTTACCCTCTGGCTAACTGAAATTAGTTCTGGGCTTTCCAGGCAAATGTATCCATTCGGGAGAGAGCTAGGAATAGGAAGGCTCTTTCTGCAGGCTCGGTGGGGAAGAGTCAGAGAGCTACATGCCTGAGGCATCTTTCTTCCTCCTTTGCTCATTGTGTTCCCTAACTTCTAACTCTCTGCCAGGCCAGGCCCTGTTTCTTTTACTGCCAACCCCCCCTAACCCCTCGTCTTCCACCTACTTCCCGCTCTATTATGCCTTCTCCTTTTCTGCTCTCTTCTGTGGCCCTTTGAAAATGAATGCAGGCCTAGCTAAGCCTCATGAAGGAAATCTACCAACAAAAGATGCATTCCTTGCTTATGGGAGGTGCTGTGAGACGAGCAAGAAGGGCTGAAGGGGTGATTGGGTTGTTGAGTCGGGAAGCACTAGAGGTGTAGCCAGGATTGTCTAGCAAATGGAGCCTGATGCTAATGTAGTTGGGCCCACTGCACTGACAAAAATATCTGTAAATACCCACACAGCGCTGCTGAGTGGGCATTTACAGATTTTTGGTGGGCCTTGCCCCTCAGGCCCTACCCTGCCTACGCCTCTGTTCTCTCCCCCAGGGCAAAGAGTGGGAAAGGCTCGCTACAGCAAGAGTCTATCAAATCTTTCACTTTTGAGAGCAGAGTGTTTACATTTAAAAATCTTGAACAAGCAGCAATACCAAAGCATACAGTAGTAGTGGACAGAAGACTGCCCTGCACATATCAGTACACCCCAATGACAAAGGCAAAGATTTAACTGACCTGCTTAGCTATTAGTGGGTGACACCTCACAATGAGTATCATCTCTCCGTGAAGCAAAACATCCTCTGAATTGGGGTGAAAGACAGATCTAATGTGCCAAAGGAAGGCAACATGGAAATTCAGTGTTCTGCCCTCAGGAAGGAGGGTCGACAGCCCAATGGGTTAATGCACCTACTGCAGCCTCCTATGTGTAGCCTGTAGGCGACACATTCAGTTGCTGGTGAGATGCTGATAAGGTTGCTTGCATTGCAGGGGCCGGGGGTCACCTCACAGCGCCTCGAGAAGGTGTCCTGTTTGAGTCCCTGTGCAAATATCTTCTCAACCATGACCCGTAGGTTACACTTTTCCCCTCGTTTTTTCCAGTCAGTTGGGGCCAGAGAGACAAGCTTTTCTATGGGCGTTACCAAGGCCAGAGTGCAGAAAACAAAGGCACAATTGTTAGTAGGAATGCAGGTATTGAAGGGGCATTAGCTGTTGGCTGATCGCACAGGGCAATTCATACCCATTTTCAAAAGAAAAAATAAATGTTTTAAAAAATAAAATAAAAAATGCCCCGCAGATTCCAGACATTGGATTAGAACTCAGGTCTCCAAAATTCCAAGACCAAGCACTTACCACTTGAGCCACTGGCGGATGTGCTTCTGAGAGTTGGTTTTGGGCCAATATATCTTTCTTCTGCATGCCCCTGCGAGCATACCCATTTGCATTGTGAAACATGTTCACTGAAGAAAATGAGGAAAGAACATCTGCCCCCCCAGCTCCACCAAATACCAGCTAACTGCAGTGGCTTAGAGGTTAAGTGCTTGCGTTACAGCGCTGGGGGCCTGGGTTCGAGTCCTGCTTTCGGCACTTAAACGGAATAGTGGGGTAATCTCCTTGTACAGTTGCTGTGAAACATAGCAGAGAAGTGGGACTGTGAAAGTGAGGGAGTGCAGGCTGAAGGAGGAAGGGGGGCAAGCTAAAGGAGGAGGTAGGGCAGGCAAAAGGGAGAGGGAGGGGTGGATGCAGTGGTCGTGTGGAGAGGAGGCGGGGTAGATCTAGAAGGGCATGGCGTAGGTTCCCTGGTAAAGGGAGGAAGAAAGAATAGAGGAGGCCAGGAAGTGCCCGCTAGTGCCGGATGAGGATAAAAATGTCAGCCCATTGTGGGGTCCATTCCATCTTCCCCTTCCTCAATGGCCCCTTTCCCCACATTAGAACCCTCCCTCCACTATTCAGGGCCCACTTTATCCCCCCCACTCACCCAGGCCGCTCCTCTTCTCCACAGCGACCCCTTCATCCAGCCCTACCTTCCCTTTTTGCCTACCCGGCCTCCTCCTTTATTTACTCTGCACTTCCTCTCCCCCACCTCTACAGTCCTGCCTCCTTTCCACCCTCCCTTTACCAGGGAACTCATTACATAACCACTGAACCTTTTAGAAGGACTGGGTCCCCTCAACTGATTACCCAACTACTCTGTTTCTGTGCCGAAAGCAGGACTCGAACCCAGGCCCCCAGTGCTGTAACACAAGTACTTAACCTCTAGGCCACTGCAGTTAGCTGGTGTTGGGTGGAGCGGGGGGCCAGATGGTCTATCCTCCTTGGCTCCAGTGAACATGTTTCACAACTGAAATGGTTATGCTCACGGGGGCATGCAGAAGAAAGATATATACGCCCAAAAGCTACCCTCAGAAGCACAGCCACCAATGGCTCAAGTAGTAAGTGCTTGGTCTTGGAATGCTGGAGACCTGAGTTCTAATCCAATGTCTGCAATCTCCTGGGCATGTTTTTTTTAATTAAAAAAATATATTTTTTAGTTGAAAATGGGTATGCATTGCCCTGAGCAATCAGCCAACAGCCAATGCCCCTTCAATACCTGCTTTCCTACTAGCAGTTGTGCCTTTGTTTTCTGCACTCTGGCCTAGGTAACACCCATACAAAAGTTTGTCTCTCTGGCCCCAGTTGCCTGGAAAAAAACGAGGGGAAAAGGTGTAATCTATGGGTCATGGTTGATACAATAATTGCCCTGGGACTCAAACAGGACACCTTCACGAGGTGCTATGAGGTGACCACCGGCCCCTGCATAGCAAGCAAACCTGTATCAGCATCTCACCAGCAACTGAATGTGTCGCCTGCAGGCTACACATAAGAGGCTGCAGTAGGTGCATTAACCCATCGGGCTGTGGACCCTCCTTCCTCTGAGAGCAGGAAACTGAATTTCCATGTTGCCTTCCTTTGGCACATTTGATCTATCTTTCAACCCAATTCAGAGGGTGTTTTGCTTCACGGAGAGATGATAATCATTGTGAGGTGTCAGCCACTAATAGCTAAGCAGGTCAGTTAAATCTTTGACTTTGTCATTGGGGTGTACTGATATGCGCTGGGCAGTCTTCTGTCCTGTGCTACTGTATGCATTCTTATTGCTGCTTGTTCACGATTCCTAAATGTAAACATTGAAAGATTTGAAAGACTCTTGATGCACCAAGCATTTCCCACTCTTTGCCCTGGGGGTGAGAGGGCTGCTTTCGGCCTTCAACACCCTCAATTATGGAGTGGCCGGCTCCACCACTGAGAATGAGGGGCTAATCCTGGTCGGAAACGGGCAGAGGTCTGCGCCCTGCGTCCTCCACGCGTCCCTAACGCTCCCAAACGCGACCACAGCCCTTACGGGCACAGCCCTATGTCGGTGCAGCCTCTATGGTGCAGCCACCCAGGTAGCTTAGGGTTAGGATATGTGCTCTTCAACATAAGCCTGGCCAACCAGGCCCTGGAGAGTGTCACAGCATGCTCTGTAATCCCCTAGTGATGGTGGCCTTGGTGACGATGATCTTGCTGGAATACTGATGCCTTTTTTCCTCCCAGAAGCCCCAGAAGCCTATTGAAATGAAGGGGTGTGCACCTCTCACTGGCCTCTGTTTACCCTCTGGCTAACTGAAATTAGTTCTGGGCTTTCCAGGCAAATGTATCCATTCGGGAGAGAGCTAGGAATAGGAAGGCTCTTTCTGCAGGCTCGGTGGGGAAGAGTCAGAGAGCTACATGCCTGAGGCATCTTTCTTCCTCCTTTGCTCATTGTGTTCCCTAACTTCTAACTCTCTGCCAGGCCAGGCCCTGTTTCTTTTACTGCCAACCCCCCCTAACCCCTCGTCTTCCACCTACTTCCCGCTCTATTATGCCTTCTCCTTTTCTGCTCTCTTCTGTGGCCCTTTGAAAATGAATGCAGGCCTAGCTAAGCCTCATGAAGGAAATCTACCAACAAAAGATGCATTCCTTGCTTATGGGAGGTGCTGTGAGACGAGCAAGAAGGGCTGAAGGGGTGATTGGGTTGTTGAGTCGGGAAGCACTAGAGGTGTAGCCAGGATTGTCTAGCAAATGGAGCCTGATGCTAATGTAGTTGGGCCCACTGCACTGACAAAAATATCTGTAAATACCCACACAGCGCTGCTGAGTGGGCATTTACAGATTTTTGGTGGGCCTTGCCCCTCAGGCCCTACCCTGCCTACGCCTCTGTTCTCTCCCCCAGGGCAAAGAGTGGGAAAGGCTCGCTACAGCAAGAGTCTATCAAATCTTTCACTTTTGAGAGCAGAGTGTTTACATTTAAAAATCTTGAACAAGCAGCAATACCAAAGCATACAGTAGTAGTGGACAGAAGACTGCCCTGCACATATCAGTACACCCCAATGACAAAGGCAAAGATTTAACTGACCTGCTTAGCTATTAGTGGGTGACACCTCACAATGAGTATCATCTCTCCGTGAAGCAAAACATCCTCTGAATTGGGGTGAAAGACAGATCTAATGTGCCAAAGGAAGGCAACATGGAAATTCAGTGTTCTGCCCTCAGGAAGGAGGGTCGACAGCCCAATGGGTTAATGCACCTACTGCAGCCTCCTATGTGTAGCCTGTAGGCGACACATTCAGTTGCTGGTGAGATGCTGATAAGGTTGCTTGCATTGCAGGGGCCGGGGGTCACCTCACAGCGCCTCGAGAAGGTGTCCTGTTTGAGTCCCTGTGCAAATATCTTCTCAACCATGACCCGTAGGTTACACTTTTCCCCTCGTTTTTTCCAGTCAGTTGGGGCCAGAGAGACAAGCTTTTCTATGGGCGTTACCAAGGCCAGAGTGCAGAAAACAAAGGCACAATTGTTAGTAGGAATGCAGGTATTGAAGGGGCATTAGCTGTTGGCTGATCGCACAGGGCAATTCATACCCATTTTCAAAAGAAAAAATAAATGTTTTAAAAAATAAAATAAAAAATGCCCCGCAGATTCCAGACATTGGATTAGAACTCAGGTCTCCAAAATTCCAAGACCAAGCACTTACCACTTGAGCCACTGGCGGATGTGCTTCTGAGAGTTGGTTTTGGGCCAATATATCTTTCTTCTGCATGCCCCTGCGAGCATACCCATTTGCATTGTGAAACATGTTCACTGAAGAAAATGAGGAAAGAACATCTGCCCCCCCAGCTCCACCAAATACCAGCTAACTGCAGTGGCTTAGAGGTTAAGTGCTTGCGTTACAGCGCTGGGGGCCTGGGTTCGAGTCCTGCTTTCGGCACTTAAACGGAATAGTGGGGTAATCTCCTTGTACAGTTGCTGTGAAACATAGCAGAGAAGTGGGACTGTGAAAGTGAGGGAGTGCAGGCTGAAGGAGGAAGGGGGGCAAGCTAAAGGAGGAGGTAGGGCAGGCAAAAGGGAGAGGGAGGGGTGGATGCAGTGGTTGTGTGGAGAGGAGGCGGGGTAGATCTAGAAGGGCATGGCGTAGGTTCCCTGGTAAAGGGAGGAAGAAAGAATAGAGGAGGCCAGGAAGTGCCCGCTAGTGCCGGATGAGGATAAAAATGTCAGCCCATTGTGGGGTCCATTCCATCTTCCCCTTCCTCAATGGCCCCTTTCCCCACATTAGAACCCTCCCTCCACTATTCAGGGCCCACTTTATCCCCCCCACTCACCCAGGCCGCTCCTCTTCTCCACAGCGACCCCTTCATCCAGCCCTACCTTCCCTTTTTGCCTACCCGGCCTCCTCCTTTATTTACTCTGCACTTCCTCTCCCCCACCTCTACAGTCCTGCCTCCTTTCCACCCTCCCTTTACCAGGGAACTCATTACATAACCACTGAACCTTTTAGAAGGACTGGGTCCCCTCAACTGATTACCCAACTACTCTGTTTCTGTGCCGAAAGCAGGACTCGAACCCAGGCCCCCAGTGCTGTAACACAAGTACTTAACCTCTAGGCCACTGCAGTTAGCTGGTGTTGGGTGGAGCGGGGGGCCAGATGGTCTATCCTCCTTGGCTCCAGTGAACATGTTTCACAACTGAAATGGTTATGCTCACGGGGGCATGCAGAAGAAAGATATATACGCCCAAAAGCTACCCTCAGAAGCACAGCCACCAATGGCTCAAGTAGTAAGTGCTTGGTCTTGGAATGCTGGAGACCTGAGTTCTAATCCAATGTCTGCAATCTCCTGGGCATGTTTTTTTTAATTAAAAAAATATATTTTTTAGTTGAAAATGGGTATGCATTGCCCTGAGCAATCAGCCAACAGCCAATGCCCCTTCAATACCTGCTTTCCTACTAGCAGTTGTGCCTTTGTTTTCTGCACTCTGGCCTAGGTAACACCCATACAAAAGTTTGTCTCTCTGGCCCCAGTTGCCTGGAAAAAAACGAGGGGAAAAGGTGTAATCTATGGGTCATGGTTGATACAATAATTGCCCTGGGACTCAAACAGGACACCTTCACGAGGTGCTATGAGGTGACCACCGGCCCCTGCATAGCAAGCAAACCTGTATCAGCATCTCACCAGCAACTGAATGTGTCGCCTGCAGGCTACACATAAGAGGCTGCAGTAGGTGCATTAACCCATCGGGCTGTGGACCCTCCTTCCTCTGAGAGCAGGAAACTGAATTTCCATGTTGCCTTCCTTTGGCACATTTGATCTATCTTTCAACCCAATTCAGAGGGTGTTTTGCTTCACGGAGAGATGATAATCATTGTGAGGTGTCAGCCACTAATAGCTAAGCAGGTCAGTTAAATCTTTGACTTTGTCATTGGGGTGTACTGATATGCGCTGGGCAGTCTTCTGTCCTGTGCTACTGTATGCATTCTTATTGCTGCTTGTTCACGATTCCTAAATGTAAACATTGAAAGATTTGAAAGACTCTTGATGCACCAAGCATTTCCCACTCTTTGCCCTGGGGGTGAGAGGGCTGCTTTCGGCCTTCAACACCCTCAATTATGGAGTGGCCGGCTCCACCACTGAGAATGAGGGGCTAATCCTGGTCGGAAACGGGCAGAGGTCTGCGCCCTGCGTCCTCCACGCGTCCCTAACGCTCCCAAACGCGACCACAGCCCTTACGGGCACAGCCCTATGTCGGTGCAGCCTCTATGGTGCAGCCACCCAGGTAGCTTAGGGTTAGGATATGTGCTCTTCAACATAAGCCTGGCCAACCAGGCCCTGGAGAGTGTCACAGCATGCTCTGTAATCCCCTAGTGATGGTGGCCTTGGTGACGATGATCTTGCTGGAATACTGATGCCTTTTTTCCTCCCAGAAGCCCCAGAAGCCTATTGAAATGAAGGGGTGTGCACCTCTCACTGGCCTCTGTTTACCCTCTGGCTAACTGAAATTAGTTCTGGGCTTTCCAGGCAAATGTATCCATTCGGGAGAGAGCTAGGAATAGGAAGGCTCTTTCTGCAGGCTCGGTGGGGAAGAGTCAGAGAGCTACATGCCTGAGGCATCTTTCTTCCTCCTTTGCTCATTGTGTTCCCTAACTTCTAACTCTCTGCCAGGCCAGGCCCTGTTTCTTTTACTGCCAACCCCCCCTAACCCCTCGTCTTCCACCTACTTCCCGCTCTATTATGCCTTCTCCTTTTCTGCTCTCTTCTGTGGCCCTTTGAAAATGAATGCAGGCCTAGCTAAGCCTCATGAAGGAAATCTACCAACAAAAGATGCATTCCTTGCTTATGGGAGGTGCTGTGAGACGAGCAAGAAGGGCTGAAGGGGTGATTGGGTTGTTGAGTCGGGAAGCACTAGAGGTGTAGCCAGGATTGTCTAGCAAATGGAGCCTGATGCTAATGTAGTTGGGCCCACTGCACTGACAAAAATATCTGTAAATACCCACACAGCGCTGCTGAGTGGGCATTTACAGATTTTTGGTGGGCCTTGCCCCTCAGGCCCTACCCTGCCTACGCCTCTGTTCTCTCCCCCAGGGCAAAGAGTGGGAAAGGCTCGCTACAGCAAGAGTCTATCAAATCTTTCACTTTTGAGAGCAGAGTGTTTACATTTAAAAATCTTGAACAAGCAGCAATACCAAAGCATACAGTAGTAGTGGACAGAAGACTGCCCTGCACATATCAGTACACCCCAATGACAAAGGCAAAGATTTAACTGACCTGCTTAGCTATTAGTGGGTGACACCTCACAATGAGTATCATCTCTCCGTGAAGCAAAACATCCTCTGAATTGGGGTGAAAGACAGATCTAATGTGCCAAAGGAAGGCAACATGGAAATTCAGTGTTCTGCCCTCAGGAAGGAGGGTCGACAGCCCAATGGGTTAATGCACCTACTGCAGCCTCCTATGTGTAGCCTGTAGGCGACACATTCAGTTGCTGGTGAGATGCTGATAAGGTTGCTTGCATTGCAGGGGCCGGGGGTCACCTCACAGCGCCTCGAGAAGGTGTCCTGTTTGAGTCCCTGTGCAAATATCTTCTCAACCATGACCCGTAGGTTACACTTTTCCCCTCGTTTTTTCCAGTCAGTTGGGGCCAGAGAGACAAGCTTTTCTATGGGCGTTACCAAGGCCAGAGTGCAGAAAACAAAGGCACAATTGTTAGTAGGAATGCAGGTATTGAAGGGGCATTAGCTGTTGGCTGATCGCACAGGGCAATTCATACCCATTTTCAAAAGAAAAAATAAATGTTTTAAAAAATAAAATAAAAAATGCCCCGCAGATTCCAGACATTGGATTAGAACTCAGGTCTCCAAAATTCCAAGACCAAGCACTTACCACTTGAGCCACTGGCGGATGTGCTTCTGAGAGTTGGTTTTGGGCCAATATATCTTTCTTCTGCATGCCCCTGCGAGCATACCCATTTGCATTGTGAAACATGTTCACTGAAGAAAATGAGGAAAGAACATCTGCCCCCCCAGCTCCACCAAATACCAGCTAACTGCAGTGGCTTAGAGGTTAAGTGCTTGCGTTACAGCGCTGGGGGCCTGGGTTCGAGTCCTGCTTTCGGCACTTAAACGGAATAGTGGGGTAATCTCCTTGTACAGTTGCTGTGAAACATAGCAGAGAAGTGGGACTGTGAAAGTGAGGGAGTGCAGGCTGAAGGAGGAAGGGGGGCAAGCTAAAGGAGGAGGTAGGGCAGGCAAAAGGGAGAGGGAGGGGTGGATGCAGTGGTTGTGTGGAGAGGAGGCGGGGTAGATCTAGAAGGGCATGGCGTAGGTTCCCTGGTAAAGGGAGGAAGAAAGAATAGAGGAGGCCAGGAAGTGCCCGCTAGTGCCGGATGAGGATAAAAATGTCAGCCCATTGTGGGGTCCATTCCATCTTCCCCTTCCTCAATGGCCCCTTTCCCCACATTAGAACCCTCCCTCCACTATTCAGGGCCCACTTTATCCCCCCCACTCACCCAGGCCGCTCCTCTTCTCCACAGCGACCCCTTCATCCAGCCCTACCTTCCCTTTTTGCCTACCCGGCCTCCTCCTTTATTTACTCTGCACTTCCTCTCCCCCACCTCTACAGTCCTGCCTCCTTTCCACCCTCCCTTTACCAGGGAACTCATTACATAACCACTGAACCTTTTAGAAGGACTGGGTCCCCTCAACTGATTACCCAACTACTCTGTTTCTGTGCCGAAAGCAGGACTCGAACCCAGGCCCCCAGTGCTGTAACACAAGTACTTAACCTCTAGGCCACTGCAGTTAGCTGGTGTTGGGTGGAGCGGGGGGCCAGATGGTCTATCCTCCTTGGCTCCAGTGAACATGTTTCACAACTGAAATGGTTATGCTCACGGGGGCATGCAGAAGAAAGATATATACGCCCAAAAGCTACCCTCAGAAGCACAGCCACCAATGGCTCAAGTAGTAAGTGCTTGGTCTTGGAATGCTGGAGACCTGAGTTCTAATCCAATGTCTGCAATCTCCTGGGCATGTTTTTTTTAATTAAAAAAATATATTTTTTAGTTGAAAATGGGTATGCATTGCCCTGAGCAATCAGCCAACAGCCAATGCCCCTTCAATACCTGCTTTCCTACTAGCAGTTGTGCCTTTGTTTTCTGCACTCTGGCCTAGGTAACACCCATACAAAAGTTTGTCTCTCTGGCCCCAGTTGCCTGGAAAAAAACGAGGGGAAAAGGTGTAATCTATGGGTCATGGTTGATACAATAATTGCCCTGGGACTCAAACAGGACACCTTCACGAGGTGCTATGAGGTGACCACCGGCCCCTGCATAGCAAGCAAACCTGTATCAGCATCTCACCAGCAACTGAATGTGTCGCCTGCAGGCTACACATAAGAGGCTGCAGTAGGTGCATTAACCCATCGGGCTGTGGACCCTCCTTCCTCTGAGAGCAGGAAACTGAATTTCCATGTTGCCTTCCTTTGGCACATTTGATCTATCTTTCAACCCAATTCAGAGGGTGTTTTGCTTCACGGAGAGATGATAATCATTGTGAGGTGTCAGCCACTAATAGCTAAGCAGGTCAGTTAAATCTTTGACTTTGTCATTGGGGTGTACTGATATGCGCTGGGCAGTCTTCTGTCCTGTGCTACTGTATGCATTCTTATTGCTGCTTGTTCACGATTCCTAAATGTAAACATTGAAAGATTTGAAAGACTCTTGATGCACCAAGCATTTCCCACTCTTTGCCCTGGGGGTGAGAGGGCTGCTTTCGGCCTTCAACACCCTCAATTATGGAGTGGCCGGCTCCACCACTGAGAATGAGGGGCTAATCCTGGTCGGAAACGGGCAGAGGTCTGCGCCCTGCGTCCTCCACGCGTCCCTAACGCTCCCAAACGCGACCACAGCCCTTACGGGCACAGCCCTATGTCGGTGCAGCCTCTATGGTGCAGCCACCCAGGTAGCTTAGGGTTAGGATATGTGCTCTTCAACATAAGCCTGGCCAACCAGGCCCTGGAGAGTGTCACAGCATGCTCTGTAATCCCCTAGTGATGGTGGCCTTGGTGACGATGATCTTGCTGGAATACTGATGCCTTTTTTCCTCCCAGAAGCCCCAGAAGCCTATTGAAATGAAGGGGTGTGCACCTCTCACTGGCCTCTGTTTACCCTCTGGCTAACTGAAATTAGTTCTGGGCTTTCCAGGCAAATGTATCCATTCGGGAGAGAGCTAGGAATAGGAAGGCTCTTTCTGCAGGCTCGGTGGGGAAGAGTCAGAGAGCTACATGCCTGAGGCATCTTTCTTCCTCCTTTGCTCATTGTGTTCCCTAACTTCTAACTCTCTGCCAGGCCAGGCCCTGTTTCTTTTACTGCCAACCCCCCCTAACCCCTCGTCTTCCACCTACTTCCCGCTCTATTATGCCTTCTCCTTTTCTGCTCTCTTCTGTGGCCCTTTGAAAATGAATGCAGGCCTAGCTAAGCCTCATGAAGGAAATCTACCAACAAAAGATGCATTCCTTGCTTATGGGAGGTGCTGTGAGACGAGCAAGAAGGGCTGAAGGGGTGATTGGGTTGTTGAGTCGGGAAGCACTAGAGGTGTAGCCAGGATTGTCTAGCAAATGGAGCCTGATGCTAATGTAGTTGGGCCCACTGCACTGACAAAAATATCTGTAAATACCCACACAGCGCTGCTGAGTGGGCATTTACAGATTTTTGGTGGGCCTTGCCCCTCAGGCCCTACCCTGCCTACGCCTCTGTTCTCTCCCCCAGGGCAAAGAGTGGGAAAGGCTCGCTACAGCAAGAGTCTATCAAATCTTTCACTTTTGAGAGCAGAGTGTTTACATTTAAAAATCTTGAACAAGCAGCAATACCAAAGCATACAGTAGTAGTGGACAGAAGACTGCCCTGCACATATCAGTACACCCCAATGACAAAGGCAAAGATTTAACTGACCTGCTTAGCTATTAGTGGGTGACACCTCACAATGAGTATCATCTCTCCGTGAAGCAAAACATCCTCTGAATTGGGGTGAAAGACAGATCTAATGTGCCAAAGGAAGGCAACATGGAAATTCAGTGTTCTGCCCTCAGGAAGGAGGGTCGACAGCCCAATGGGTTAATGCACCTACTGCAGCCTCCTATGTGTAGCCTGTAGGCGACACATTCAGTTGCTGGTGAGATGCTGATAAGGTTGCTTGCATTGCAGGGGCCGGGGGTCACCTCACAGCGCCTCGAGAAGGTGTCCTGTTTGAGTCCCTGTGCAAATATCTTCTCAACCATGACCCGTAGGTTACACTTTTCCCCTCGTTTTTTCCAGTCAGTTGGGGCCAGAGAGACAAGCTTTTCTATGGGCGTTACCAAGGCCAGAGTGCAGAAAACAAAGGCACAATTGTTAGTAGGAATGCAGGTATTGAAGGGGCATTAGCTGTTGGCTGATCGCACAGGGCAATTCATACCCATTTTCAAAAGAAAAAATAAATGTTTTAAAAAATAAAATAAAAAATGCCCCGCAGATTCCAGACATTGGATTAGAACTCAGGTCTCCAAAATTCCAAGACCAAGCACTTACCACTTGAGCCACTGGCGGATGTGCTTCTGAGAGTTGGTTTTGGGCCAATATATCTTTCTTCTGCATGCCCCTGCGAGCATACCCATTTGCATTGTGAAACATGTTCACTGAAGAAAATGAGGAAAGAACATCTGCCCCCCCAGCTCCACCAAATACCAGCTAACTGCAGTGGCTTAGAGGTTAAGTGCTTGCGTTACAGCGCTGGGGGCCTGGGTTCGAGTCCTGCTTTCGGCACTTAAACGGAATAGTGGGGTAATCTCCTTGTACAGTTGCTGTGAAACATAGCAGAGAAGTGGGACTGTGAAAGTGAGGGAGTGCAGGCTGAAGGAGGAAGGGGGGCAAGCTAAAGGAGGAGGTAGGGCAGGCAAAAGGGAGAGGGAGGGGTGGATGCAGTGGTCGTGTGGAGAGGAGGCGGGGTAGATCTAGAAGGGCATGGCGTAGGTTCCCTGGTAAAGGGAGGAAGAAAGAATAGAGGAGGCCAGGAAGTGCCCGCTAGTGCCGGATGAGGATAAAAATGTCAGCCCATTGTGGGGTCCATTCCATCTTCCCCTTCCTCAATGGCCCCTTTCCCCACATTAGAACCCTCCCTCCACTATTCAGGGCCCACTTTATCCCCCCCACTCACCCAGGCCGCTCCTCTTCTCCACAGCGACCCCTTCATCCAGCCCTACCTTCCCTTTTTGCCTACCCGGCCTCCTCCTTTATTTACTCTGCACTTCCTCTCCCCCACCTCTACAGTCCTGCCTCCTTTCCACCCTCCCTTTACCAGGGAACTCATTACATAACCACTGAACCTTTTAGAAGGACTGGGTCCCCTCAACTGATTACCCAACTACTCTGTTTCTGTGCCGAAAGCAGGACTCGAACCCAGGCCCCCAGTGCTGTAACACAAGTACTTAACCTCTAGGCCACTGCAGTTAGCTGGTGTTGGGTGGAGCGGGGGGCCAGATGGTCTATCCTCCTTGGCTCCAGTGAACATGTTTCACAACTGAAATGGTTATGCTCACGGGGGCATGCAGAAGAAAGATATATACGCCCAAAAGCTACCCTCAGAAGCACAGCCACCAATGGCTCAAGTAGTAAGTGCTTGGTCTTGGAATGCTGGAGACCTGAGTTCTAATCCAATGTCTGCAATCTCCTGGGCATGTTTTTTTTAATTAAAAAAATATATTTTTTAGTTGAAAATGGGTATGCATTGCCCTGAGCAATCAGCCAACAGCCAATGCCCCTTCAATACCTGCTTTCCTACTAGCAGTTGTGCCTTTGTTTTCTGCACTCTGGCCTAGGTAACACCCATACAAAAGTTTGTCTCTCTGGCCCCAGTTGCCTGGAAAAAAACGAGGGGAAAAGGTGTAATCTATGGGTCATGGTTGATACAATAATTGCCCTGGGACTCAAACAGGACACCTTCACGAGGTGCTATGAGGTGACCACCGGCCCCTGCATAGCAAGCAAACCTGTATCAGCATCTCACCAGCAACTGAATGTGTCGCCTGCAGGCTACACATAAGAGGCTGCAGTAGGTGCATTAACCCATCGGGCTGTGGACCCTCCTTCCTCTGAGAGCAGGAAACTGAATTTCCATGTTGCCTTCCTTTGGCACATTTGATCTATCTTTCAACCCAATTCAGAGGGTGTTTTGCTTCACGGAGAGATGATAATCATTGTGAGGTGTCAGCCACTAATAGCTAAGCAGGTCAGTTAAATCTTTGACTTTGTCATTGGGGTGTACTGATATGCGCTGGGCAGTCTTCTGTCCTGTGCTACTGTATGCATTCTTATTGCTGCTTGTTCACGATTCCTAAATGTAAACATTGAAAGATTTGAAAGACTCTTGATGCACCAAGCATTTCCCACTCTTTGCCCTGGGGGTGAGAGGGCTGCTTTCGGCCTTCAACACCCTCAATTATGGAGTGGCCGGCTCCACCACTGAGAATGAGGGGCTAATCCTGGTCGGAAACGGGCAGAGGTCTGCGCCCTGCGTCCTCCACGCGTCCCTAACGCTCCCAAACGCGACCACAGCCCTTACGGGCACAGCCCTATGTCGGTGCAGCCTCTATGGTGCAGCCACCCAGGTAGCTTAGGGTTAGGATATGTGCTCTTCAACATAAGCCTGGCCAACCAGGCCCTGGAGAGTGTCACAGCATGCTCTGTAATCCCCTAGTGATGGTGGCCTTGGTGACGATGATCTTGCTGGAATACTGATGCCTTTTTTCCTCCCAGAAGCCCCAGAAGCCTATTGAAATGAAGGGGTGTGCACCTCTCACTGGCCTCTGTTTACCCTCTGGCTAACTGAAATTAGTTCTGGGCTTTCCAGGCAAATGTATCCATTCGGGAGAGAGCTAGGAATAGGAAGGCTCTTTCTGCAGGCTCGGTGGGGAAGAGTCAGAGAGCTACATGCCTGAGGCATCTTTCTTCCTCCTTTGCTCATTGTGTTCCCTAACTTCTAACTCTCTGCCAGGCCAGGCCCTGTTTCTTTTACTGCCAACCCCCCCTAACCCCTCGTCTTCCACCTACTTCCCGCTCTATTATGCCTTCTCCTTTTCTGCTCTCTTCTGTGGCCCTTTGAAAATGAATGCAGGCCTAGCTAAGCCTCATGAAGGAAATCTACCAACAAAAGATGCATTCCTTGCTTATGGGAGGTGCTGTGAGACGAGCAAGAAGGGCTGAAGGGGTGATTGGGTTGTTGAGTCGGGAAGCACTAGAGGTGTAGCCAGGATTGTCTAGCAAATGGAGCCTGATGCTAATGTAGTTGGGCCCACTGCACTGACAAAAATATCTGTAAATACCCACACAGCGCTGCTGAGTGGGCATTTACAGATTTTTGGTGGGCCTTGCCCCTCAGGCCCTACCCTGCCTACGCCTCTGTTCTCTCCCCCAGGGCAAAGAGTGGGAAAGGCTCGCTACAGCAAGAGTCTATCAAATCTTTCACTTTTGAGAGCAGAGTGTTTACATTTAAAAATCTTGAACAAGCAGCAATACCAAAGCATACAGTAGTAGTGGACAGAAGACTGCCCTGCACATATCAGTACACCCCAATGACAAAGGCAAAGATTTAACTGACCTGCTTAGCTATTAGTGGGTGACACCTCACAATGAGTATCATCTCTCCGTGAAGCAAAACATCCTCTGAATTGGGGTGAAAGACAGATCTAATGTGCCAAAGGAAGGCAACATGGAAATTCAGTGTTCTGCCCTCAGGAAGGAGGGTCGACAGCCCAATGGGTTAATGCACCTACTGCAGCCTCCTATGTGTAGCCTGTAGGCGACACATTCAGTTGCTGGTGAGATGCTGATAAGGTTTGCTTGCATTGCAGGGGCCGGGGGTCACCTCACAGCGCCTCGAGAAGGTGTCCTGTTTGAGTCCCTGTGCAAATATCTTCTCAACCATGACCCGTAGGTTACACTTTTCCCCTCGTTTTTTCCAGTCAGTTGGGGCCAGAGAGACAAGCTTTTCTATGGGCGTTACCAAGGCCAGAGTGCAGAAAACAAAGGCACAATTGTTAGTAGGAATGCAGGTATTGAAGGGGCATTAGCTGTTGGCTGATCGCACAGGGCAATTCATACCCATTTTCAAAAGAAAAAATAAATGTTTTAAAAAATAAAATAAAAAATGCCCCGCAGATTCCAGACATTGGATTAGAACTCAGGTCTCCAAAATTCCAAGACCAAGCACTTACCACTTGAGCCACTGGCGGATGTGCTTCTGAGAGTTGGTTTTGGGCCAATATATCTTTCTTCTGCATGCCCCTGCGAGCATACCCATTTGCATTGTGAAACATGTTCACTGAAGAAAATGAGGAAAGAACATCTGCCCCCCCCAGCTCCACCAAATACCAGCTAACTGCAGTGGCTTAGAGGTTAAGTGCTTGCGTTACAGCGCTGGGGGCCTGGGTTCGAGTCCTGCTTTCGGCACTTAAACGGAATAGTGGGGTAATCTCCTTGTACAGTTGCTGTGAAACATAGCAGAGAAGTGGGACTGTGAAAGTGAGGGAGTGCAGGCTGAAGGAGGAAGGGGGGCAAGCTAAAGGAGGAGGTAGGGCAGGCAAAAGGGAGAGGGAGGGGTGGATGCAGTGGTCGTGTGGAGAGGAGGCGGGGTAGATCTAGAAGGGCATGGCGTAGGTTCCCTGGTAAAGGGAGGAAGAAAGAATAGAGGAGGCCAGGAAGTGCCCGCTAGTGCCGGATGAGGATAAAAATGTCAGCCCATTGTGGGGTCCATTCCATCTTCCCCTTCCTCAATGGCCCCTTTCCCCACATTAGAACCCTCCCTCCACTATTCAGGGCCCACTTTATCCCACCCCCCCACTCACCCAGGCCGCTCCTCTTCTCCACAGCGACCCCTTCATCCAGCCCTACCTTCCCTTTTTGCCTACCCGGCCTCCTCCTTTATTTACTCTGCACTTCCTCTCCCCCACCTCTACAGTCCTGCCTCCTTTCCACCCTCCCTTTACCAGGGAACTCATTACATAACCACTGAACCTTTTAGAAGGACTGGGTCCCCTCAACTGATTACCCAACTACTCTGTTTCTGTGCCGAAAGCAGGACTCGAACCCAGGCCCCCAGTGCTGTAACACAAGTACTTAACCTCTAGGCCACTGCAGTTAGCTGGTGTTGGGTGGAGCGGGGGGCCAGATGGTCTATCCTCCTTGGCTCCAGTGAACATGTTTCACAACTGAAATGGTTATGCTCACGGGGGCATGCAGAAGAAAGATATATACGCCCAAAAGCTACCCTCAGAAGCACAGCCACCAATGGCTCAAGTAGTAAGTGCTTGGTCTTGGAATGCTGGAGACCTGAGTTCTAATCCAATGTCTGCAATCTCCTGGGCATGTTTTTTTTAATTAAAAAAATATATTTTTTAGTTGAAAATGGGTATGCATTGCCCTGAGCAATCAGCCAACAGCCAATGCCCCTTCAATACCTGCTTTCCTACTAGCAGTTGTGCCTTTGTTTTCTGCACTCTGGCCTAGGTAACACCCATACAAAAGTTTGTCTCTCTGGCCCCAGTTGCCTGGAAAAAAACGAGGGGAAAAGGTGTAATCTATGGGTCATGGTTGATACAATAATTGCCCTGGGACTCAAACAGGACACCTTCACGAGGTGCTATGAGGTGACCACCGGCCCCTGCATAGCAAGCAAACCTGTATCAGCATCTCACCAGCAACTGAATGTGTCGCCTGCAGGCTACACATAAGAGGCTGCAGTAGGTGCATTAACCCATCGGGCTGTGGACCCTCCTTCCTCTGAGAGCAGGAAACTGAATTTCCATGTTGCCTTCCTTTGGCACATTTGATCTATCTTTCAACCCAATTCAGAGGGTGTTTTGCTTCACGGAGAGATGATAATCATTGTGAGGTGTCAGCCACTAATAGCTAAGCAGGTCAGTTAAATCTTTGACTTTGTCATTGGGGTGTACTGATATGCGCTGGGCAGTCTTCTGTCCTGTGCTACTGTATGCATTCTTATTGCTGCTTGTTCACGATTCCTAAATGTAAACATTGAAAGATTTGAAAGACTCTTGATGCACCAAGCATTTCCCACTCTTTGCCCTGGGGGTGAGAGGGCTGCTTTCGGCCTTCAACACCCTCAATTATGGAGTGGCCGGCTCCACCACTGAGAATGAGGGGCTAATCCTGGTCGGAAACGGGCAGAGGTCTGCGCCCTGCGTCCTCCACGCGTCCCTAACGCTCCCAAACGCGACCACAGCCCTTACGGGCACAGCCCTATGTCGGTGCAGCCTCTATGGTGCAGCCACCCAGGTAGCTTAGGGTTAGGATATGTGCTCTTCAACATAAGCCTGGCCAACCAGGCCCTGGAGAGTGTCACAGCATGCTCTGTAATCCCCTAGTGATGGTGGCCTTGGTGACGATGATCTTGCTGGAATACTGATGCCTTTTTTCCTCCCAGAAGCCCCAGAAGCCTATTGAAATGAAGGGGTGTGCACCTCTCACTGGCCTCTGTTTACCCTCTGGCTAACTGAAATTAGTTCTGGGCTTTCCAGGCAAATGTATCCATTCGGGAGAGAGCTAGGAATAGGAAGGCTCTTTCTGCAGGCTCGGTGGGGAAGAGTCAGAGAGCTACATGCCTGAGGCATCTTTCTTCCTCCTTTGCTCATTGTGTTCCCTAACTTCTAACTCTCTGCCAGGCCAGGCCCTGTTTCTTTTACTGCCAACCCCCCCCTAACCCCTCGTCTTCCACCTACTTCCCGCTCTATTATGCCTTCTCCTTTTCTGCTCTCTTCTGTGGCCCTTTGAAAATGAATGCAGGCCTAGCTAAGCCTCATGAAGGAAATCTACCAACAAAAGATGCATTCCTTGCTTATGGGAGGTGCTGTGAGACGAGCAAGAAGGGCTGAAGGGGTGATTGGGTTGTTGAGTCGGGAAGCACTAGAGGTGTAGCCAGGATTGTCTAGCAAATGGAGCCTGATGCTAATGTAGTTGGGCCCACTGCACTGACAAAAATATCTGTAAATACCCACACAGCGCTGCTGAGTGGGCATTTACAGATTTTTGGTGGGCCTTGCCCCTCAGGCCCTACCCTGCCTACGCCTCTGTTCTCTCCCCCAGGGCAAAGAGTGGGAAAGGCTCGCTACAGCAAGAGTCTATCAAATCTTTCACTTTTGAGAGCAGAGTGTTTACATTTAAAAATCTTGAACAAGCAGCAATACCAAAGCATACAGTAGTAGTGGACAGAAGACTGCCCTGCACATATCAGTACACCCCAATGACAAAGGCAAAGATTTAACTGACCTGCTTAGCTATTAGTGGGTGACACCTCACAATGAGTATCATCTCTCCGTGAAGCAAAACATCCTCTGAATTGGGGTGAAAGACAGATCTAATGTGCCAAAGGAAGGCAACATGGAAATTCAGTGTTCTGCCCTCAGGAAGGAGGGTCGACAGCCCAATGGGTTAATGCACCTACTGCAGCCTCCTATGTGTAGCCTGTAGGCGACACATTCAGTTGCTGGTGAGATGCTGATAAGGTTGCTTGCATTGCAGGGGCCGGGGGTCACCTCACAGCGCCTCGAGAAGGTGTCCTGTTTGAGTCCCTGTGCAAATATCTTCTCAACCATGACCCGTAGGTTACACTTTTCCCCTCGTTTTTTCCAGTCAGTTGGGGCCAGAGAGACAAGCTTTTCTATGGGCGTTACCAAGGCCAGAGTGCAGAAAACAAAGGCACAATTGTTAGTAGGAATGCAGGTATTGAAGGGGCATTAGCTGTTGGCTGATCGCACAGGGCAATTCATACCCATTTTCAAAAGAAAAAATAAATGTTTTAAAAAATAAAATAAAAAATGCCCCGCAGATTCCAGACATTGGATTAGAACTCAGGTCTCCAAAATTCCAAGACCAAGCACTTACCACTTGAGCCACTGGCGGATGTGCTTCTGAGTGTTGGTTTTGGGCCAATATATCTTTCTTCTGCATGCCCCTGCGAGCATACCCATTTGCATTGTGAAACATGTTCACTGAAGAAAATGAGGAAAGAACATCTGCCCCCCCAGCTCCACCAAATACCAGCTAACTGCAGTGGCTTAGAGGTTAAGTGCTTGCGTTACAGCGCTGGGGGCCTGGGTTCGAGTCCTGCTTTCGGCACTTAAACGGAATAGTGGGGTAATCTCCTTGTACAGTTGCTGTGAAACATAGCAGAGAAGTGGGACTGTGAAAGTGAGGGAGTGCAGGCTGAAGGAGGAAGGGGGGCAAGCTAAAGGAGGAGGTAGGGCAGGCAAAAGGGAGAGGGAGGGGTGGATGCAGTGGTTGTGTGGAGAGGAGGCGGGGTAGATCTAGAAGGGCATGGCGTAGGTTCCCTGGTAAAGGGAGGAAGAAAGAATAGAGGAGGCCAGGAAGTGCCCGCTAGTGCCGGATGAGGATAAAAATGTCAGCCCATTGTGGGGTCCATTCCATCTTCCCCTTCCTCAATGGCCCCTTTCCCCACATTAGAACCCTCCCTCCACTATTCAGGGCCCACTTTATCCCCCCCACTCACCCAGGCCGCTCCTCTTCTCCACAGCGACCCCTTCATCCAGCCCTACCTTCCCTTTTTGCCTACCCGGCCTCCTCCTTTATTTACTCTGCACTTCCTCTCCCCCACCTCTACAGTCCTGCCTCCTTTCCACCCTCCCTTTACCAGGGAACTCATTACATAACCACTGAACCTTTTAGAAGGACTGGGTCCCCTCAACTGATTACCCAACTACTCTGTTTCTGTGCCGAAAGCAGGACTCGAACCCAGGCCCCCAGTGCTGTAACACAAGTACTTAACCTCTAGGCCACTGCAGTTAGCTGGTGTTGGGTGGAGCGGGGGGCCAGATGGTCTATCCTCCTTGGCTCCAGTGAACATGTTTCACAACTGAAATGGTTATGCTCACGGGGGCATGCAGAAGAAAGATATATACGCCCAAAAGCTACCCTCAGAAGCACAGCCACCAATGGCTCAAGTAGTAAGTGCTTGGTCTTGGAATGCTGGAGACCTGAGTTCTAATCCAATGTCTGCAATCTCCTGGGCATGTTTTTTTTAATTAAAAAAATATATTTTTTAGTTGAAAATGGGTATGCATTGCCCTGAGCAATCAGCCAACAGCCAATGCCCCTTCAATACCTGCTTTCCTACTAGCAGTTGTGCCTTTGTTTTCTGCACTCTGGCCTAGGTAACACCCATACAAAAGTTTGTCTCTCTGGCCCCAGTTGCCTGGAAAAAAACGAGGGGAAAAGGTGTAATCTATGGGTCATGGTTGATACAATAATTGCCCTGGGACTCAAACAGGACACCTTCACGAGGTGCTATGAGGTGACCACCGGCCCCTGCATAGCAAGCAAACCTGTATCAGCATCTCACCAGCAACTGAATGTGTCGCCTGCAGGCTACACATAAGAGGCTGCAGTAGGTGCATTAACCCATCGGGCTGTGGACCCTCCTTCCTCTGAGAGCAGGAAACTGAATTTCCATGTTGCCTTCCTTTGGCACATTTGATCTATCTTTCAACCCAATTCAGAGGGTGTTTTGCTTCACGGAGAGATGATAATCATTGTGAGGTGTCAGCCACTAATAGCTAAGCAGGTCAGTTAAATCTTTGACTTTGTCATTGGGGTGTACTGATATGCGCTGGGCAGTCTTCTGTCCTGTGCTACTGTATGCATTCTTATTGCTGCTTGTTCACGATTCCTAAATGTAAACATTGAAAGATTTGAAAGACTCTTGATGCACCAAGCATTTCCCACTCTTTGCCCTGGGGGTGAGAGGGCTGCTTTCGGCCTTCAACACCCTCAATTATGGAGTGGCCGGCTCCACCACTGAGAATGAGGGGCTAATCCTGGTCGGAAACGGGCAGAGGTCTGCGCCCTGCGTCCTCCACGCGTCCCTAACGCTCCCAAACGCGACCACAGCCCTTACGGGCACAGCCCTATGTCGGTGCAGCCTCTATGGTGCAGCCACCCAGGTAGCTTAGGGTTAGGATATGTGCTCTTCAACATAAGCCTGGCCAACCAGGCCCTGGAGAGTGTCACAGCATGCTCTGTAATCCCCTAGTGATGGTGGCCTTGGTGACGATGATCTTGCTGGAATACTGATGCCTTTTTTCCTCCCAGAAGCCCCAGAAGCCTATTGAAATGAAGGGGTGTGCACCTCTCACTGGCCTCTGTTTACCCTCTGGCTAACTGAAATTAGTTCTGGGCTTTCCAGGCAAATGTATCCATTCGGGAGAGAGCTAGGAATAGGAAGGCTCTTTCTGCAGGCTCGGTGGGGAAGAGTCAGAGAGCTACATGCCTGAGGCATCTTTCTTCCTCCTTTGCTCATTGTGTTCCCTAACTTCTAACTCTCTGCCAGGCCAGGCCCTGTTTCTTTTACTGCCAACCCCCCCTAACCCCTCGTCTTCCACCTACTTCCCGCTCTATTATGCCTTCTCCTTTTCTGCTCTCTTCTGTGGCCCTTTGAAAATGAATGCAGGCCTAGCTAAGCCTCATGAAGGAAATCTACCAACAAAAGATGCATTCCTTGCTTATGGGAGGTGCTGTGAGACGAGCAAGAAGGGCTGAAGGGGTGATTGGGTTGTTGAGTCGGGAAGCACTAGAGGTGTAGCCAGGATTGTCTAGCAAATGGAGCCTGATGCTAATGTAGTTGGGCCCACTGCACTGACAAAAATATCTGTAAATACCCACACAGCGCTGCTGAGTGGGCATTTACAGATTTTTGGTGGGCCTTGCCCCTCAGGCCCTACCCTGCCTACGCCTCTGTTCTCTCCCCCAGGGCAAAGAGTGGGAAAGGCTCGCTACAGCAAGAGTCTATCAAATCTTTCACTTTTGAGAGCAGAGTGTTTACATTTAAAAATCTTGAACAAGCAGCAATACCAAAGCATACAGTAGTAGTGGACAGAAGACTGCCCTGCACATATCAGTACACCCCAATGACAAAGGCAAAGATTTAACTGACCTGCTTAGCTATTAGTGGGTGACACCTCACAATGAGTATCATCTCTCCGTGAAGCAAAACATCCTCTGAATTGGGGTGAAAGACAGATCTAATGTGCCAAAGGAAGGCAACATGGAAATTCAGTGTTCTGCCCTCAGGAAGGAGGGTCGACAGCCCAATGGGTTAATGCACCTACTGCAGCCTCCTATGTGTAGCCTGTAGGCGACACATTCAGTTGCTGGTGAGATGCTGATAAGGTTTGCTTGCATTGCAGGGGCCGGGGGTCACCTCACAGCGCCTCGAGAAGGTGTCCTGTTTGAGTCCCTGTGCAAATATCTTCTCAACCATGACCCGTAGGTTACACTTTTCCCCTCGTTTTTTCCAGTCAGTTGGGGCCAGAGAGACAAGCTTTTCTATGGGCGTTACCAAGGCCAGAGTGCAGAAAACAAAGGCACAATTGTTAGTAGGAATGTAGGTATTGAAGGGGCATTAGCTGTTGGCTGATCGCACAGGGCAATTCATACCCATTTTCAAAAGAAAAAATAAATGTTTTAAAAAATAAAATAAAAAATGCCCCGCAGATTCCAGACATTGGATTAGAACTCAGGTCTCCAAAATTCCAAGACCAAGCACTTACCACTTGAGCCACTGGCGGATGTGCTTCTGAGAGTTGGTTTTGGGCCAATATATCTTTCTTCTGCATGCCCCTGCGAGCATACCCATTTGCATTGTGAAACATGTTCACTGAAGAAAATGAGGAAAGAACATCTGCCCCCCCAGCTCCACCAAATACCAGCTAACTGCAGTGGCTTAGAGGTTAAGTGCTTGCGTTACAGCGCTGGGGGCCTGGGTTCGAGTCCTGCTTTCGGCACTTAAACGGAATAGTGGGGTAATCTCCTTGTACAGTTGCTGTGAAACATAGCAGAGAAGTGGGACTGTGAAAGTGAGGGAGTGCAGGCTGAAGGAGGAAGGGGGGCAAGCTAAAGGAGGAGGTAGGGCAGGCAAAAGGGAGAGGGAGGGGTGGATGCAGTGGTCGTGTGGAGAGGAGGCGGGGTAGATCTAGAAGGGCATGGCGTAGGTTCCCTGGTAAAGGGAGGAAGAAAGAATAGAGGAGGCCAGGAAGTGCCCGCTAGTGCCGGATGAGGATAAAAATGTCAGCCCATTGTGGGGTCCATTCCATCTTCCCCTTCCTCAATGGCCCCTTTCCCCACATTAGAACCCTCCCTCCACTATTCAGGGCCCACTTTATCCCACCCCCCCACTCACCCAGGCCGCTCCTCTTCTCCACAGCGACCCCTTCATCCAGCCCTACCTTCCCTTTTTGCCTACCCGGCCTCCTCCTTTATTTACTCTGCACTTCCTCTCCCCCACCTCTACAGTCCTGCCTCCTTTCCACCCTCCCTTTACCAGGGAACTCATTACATAACCACTGAACCTTTTAGAAGGACTGGGTCCCCTCAACTGATTACCCAACTACTCTGTTTCTGTGCCGAAAGCAGGACTCGAACCCAGGCCCCCAGTGCTGTAACACAAGTACTTAACCTCTAGGCCACTGCAGTTAGCTGGTGTTGGGTGGAGCGGGGGGCCAGATGGTCTATCCTCCTTGGCTCCAGTGAACATGTTTCACAACTGAAATGGTTATGCTCACGGGGGCATGCAGAAGAAAGATATATACGCCCAAAAGCTACCCTCAGAAGCACAGCCACCGATGGCTCAAGTAGTAAGTGCTTGGTCTTGGAATGCTGGAGACCTGAGTTCTAATCCAATGTCTGCAATCTCCTGGGCATGTTTTTTTTAATTAAAAAAATATATTTTTTAGTTGAAAATGGGTATGCATTGCCCTGAGCAATCAGCCAACAGCCAATGCCCCTTCAATACCTGCATTCCTACTAGCAGTTGTGCCTTTGTTTTCTGCACTCTGGCCTAGGTAACACCCATACAAAAGTTTGTCTCTCTGGCCCCAGTTGCCTGGAAAAAAACGAGGGGAAAAGGTGTAATCTACGGGTCATGGTTGATACAATAATTGCCCTGGGACTCAAACAGGACACCTTCACGAGGTGCTATGAGGTGACCACCGGCCCCTGCATAGCAAGCAAACCTGTATCAGCATCTCACCAGCAACTGAATGTGTCGCCTGCAGGCTACACATAAGAGGCTGCAGTAGGTGCATTAACCCATCGGGCTGTGGACCCTCCTTCCTCTGAGAGCAGGAAACTGAATTTCCATGTTGCCTTCCTTTGGCACATTTGATCTATCTTTCAACCCAATTCAGAGGGTGTTTTGCTTCACGGAGAGATGATAATCATTGTGAGGTGTCAGCCACTAATAGCTAAGCAGGTCAGTTAAATCTTTGACTTTGTCATTGGGGTGTACTGATATGCGCTGGGCAGTCTTCTGTCCTGTGCTACTGTATGCATTCTTATTGCTGCTTGTTCACGATTCCTAAATGTAAACATTGAAAGATTTGAAAGACTCTTGATGCACCAAGCATTTCCCACTCTTTGCCCTGGGGGTGAGAGGGCTGCTTTCGGCCTTCAACACCCTCAATTATGGAGTGGCCGGCTCCACCACTGAGAATGAGGGGCTAATCCTGGTCAGAAACGGGCAGAGGTCTGCGCCCTGCGTCCTCCACGCGTCCCTAACGCTCCCAAACGCGACCACAGGCCTTACGGGCACAGCCCTATGTCGGTGCAGCCTCTATGGTGCAGCCACCCAGGTAGCTTAGGGTTAGGATATGTGCTCTTCAACATAAGCCTGGCCAACCAGGCCCTGGAGAGTGTCACAGCATGCTCTGTAATCCCCTAGTGATGGTGGCCTTGGTGACGATGATCTTGCTGGAATACTGATGCCTTTTTTCCTCCCAGAAGCCCCAGAAGCCTATTGAAATGAAGGGGTGTGCACCTCTCACTGGCCTCTGTTTACCCTCTGGCTAACTGAAATTAGTTCTGGGCTTTCCAGGCAAATGTATCCATTCGGGAGAGAGCTAGGAATAGGAAGGCTCTTTCTGCAGGCTCGGTGGGGAAGAGTCAGAGAGCTACATGCCTGAGGCATCTTTCTTCCTCCTTTGCTCATTGTGTTCCCTAACTTCTAACTCTCTGCCAGGCCAGGCCCTGTTTCTTTTACTGCCAACCCCCCCTAACCCCTCGTCTTCCACCTACTTCCCGCTCTATTATGCCTTCTCCTTTTCTGCTCTCTTCTGTGGCCCTTTGAAAATGAATGCAGGCCTAGCTAAGCCTCATGAAGGAAATCTACCAACAAAAGATGCATTCCTTGCTTATGGGAGGTGCTGTGAGACGAGCAAGAAGGGCTGAAGGGGTGATTGGGTTGTTGAGTCGGGAAGCACTAGAGGTGTAGCCAGGATTGTCTAGCAAATGGAGCCTGATGCTAATGTAGTTGGGCCCACTGCACTGACAAAAATATCTGTAAATACCCACACAGCGCTGCTGAGTGGGCATTTACAGATTTTTGGTGGGCCTTGCCCCTCAGGCCCTACCCTGCCTACGCCTCTGTTCTCTCCCCCAGGGCAAAGAGTGGGAAAGGCTCGCTACAGCAAGAGTCTATCAAATCTTTCACTTTTGAGAGCAGAGTGTTTACATTTAAAAATCTTGAACAAGCAGCAATACCAAAGCATACAGTAGTAGTGGACAGAAGACTGCCCTGCACATATCAGTACACCCCAATGACAAAGGCAAAGATTTAACTGACCTGCTTAGCTATTAGTGGGTGACACCTCACAATGAGTATCATCTCTCCGTGAAGCAAAACATCCTCTGAATTGGGGTGAAAGACAGATCTAATGTGCCAAAGGAAGGCAACATGGAAATTCAGTGTTCTGCCCTCAGGAAGGAGGGTCGACAGCCCAATGGGTTAATGCACCTACTGCAGCCTCCTATGTGTAGCCTGTAGGCGACACATTCAGTTGCTGGTGAGATGCTGATAAGGTTGCTTGCATTGCAGGGGCCGGGGGTCACCTCACAGCGCCTCGAGAAGGTGTCCTGTTTGAGTCCCTGTGCAAATATCTTCTCAACCATGACCCGTAGGTTACACTTTTCCCCTCGTTTTTTCCAGTCAGTTGGGGCCAGAGAGACAAGCTTTTCTATGGGCGTTACCAAGGCCAGAGTGCAGAAAACAAAGGCACAATTGTTAGTAGGAATGCAGGTATTGAAGGGGCATTAGCTGTTGGCTGATCGCACAGGGCAATTCATACCCATTTTCAAAAGAAAAAATAAATGTTTTAAAAAATAAAATAAAAAATGCCCCGCAGATTCCAGACATTGGATTAGAACTCAGGTCTCCAAAATTCCAAGACCAAGCACTTACCACTTGAGCCACTGGCGGATGTGCTTCTGAGAGTTGGTTTTGGGCCAATATATCTTTCTTCTGCATGCCCCTGCGAGCATACCCATTTGCATTGTGAAACATGTTCACTGAAGAAAATGAGGAAAGAACATCTGCCCCCCCAGCTCCACCAAATACCAGCTAACTGCAGTGGCTTAGAGGTTAAGTGCTTGCGTTACAGCGCTGGGGGCCTGGGTTCGAGTCCTGCTTTCGGCACTTAAACGGAATAGTGGGGTAATCTCCTTGTACAGTTGCTGTGAAACATAGCAGAGAAGTGGGACTGTGAAAGTGAGGGAGTGCAGGCTGAAGGAGGAAGGGGGGCAAGCTAAAGGAGGAGGTAGGGCAGGCAAAAGGGAGAGGGAGGGGTGGATGCAGTGGTCGTGTGGAGAGGAGGCGGGGTAGATCTAGAAGGGCATGGCGTAGGTTCCCTGGTAAAGGGAGGAAGAAAGAATAGAGGAGGCCAGGAAGTGCCCGCTAGTGCGGGATGAGGATAAAAATGTCAGCCCATTGTGGGGTCCATTCCATCTTCCCCTTCCTCAATGGCCCCTTTCCCCACATTAGAACCCTCCCTCCACTATTCAGGGCCCACTTTATCCCCCCCACTCACCCAGGCCGCTCCTCTTTTCCACAGCGACCCCTTCATCCAGCCCTACCTTCCCTTTTTGCCTACCCGGCCTCCTCCTTTATTTACTCTGCACTTCCTCTCCCCCACCTCTACAGTCCTGCCTCCTTTCCACCCTCCCTTTACCAGGGAACTCATTACATAACCACTGAACCTTTTAGAAGGACTGGGTCCCCTCAACTGATTACCCAACTACTCTGTTTCTGTGCCGAAAGCAGGACTCGAACCCAGGCCCCCAGTGCTGTAACACAAGTACTTAACCTCTAGGCCACTGCAGTTAGCTGGTGTTGGGTGGAGCGGGGGGCCAGATGGTCTATCCTCCTTGGCTCCAGTGAACATGTTTCACAACTGAAATGGTTATGCTCACGGGGGCATGCAGAAGAAAGATATATACGCCCAAAAGCTACCCTCAGAAGCACAGCCACCAATGGCTCAAGTAGTAAGTGCTTGGTCTTGGAATGCTGGAGACCTGAGTTCTAATCCAATGTCTGCAATCTCCTGGGCATGTTTTTTTTAATTAAAAAAATATATTTTTTAGTTGAAAATGGGTATGCATTGCCCTGAGCAATCAGCCAACAGCCAATGCCCCTTCAATACCTGCTTTCCTACTAGCAGTTGTGCCTTTGTTTTCTGCACTCTGGCCTAGGTAACACCCATACAAAAGTTTGTCTCTCTGGCCCCAGTTGCCTGGAAAAAAACGAGGGGAAAAGGTGTAATCTACGGGTCATGGTTGATACAATAATTGCCCTGGGACTCAAACAGGACACCTTCACGAGGTGCTATGAGGTGACCACCGGCCCCTGCATAGCAAGCAAACCTGTATCAGCATCTCACCAGCAACTGAATGTGTCGCCTGCAGGCTACACATAAGAGGCTGCAGTAGGTGCATTAACCCATCGGGCTGTGGACCCTCCTTCCTCTGAGAGCAGGAAACTGAATTTCCATGTTGCCTTCCTTTGGCACATTTGATCTATCTTTCAACCCAATTCAGAGGGTGTTTTGCTTCACGGAGAGATGATAATCATTGTGAGGTGTCAGCCACTAATAGCTAAGCAGGTCAGTTAAATCTTTGACTTTGTCATTGGGGTGTACTGATATGCGCTGGGCAGTCTTCTGTCCTGTGCTACTGTATGCATTCTTATTGCTGCTTGTTCACGATTCCTAAATGTAAACATTGAAAGATTTGAAAGACTCTTGATGCACCAAGCACTTCCCACTCTTTGCCCTGGGGGTGAGAGGGCTGCTTTCGGCCTTCAACACCCTCAATTATGGAGTGGCCGGCTCCACCACTGAGAATGAGGGGCTAATCCTGGTCGGAAACGGGCAGAGGTCTGCGCCCTGCGTCCTCCACGCGTCCCTAACGCTCCCAAACGCGACCACAGGCCTTACGGGCACAGCCCTATGTCGGTGCAGCCTCTATGGTGCAGCCACCCAGGTAGCTTAGGGTTAGGATATGTGCTCTTCAACATAAGCCTGGCCAACCAGGCCCTGGAGAGTGTCACAGCATGCTCTGTAATCCCCTAGTGATGGTGGCCTTGGTGACGATGATCTTGCTGGAATACTGATGCCTTTTTTCCTCCCAGAAGCCCCAGAAGCCTATTGAAATGAAGGGGTGTGCACCTCTCACTGGCCTCTGTTTACCCTCTGGCTAACTGAAATTAGTTCTGGGCTTTCCAGGCAAATGTATCCATTCGGGAGAGAGCTAGGAATAGGAAGGCTCTTTCTGCAGGCTCGGTGGGGAAGAGTCAGAGAGCTACATGCCTGAGGCATCTTTCTTCCTCCTTTGCTCATTGTGTTCCCTAACTTCTAACTCTCTGCCAGGCCAGGCCCTGTTTCTTTTACTGCCAACCCCCCCTAACCCCTCGTCTTCCACCTACTTCCCGCTCTATTATGCCTTCTCCTTTTCTGCTCTCTTCTGTGGCCCTTTGAAAATGAATGCAGGCCTAGCTAAGCCTCATGAAGGAAATCTACCAACAAAAGATGCATTCCTTGCTTATGGGAGGTGCTGTGAGACGAGCAAGAAGGGCTGAAGGGGTGATTGGGTTGTTGAGTCGGGAAGCACTAGAGGTGTAGCCAGGATTGTCTAGCAAATGGAGCCTGATGCTAATGTAGTTGGGCCCACTGCACTGACAAAAATATCTGTAAATACCCACACAGCGCTGCTGAGTGGGCATTTACAGATTTTTGGTGGGCCTTGCCCCTCAGGCCCTACCCTGCCTACGCCTCTGTTCTCTCCCCCAGGGCAAAGAGTGGGAAAGGCTCGCTACAGCAAGAGTCTATCAAATCTTTCACTTTTGAGAGCAGAGTGTTTACATTTAAAAATCTTGAACAAGCAGCAATACCAAAGCATACAGTAGTAGTGGACAGAAGACTGCCCTGCACATATCAGTACACCCCAATGACAAAGGCAAAGATTTAACTGACCTGCTTAGCTATTAGTGGGTGACACCTCACAATGAGTATCATCTCTCCGTGAAGCAAAACATCCTCTGAATTGGGGTGAAAGACAGATCTAATGTGCCAAAGGAAGGCAACATGGAAATTCAGTGTTCTGCCCTCAGGAAGGAGGGTCGACAGCCCAATGGGTTAATGCACCTACTGCAGCCTCCTATGTGTAGCCTGTAGGCGACACATTCAGTTGCTGGTGAGATGCTGATAAGGTTGCTTGCATTGCAGGGGCCGGGGGTCACCTCACAGCGCCTCGAGAAGGTGTCCTGTTTGAGTCCCTGTGCAAATATCTTCTCAACCATGACCCGTAGGTTACACTTTTCCCCTCGTTTTTTCCAGTCAGTTGGGGCCAGAGAGACAAGCTTTTCTATGGGCGTTACCAAGGCCAGAGTGCAGAAAACAAAGGCACAATTGTTAGTAGGAATGCAGGTATTGAAGGGGCATTAGCTGTTGGCTGATCGCACAGGGCAATTCATACCCATTTTCAAAAGAAAAAATAAATGTTTTAAAAAATAAAATAAAAAATGCCCCGCAGATTCCAGACATTGGATTAGAACTCAGGTCTCCAAAATTCCAAGACCAAGCACTTACCACTTGAGCCACTGGCGGATGTGCTTCTGAGAGTTGGTTTTGGGCCAATATATCTTTCTTCTGCATGCCCCTGCGAGCATACCCATTTGCATTGTGAAACATGTTCACTGAAGAAAATGAGGAAAGAACATCTGCCCCCCCAGCTCCACCAAATACCAGCTAACTGCAGTGGCTTAGAGGTTAAGTGCTTGCGTTACAGCGCTGGGGGCCTGGGTTCGAGTCCTGCTTTCGGCACTTAAACGGAATAGTGGGGTAATCTCCTTGTACAGTTGCTGTGAAACATAGCAGAGAAGTGGGACTGTGAAAGTGAGGGAGTGCAGGCTGAAGGAGGAAGGGGGGCAAGCTAAAGGAGGAGGTAGGGCAGGCAAAAGGGAGAGGGAGGGGTGGATGCAGTGGTTGTGTGGAGAGGAGGCGGGGTAGATCTAGAAGGGCATGGCGTAGGTTCCCTGGTAAAGGGAGGAAGAAAGAATAGAGGAGGCCAGGAAGTGCCCGCTAGTGCCGGATGAGGATAAAAATGTCAGCCCATTGTGGGGTCCATTCCATCTTCCCCTTCCTCAATGGCCCCTTTCCCCACATTAGAACCCTCCCTCCACTATTCAGGGCCCACTTTATCCCCCCCACTCACCCAGGCCGCTCCTCTTCTCCACAGCGACCCCTTCATCCAGCCCTACCTTCCCTTTTTGCCTACCCGGCCTCCTCCTTTATTTACTCTGCACTTCCTCTCCCACAGTCCTGCCTCCTTTCCACCCTCCCTTTACCAGGGAACTCATTACATAACCACTGAACCTTTTAAAAGGACTGGGTCCCCTCAACTGATTACCCAACTACTCTGTTTCTGTGCCGAAAGCAGGACTCGAACCCAGGCCCCCAGTGCTGTAACACAAGTACTTAACCTCTAGGCCACTGCAGTTAGCTGGTGTTGGGTGGAGCGGGGGGCCAGATGGTCTATCCTCCTTGGCTCCAGTGAACATGTTTCACAACTGAAATGGTTATGCTCACGGGGGCATGCAGAAGAAAGATATATACGCCCAAAAGCTACCCTCAGAAGCACAGCCACCGATGGCTCAAGTAGTAAGTGCTTGGTCTTGGAATGCTGGAGACCTGAGTTCTAATCCAATGTCTGCAATCTCCTGGGCATGTTTTTTTTAGTTAAAAAAATATATTTTTTAGTTGAAAATGGGTATGCATTGCCCTGAGCAATCAGCCAACAGCCAATGCCCCTTCAATACCTGCTTTCCTACTAGCAGTTGTGCCTTTGTTTTCTGCACTCTGGCCTAGGTAACACCCATACAAAAGTTTGTCTCTCTGGCCCCAGTTGCCTGGAAAAAAACGAGGGGAAAAGGTGTAATCTACGGGTCATGGTTGATACAATAATTGCCCTGGGACTCAAACAGGACACCTTCACGAGGTGCTATGAGGTGACCACCGGCCCCTGCATAGCAAGCAAACCTGTATCAGCATCTCACCAGCAACTGAATGTGTCGCCTGCAGGCTACACATAAGAGGCTGCAGTAGGTGCATTAACCCATCGGGCTGTGGACCCTCCTTCCTCTGAGAGCAGGAAACTGAATTTCCATGTTGCCTTCCTTTGGCACATTTGATCTATCTTTCAACCCAATTCAGAGGGTGTTTTGCTTCACGGAGAGATGATAATCATTGTGAGGTGTCAGCCACTAATAGCTAAGCAGGTCAGTTAAATCTTTGACTTTGTCATTGGGGTGTACTGATATGCGCTGGGCAGTCTTCTGTCCTGTGCTACTGTATGCATTCTTATTGCTGCTTGTTCACGATTCCTAAATGTAAACATTGAAAGATTTGAAAGACTCTTGATGCACCAAGCACTTCCCACTCTTTGCCCTGGGGGTGAGAGGGCTGCTTTCGGCCTTCAACACCCTCAATTATGGAGTGGCCGGCTCCACCACTGAGAATGAGGGGCTAATCCTGGTCGGAAACGGGCAGAGGTCTGCGCCCTGCGTCCTCCACGCGTCCCTAACGCTCCCAAACGCGACCACAGGCCTTACGGGCACAGCCCTATGTCGGTGCAGCCTCTATGGTGCAGCCACCCAGGTAGCTTAGGGTTAGGATATGTGCTCTTCAACATAAGCCTGGCCAACCAGGCCCTGGAGAGTGTCACAGCATGCTCTGTAATCCCCTAGTGATGGTGGCCTTGGTGACGATGATCTTGCTGGAATACTGATGCCTTTTTTCCTCCCAGAAGCCCCAGAAGCCTATTGAAATGAAGGGGTGTGCACCTCTCACTGGCCTCTGTTTACCCTCTGGCTAACTGAAATTAGTTCTGGGCTTTCCAGGCAAATGTATCCATTCGGGAGAGAGCTAGGAATAGGAAGGCTCTTTCTGCAGGCTCGGTGGGGAAGAGTCAGAGAGCTACATGCCTGAGGCATCTTTCTTCCTCCTTTGCTCATTGTGTTCCCTAACTTCTAACTCTCTGCCAGGCCAGGCCCTGTTTCTTTTACTGCCAACCCCCCCTAACCCCTCGTCTTCCACCTACTTCCCGCTCTATTATGCCTTCTCCTTTTCTGCTCTCTTCTGTGGCCCTTTGAAAATGAATGCAGGCCTAGCTAAGCCTCATGAAGGAAATCTACCAACAAAAGATGCATTCCTTGCTTATGGGAGGTGCTGTGAGACGAGCAAGAAGGGCTGAAGGGGTGATTGGGTTGTTGAGTCGGGAAGCACTAGAGGTGTAGCCAGGATTGTCTAGCAAATGGAGCCTGATGCTAATGTAGTTGGGCCCACTGCACTGACAAAAATATCTGTAAATACCCACACAGCGCTGCTGAGTGGGCATTTACAGATTTTTGGTGGGCCTTGCCCCTCAGGCCCTACCCTGCCTACGCCTCTGTTCTCTCCCCCAGGGCAAAGAGTGGGAAAGGCTCGCTACAGCAAGAGTCTATCAAATCTTTCACTTTTGAGAGCAGAGTGTTTACATTTAAAAATCTTGAACAAGCAGCAATACCAAAGCATACAGTAGTAGTGGACAGAAGACTGCCCTGCACATATCAGTACACCCCAATGACAAAGGCAAAGATTTAACTGACCTGCTTAGCTATTAGTGGGTGACACCTCACAATGAGTATCATCTCTCCGTGAAGCAAAACATCCTCTGAATTGGGGTGAAAGACAGATCTAATGTGCCAAAGGAAGGCAACATGGAAATTCAGTGTTCTGCCCTCAGGAAGGAGGGTCGACAGCCCAATGGGTTAATGCACCTACTGCAGCCTCCTATGTGTAGCCTGTAGGCGACACATTCAGTTGCTGGTGAGATGCTGATAAGGTTGCTTGCATTGCAGGGGCCGGGGGTCACCTCACAGCGCCTCGAGAAGGTGTCCTGTTTGAGTCCCTGTGCAAATATCTTCTCAACCATGACCCGTAGGTTACACTTTTCCCCTCGTTTTTTCCAGTCAGTTGGGGCCAGAGAGACAAGCTTTTCTATGGGCGTTACCAAGGCCAGAGTGCAGAAAACAAAGGCACAATTGTTAGTAGGAATGCAGGTATTGAAGGGGCATTAGCTGTTGGCTGATCGCACAGGGCAATTCATACCCATTTTCAAAAGAAAAAATAAATGTTTTAAAAAATAAAATAAAAAATGCCCCGCAGATTCCAGACATTGGATTAGAACTCAGGTCTCCAAAATTCCAAGACCAAGCACTTACCACTTGAGCCACTGGCGGATGTGCTTCTGAGAGTTGGTTTTGGGCCAATATATCTTTCTTCTGCATGCCCCTGCGAGCATACCCATTTGCATTGTGAAACATGTTCACTGAAGAAAATGAGGAAAGAACATCTGCCCCCCCAGCTCCACCAAATACCAGCTAACTGCAGTGGCTTAGAGGTTAAGTGCTTGCGTTACAGCGCTGGGGGCCTGGGTTCGAGTCCTGCTTTCGGCACTTAAACGGAATAGTGGGGTAATCTCCTTGTACAGTTGCTGTGAAACATAGCAGAGAAGTGGGACTGTGAAAGTGAGGGAGTGCAGGCTGAAGGAGGAAGGGGGGGCAAGCTAAAGGAGGAGGTAGGGCAGGCAAAAGGGAGAGGGAGGGGTGGATGCAGTGGTCGTGTGGAGAGGAGGCGGGGTAGATCTAGAAGGGCATGGCGTAGGTTCCCTGGTAAAGGGAGGAAGAAAGAATAGAGGAGGCCAGGAAGTGCCCGCTAGTGCCGGATGAGGATAAAAATGTCAGCCCATTGTGGGGTCCATTCCATCTTCCCCTTCCTCAATGGCCCCTTTCCCCACATTAGAACCCTCCCTCCACTATTCAGGGCCCACTTTATCCCCCCCACTCACCCAGGCCGCTCCTCTTCTCCACAGCGACCCCTTCATCCAGCCCTACCTTCCCTTTTTGCCTACCGGGCCTCCTCCTTTATTTACTCTGCACTTCCTCTCCCCCACCTCTACAGTCCTGCCTCCTTTCCACCCTCCCTTTACCAGGGAACTCATTACATAACCACTGAACCTTTTAGAAGGACTGGGTCCCCTCAACTGATTACCCAACTACTCTGTTTCTGTGCCGAAAGCAGGACTCGAACCCAGGCCCCCAGTGCTGTAACACAAGTACTTAACCTCTAGGCCACTGCAGTTAGCTGGTGTTGGGTGGAGCGGGGGGCCAGATGGTCTATCCTCCTTGGCTCCAGTGAACATGTTTCACAACTGAAATGGTTATGCTCACGGGGGCATGCAGAAGAAAGATATATACGCCCAAAAGCTACCCTCAGAAGCACAGCCACCAATGGCTCAAGTAGTAAGTGCTTGGTCTTGGAATGCTGGAGACCTGAGTTCTAATCCAATGTCTGCAATCTCCTGGGCATGTTTTTTTTAATTAAAAAAATATATTTTTTAGTTGAAAATGGGTATGCATTGCCCTGAGCAATCAGCCAACAGCCAATGCCCCTTCAATACCTGCTTTCCTACTAGCAGTTGTGCCTTTGTTTTCTGCACTCTGGCCTAGGTAACACCCATACAAAAGTTTGTCTCTCTGGCCCCAGTTGCCTGGAAAAAAACGAGGGGAAAAGGTGTAATCTACGGGTCATGGTTGATACAATAATTGCCCTGGGACTCAAACAGGACACCTTCACGAGGTGCTATGAGGTGACCACCGGCCCCTGCATAGCAAGCAAACCTGTATCAGCATCTCACCAGCAACTGAATGTGTCGCCTGCAGGCTACACATAAGAGGCTGCAGTAGGTGCATTAACCCATCGGGCTGTGGACCCTCCTTCCTCTGAGAGCAGGAAACTGAATTTCCATGTTGCCTTCCTTTGGCACATTTGATCTATCTTTCAACCCAATTCAGAGGGTGTTTTGCTTCACGGAGAGATGATAATCATTGTGAGGTGTCAGCCACTAATAGCTAAGCAGGTCAGTTAAATCTTTGACTTTGTCATTGGGGTGTACTGATATGCGCTGGGCAGTCTTCTGTCCTGTGCTACTGTATGCATTCTTATTGCTGCTTGTTCACGATTCCTAAATGTAAACATTGAAAGATTTGAAAGACTCTTGATGCACCAAGCACTTCCCACTCTTTGCCCTGGGGGTGAGAGGGCTGCTTTCGGCCTTCAACACCCTCAATTATGGAGTGGCCGGCTCCACCACTGAGAATGAGGGGCTAATCCTGGTCGGAAACGGGCAGAGGTCTGCGCCCTGCGTCCTCCACGCGTCCCTAACGCTCCCAAACGCGACCACAGGCCTTACGGGCACAGCCCTATGTCGGTGCAGCCTCTATGGTGCAGCCACCCAGGTAGCTTAGGGTTAGGATATGTGCTCTTCAACATAAGCCTGGCCAACCAGGCCCTGGAGAGTGTCACAGCATGCTCTGTAATCCCCTAGTGATGGTGGCCTTGGTGACGATGATCTTGCTGGAATACTGATGCCTTTTTTCCTCCCAGAAGCCCCAGAAGCCTATTGAAATGAAGGGGTGTGCACCTCTCACTGGCCTCTGTTTACCCTCTGGCTAACTGAAATTAGTTCTGGGCTTTCCAGGCAAATGTATCCATTCGGGAGAGAGCTAGGAATAGGAAGGCTCTTTCTGCAGGCTCGGTGGGGAAGAGTCAGAGAGCTACATGCCTGAGGCATCTTTCTTCCTCCTTTGCTCATTGTGTTCCCTAACTTCTAACTCTCTGCCAGGCCAGGCCCTGTTTCTTTTACTGCCAACCCCCCCTAACCCCTCGTCTTCCACCTACTTCCCGCTCTATTATGCCTTCTCCTTTTCTGCTCTCTTCTGTGGCCCTTTGAAAATGAATGCAGGCCTAGCTAAGCCTCATGAAGGAAATCTACCAACAAAAGATGCATTCCTTGCTTATGGGAGGTGCTGTGAGACGAGCAAGAAGGGCTGAAGGGGTGATTGGGTTGTTGAGTCGGGAAGCACTAGAGGTGTAGCCAGGATTGTCTAGCAAATGGAGCCTGATGCTAATGTAGTTGGGCCCACTGCACTGACAAAAATATCTGTAAATACCCACACAGCGCTGCTGAGTGGGCATTTATAGATTTTTGGTGGGCCTTGCCCCTCAGGCCCTACCCTGCCTACGCCTCTGTTCTCTCCCCCAGGGCAAAGAGTGGGAAAGGCTCGCTACAGCAAGAGTCTATCAAATCTTTCACTTTTGAGAGCAGAGTGTTTACATTTAAAAATCTTGAACAAGCAGCAATACCAAAGCATACAGTAGTAGTGGACAGAAGACTGCCCTGCACATATCAGTACACCCCAATGACAAAGGCAAAGATTTAACTGACCTGCTTAGCTATTAGTGGGTGACACCTCACAATGAGTATCATCTCTCCGTGAAGCAAAACATCCTCTGAATTGGGGTGAAAGACAGATCTAATGTGCCAAAGGAAGGCAACATGGAAATTCAGTGTTCTGCCCTCAGGAAGGAGGGTCGACAGCCCAATGGGTTAATGCACCTACTGCAGCCTCCTATGTGTAGCCTGTAGGCGACACATTCAGTTGCTGGTGAGATGCTGATAAGGTTGCTTGCATTGCAGGGGCCGGGGGTCACCTCACAGCGCCTCGAGAAGGTGTCCTGTTTGAGTCCCTGTGCAAATATCTTCTCAACCATGACCCGTAGGTTACACTTTTCCCCTCGTTTTTTCCAGTCAGTTGGGGCCAGAGAGACAAGCTTTTCTATGGGCGTTACCAAGGCCAGAGTGCAGAAAACAAAGGCACAATTGTTAGTAGGAATGCAGGTATTGAAGGGGCATTAGCTGTTGGCTGATCGCACAGGGCAATTCATACCCATTTTCAAAAGAAAAAATAAATGTTTTAAAAAATAAAATAAAAAATGCCCCGCAGATTCCAGACATTGGATTAGAACTCAGGTCTCCAAAATTCCAAGACCAAGCACTTACCACTTGAGCCACTGGCGGATGTGCTTCTGAGAGTTGGTTTTGGGCCAATATATCTTTCTTCTGCATGCCCCTGCGAGCATACCCATTTGCATTGTGAAACATGTTCACTGAAGAAAATGAGGAAAGAACATCTGCCCCCCCAGCTCCACCAAATACCAGCTAACTGCAGTGGCTTAGAGGTTAAGTGCTTGCGTTACAGCGCTGGGGGCCTGGGTTCGAGTCCTGCTTTCGGCACTTAAACGGAATAGTGGGGTAATCTCCTTGTACAGTTGCTGTGAAACATAGCAGAGAAGTGGGACTGTGAAAGTGAGGGAGTGCAGGCTGAAGGAGGAAGGGGGCAAGCTAAAGGAGGAGGTAGGGCAGGCAAAAGGGAGAGGGAGGGGTGGATGCAGTGGTCGTGTGGAGAGGAGGCGGGGTAGATCTAGAAGGGCATGGCGTAGGTTCCCTGGTAAAGGGAGGAAGAAAGAATAGAGGAGGCCAGGAAGTGCCCGCTAGTGCCGGATGAGGATAAAAATGTCAGCCCATTGTGGGGTCCATTCCATCTTCCCCTTCCTCAATGGCCCCTTTCCCCACATTAGAACCCTCCCTCCACTATTCAGGGCCCACTTTATCCCCCCCACTCACCCAGGCCGCTCCTCTTCTCCACAGCGACCCCTTCATCCAGCCCTACCTTCCCTTTTTGCCTCCTCCTTTATTTACTCTGCACTTCCTCTCCCCCACCTCTACAGTCCTGCCTCCTTTCCACCCTCCCTTTACCAGGGAACTCATTACATAACCACTGAACCTTTTAGAAGGACTGGGTCCCCTCAACTGATTACCCAACTACTCTGTTTCTGTGCCGAAAGCAGGACTCGAACCCAGGCCCCCAGTGCTGTAACACAAGTACTTAACCTCTAGGCCACTGCAGTTAGCTGGTGTTGGGTGGAGCGGGGGGCCAGATGGTCTATCCTCCTTGGCTCCAGTGAACATGTTTCACAACTGAAATGGTTATGCTCACGGGGGCATGCAGAAGAAAGATATATACGCCCAAAAGCTACCCTCAGAAGCACAGCCACCAATGGCTCAAGTAGTAAGTGCTTGGTCTTGGAATGCTGGAGACCTGAGTTCTAATCCAATGTCTGCAATCTCCTGGGCATGTTTTTTTTAATTAAAAAAATATATTTTTTAGTTGAAAATGGGTATGCATTGCCCTGAGCAATCAGCCAACAGCCAATGCCCCTTCAATACCTGCTTTCCTACTAGCAGTTGTGCCTTTGTTTTCTGCACTCTGGCCTGGGTAACACCCATACAAAAGTTTGTCTCTCTGGCCCCAGTTGCCTGGAAAAAAACGAGGGGAAAAGGTGTAATCTACGGGTCATGGTTGATACAATAATTGCCCTGGGACTCAAACAGGACACCTTCACGAGGTGCTATGAGGTGACCACCGGCCCCTGCATAGCAAGCAAACCTGTATCAGCATCTCACCAGCAACTGAATGTGTCGCCTGCAGGCTACACATAAGAGGCTGCAGTAGGTGCATTAACCCATCGGGCTGTGGACCCTCCTTCCTCTGAGAGCAGGAAACTGAATTTCCATGTTGCCTTCCTTTGGCACATTTGATCTATCTTTCAACCCAATTCAGAGGGTGTTTTGCTTCACGGAGAGATGATAATCATTGTGAGGTGTCAGCCACTAATAGCTAAGCAGGTCAGTTAAATCTTTGACTTTGTCATTGGGGTGTACTGATATGCGCTGGGCAGTCTTCTGTCCTGTGCTACTGTATGCATTCTTATTGCTGCTTGTTCACGATTCCTAAATGTAAACATTGAAAGATTTGAAAGACTCTTGATGCACCAAGCACTTCCCACTCTTTGCCCTGGGGGTGAGAGGGCTGCTTTCGGCCTTCAACACCCTCAATTATGGAGTGGCCGGCTCCACCACTGAGAATGAGGGGCTAATCCTGGTCGGAAACGGGCAGAGGTCTGCGCCCTGCGTCCTCCACGCGTCCCTAACGCTCCCAAACGCGACCACAGCCCTTACGGGCACAGCCCTATGTCGGTGCAGCCTCTATGGTGCAGCCACCCAGGTAGCTTAGGGTTAGGATATGTGCTCTTCAACATAAGCCTGGCCAACCAGGCCCTGGAGAGTGTCACAGCATGCTCTGTAATCCCCTAGTGATGGTGGCCTTGGTGACGATGATCTTGCTGGAATACTGATGCCTTTTTTCCTCCCAGAAGCCCCAGAAGCCTATTGAAATGAAGGGGTGTGCACCTCTCACTGGCCTCTGTTTACCCTCTGGCTAACTGAAATTAGTTCTGGGCTTTCCAGGCAAATGTATCCATTCGGGAGAGAGCTAGGAATAGGAAGGCTCTTTCTGCAGGCTCGGTGGGGAAGAGTCAGAGAGCTACATGCCTGAGGCATCTTTCTTCCTCCTTTGCTCATTGTGTTCCCTAACTTCTAACTCTCTGCCAGGCCAGGCCCTGTTTCTTTTACTGCCAACCCCCCCTAACCCCTCGTCTTCCACCTACTTCCCGCTCTATTATGCCTTCTCCTTTTCTGCTCTCTTCTGTGGCCCTTTGAAAATGAATGCAGGCCTAGCTAAGCCTCATGAAGGAAATCTACCAACAAAAGATGCATTCCTTGCTTATGGGAGGTGCTGTGAGACGAGCAAGAAGGGCTGAAGGGGTGATTGGGTTGTTGAGTCGGGAAGCACTAGAGGTGTAGCCAGGATTGTCTAGCAAATGGAGCCTGATGCTAATGTAGTTGGGCCCACTGCACTGACAAAAATATCTGTAAATACCCACACAGCGCTGCTGAGTGGGCATTTATAGATTTTTGGTGGGCCTTGCCCCTCAGGCCCTACCCTGCCTACGCCTCTGTTCTCTCCCCCAGGGCAAAGAGTGGGAAAGGCTCGCTACAGCAAGAGTCTATCAAATCTTTCACTTTTGAGAGCAGAGTGTTTACATTTAAAAATCTTGAACAAGCAGCAATACCAAAGCATACAGTAGTAGTGGACAGAAGACTGCCCTGCACATATCAGTACACCCCAATGACAAAGGCAAAGATTTAACTGACCTGCTTAGCTATTAGTGGGTGACACCTCACAATGAGTATCATCTCTCCGTGAAGCAAAACATCCTCTGAATTGGGGTGAAAGACAGATCTAATGTGCCAAAGGAAGGCAACATGGAAATTCAGTGTTCTGCCCTCAGGAAGGAGGGTCGACAGCCCAATGGGTTAATGCACCTACTGCAGCCTCCTATGTGTAGCCTGTAGGCGACACATTCAGTTGCTGGTGAGATGCTGATAAGGTTGCTTGCATTGCAGGGGCCGGGGGTCACCTCACAGCGCCTCGAGAAGGTGTCCTGTTTGAGTCCCTGTGCAAATATCTTCTCAACCATGACCCGTAGGTTACACTTTTCCCCTCGTTTTTTCCAGTCAGTTGGGGCCAGAGAGACAAGCTTTTCTATGGGCGTTACCAAGGCCAGAGTGCAGAAAACAAAGGCACAATTGTTAGTAGGAATGCAGGTATTGAAGGGGCATTAGCTGTTGGCTGATCGCACAGGGCAATTCATACCCATTTTCAAAAGAAAAAATAAATGTTTTAAAAAATAAAATAAAAAATGCCCCGCAGATTCCAGACATTGGATTAGAACTCAGGTCTCCAAAATTCCAAGACCAAGCACTTACCACTTGAGCCACTGGCGGATGTGCTTCTGAGAGTTGGTTTTGGGCCAATATATCTTTCTTCTGCATGCCCCTGCGAGCATACCCATTTGCATTGTGAAACATGTTCACTGAAGAAAATGAGGAAAGAACATCTGCCCCCCCAGCTCCACCAAATACCAGCTAACTGCAGTGGCTTAGAGGTTAAGTGCTTGCGTTACAGCGCTGGGGGCCTGGGTTCGAGTCCTGCTTTCGGCACTTAAACGGAATAGTGGGGTAATCTCCTTGTACAGTTGCTGTGAAACATAGCAGAGAAGTGGGACTGTGAAAGTGAGGGAGTGCAGGCTGAAGGAGGAAGGGGGCAAGCTAAAGGAGGAGGTAGGGCAGGCAAAAGGGAGAGGGAGGGGTGGATGCAGTGGTCGTGTGGAGAGGAGGCGGGGTAGATCTAGAAGGGCATGGCGTAGGTTCCCTGGTAAAGGGAGGAAGAAAGAATAGAGGAGGCCAGGAAGTGCCCGCTAGTGCCGGATGAGGATAAAAATGTCAGCCCATTGTGGGGTCCATTCCATCTTCCCCTTCCTCAATGGCCCCTTTCCCCACATTAGAACCCTCCCTCCACTATTCAGGGCCCACTTTATCCCCCCCACTCACCCAGGCCGCTCCTCTTCTCCACAGCGACCCCTTCATCCAGCCCTACCTTCCCTTTTTGCCTCCTCCTTTATTTACTCTGCACTTCCTCTCCCCCACCTCTACAGTCCTGCCTCCTTTCCACCCTCCCTTTACCAGGGAACTCATTACATAACCACTGAACCTTTTAGAAGGACTGGGTCCCCTCAACTGATTACCCAACTACTCTGTTTCTGTGCCGAAAGCAGGACTCGAACCCAGGCCCCCAGTGCTGTAACACAAGTACTTAACCTCTAGGCCACTGCAGTTAGCTGGTGTTGGGTGGAGCGGGGGGCCAGATGGTCTATCCTCCTTGGCTCCAGTGAACATGTTTCACAACTGAAATGGTTATGCTCACGGGGGCATGCAGAAGAAAGATATATACGCCCAAAAGCTACCCTCAGAAGCACAGCCACCGATGGCTCAAGTAGTAAGTGCTTGGTCTTGGAATGCTGGAGACCTGAGTTCTAATCCAATGTCTGCAATCTCCTGGGCATGTTTTTTTTAATTAAAAAAATATATTTTTTAGTTGAAAATGGGTATGCATTGCCCTGAGCAATCAGCCAACAGCCAATGCCCCTTCAATACCTGCTTTCCTACTAGCAGTTGTGCCTTTGTTTTCTGCACTCTGGCCTAGGTAACACCCATACAAAAGTTTGTCTCTCTGGCCCCAGTTGCCTGGAAAAAAACGAGGGGAAAAGGTGTAATCTATGGGTCATGGTTGATACAATAATTGCCCTGGGACTCAAACAGGACACCTTCACGAGGTGCTATGAGGTGACCACCGGCCCCTGCATAGCAAGCAAACCTGTATCAGCATCTCACCAGCAACTGAATGTGTCGCCTGCAGGCTACACATAAGAGGCTGCAGTAGGTGCATTAACCCATCGGGCTGTGGACCCTCCTTCCTCTGAGAGCAGGAAACTGAATTTCCATGTTGCCTTCCTTTGGCACATTTGATCTATCTTTCAACCCAATTCAGAGGGTGTTTTGCTTCACGGAGAGATGATAATCATTGTGAGGTGTCAGCCACTAATAGCTAAGCAGGTCAGTTAAATCTTTGACTTTGTCATTGGGGTGTACTGATATGCGCTGGGCAGTCTTCTGTCCTGTGCTACTGTATGCATTCTTATTGCTGCTTGTTCACGATTCCTAAATGTAAACATTGAAAGATTTGAAAGACTCTTGATGCACCAAGCATTTCCCACTCTTTGCCCTGGGGGTGAGAGGGCTGCTTTCGGCCTTCATCACCCTCAATTATGGAGTGGCCGGCTCCACCACTGAGAATGAGGGGCTAATCCTGGTCGGAAACGGGCAGAGGTCTGCGCCCTGCGTCCTCCACGCGTCCCTAACGCTCCCAAACGCGACCACAGCCCTTACGGGCACAGCCCTATGTCGGTGCAGCCTCTATGGTGCAGCCACCCAGGTAGCTTAGGGTTAGGATATGTGCTCTTCAACATAAGCCTGGCCAACCAGGCCCTGGAGAGTGTCACAGCATGCTCTGTAATCCCCTAGTGATGGTGGCCTTGGTGACGATGATCTTGCTGGAATACTGATGCCTTTTTTCCTCCCAGAAGCCCCAGAAGCCTATTGAAATGAAGGGGTGTGCACCTCTCACTGGCCTCTGTTTACCCTCTGGCTAACTGAAATTAGTTCTGGGCTTTCCAGGCAAATGTATCCATTCGGGAGAGAGCTAGGAATAGGAAGGCTCTTTCTGCAGGCTCGGTGGGGAAGAGTCAGAGAGCTACATGCCTGAGGCATCTTTCTTCCTCCTTTGCTCATTGTGTTCCCTAACTTCTAACTCTCTGCCAGGCCAGGCCCTGTTTCTTTTACTGCCAACCCCCCCTAACCCCTCGTCTTCCACCTACTTCCCGCTCTATTATGCCTTCTCCTTTTCTGCTCTCTTCTGTGGCCCTTTGAAAATGAATGCAGGCCTAGCTAAGCCTCATGAAGGAAATCTACCAACAAAAGATGCATTCCTTGCTTATGGGAGGTGCTGTGAGACGAGCAAGAAGGGCTGAAGGGGTGATTGGGTTGTTGAGTCGGGAAGCACTAGAGGTGTAGCCAGGATTGTCTAGCAAATGGAGCCTGATGCTAATGTAGTTGGGCCCACTGCACTGACAAAAATATCTGTAAATACCCACACAGCGCTGCTGAGTGGGCATTTACAGATTTTTGGTGGGCCTTGCCCCTCAGGCCCTACCCTGCCTACGCCTCTGTTCTCTCCCCCAGGGCAAAGAGTGGGAAAGGCTCGCTACAGCAAGAGTCTATCAAATCTTTCACTTTTGAGAGCAGAGTGTTTACATTTAAAAATCTTGAACAAGCAGCAATACCAAAGCATACAGTAGTAGTGGACAGAAGACTGCCCTGCACATATCAGTACACCCCAATGACAAAGGCAAAGATTTAACTGACCTGCTTAGCTATTAGTGGGTGACACCTCACAATGAGTATCATCTCTCCGTGAAGCAAAACATCCTCTGAATTGGGGTGAAAGACAGATCTAATGTGCCAAAGGAAGGCAACATGGAAATTCAGTGTTCTGCCCTCAGGAAGGAGGGTCGACAGCCCAATGGGTTAATGCACCTACTGCAGCCTCCTATGTGTAGCCTGTAGGCGACACATTCAGTTGCTGGTGAGATGCTGATAAGGTTGCTTGCATTGCAGGGGCCGGGGGTCACCTCACAGCGCCTCGAGAAGGTGTCCTGTTTGAGTCCCTGTGCAAATATCTTCTCAACCATGACCCGTAGGTTACACTTTTCCCCTCGTTTTTTCCAGTCAGTTGGGGCCAGAGAGACAAGCTTTTCTATGGGCGTTACCAAGGCCAGAGTGCAGAAAACAAAGGCACAATTGTTAGTAGGAATGCAGGTATTGAAGGGGCATTAGCTGTTGGCTGATCGCACAGGGCAATTCATACCCATTTTCAAAAGAAAAAATAAATGTTTTAAAAAATAAAATAAAAAATGCCCCGCAGATTCCAGACATTGGATTAGAACTCAGGTCTCCAAAATTCCAAGACCAAGCACTTACCACTTGAGCCACTGGCGGATGTGCTTCTGAGAGTTGGTTTTGGGCCAATATATCTTTCTTCTGCATGCCCCTGCGAGCATACCCATTTGCATTGTGAAACATGTTCACTGAAGAAAATGAGGAAAGAACATCTGCCCCCCCCAGCTCCACCAAATACCAGCTAACTGCAGTGGCTTAGAGGTTAAGTGCTTGCGTTACAGCGCTGGGGGCCTGGGTTCGAGTCCTGCTTTCGGCACTTAAACGGAATAGTGGGGTAATCTCCTTGTACAGTTGCTGTGAAACATAGCAGAGAAGTGGGACTGTGAAAGTGAGGGAGTGCAGGCTGAAGGAGGAAGGGGGGCAAGCTAAAGGAGGAGGTAGGGCAGGCAAAAGGGAGAGGGAGGGGTGGATGCAGTGGTCGTGTGGAGAGGAGGCGGGGTAGATCTAGAAGGGCATGGCGTAGGTTCCCTGGTAAAGGGAGGAAGAAAGAATAGAGGAGGCCAGGAAGTGCCCGCTAGTGCCGGATGAGGATAAAAATGTCAGCCCATTGTGGGGTCCATTCCATCTTCCCCTTCCTCAATGGCCCCTTTCCCCACATTAGAACCCTCCCTCCACTATTCAGGGCCCACTTTATCCCCCCCACTCACCCAGGCCGCTCCTCTTCTCCACAGCGACCCCTTCATCCAGCCCTACCTTCCCTTTTTGCCTCCTCCTTTATTTACTCTGCACTTCCTCTCCCCCACCTCTACAGTCCTGCCTCCTTTCCACCCTCCCTTTACCAGGGAACTCATTACATAACCACTGAACCTTTTAGAAGGACTGGGTCCCCTCAACTGATTACCCAACTACTCTGTTTCTGTGCCGAAAGCAGGACTCGAACCCAGGCCCCCAGTGCTGTAACACAAGTACTTAACCTCTAGGCCACTGCAGTTAGCTGGTGTTGGGTGGAGCGGGGGGCCAGATGGTCTATCCTCCTTGGCTCCAGTGAACATGTTTCACAACTGAAATGGTTATGCTCACGGGGGCATGCAGAAGAAAGATATATACGCCCAAAAGCTACCCTCAGAAGCACAGCCACCAATGGCTCAAGTAGTAAGTGCTTGGTCTTGGAATGCTGGAGACCTGAGTTCTAATCCAATGTCTGCAATCTCCTGGGCATGTTTTTTTTAATTAAAAAAATATATTTTTTAGTTGAAAATGGGTATGCATTGCCCTGAGCAATCAGCCAACAGCCAATGCCCCTTCAATACCTGCTTTCCTACTAGCAGTTGTGCCTTTGTTTTCTGCACTCTGGCCTAGGTAACACCCATACAAAAGTTTGTCTCTCTGGCCCCAGTTGCCTGGAAAAAAACGAGGGGAAAAGGTGTAATCTATGGGTCATGGTTGATACAATAATTGCCCTGGGACTCAAACAGGACACCTTCACGAGGTGCTATGAGGTGACCACCGGCCCCTGCATAGCAAGCAAACCTGTATCAGCATCTCACCAGCAACTGAATGTGTCGCCTGCAGGCTACACATAAGAGGCTGCAGTAGGTGCATTAACCCATCGGGCTGTGGACCCTCCTTCCTCTGAGAGCAGGAAACTGAATTTCCATGTTGCCTTCCTTTGGCACATTTGATCTATCTTTCAACCCAATTCAGAGGGTGTTTTGCTTCACGGAGAGATGATAATCATTGTGAGGTGTCAGCCACTAATAGCTAAGCAGGTCAGTTAAATCTTTGACTTTGTCATTGGGGTGTACTGATATGCGCTGGGCAGTCTTCTGTCCTGTGCTACTGTATGCATTCTTATTGCTGCTTGTTCACGATTCCTAAATGTAAACATTGAAAGATTTGAAAGACTCTTGATGCACCAAGCATTTCCCACTCTTTGCCCTGGGGGTGAGAGGGCTGCTTTCGGCCTTCAACACCCTCAATTATGGAGTGGCCGGCTCCACCACTGAGAATGAGGGGCTAATCCTGGTCGGAAACGGGCAGAGGTCTGCGCCCTGCGTCCTCCACGCGTCCCTAACGCTCCCAAACGCGACCACAGCCCTTACGGGCACAGCCCTATGTCGGTGCAGCCTCTATGGTGCAGCCACCCAGGTAGCTTAGGGTTAGGATATGTGCTCTTCAACATAAGCCTGGCCAACCAGGCCCTGGAGAGTGTCACAGCATGCTCTGTAATCCCCTAGTGATGGTGGCCTTGGTGACGATGATCTTGCTGGAATACTGATGCCTTTTTTCCTCCCAGAAGCCCCAGAAGCCTATTGAAATGAAGGGGTGTGCACCTCTCACTGGCCTCTGTTTACCCTCTGGCTAACTGAAATTAGTTCTGGGCTTTCCAGGCAAATGTATCCATTCGGGAGAGAGCTAGGAATAGGAAGGCTCTTTCTGCAGGCTCGGTGGGGAAGAGTCAGAGAGCTACATGCCTGAGGCATCTTTCTTCCTCCTTTGCTCATTGTGTTCCCTAACTTCTAACTCTCTGCCAGGCCAGGCCCTGTTTCTTTTACTGCCAACCCCCCCTAACCCCTCGTCTTCCACCTACTTCCCGCTCTATTATGCCTTCTCCTTTTCTGCTCTCTTCTGTGGCCCTTTGAAAATGAATGCAGGCCTAGCTAAGCCTCATGAAGGAAATCTACCAACAAAAGATGCATTCCTTGCTTATGGGAGGTGCTGTGAGACGAGCAAGAAGGGCTGAAGGGGTGATTGGGTTGTTGAGTCGGGAAGCACTAGAGGTGTAGCCAGGATTGTCTAGCAAATGGAGCCTGATGCTAATGTAGTTGGGCCCACTGCACTGACAAAAATATCTGTAAATACCCACACAGCGCTGCTGAGTGGGCATTTACAGATTTTTGGTGGGCCTTGCCCCTCAGGCCCTACCCTGCCTACGCCTCTGTTCTCTCCCCCAGGGCAAAGAGTGGGAAAGGCTCGCTACAGCAAGAGTCTATCAAATCTTTCACTTTTGAGAGCAGAGTGTTTACATTTAAAAATCTTGAACAAGCAGCAATACCAAAGCATACAGTAGTAGTGGACAGAAGACTGCCCTGCACATATCAGTACACCCCAATGACAAAGGCAAAGATTTAACTGACCTGCTTAGCTATTAGTGGGTGACACCTCACAATGAGTATCATCTCTCCGTGAAGCAAAACATCCTCTGAATTGGGGTGAAAGACAGATCTAATGTGCCAAAGGAAGGCAACATGGAAATTCAGTGTTCTGCCCTCAGGAAGGAGGGTCGACAGCCCAATGGGTTAATGCACCTACTGCAGCCTCCTATGTGTAGCCTGTAGGCGACACATTCAGTTGCTGGTGAGATGCTGATAAGGTTGCTTGCATTGCAGGGGCCGGGGGTCACCTCACAGCGCCTCGAATAGGTGTCCTGTTTGAGTCCCTGTGAAAATATCTTCTCAACCATGACCCGTAGGTTACACTTTTCCCCTCGTTTTTTCCAGTCAGTTGGGGCCAGAGAGACAAGCTTTTCTATGGGCGTTACCAAGGCCAGAGTGCAGAAAACAAAGGCACAATTGTTAGTAGGAATGCAGGTATTGAAGGGGCATTAGCTGTTGGCTGATCGCACAGGGCAATTCATACCCATTTTCAAAAGAAAAAATAAATGTTTTAAAAAATAAAATAAAAAATGCCCCGCAGATTCCAGACATTGGATTAGAACTCAGGTCTCCAAAATTCCAAGACCAAGCACTTACCACTTGAGCCACTGGCGGATGTGCTTCTGAGAGTTGGTTTTGGGCCAATATATCTTTCTTCTGCATGCCCCTGCGAGCATACCCATTTGCATTGTGAAACATGTTCACTGAAGAAAATGAGGAAAGAACATCTGCCCCCCCAGCTCCACCAAATACCAGCTAACTGCAGTGGCTTAGAGGTTAAGTGCTTGCGTTACAGCGCTGGGGGCCTGGGTTCGAGTCCTGCTTTCGGCACTTAAACGGAATAGTGGGGTAATCTCCTTGTACAGTTGCTGTGAAACATAGCAGAGAAGTGGGACTGTGAAAGTGAGGGAGTGCAGGCTGAAGGAGGAAGGGGGGCAAGCTAAAGGAGGAGGTAGGGCAGGCAAAAGGGAGAGGGAGGGGTGGATGCAGTGGTCGTGTGGAGAGGAGGCGGGGTAGATCTAGAAGGGCATGGCGTAGGTTCCCTGGTAAAGGGAGGAAGAAAGAATAGAGGAGGCCAGGAAGTGCCCGCTAGTGCCGGATGAGGATAAAAATGTCAGCCCATTGTGGGGTCCATTCCATCTTCCCCTTCCTCAATGGCCCCTTTCCCCACATTAGAACCCTCCCTCCACTATTCAGGGCCCACTTTATCCCACCTCACCCAGGCCGCTCCTCTTCTCCACAGCGACCCCTTCATCCAGCCCTACCTTCCCTTTTTGCCTACCCAGCCTCCTCCTTTATTTACTCTGCACTTCCTCTCCCCCACCTCTACAGTCCTGCCTCCTTTCCACCCTCCCTTTACCAGGGAACTCATTACATAACCACTGAACCTTTTAGAAGGACTGGGTCCCCTCAACTGATTACCCAACTACTCTGTTTCTGTGCCGAAAGCAGGACTCGAACCCAGGCCCCCAGTGCTGTAACACAAGTACTTAACCTCTAGGCCACTGCAGTTAGCTGATGTTGGGTGGAGCGGGGGGCCAGATGGTCTATCCTCCTTGGCTCCAGTGAACATGTTTCACAACTGAAATGGTTATGCTCACGGGGGCATGCAGAAGAAAGATATATACGCCCAAAAGCTACCCTCAGAAGCACAGCCACCGATGGCTCAAGTAGTAAGTGCTTGGTCTTGGAATGCTGGAGACCTGAGTTCTAATCCAATGTCTGCAATCTCCTGGGCATGTTTTTTTTAATTAAAAAAATATATTTTTTAGTTGAAAATGGGTATGCATTGCCCTGAGCAATCAGCCAACAGCCAATGCCCCTTCAATACCTGCATTCCTACTAGCAGTTGTGCCTTTGTTTTCTGCACTCTGGCCTAGGTAACACCCATACAAAAGTTTGTCTCTCTGGCCCCAGTTGCCTGGAAAAAAACGAGGGGAAAAGGTGTAATCTACGGGTCATGGTTGATACAATAATTGCCCTGGGACTCAAACAGGACACCTTCACGAGGTGCTATGAGGTGACCACCGGCCCCTGCATAGCAAGCAAACCTGTATCAGCATCTCACCAGCAACTGAATGTGTCGCCTGCAGGCTACACATAAGAGGCTGCAGTAGGTGCATTAACCCATCGGGCTGTGGACCCTCCTTCCTCTGAGAGCAGGAAACTGAATTTCCATGTTGCCTTCCTTTGGCACATTTGATCTATCTTTCAACCCAATTCAGAGGGTGTTTTGCTTCACGGAGAGATGATAATCATTGTGAGGTGTCAGCCACTAATAGCTAAGCAGGTCAGTTAAATCTTTGACTTTGTCATTGGGGTGTACTGATATGCGCTGGGCAGTCTTCTGTCCTGTGCTACTGTATGCATTCTTATTGCTGCTTGTTCACGATTCCTAAATGTAAACATTGAAAGATTTGAAAGACTCTTGATGCACCAAGCATTTCCCACTCTTTGCCCTGGGGGTGAGAGGGCTGCTTTCGGCCTTCAACACCCTCAATTATGGAGTGGCCGGCTCCACCACTGAGAATGAGGGGCTAATCCTGGTCGGAAACGGGCAGAGGTCTGCGCCCTGCGTCCTCCACGCGTCCCTAACGCTCCCAAACGCGACCACAGCCCTTACGGGCACAGCCCTATGTCGGTGCAGCCTCTATGGTGCAGCCACCCAGGTAGCTTAGGGTTAGGATATGTGCTCTTCAACATAAGCCTGGCCAACCAGGCCCTGGAGAGTGTCACAGCATGCTCTGTAATCCCCTAGTGATGGTGGCCTTGGTGACGATGATCTTGCTGGAATACTGATGCCTTTTTTCCTCCCAGAAGCCCCAGAAGCCTATTGAAATGAAGGGGTGTGCACCTCTCACTGGCCTCTGTTTACCCTCTGGCTAACTGAAATTAGTTCTGGGCTTTCCAGGCAAATGTATCCATTCGGGAGAGAGCTAGGAATAGGAAGGCTCTTTCTGCAGGCTCGGTGGGGAAGAGTCAGAGAGCTACATGCCTGAGGCATCTTTCTTCCTACTTTGCTCATTGTGTTCCCTAACTTCTAACTCTCTGCCAGGCCAGGCCCTGTTTCTTTTACTGCCAACCCCCCCTAACCCCTCGTCTTCCACCTACTTCCCGCTCTATTATGCCTTCTCCTTTTCTGCTCTCTTCTGTGGCCCTTTGAAAATGAATGCAGGCCTAGCTAAGCCTCATGAAGGAAATCTACCAACAAAAGATGCATTCCTTGCTTATGGGAGGTGCTGTGAGACGAGCAAGAAGGGCTGAAGGGGTGATTGGGTTGTTGAGTCGGGAAGCACTAGAGGTGTAGCCAGGATTGTCTAGCAAATGGAGCCTGATGCTAATGTAGTTGGGCCCACTGCACTGACAAAAATATCTGTAAATACCCACACAGCGCTGCTGAGTGGGCATTTACAGATTTTTGGTGGGCCTTGCCCCTCAGGCCCTACCCTGCCTACGCCTCTGTTCTCTCCCCCAGGGCAAAGAGTGGGAAAGGCTCGCTACAGCAAGAGTCTATCAAATCTTTCACTTTTGAGAGCAGAGTGTTTACATTTAAAAATCTTGAACAAGCAGCAATACCAAAGCATACAGTAGTAGTGGACAGAAGACTGCCCTGCACATATCAGTACACCCCAATGACAAAGGCAAAGATTTAACTGACCTGCTTAGCTATTAGTGGGTGACACCTCACAATGAGTATCATCTCTCCGTGAAGCAAAACATCCTCTGAATTGGGGTGAAAGACAGATCTAATGTGCCAAAGGAAGGCAACATGGAAATTCAGTGTTCTGCCCTCAGGAAGGAGGGTCGACAGCCCAATGGGTTAATGCACCTACTGCAGCCTCCTATGTGTAGCCTGTAGGCGACACATTCAGTTGCTGGTGAGATGCTGATAAGGTTGCTTGCATTGCAGGGGCCGGGGGTCACCTCACAGCGCCTCGAGAAGGTGTCCTGTTTGAGTCCCTGTGCAAATATCTTCTCAACCATGACCCGTAGGTTACACTTTTCCCCTCGTTTTTTCCAGTCAGTTGGGGCCAGAGAGACAAGCTTTTCTATGGGCGTTACCAAGGCCAGAGTGCAGAAAACAAAGGCACAATTGTTAGTAGGAATGCAGGTATTGAAGGGGCATTAGCTGTTGGCTGATCGCACAGGGCAATTCATACCCATTTTCAAAAGAAAAAATAAATGTTTTAAAAAATAAAATAAAAAATGCCCCGCAGATTCCAGACATTGGATTAGAACTCAGGTCTCCAAAATTCCAAGACCAAGCACTTACCACTTGAGCCACTGGCGGATGTGCTTCTGAGAGTTGGTTTTGGGCCAATATATCTTTCTTCTGCATGCCCCTGCGAGCATACCCATTTGCATTGTGAAACATGTTCACTGAAGAAAATGAGGAAAGAACATCTGCCCCCCCAGCTCCACCAAATACCAGCTAACTGCAGTGGCTTAGAGGTTAAGTGCTTGCGTTACAGCGCTGGGGGCCTGGGTTCGAGTCCTGCTTTCGGCACTTAAACGGAATAGTGGGGTAATCTCCTTGTACAGTTGCTGTGAAACATAGCAGAGAAGTGGGACTGTGAAAGTGAGGGAGTGCAGGCTGAAGGAGGAAGGGGGCAAGCTAAAGGAGGAGGTAGGGCAGGCAAAAGGGAGAGGGAGGGGTGGATGCAGTGGTCGTGTGGAGAGGAGGCGGGGTAGATCTAGAAGGGCATGGCGTAGGTTCCCTGGTAAAGGGAGGAAGAAAGAATAGAGGAGGCCAGGAAGTGCCCGCTAGTGCCGGATGAGGATAAAAATGTCAGCCCATTGTGGGGTCCATTCCATCTTCCCCTTCCTCAATGGCCCCTTTCCCCACATTAGAACCCTCCCTCCACTATTCAGGGCCCACTTTATCCCCCCCACTCACCCAGGCCGCTCCTCTTCTCCACAGCGACCCCTTCATCCAGCCCTACCTTCCCTTTTTGCCTCCTCCTTTATTTACTCTGCACTTCCTCTCCCCCACCTCTACAGTCCTGCCTCCTTTCCACCCTCCCTTTACCAGGGAACTCATTACATAACCACTGAACCTTTTAGAAGGACTGGGTCCCCTCAACTGATTACCCAACTACTCTGTTTCTGTGCCGAAAGCAGGACTCGAACCCAGGCCCCCAGTGCTGTAACACAAGTACTTAACCTCTAGGCCACTGCAGTTAGCTGGTGTTGGGTGGAGCGGGGGGCCAGATGGTCTATCCTCCTTGGCTCCAGTGAACATGTTTCACAACTGAAATGGTTATGCTCACGGGGGCATGCAGAAGAAAGATATATACGCCCAAAAGCTACCCTCAGAAGCACAGCCACCAATGGCTCAAGTAGTAAGTGCTTGGTCTTGGAATGCTGGAGACCTGAGTTCTAATCCAATGTCTGCAATCTCCTGGGCATGTTTTTTTTAATTAAAAAAATATATTTTTTAGTTGAAAATGGGTATGCATTGCCCTGAGCAATCAGCCAACAGCCAATGCCCCTTCAATACCTGCTTTCCTACTAGCAGTTGTGCCTTTGTTTTCTGCACTCTGGCCTAGGTAACACCCATACAAAAGTTTGTCTCTCTGGCCCCAGTTGCCTGGAAAAAAACGAGGGGAAAAGGTGTAATCTACGGGTCATGGTTGATACAATAATTGCCCTGGGACTCAAACAGGACACCTTCACGAGGTGCTATGAGGTGACCACCGGCCCCTGCATAGCAAGCAAACCTGTATCAGCATCTCACCAGCAACTGAATGTGTCGCCTGCAGGCTACACATAAGAGGCTGCAGTAGGTGCATTAACCCATCGGGCTGTGGACCCTCCTTCCTCTGAGAGCAGGAAACTGAATTTCCATGTTGCCTTCCTTTGGCACATTTGATCTATCTTTCAACCCAATTCAGAGGGTGTTTTGCTTCACGGAGAGATGATAATCATTGTGAGGTGTCAGCCACTAATAGCTAAGCAGGTCAGTTAAATCTTTGACTTTGTCATTGGGGTGTACTGATATGCGCTGGGCAGTCTTCTGTCCTGTGCTACTGTATGCATTCTTATTGCTGCTTGTTCACGATTCCTAAATGTAAACATTGAAAGATTTGAAAGACTCTTGATGCACCAAGCACTTCCCACTCTTTGCCCTGGGGGTGAGAGGGCTGCTTTCGGCCTTCAACACCCTCAATTATGGAGTGGCCGGCTCCACCACTGAGAATGAGGGGCTAATCCTGGTCGGAAACGGGCAGAGGTCTGCGCCCTGCGTCCTCCACGCGTCCCTAACGCTCCCAAACGCGACCACAGCCCTTACGGGCACAGCCCTATGTCGGTGCAGCCTCTATGGTGCAGCCACCCAGGTAGCTTAGGGTTAGGATATGTGCTCTTCAACATAAGCCTGGCCAACCAGGCCCTGGAGAGTGTCACAGCATGCTCTGTAATCCCCTAGTGATGGTGGCCTTGGTGACGATGATCTTGCTGGAATACTGATGCCTTTTTTCCTCCCAGAAGCCCCAGAAGCCTATTGAAATGAAGGGGTGTGCACCTCTCACTGGCCTCTGTTTACCCTCTGGCTAACTGAAATTAGTTCTGGGCTTTCCAGGCAAATGTATCCATTCGGGAGAGAGCTAGGAATAGGAAGGCTCTTTCTGCAGGCTCGGTGGGGAAGAGTCAGAGAGCTACATGCCTGAGGCATCTTTCTTCCTCCTTTGCTCATTGTGTTCCCTAACTTCTAACTCTCTGCCAGGCCAGGCCCTGTTTCTTTTACTGCCAACCCCCCCTAACCCCTCGTCTTCCACCTACTTCCCGCTCTATTATGCCTTCTCCTTTTCTGCTCTCTTCTGTGGCCCTTTGAAAATGAATGCAGGCCTAGCTAAGCCTCATGAAGGAAATCTACCAACAAAAGATGCATTCCTTGCTTATGGGAGGTGCTGTGAGACGAGCAAGAAGGGCTGAAGGGGTGATTGGGTTGTTGAGTCGGGAAGCACTAGAGGTGTAGCCAGGATTGTCTAGCAAATGGAGCCTGATGCTAATGTAGTTGGGCCCACTGCACTGACAAAAATATCTGTAAATACCCACACAGCGCTGCTGAGTGGGCATTTATAGATTTTTGGTGGGCCTTGCCCCTCAGGCCCTACCCTGCCTACGCCTCTGTTCTCTCCCCCAGGGCAAAGAGTGGGAAAGGCTCGCTACAGCAAGAGTCTATCAAATCTTTCACTTTTGAGAGCAGAGTGTTTACATTTAAAAATCTTGAACAAGCAGCAATACCAAAGCATACAGTAGTAGTGGACAGAAGACTGCCCTGCACATATCAGTACACCCCAATGACAAAGGCAAAGATTTAACTGACCTGCTTAGCTATTAGTGGGTGACACCTCACAATGAGTATCATCTCTCCGTGAAGCAAAACATCCTCTGAATTGGGGTGAAAGACAGATCTAATGTGCCAAAGGAAGGCAACATGGAAATTCAGTGTTCTGCCCTCAGGAAGGAGGGTCGACAGCCCAATGGGTTAATGCACCTACTGCAGCCTCCTATGTGTAGCCTGTAGGCGACACATTCAGTTGCTGGTGAGATGCTGATAAGGTTGCTTGCATTGCAGGGGCCGGGGGTCACCTCACAGCGCCTCGAGAAGGTGTCCTGTTTGAGTCCCTGTGCAAATATCTTCTCAACCATGACCCGTAGGTTACACTTTTCCCCTCGTTTTTTCCAGTCAGTTGGGGCCAGAGAGACAAGCTTTTCTATGGGCGTTACCAAGGCCAGAGTGCAGAAAACAAAGGCACAATTGTTAGTAGGAATGCAGGTATTGAAGGGGCATTAGCTGTTGGCTGATCGCACAGGGCAATTCATACCCATTTTCAAAAGAAAAAATAAATGTTTTAAAAAATAAAATAAAAAATGCCCCGCAGATTCCAGACATTGGATTAGAACTCAGGTCTCCAAAATTCCAAGACCAAGCACTTACCACTTGAGCCACTGGCGGATGTGCTTCTGAGAGTTGGTTTTGGGCCAATATATCTTTCTTCTGCATGCCCCTGCGAGCATACCCATTTGCATTGTGAAACATGTTCACTGAAGAAAATGAGGAAAGAACATCTGCCCCCCCAGCTCCACCAAATACCAGCTAACTGCAGTGGCTTAGAGGTTAAGTGCTTGCGTTACAGCGCTGGGGGCCTGGGTTCGAGTCCTGCTTTCGGCACTTAAACGGAATAGTGGGGTAATCTCCTTGTACAGTTGCTGTGAAACATAGCAGAGAAGTGGGACTGTGAAAGTGAGGGAGTGCAGGCTGAAGGAGGAAGGGGGCAAGCTAAAGGAGGAGGTAGGGCAGGCAAAAGGGAGAGGGAGGGGTGGATGCAGTGGTCGTGTGGAGAGGAGGCGGGGTAGATCTAGAAGGGCATGGCGTAGGTTCCCTGGTAAAGGGAGGAAGAAAGAATAGAGGAGGCCAGGAAGTGCCCGCTAGTGCCGGATGAGGATAAAAATGTCAGCCCATTGTGGGGTCCATTCCATCTTCCCCTTCCTCAATGGCCCCTTTCCCCACATTAGAACCCTCCCTCCACTATTCAGGGCCCACTTTATCCCCCCCACTCACCCAGGCCGCTCCTCTTCTCCACAGCGACCCCTTCATCCAGCCCTACCTTCCCTTTTTGCCTCCTCCTTTATTTACTCTGCACTTCCTCTCCCCCACCTCTACAGTCCTGCCTCCTTTCCACCCTCCCTTTACCAGGGAACTCATTACATAACCACTGAACCTTTTAGAAGGACTGGGTCCCCTCAACTGATTACCCAACTACTCTGTTTCTGTGCCGAAAGCAGGACTCGAACCCAGGCCCCCAGTGCTGTAACACAAGTACTTAACCTCTAGGCCACTGCAGTTAGCTGGTGTTGGGTGGAGCGGGGGGCCAGATGGTCTATCCTCCTTGGCTCCAGTGAACATGTTTCACAACTGAAATGGTTATGCTCACGGGGGCATGCAGAAGAAAGATATATACGCCCAAAAGCTACCCTCAGAAGCACAGCCACCGATGGCTCAAGTAGTAAGTGCTTGGTCTTGGAATGCTGGAGACCTGAGTTCTAATCCAATGTCTGCAATCTCCTGGGCATGTTTTTTTTAATTAAAAAAATATATTTTTTAGTTGAAAATGGGTATGCATTGCCCTGAGCAATCAGCCAACAGCCAATGCCCCTTCAATACCTGCTTTCCTACTAGCAGTTGTGCCTTTGTTTTCTGCACTCTGGCCTAGGTAACACCCATACAAAAGTTTGTCTCTCTGGCCCCAGTTGCCTGGAAAAAAACGAGGGGAAAAGGTGTAATCTATGGGTCATGGTTGATACAATAATTGCCCTGGGACTCAAACAGGACACCTTCACGAGGTGCTATGAGGTGACCACCGGCCCCTGCATAGCAAGCAAACCTGTATCAGCATCTCACCAGCAACTGAATGTGTCGCCTGCAGGCTACACATAAGAGGCTGCAGTAGGTGCATTAACCCATCGGGCTGTGGACCCTCCTTCCTCTGAGAGCAGGAAACTGAATTTCCATGTTGCCTTCCTTTGGCACATTTGATCTATCTTTCAACCCAATTCAGAGGGTGTTTTGCTTCACGGAGAGATGATAATCATTGTGAGGTGTCAGCCACTAATAGCTAAGCAGGTCAGTTAAATCTTTGACTTTGTCATTGGGGTGTACTGATATGCGCTGGGCAGTCTTCTGTCCTGTGCTACTGTATGCATTCTTATTGCTGCTTGTTCACGATTCCTAAATGTAAACATTGAAAGATTTGAAAGACTCTTGATGCACCAAGCATTTCCCACTCTTTGCCCTGGGGGTGAGAGGGCTGCTTTCGGCCTTCAACACCCTCAATTATGGAGTGGCCGGCTCCACCACTGAGAATGAGGGGCTAATCCTGGTCGGAAACGGGCAGAGGTCTGCGCCCTGCGTCCTCCACGCGTCCCTAACGCTCCCAAACGCGACCACAGCCCTTACGGGCACAGCCCTATGTCGGTGCAGCCTCTATGGTGCAGCCACCCAGGTAGCTTAGGGTTAGGATATGTGCTCTTCAACATAAGCCTGGCCAACCAGGCCCTGGAGAGTGTCACAGCATGCTCTGTAATCCCCTAGTGATGGTGGCCTTGGTGACGATGATCTTGCTGGAATACTGATGCCTTTTTTCCTCCCAGAAGCCCCAGAAGCCTATTGAAATGAAGGGGTGTGCACCTCTCACTGGCCTCTGTTTACCCTCTGGCTAACTGAAATTAGTTCTGGGCTTTCCAGGCAAATGTATCCATTCGGGAGAGAGCTAGGAATAGGAAGGCTCTTTCTGCAGGCTCGGTGGGGAAGAGTCAGAGAGCTACATGCCTGAGGCATCTTTCTTCCTCCTTTGCTCATTGTGTTCCCTAACTTCTAACTCTCTGCCAGGCCAGGCCCTGTTTCTTTTACTGCCAACCCCCCCTAACCCCTCGTCTTCCACCTACTTCCCGCTCTATTATGCCTTCTCCTTTTCTGCTCTCTTCTGTGGCCCTTTGAAAATGAATGCAGGCCTAGCTAAGCCTCATGAAGGAAATCTACCAACAAAAGATGCATTCCTTGCTTATGGGAGGTGCTGTGAGACGAGCAAGAAGGGCTGAAGGGGTGATTGGGTTGTTGAGTCGGGAAGCACTAGAGGTGTAGCCAGGATTGTCTAGCAAATGGAGCCTGATGCTAATGTAGTTGGGCCCACTGCACTGACAAAAATATCTGTAAATACCCACACAGCGCTGCTGAGTGGGCATTTACAGATTTTTGGTGGGCCTTGCCCCTCAGGCCCTACCCTGCCTACGCCTCTGTTCTCTCCCCCAGGGCAAAGAGTGGGAAAGGCTCGCTACAGCAAGAGTCTATCAAATCTTTCACTTTTGAGAGCAGAGTGTTTACATTTAAAAATCTTGAACAAGCAGCAATACCAAAGCATACAGTAGTAGTGGACAGAAGACTGCCCTGCACATATCAGTACACCCCAATGACAAAGGCAAAGATTTAACTGACCTGCTTAGCTATTAGTGGGTGACACCTCACAATGAGTATCATCTCTCCGTGAAGCAAAACATCCTCTGAATTGGGGTGAAAGACAGATCTAATGTGCCAAAGGAAGGCAACATGGAAATTCAGTGTTCTGCCCTCAGGAAGGAGGGTCGACAGCCCAATGGGTTAATGCACCTACTGCAGCCTCCTATGTGTAGCCTGTAGGCGACACATTCAGTTGCTGGTGAGATGCTGATAAGGTTGCTTGCATTGCAGGGGCCGGGGGTCACCTCACAGCGCCTCGAGAAGGTGTCCTGTTTGAGTCCCTGTGCAAATATCTTCTCAACCATGACCCGTAGGTTACACTTTTCCCCTCGTTTTTTCCAGTCAGTTGGGGCCAGAGAGACAAGCTTTTCTATGGGCGTTACCAAGGCCAGAGTGCAGAAAACAAAGGCACAATTGTTAGTAGGAATGCAGGTATTGAAGGGGCATTAGCTGTTGGCTGATCGCACAGGGCAATTCATACCCATTTTCAAAAGAAAAAATAAATGTTTTAAAAAATAAAATAAAAAATGCCCCGCAGATTCCAGACATTGGATTAGAACTCAGGTCTCCAAAATTCCAAGACCAAGCACTTACCACTTGAGCCACTGGCGGATGTGCTTCTGAGAGTTGGTTTTGGGCCAATATATCTTTCTTCTGCATGCCCCTGCGAGCATACCCATTTGCATTGTGAAACATGTTCACTGAAGAAAATGAGGAAAGAACATCTGCCCCCCCCAGCTCCACCAAATACCAGCTAACTGCAGTGGCTTAGAGGTTAAGTGCTTGCGTTACAGCGCTGGGGGCCTGGGTTCGAGTCCTGCTTTCGGCACTTAAACGGAATAGTGGGGTAATCTCCTTGTACAGTTGCTGTGAAACATAGCAGAGAAGTGGGACTGTGAAAGTGAGGGAGTGCAGGCTGAAGGAGGAAGGGGGGCAAGCTAAAGGAGGAGGTAGGGCAGGCAAAAGGGAGAGGGAGGGGTGGATGCAGTGGTCGTGTGGAGAGGAGGCGGGGTAGATCTAGAAGGGCATGGCGTAGGTTCCCTGGTAAAGGGAGGAAGAAAGAATAGAGGAGGCCAGGAAGTGCCCGCTAGTGCCGGATGAGGATAAAAATGTCAGCCCATTGTGGGGTCCATTCCATCTTCCCCTTCCTCAATGGCCCCTTTCCCCACATTAGAACCCTCCCTCCACTATTCAGGGCCCACTTTATCCCCCCCACTCACCCAGGCCGCTCCTCTTCTCCACAGCGACCCCTTCATCCAGCCCTACCTTCCCTTTTTGCCTCCTCCTTTATTTACTCTGCACTTCCTCTCCCCCACCTCTACAGTCCTGCCTCCTTTCCACCCTCCCTTTACCAGGGAACTCATTACATAACCACTGAACCTTTTAGAAGGACTGGGTCCCCTCAACTGATTACCCAACTACTCTGTTTCTGTGCCGAAAGCAGGACTCGAACCCAGGCCCCCAGTGCTGTAACACAAGTACTTAACCTCTAGGCCACTGCAGTTAGCTGGTGTTGGGTGGAGCGGGGGGCCAGATGGTCTATCCTCCTTGGCTCCAGTGAACATGTTTCACAACTGAAATGGTTATGCTCACGGGGGCATGCAGAAGAAAGATATATACGCCCAAAAGCTACCCTCAGAAGCACAGCCACCAATGGCTCAAGTAGTAAGTGCTTGGTCTTGGAATGCTGGAGACCTGAGTTCTAATCCAATGTCTGCAATCTCCTGGGCATGTTTTTTTTAATTAAAAAAATATATTTTTTAGTTGAAAATGGGTATGCATTGCCCTGAGCAATCAGCCAACAGCCAATGCCCCTTCAATACCTGCTTTCCTACTAGCAGTTGTGCCTTTGTTTTCTGCACTCTGGCCTAGGTAACACCCATACAAAAGTTTGTCTCTCTGGCCCCAGTTGCCTGGAAAAAAACGAGGGGAAAAGGTGTAATCTATGGGTCATGGTTGATACAATAATTGCCCTGGGACTCAAACAGGACACCTTCACGAGGTGCTATGAGGTGACCACCGGCCCCTGCATAGCAAGCAAACCTGTATCAGCATCTCACCAGCAACTGAATGTGTCGCCTGCAGGCTACACATAAGAGGCTGCAGTAGGTGCATTAACCCATCGGGCTGTGGACCCTCCTTCCTCTGAGAGCAGGAAACTGAATTTCCATGTTGCCTTCCTTTGGCACATTTGATCTATCTTTCAACCCAATTCAGAGGGTGTTTTGCTTCACGGAGAGATGATAATCATTGTGAGGTGTCAGCCACTAATAGCTAAGCAGGTCAGTTAAATCTTTGACTTTGTCATTGGGGTGTACTGATATGCGCTGGGCAGTCTTCTGTCCTGTGCTACTGTATGCATTCTTATTGCTGCTTGTTCACGATTCCTAAATGTAAACATTGAAAGATTTGAAAGACTCTTGATGCACCAAGCATTTCCCACTCTTTGCCCTGGGGGTGAGAGGGCTGCTTTCGGCCTTCAACACCCTCAATTATGGAGTGGCCGGCTCCACCACTGAGAATGAGGGGCTAATCCTGGTCGGAAACGGGCAGAGGTCTGCGCCCTGCGTCCTCCACGCGTCCCTAACGCTCCCAAACGCGACCACAGCCCTTACGGGCACAGCCCTATGTCGGTGCAGCCTCTATGGTGCAGCCACCCAGGTAGCTTAGGGTTAGGATATGTGCTCTTCAACATAAGCCTGGCCAACCAGGCCCTGGAGAGTGTCACAGCATGCTCTGTAATCCCCTAGTGATGGTGGCCTTGGTGACGATGATCTTGCTGGAATACTGATGCCTTTTTTCCTCCCAGAAGCCCCAGAAGCCTATTGAAATGAAGGGGTGTGCACCTCTCACTGGCCTCTGTTTACCCTCTGGCTAACTGAAATTAGTTCTGGGCTTTCCAGGCAAATGTATCCATTCGGGAGAGAGCTAGGAATAGGAAGGCTCTTTCTGCAGGCTCGGTGGGGAAGAGTCAGAGAGCTACATGCCTGAGGCATCTTTCTTCCTCCTTTGCTCATTGTGTTCCCTAACTTCTAACTCTCTGCCAGGCCAGGCCCTGTTTCTTTTACTGCCAACCCCCCCTAACCCCTCGTCTTCCACCTACTTCCCGCTCTATTATGCCTTCTCCTTTTCTGCTCTCTTCTGTGGCCCTTTGAAAATGAATGCAGGCCTAGCTAAGCCTCATGAAGGAAATCTACCAACAAAAGATGCATTCCTTGCTTATGGGAGGTGCTGTGAGACGAGCAAGAAGGGCTGAAGGGGTGATTGGGTTGTTGAGTCGGGAAGCACTAGAGGTGTAGCCAGGATTGTCTAGCAAATGGAGCCTGATGCTAATGTAGTTGGGCCCACTGCACTGACAAAAATATCTGTAAATACCCACACAGCGCTGCTGAGTGGGCATTTATAGATTTTTGGTGGGCCTTGCCCCTCAGGCCCTACCCTGCCTACGCCTCTGTTCTCTCCCCCAGGGCAAAGAGTGGGAAAGGCTCGCTACAGCAAGAGTCTATCAAATCTTTCACTTTTGAGAGCAGAGTGTTTACATTTAAAAATCTTGAACAAGCAGCAATACCAAAGCATACAGTAGTAGTGGACAGAAGACTGCCCTGCACATATCAGTACACCCCAATGACAAAGGCAAAGATTTAACTGACCTGCTTAGCTATTAGTGGGTGACACCTCACAATGAGTATCATCTCTCCGTGAAGCAAAACATCCTCTGAATTGGGGTGAAAGACAGATCTAATGTGCCAAAGGAAGGCAACATGGAAATTCAGTGTTCTGCCCTCAGGAAGGAGGGTCGACAGCCCAATGGGTTAATGCACCTACTGCAGCCTCCTATGTGTAGCCTGTAGGCGACACATTCAGTTGCTGGTGAGATGCTGATAAGGTTGCTTGCATTGCAGGGGCCGGGGGTCACCTCACAGCGCCTCGAGAAGGTGTCCTGTTTGAGTCCCTGTGCAAATATCTTCTCAACCATGACCCGTAGGTTACACTTTTCCCCTCGTTTTTTCCAGTCAGTTGGGGCCAGAGAGACAAGCTTTTCTATGGGCGTTACCAAGGCCAGAGTGCAGAAAACAAAGGCACAATTGTTAGTAGGAATGCAGGTATTGAAGGGGCATTAGCTGTTGGCTGATCGCACAGGGCAATTCATACCCATTTTCAAAAGAAAAAATAAATGTTTTAAAAAATAAAATAAAAAATGCCCCGCAGATTCCAGACATTGGATTAGAACTCAGGTCTCCAAAATTCCAAGACCAAGCACTTACCACTTGAGCCACTGGCGGATGTGCTTCTGAGAGTTGGTTTTGGGCCAATATATCTTTCTTCTGCATGCCCCTGCGAGCATACCCATTTGCATTGTGAAACATGTTCACTGAAGAAAATGAGGAAAGAACATCTGCCCCCCCAGCTCCACCAAATACCAGCTAACTGCAGTGGCTTAGAGGTTAAGTGCTTGCGTTACAGCGCTGGGGGCCTGGGTTCGAGTCCTGCTTTCGGCACTTAAACGGAATAGTGGGGTAATCTCCTTGTACAGTTGCTGTGAAACATAGCAGAGAAGTGGGACTGTGAAAGTGAGGGAGTGCAGGCTGAAGGAGGAAGGGGGCAAGCTAAAGGAGGAGGTAGGGCAGGCAAAAGGGAGAGGGAGGGGTGGATGCAGTGGTCGTGTGGAGAGGAGGCGGGGTAGATCTAGAAGGGCATGGCGTAGGTTCCCTGGTAAAGGGAGGAAGAAAGAATAGAGGAGGCCAGGAAGTGCCCGCTAGTGCCGGATGAGGATAAAAATGTCAGCCCATTGTGGGGTCCATTCCATCTTCCCCTTCCTCAATGGCCCCTTTCCCCACATTAGAACCCTCCCTCCACTATTCAGGGCCCACTTTATCCCCCCCACTCACCCAGGCCGCTCCTCTTCTCCACAGCGACCCCTTCATCCAGCCCTACCTTCCCTTTTTGCCTCCTCCTTTATTTACTCTGCACTTCCTCTCCCCCACCTCTACAGTCCTGCCTCCTTTCCACCCTCCCTTTACCAGGGAACTCATTACATAACCACTGAACCTTTTAGAAGGACTGGGTCCCCTCAACTGATTACCCAACTACTCTGTTTCTGTGCCGAAAGCAGGACTCGAACCCAGGCCCCCAGTGCTGTAACACAAGTACTTAACCTCTAGGCCACTGCAGTTAGCTGGTGTTGGGTGGAGCGGGGGGCCAGATGGTCTATCCTCCTTGGCTCCAGTGAACATGTTTCACAACTGAAATGGTTATGCTCACGGGGGCATGCAGAAGAAAGATATATACGCCCAAAAGCTACCCTCAGAAGCACAGCCACCAATGGCTCAAGTAGTAAGTGCTTGGTCTTGGAATGCTGGAGACCTGAGTTCTAATCCAATGTCTGCAATCTCCTGGGCATGTTTTTTTTAATTAAAAAAATATATTTTTTAGTTGAAAATGGGTATGCATTGCCCTGAGCAATCAGCCAACAGCCAATGCCCCTTCAATACCTGCTTTCCTACTAGCAGTTGTGCCTTTGTTTTCTGCACTCTGGCCTAGGTAACACCCATACAAAAGTTTGTCTCTCTGGCCCCAGTTGCCTGGAAAAAAACGAGGGGAAAAGGTGTAATCTATGGGTCATGGTTGATACAATAATTGCCCTGGGACTCAAACAGGACACCTTCACGAGGTGCTATGAGGTGACCACCGGCCCCTGCATAGCAAGCAAACCTGTATCAGCATCTCACCAGCAACTGAATGTGTCGCCTGCAGGCTACACATAAGAGGCTGCAGTAGGTGCATTAACCCATCGGGCTGTGGACCCTCCTTCCTCTGAGAGCAGGAAACTGAATTTCCATGTTGCCTTCCTTTGGCACATTTGATCTATCTTTCAACCCAATTCAGAGGGTGTTTTGCTTCACGGAGAGATGATAATCATTGTGAGGTGTCAGCCACTAATAGCTAAGCAGGTCAGTTAAATCTTTGACTTTGTCATTGGGGTGTACTGATATGCGCTGGGCAGTCTTCTGTCCTGTGCTACTGTATGCATTCTTATTGCTGCTTGTTCACGATTCCTAAATGTAAACATTGAAAGATTTGAAAGACTCTTGATGCACCAAGCATTTCCCACTCTTTGCCCTGGGGGTGAGAGGGCTGCTTTCGGCCTTCAACACCCTCAATTATGGAGTGGCCGGCTCCACCACTGAGAATGAGGGGCTAATCCTGGTCGGAAACGGGCAGAGGTCTGCGCCCTGCGTCCTCCACGCGTCCCTAACGCTCCCAAACGCGACCACAGCCCTTACGGGCACAGCCCTATGTCGGTGCAGCCTCTATGGTGCAGCCACCCAGGTAGCTTAGGGTTAGGATATGTGCTCTTCAACATAAGCCTGGCCAACCAGGCCCTGGAGAGTGTCACAGCATGCTCTGTAATCCCCTAGTGATGGTGGCCTTGGTGACGATGATCTTGCTGGAATACTGATGCCTTTTTTCCTCCCAGAAGCCCCAGAAGCCTATTGAAATGAAGGGGTGTGCACCTCTCACTGGCCTCTGTTTACCCTCTGGCTAACTGAAATTAGTTCTGGGCTTTCCAGGCAAATGTATCCATTCGGGAGAGAGCTAGGAATAGGAAGGCTCTTTCTGCAGGCTCGGTGGGGAAGAGTCAGAGAGCTACATGCCTGAGGCATCTTTCTTCCTCCTTTGCTCATTGTGTTCCCTAACTTCTAACTCTCTGCCAGGCCAGGCCCTGTTTCTTTTACTGCCAACCCCCCCTAACCCCTCGTCTTCCACCTACTTCCCGCTCTATTATGCCTTCTCCTTTTCTGCTCTCTTCTGTGGCCCTTTGAAAATGAATGCAGGCCTAGCTAAGCCTCATGAAGGAAATCTACCAACAAAAGATGCATTCCTTGCTTATGGGAGGTGCTGTGAGACGAGCAAGAAGGGCTGAAGGGGTGATTGGGTTGTTGAGTCGGGAAGCACTAGAGGTGTAGCCAGGATTGTCTAGCAAATGGAGCCTGATGCTAATGTAGTTGGGCCCACTGCACTGACAAAAATATCTGTAAATACCCACACAGCGCTGCTGAGTGGGCATTTACAGATTTTTGGTGGGCCTTGCCCCTCAGGCCCTACCCTGCCTACGCCTCTGTTCTCTCCCCCAGGGCAAAGAGTGGGAAAGGCTCGCTACAGCAAGAGTCTATCAAATCTTTCACTTTTGAGAGCAGAGTGTTTACATTTAAAAATCTTGAACAAGCAGCAATACCAAAGCATACAGTAGTAGTGGACAGAAGACTGCCCTGCACATATCAGTACACCCCAATGACAAAGGCAAAGATTTAACTGACCTGCTTAGCTATTAGTGGGTGACACCTCACAATGAGTATCATCTCTCCGTGAAGCAAAACATCCTCTGAATTGGGGTGAAAGACAGATCTAATGTGCCAAAGGAAGGCAACATGGAAATTCAGTGTTCTGCCCTCAGGAAGGAGGGTCGACAGCCCAATGGGTTAATGCACCTACTGCAGCCTCCTATGTGTAGCCTGTAGGCGACACATTCAGTTGCTGGTGAGATGCTGATAAGGTTGCTTGCATTGCAGGGGCCGGGGGTCACCTCACAGCGCCTCGAATAGGTGTCCTGTTTGAGTCCCTGTGAAAATATCTTCTCAACCATGACCCGTAGGTTACACTTTTCCCCTCGTTTTTTCCAGTCAGTTGGGGCCAGAGAGACAAGCTTTTCTATGGGCGTTACCAAGGCCAGAGTGCAGAAAACAAAGGCACAATTGTTAGTAGGAATGCAGGTATTGAAGGGGCATTAGCTGTTGGCTGATCGCACAGGGCAATTCATACCCATTTTCAAAAGAAAAAATAAATGTTTTAAAAAATAAAATAAAAAATGCCCCGCAGATTCCAGACATTGGATTAGAACTCAGGTCTCCAAAATTCCAAGACCAAGCACTTACCACTTGAGCCACTGGCGGATGTGCTTCTGAGAGTTGGTTTTGGGCCAATATATCTTTCTTCTGCATGCCCCTGCGAGCATACCCATTTGCATTGTGAAACATGTTCACTGAAGAAAATGAGGAAAGAACATCTGCCCCCCCAGCTCCACCAAATACCAGCTAACTGCAGTGGCTTAGAGGTTAAGTGCTTGCGTTACAGCGCTGGGGGCCTGGGTTCGAGTCCTGCTTTCGGCACTTAAACGGAATAGTGGGGTAATCTCCTTGTACAGTTGCTGTGAAACATAGCAGAGAAGTGGGACTGTGAAAGTGAGGGAGTGCAGGCTGAAGGAGGAAGGGGGGCAAGCTAAAGGAGGAGGTAGGGCAGGCAAAAGGGAGAGGGAGGGGTGGATGCAGTGGTCGTGTGGAGAGGAGGCGGGGTAGATCTAGAAGGGCATGGCGTAGGTTCCCTGGTAAAGGGAGGAAGAAAGAATAGAGGAGGCCAGGAAGTGCCCGCTAGTGCCGGATGAGGATAAAAATGTCAGCCCATTGTGGGGTCCATTCCATCTTCCCCTTCCTCAATGGCCCCTTTCCCCACATTAGAACCCTCCCTCCACTATTCAGGGCCCACTTTATCCCACCCCCCCACTCACCCAGGCCGCTCCTCTTCTCCACAGCGACCCCTTCATCCAGCCCTACCTTCCCTTTTTGCCTACCCAGCCTCCTCCTTTATTTACTCTGCACTTCCTCTCCCCCACCTCTACAGTCCTGCCTCCTTTCCACCCTCCCTTTACCAGGGAACTCATTACATAACCACTGAACCTTTTAGAAGGACTGGGTCCCCTCAACTGATTACCCAACTACTCTGTTTCTGTGCCGAAAGCAGGACTCGAACCCAGGCCCCCAGTGCTGTAACACAAGTACTTAACCTCTAGGCCACTGCAGTTAGCTGATGTTGGGTGGAGCGGGGGGCCAGATGGTCTATCCTCCTTGGCTCCAGTGAACATGTTTCACAACTGAAATGGTTATGCTCACGGGGGCATGCAGAAGAAAGATATATACGCCCAAAAGCTACCCTCAGAAGCACAGCCACCGATGGCTCAAGTAGTAAGTGCTTGGTCTTGGAATGCTGGAGACCTGAGTTCTAATCCAATGTCTGCAATCTCCTGGGCATGTTTTTTTTAATTAAAAAAATATATTTTTTAGTTGAAAATGGGTATGCATTGCCCTGAGCAATCAGCCAACAGCCAATGCCCCTTCAATACCTGCATTCCTACTAGCAGTTGTGCCTTTGTTTTCTGCACTCTGGCCTAGGTAACACCCATACAAAAGTTTGTCTCTCTGGCCCCAGTTGCCTGGAAAAAAACGAGGGGAAAAGGTGTAATCTACGGGTCATGGTTGATACAATAATTGCCCTGGGACTCAAACAGGACACCTTCACGAGGTGCTATGAGGTGACCACCGGCCCCTGCATAGCAAGCAAACCTGTATCAGCATCTCACCAGCAACTGAATGTGTCGCCTGCAGGCTACACATAAGAGGCTGCAGTAGGTGCATTAACCCATCGGGCTGTGGACCCTCCTTCCTCTGAGAGCAGGAAACTGAATTTCCATGTTGCCTTCCTTTGGCACATTTGATCTATCTTTCAACCCAATTCAGAGGGTGTTTTGCTTCACGGAGAGATGATAATCATTGTGAGGTGTCAGCCACTAATAGCTAAGCAGGTCAGTTAAATCTTTGACTTTGTCATTGGGGTGTACTGATATGCGCTGGGCAGTCTTCTGTCCTGTGCTACTGTATGCATTCTTATTGCTGCTTGTTCACGATTCCTAAATGTAAACATTGAAAGATTTGAAAGACTCTTGATGCACCAAGCATTTCCCACTCTTTGCCCTGGGGGTGAGAGGGCTGCTTTCGGCCTTCAACACCCTCAATTATGGAGTGGCCGGCTCCACCACTGAGAATGAGGGGCTAATCCTGGTCGGAAACGGGCAGAGGTCTGCGCCCTGCGTCCTCCACGCGTCCCTAACGCTCCCAAACGCGACCACAGCCCTTACGGGCACAGCCCTATGTCGGTGCAGCCTCTATGGTGCAGCCACCCAGGTAGCTTAGGGTTAGGATATGTGCTCTTCAACATAAGCCTGGCCAACCAGGCCCTGGAGAGTGTCACAGCATGCTCTGTAATCCCCTAGTGATGGTGGCCTTGGTGACGATGATCTTGCTGGAATACTGATGCCTTTTTTCCTCCCAGAAGCCCCAGAAGCCTATTGAAATGAAGGGGTGTGCACCTCTCACTGGCCTCTGTTTACCCTCTGGCTAACTGAAATTAGTTCTGGGCTTTCCAGGCAAATGTATCCATTCGGGAGAGAGCTAGGAATAGGAAGGCTCTTTCTGCAGGCTCGGTGGGGAAGAGTCAGAGAGCTACATGCCTGAGGCATCTTTCTTCCTACTTTGCTCATTGTGTTCCCTAACTTCTAACTCTCTGCCAGGCCAGGCCCTGTTTCTTTTACTGCCAACCCCCCCTAACCCCTCGTCTTCCACCTACTTCCCGCTCTATTATGCCTTCTCCTTTTCTGCTCTCTTCTGTGGCCCTTTGAAAATGAATGCAGGCCTAGCTAAGCCTCATGAAGGAAATCTACCAACAAAAGATGCATTCCTTGCTTATGGGAGGTGCTGTGAGACGAGCAAGAAGGGCTGAAGGGGTGATTGGGTTGTTGAGTCGGGAAGCACTAGAGGTGTAGCCAGGATTGTCTAGCAAATGGAGCCTGATGCTAATGTAGTTGGGCCCACTGCACTGACAAAAATATCTGTAAATACCCACACAGCGCTGCTGAGTGGGCATTTACAGATTTTTGGTGGGCCTTGCCCCTCAGGCCCTACCCTGCCTACGCCTCTGTTCTCTCCCCCAGGGCAAAGAGTGGGAAAGGCTCGCTACAGCAAGAGTCTATCAAATCTTTCACTTTTGAGAGCAGAGTGTTTACATTTAAAAATCTTGAACAAGCAGCAATACCAAAGCATACAGTAGTAGTGGACAGAAGACTGCCCTGCACATATCAGTACACCCCAATGACAAAGGCAAAGATTTAACTGACCTGCTTAGCTATTAGTGGGTGACACCTCACAATGAGTATCATCTCTCCGTGAAGCAAAACATCCTCTGAATTGGGGTGAAAGACAGATCTAATGTGCCAAAGGAAGGCAACATGGAAATTCAGTGTTCTGCCCTCAGGAAGGAGGGTCGACAGCCCAATGGGTTAATGCACCTACTGCAGCCTCCTATGTGTAGCCTGTAGGCGACACATTCAGTTGCTGGTGAGATGCTGATAAGGTTGCTTGCATTGCAGGGGCCGGGGGTCACCTCACAGCGCCTCGAGAAGGTGTCCTGTTTGAGTCCCTGTGCAAATATCTTCTCAACCATGACCCGTAGGTTACACTTTTCCCCTCGTTTTTTCCAGTCAGTTGGGGCCAGAGAGACAAGCTTTTCTATGGGCGTTACCAAGGCCAGAGTGCAGAAAACAAAGGCACAATTGTTAGTAGGAATGCAGGTATTGAAGGGGCATTAGCTGTTGGCTGATCGCACAGGGCAATTCATACCCATTTTCAAAAGAAAAAATAAATGTTTTAAAAAATAAAATAAAAAATGCCCCGCAGATTCCAGACATTGGATTAGAACTCAGGTCTCCAAAATTCCAAGACCAAGCACTTACCACTTGAGCCACTGGCGGATGTGCTTCTGAGAGTTGGTTTTGGGCCAATATATCTTTCTTCTGCATGCCCCTGCGAGCATACCCATTTGCATTGTGAAACATGTTCACTGAAGAAAATGAGGAAAGAACATCTGCCCCCCCCAGCTCCACCAAATACCAGCTAACTGCAGTGGCTTAGAGGTTAAGTGCTTGCGTTACAGCGCTGGGGGCCTGGGTTCGAGTCCTGCTTTCGGCACTTAAACGGAATAGTGGGGTAATCTCCTTGTACAGTTGCTGTGAAACATAGCAGAGAAGTGGGACTGTGAAAGTGAGGGAGTGCAGGCTGAAGGAGGAAGGGGGGCAAGCTAAAGGAGGAGGTAGGGCAGGCAAAAGGGAGAGGGAGGGGTGGATGCAGTGGTCGTGTGGAGAGGAGGCGGGGTAGATCTAGAAGGGCATGGCGTAGGTTCCCTGGTAAAGGGAGGAAGAAAGAATAGAGGAGGCCAGGAAGTGCCCGCTAGTGCCGGATGAGGATAAAAATGTCAGCCCATTGTGGGGTCCATTCCATCTTCCCCTTCCTCAATGGCCCCTTTCCCCACATTAGAACCCTCCCTCCACTATTCAGGGCCCACTTTATCCCACCCCCCCACTCACCCAGGCCGCTCCTCTTCTCCACAGCGACCCCTTCATCCAGCCCTACCTTCCCTTTTTGCCTACCCAGCCTCCTCCTTTATTTACTCTGCACTTCCTCTCCCCCACCTCTACAGTCCTGCCTCCTTTCCACCCTCCCTTTACCAGGGAACTCATTACATAACCACTGAACCTTTTAGAAGGACTGGGTCCCCTCAACTGATTACCCAACTACTCTGTTTCTGTGCCGAAAGCAGGACTCGAACCCAGGCCCCCAGTGCTGTAACACAAGTACTTAACCTCTAGGCCACTGCAGTTAGCTGATGTTGGGTGGAGCGGGGGGCCAGATGGTCTATCCTCCTTGGCTCCAGTGAACATGTTTCACAACTGAAATGGTTATGCTCACGGGGGCATGCAGAAGAAAGATATATACGCCCAAAAGCTACCCTCAGAAGCACAGCCACCGATGGCTCAAGTAGTAAGTGCTTGGTCTTGGAATGCTGGAGACCTGAGTTCTAATCCAATGTCTGCAATCTCCTGGGCATGTTTTTTTTAATTAAAAAAATATATTTTTTAGTTGAAAATGGGTATGCATTGCCCTGAGCAATCAGCCAACAGCCAATGCCCCTTCAATACCTGCATTCCTACTAGCAGTTGTGCCTTTGTTTTCTGCACTCTGGCCTAGGTAACACCCATACAAAAGTTTGTCTCTCTGGCCCCAGTTGCCTGGAAAAAAACGAGGGGAAAAGGTGTAATCTACGGGTCATGGTTGATACAATAATTGCCCTGGGACTCAAACAGGACACCTTCACGAGGTGCTATGAGGTGACCACCGGCCCCTGCATAGCAAGCAAACCTGTATCAGCATCTCACCAGCAACTGAATGTGTCGCCTGCAGGCTACACATAAGAGGCTGCAGTAGGTGCATTAACCCATCGGGCTGTGGACCCTCCTTCCTCTGAGAGCAGGAAACTGAATTTCCATGTTGCCTTCCTTTGGCACATTTGATCTATCTTTCAACCCAATTCAGAGGGTGTTTTGCTTCACGGAGAGATGATAATCATTGTGAGGTGTCAGCCACTAATAGCTAAGCAGGTCAGTTAAATCTTTGACTTTGTCATTGGGGTGTACTGATATGCGCTGGGCAGTCTTCTGTCCTGTGCTACTGTATGCATTCTTATTGCTGCTTGTTCACGATTCCTAAATGTAAACATTGAAAGATTTGAAAGACTCTTGATGCACCAAGCATTTCCCACTCTTTGCCCTGGGGGTGAGAGGGCTGCTTTCGGCCTTCAACACCCTCAATTATGGAGTGGCCGGCTCCACCACTGAGAATGAGGGGCTAATCCTGGTCGGAAACGGGCAGAGGTCTGCGCCCTGCGTCCTCCACGCGTCCCTAACGCTCCCAAACGCGACCACAGCCCTTACGGGCACAGCCCTATGTCGGTGCAGCCTCTATGGTGCAGCCACCCAGGTAGCTTAGGGTTAGGATATGTGCTCTTCAACATAAGCCTGGCCAACCAGGCCCTGGAGAGTGTCACAGCATGCTCTGTAATCCCCTAGTGATGGTGGCCTTGGTGACGATGATCTTGCTGGAATACTGATGCCTTTTTTCCTCCCAGAAGCCCCAGAAGCCTATTGAAATGAAGGGGTGTGCACCTCTCACTGGCCTCTGTTTACCCTCTGGCTAACTGAAATTAGTTCTGGGCTTTCCAGGCAAATGTATCCATTCGGGAGAGAGCTAGGAATAGGAAGGCTCTTTCTGCAGGCTCGGTGGGGAAGAGTCAGAGAGCTACATGCCTGAGGCATCTTTCTTCCTCCTTTGCTCATTGTGTTCCCTAACTTCTAACTCTCTGCCAGGCCAGGCCCTGTTTCTTTTACTGCCAACCCCCCCTAACCCCTCGTCTTCCACCTACTTCCCGCTCTATTATGCCTTCTCCTTTTCTGCTCTCTTCTGTGGCCCTTTGAAAATGAATGCAGGCCTAGCTAAGCCTCATGAAGGAAATCTACCAACAAAAGATGCATTCCTTGCTTATGGGAGGTGCTGTGAGACGAGCAAGAAGGGCTGAAGGGGTGATTGGGTTGTTGAGTCGGGAAGCACTAGAGGTGTAGCCAGGATTGTCTAGCAAATGGAGCCTGATGCTAATGTAGTTGGGCCCACTGCACTGACAAAAATATCTGTAAATACCCACACAGCGCTGCTGAGTGGGCATTTACAGATTTTTGGTGGGCCTTGCCCCTCAGGCCCTACCCTGCCTACGCCTCTGTTCTCTCCCCCAGGGCAAAGAGTGGGAAAGGCTCGCTACAGCAAGAGTCTATCAAATCTTTCACTTTTGAGAGCAGAGTGTTTACATTTAAAAATCTTGAACAAGCAGCAATACCAAAGCATACAGTAGTAGTGGACAGAAGACTGCCCTGCACATATCAGTACACCCCAATGACAAAGGCAAAGATTTAACTGACCTGCTTAGCTATTAGTGGGTGACACCTCACAATGAGTATCATCTCTCCGTGAAGCAAAACATCCTCTGAATTGGGGTGAAAGACAGATCTAATGTGCCAAAGGAAGGCAACATGGAAATTCAGTGTTCTGCCCTCAGGAAGGAGGGTCGACAGCCCAATGGGTTAATGCACCTACTGCAGCCTCCTATGTGTAGCCTGTAGGCGACACATTCAGTTGCTGGTGAGATGCTGATAAGGTTGCTTGCATTGCAGGGGCCGGGGGTCACCTCACAGCGCCTCGAATAGGTGTCCTGTTTGAGTCCCTGTGAAAATATCTTCTCAACCATGACCCGTAGGTTACACTTTTCCCCTCGTTTTTTCCAGTCAGTTGGGGCCAGAGAGACAAGCTTTTCTATGGGCGTTACCAAGGCCAGAGTGCAGAAAACAAAGGCACAATTGTTAGTAGGAATGCAGGTATTGAAGGGGCATTAGCTGTTGGCTGATCGCACAGGGCAATTCATACCCATTTTCAAAAGAAAAAATAAATGTTTTAAAAAATAAAATAAAAAATGCCCCGCAGATTCCAGACATTGGATTAGAACTCAGGTCTCCAAAATTCCAAGACCAAGCACTTACCACTTGAGCCACTGGCGGATGTGCTTCTGAGAGTTGGTTTTGGGCCAATATATCTTTCTTCTGCATGCCCCTGCGAGCATACCCATTTGCATTGTGAAACATGTTCACTGAAGAAAATGAGGAAAGAACATCTGCCCCCCCCAGCTCCACCAAATACCAGCTAACTGCAGTGGCTTAGAGGTTAAGTGCTTGCGTTACAGCGCTGGGGGCCTGGGTTCGAGTCCTGCTTTCGGCACTTAAACGGAATAGTGGGGTAATCTCCTTGTACAGTTGCTGTGAAACATAGCAGAGAAGTGGGACTGTGAAAGTGAGGGAGTGCAGGCTGAAGGAGGAAGGGGGGCAAGCTAAAGGAGGAGGTAGGGCAGGCAAAAGGGAGAGGGAGGGGTGGATGCAGTGGTCGTGTGGAGAGGAGGCGGGGTAGATCTAGAAGGGCATGGCGTAGGTTCCCTGGTAAAGGGAGGAAGAAAGAATAGAGGAGGCCAGGAAGTGCCCGCTAGTGCCGGATGAGGATAAAAATGTCAGCCCATTGTGGGGTCCATTCCATCTTCCCCTTCCTCAATGGCCCCTTTCCCCACATTAGAACCCTCCCTCCACTATTCAGGGCCCACTTTATCCCCCCCACTCACCCAGGCCGCTCCTCTTCTCCACAGCGACCCCTTCATCCAGCCCTACCTTCCCTTTTTGCCTCCTCCTTTATTTACTCTGCACTTCCTCTCCCCCACCTCTACAGTCCTGCCTCCTTTCCACCCTCCCTTTACCAGGGAACTCATTACATAACCACTGAACCTTTTAGAAGGACTGGGTCCCCTCAACTGATTACCCAAGTACTCTGTTTCTGTGCCGAAAGCAGGACTCGAACCCAGGCCCCCAGTGCTGTAACACAAGTACTTAACCTCTAGGCCACTGCAGTTAGCTGGTGTTGGGTGGAGCGGGGGGCCAGATGGTCTATCCTCCTTGGCTCCAGTGAACATGTTTCACAACTGAAATGGTTATGCTCACGGGGGCATGCAGAAGAAAGATATATACGCCCAAAAGCTACCCTCAGAAGCACAGCCACCAATGGCTCAAGTAGTAAGTGCTTGGTCTTGGAATGCTGGAGACCTGAGTTCTAATCCAATGTCTGCAATCTCCTGGGCATGTTTTTTTTAATTAAAAAAATATATTTTTTAGTTGAAAATGGGTATGCATTGCCCTGAGCAATCAGCCAACAGCCAATGCCCCTTCAATACCTGCTTTCCTACTAGCAGTTGTGCCTTTGTTTTCTGCACTCTGGCCTAGGTAACACCCATACAAAAGTTTGTCTCTCTGGCCCCAGTTGCCTGGAAAAAAACGAGGGGAAAAGGTGTAATCTACGGGTCATGGTTGATACAATAATTGCCCTGGGACTCAAACAGGACACCTTCACGAGGTGCTATGAGGTGACCACCGGCCCCTGCATAGCAAGCAAACCTGTATCAGCATCTCACCAGCAACTGAATGTGTCGCCTGCAGGCTACACATAAGAGGCTGCAGTAGGTGCATTAACCCATCGGGCTGTGGACCCTCCTTCCTCTGAGAGCAGGAAACTGAATTTCCATGTTGCCTTCCTTTGGCACATTTGATCTATCTTTCAACCCAATTCAGAGGGTGTTTTGCTTCACGGAGAGATGATAATCATTGTGAGGTGTCAGCCACTAATAGCTAAGCAGGTCAGTTAAATCTTTGACTTTGTCATTGGGGTGTACTGATATGCGCTGGGCAGTCTTCTGTCCTGTGCTACTGTATGCATTCTTATTGCTGCTTGTTCACGATTCCTAAATGTAAACATTGAAAGATTTGAAAGACTCTTGATGCACCAAGCACTTCCCACTCTTTGCCCTGGGGGTGAGAGGGCTGCTTTCGGCCTTCAACACCCTCAATTATGGAGTGGCCGGCTCCACCACTGAGAATGAGGGGCTAATCCTGGTCGGAAACGGGCAGAGGTCTGCGCCCTGCGTCCTCCACGCGTCCCTAACGCTCCCAAACGCGACCACAGCCCTTACGGGCACAGCCCTATGTCGGTGCAGCCTCTATGGTGCAGCCACCCAGGTAGCTTAGGGTTAGGATATGTGCTCTTCAACATAAGCCTGGCCAACCAGGCCCTGGAGAGTGTCACAGCATGCTCTGTAATCACCTAGTGATGGTGGCCTTGGTGACGATGATCTTGCTGGAATACTGATGCCTTTTTTCCTCCCAGAAGCCCCAGAAGCCTATTGAAATGAAGGGGTGTGCACCTCTCACTGGCCTCTGTTTACCCTCTGGCTAACTGAAATTAGTTCTGGGCTTTCCAGGCAAATGTATCCATTCGGGAGAGAGCTAGGAATAGGAAGGCTCTTTCTGCAGGCTCGGTGGGGAAGAGTCAGAGAGCTACATGCCTGAGGCATCTTTCTTCCTCCTTTGCTCATTGTGTTCCCTAACTTCTAACTCTCTGCCAGGCCAGGCCCTGTTTCTTTTACTGCCAACCCCCCCTAACCCCTCGTCTTCCACCTACTTCCCGCTCTATTATGCCTTCTCCTTTTCTGCTCTCTTCTGTGGCCCTTTGAAAATGAATGCAGGCCTAGCTAAGCCTCATGAAGGAAATCTACCAACAAAAGATGCATTCCTTGCTTATGGGAGGTGCTGTGAGACGAGCAAGAAGGGCTGAAGGGGTGATTGGGTTGTTGAGTCGGGAAGCACTAGAGGTGTAGCCAGGATTGTCTAGCAAATGGAGCCTGATGCTAATGTAGTTGGGCCCACTGCACTGACAAAAATATCTGTAAATACCCACACAGCGCTGCTGAGTGGGCATTTACAGATTTTTGGTGGGCCTTGCCCCTCAGGCCCTACCCTGCCTACGCCTCTGTTCTCTCCCCCAGGGCAAAGAGTGGGAAAGGCTCGCTACAGCAAGAGTCTATCAAATCTTTCACTTTTGAGAGCAGAGTGTTTACATTTAAAAATCTTGAACAAGCAGCAATACCAAAGCATACAGTAGTAGTGGACAGAAGACTGCCCTGCACATATCAGTACACCCCAATGACAAAGGCAAAGATTTAACTGACCTGCTTAGCTATTAGTGGGTGACACCTCACAATGAGTATCATCTCTCCGTGAAGCAAAACATCCTCTGAATTGGGGTGAAAGACAGATCTAATGTGCCAAAGGAAGGCAACATGGAAATTCAGTGTTCTGCCCTCAGGAAGGAGGGTCGACAGCCCAATGGGTTAATGCACCTACTGCAGCCTCCTATGTGTAGCCTGTAGGCGACACATTCAGTTGCTGGTGAGATGCTGATAAGGTTGCTTGCATTGCAGGGGCCGGGGGTCACCTCACAGCGCCTCGAATAGGTGTCCTGTTTGAGTCCCTGTGAAAATATCTTCTCAACCATGACCCGTAGGTTACACTTTTCCCCTCGTTTTTTCCAGTCAGTTGGGGCCAGAGAGACAAGCTTTTCTATGGGCGTTACCAAGGCCAGAGTGCAGAAAACAAAGGCACAATTGTTAGTAGGAATGCAGGTATTGAAGGGGCATTAGCTGTTGGCTGATCGCACAGGGCAATTCATACCCATTTTCAAAAGAAAAAATAAATGTTTTAAAAAATAAAATAAAAAATGCCCCGCAGATTCCAGACATTGGATTAGAACTCAGGTCTCCAAAATTCCAAGACCAAGCACTTACCACTTGAGCCACTGGCGGATGTGCTTCTGAGAGTTGGTTTTGGGCCAATATATCTTTCTTCTGCATGCCCCTGCGAGCATACCCATTTGCATTGTGAAACATGTTCACTGAAGAAAATGAGGAAAGAACATCTGCCCCCCCAGCTCCACCAAATACCAGCTAACTGCAGTGGCTTAGAGGTTAAGTGCTTGCGTTACAGCGCTGGGGGCCTGGGTTCGAGTCCTGCTTTCGGCACTTAAACGGAATAGTGGGGTAATCTCCTTGTACAGTTGCTGTGAAACATAGCAGAGAAGTGGGACTGTGAAAGTGAGGGAGTGCAGGCTGAAGGAGGAAGGGGGGCAAGCTAAAGGAGGAGGTAGGGCAGGCAAAAGGGAGAGGGAGGGGTGGATGCAGTGGTCGTGTGGAGAGGAGGCGGGGTAGATCTAGAAGGGCATGGCGTAGGTTCCCTGGTAAAGGGAGGAAGAAAGAATAGAGGAGGCCAGGAAGTGCCCGCTAGTGCCGGATGAGGATAAAAATGTCAGCCCATTGTGGGGTCCATTCCATCTTCCCCTTCCTCAATGGCCCCTTTCCCCACATTAGAACCCTCCCTCCACTATTCAGGGCCCACTTTATCCCACCCCCCCACTCACCCAGGCCGCTCCTCTTCTCCACAGCGACCCCTTCATCCAGCCCTACCTTCCCTTTTTGCCTACCCAGCCTCCTCCTTTATTTACTCTGCACTTCCTCTCCCCCACCTCTACAGTCCTGCCTCCTTTCCACCCTCCCTTTACCAGGGAACTCATTACATAACCACTGAACCTTTTAGAAGGACTGGGTCCCCTCAACTGATTACCCAACTACTCTGTTTCTGTGCCGAAAGCAGGACTCGAACCCAGGCCCCCAGTGCTGTAACACAAGTACTTAACCTCTAGGCCACTGCAGTTAGCTGATGTTGGGTGGAGCGGGGGGCCAGATGGTCTATCCTCCTTGGCTCCAGTGAACATGTTTCACAACTGAAATGGTTATGCTCACGGGGGCATGCAGAAGAAAGATATATACGCCCAAAAGCTACCCTCAGAAGCACAGCCACCGATGGCTCAAGTAGTAAGTGCTTGGTCTTGGAATGCTGGAGACCTGAGTTCTAATCCAATGTCTGCAATCTCCTGGGCATGTTTTTTTTAATTAAAAAAATATATTTTTTAGTTGAAAATGGGTATGCATTGCCCTGAGCAATCAGCCAACAGCCAATGCCCCTTCAATACCTGCATTCCTACTAGCAGTTGTGCCTTTGTTTTCTGCACTCTGGCCTAGGTAACACCCATACAAAAGTTTGTCTCTCTGGCCCCAGTTGCCTGGAAAAAAACGAGGGGAAAAGGTGTAATCTACGGGTCATGGTTGATACAATAATTGCCCTGGGACTCAAACAGGACACCTTCACGAGGTGCTATGAGGTGACCACCGGCCCCTGCATAGCAAGCAAACCTGTATCAGCATCTCACCAGCAACTGAATGTGTCGCCTGCAGGCTACACATAAGAGGCTGCAGTAGGTGCATTAACCCATCGGGCTGTGGACCCTCCTTCCTCTGAGAGCAGGAAACTGAATTTCCATGTTGCCTTCCTTTGGCACATTTGATCTATCTTTCAACCCAATTCAGAGGGTGTTTTGCTTCACGGAGAGATGATAATCATTGTGAGGTGTCAGCCACTAATAGCTAAGCAGGTCAGTTAAATCTTTGACTTTGTCATTGGGGTGTACTGATATGCGCTGGGCAGTCTTCTGTCCTGTGCTACTGTATGCATTCTTATTGCTGCTTGTTCACGATTCCTAAATGTAAACATTGAAAGATTTGAAAGACTCTTGATGCACCAAGCATTTCCCACTCTTTGCCCTGGGGGTGAGAGGGCTGCTTTCGGCCTTCAACACCCTCAATTATGGAGTGGCCGGCTCCACCACTGAGAATGAGGGGCTAATCCTGGTCGGAAACGGGCAGAGGTCTGCGCCCTGCGTCCTCCACGCGTCCCTAACGCTCCCAAACGCGACCACAGCCCTTACGGGCACAGCCCTATGTCGGTGCAGCCTCTATGGTGCAGCCACCCAGGTAGCTTAGGGTTAGGATATGTGCTCTTCAACATAAGCCTGGCCAACCAGGCCCTGGAGAGTGTCACAGCATGCTCTGTAATCCCCTAGTGATGGTGGCCTTGGTGACGATGATCTTGCTGGAATACTGATGCCTTTTTTCCTCCCAGAAGCCCCAGAAGCCTATTGAAATGAAGGGGTGTGCACCTCTCACTGGCCTCTGTTTACCCTCTGGCTAACTGAAATTAGTTCTGGGCTTTCCAGGCAAATGTATCCATTCGGGAGAGAGCTAGGAATAGGAAGGCTCTTTCTGCAGGCTCGGTGGGGAAGAGTCAGAGAGCTACATGCCTGAGGCATCTTTCTTCCTCCTTTGCTCATTGTGTTCCCTAACTTCTAACTCTCTGCCAGGCCAGGCCCTGTTTCTTTTACTGCCAACCCCCCCTAACCCCTCGTCTTCCACCTACTTCCCGCTCTATTATGCCTTCTCCTTTTCTGCTCTCTTCTGTGGCCCTTTGAAAATGAATGCAGGCCTAGCTAAGCCTCATGAAGGAAATCTACCAACAAAAGATGCATTCCTTGCTTATGGGAGGTGCTGTGAGACGAGCAAGAAGGGCTGAAGGGGTGATTGGGTTGTTGAGTCGGGAAGCACTAGAGGTGTAGCCAGGATTGTCTAGCAAATGGAGCCTGATGCTAATGTAGTTGGGCCCACTGCACTGACAAAAATATCTGTAAATACCCACACAGCGCTGCTGAGTGGGCATTTACAGATTTTTGGTGGGCCTTGCCCCTCAGGCCCTACCCTGCCTACGCCTCTGTTCTCTCCCCCAGGGCAAAGAGTGGGAAAGGCTCGCTACAGCAAGAGTCTATCAAATCTTTCACTTTTGAGAGCAGAGTGTTTACATTTAAAAATCTTGAACAAGCAGCAATACCAAAGCATACAGTAGTAGTGGACAGAAGACTGCCCTGCACATATCAGTACACCCCAATGACAAAGGCAAAGATTTAACTGACCTGCTTAGCTATTAGTGGGTGACACCTCACAATGAGTATCATCTCTCCGTGAAGCAAAACATCCTCTGAATTGGGGTGAAAGACAGATCTAATGTGCCAAAGGAAGGCAACATGGAAATTCAGTGTTCTGCCCTCAGGAAGGAGGGTCGACAGCCCAATGGGTTAATGCACCTACTGCAGCCTCCTATGTGTAGCCTGTAGGCGACACATTCAGTTGCTGGTGAGATGCTGATAAGGTTGCTTGCATTGCAGGGGCCGGGGGTCACCTCACAGCGCCTCGAATAGGTGTCCTGTTTGAGTCCCTGTGCAAATATCTTCTCAACCATGACCCGTAGGTTACACTTTTCCCCTCGTTTTTTCCAGTCAGTTGGGGCCAGAGAGACAAGCTTTTCTATGGGCGTTACCAAGGCCAGAGTGCAGAAAACAAAGGCACAATTGTTAGTAGGAATGCAGGTATTGAAGGGGCATTAGCTGTTGGCTGATCGCACAGGGCAATTCATACCCATTTTCAAAAGAAAAAATAAATGTTTTAAAAAATAAAATAAAAAATGCCCCGCAGATTCCAGACATTGGATTAGAACTCAGGTCTCCAAAATTCCAAGACCAAGCACTTACCACTTGAGCCACTGGCGGATGTGCTTCTGAGAGTTGGTTTTGGGCCAATATATCTTTCTTCTGCATGCCCCTGCGAGCATACCCATTTGCATTGTGAAACATGTTCACTGAAGAAAATGAGGAAAGAACATCTGGCCCCCCAGCTCCACCAAATACCAGCTAACTGCAGTGGCTTAGAGGTTAAGTGCTTGCGTTACAGCGCTGGGGGCCTGGGTTCGAGTCCTGCTTTCGGCACTTAAACGGAATAGTGGGGTAATCTCCTTGTACAGTTGCTGTGAAACATAGCAGAGAAGTGGGACTGTGAAAGTGAGGGAGTGCAGGCTGAAGGAGGAAGGGGGGCAAGCTAAAGGAGGAGGTAGGGCAGGCAAAAGGGAGAGGGAGGGGTGGATGCAGTGGTCGTGTGGAGAGGAGGCGGGGTAGATCTAGAAGGGCATGGCGTAGGTTCCCTGGTAAAGGGAGGAAGAAAGAATAGAGGAGGCCAGGAAGTGCCCGCTAGTGCCGGATGAGGATAAAAATGTCAGCCCATTGTGGGGTCCATTCCATCTTCCCCTTCCTCAATGGCCCCTTTCCCCACATTAGAACCCTCCCTCCACTATTCAGGGCCCACTTTATCCCCCCCACTCACCCAGGCCGCTCCTCTTCTCCACAGCGACCCCTTCATCCAGCCCTACCTTCCCTTTTTGCCTCCTCCTTTATTTACTCTGCACTTCCTCTCCCCCACCTCTACAGTCCTGCCTCCTTTCCACCCTCCCTTTACCAGGGAACTCATTACATAACCACTGAACCTTTTAGAAGGACTGGGTCCCCTCAACTGATTACCCAAGTACTCTGTTTCTGTGCCGAAAGCAGGACTCGAACCCAGGCCCCCAGTGCTGTAACACAAGTACTTAACCTCTAGGCCACTGCAGTTAGCTGGTGTTGGGTGGAGCGGGGGGCCAGATGGTCTATCCTCCTTGGCTCCAGTGAACATGTTTCACAACTGAAATGGTTATGCTCACGGGGGCATGCAGAAGAAAGATATATACGCCCAAAAGCTACCCTCAGAAGCACAGCCACCAATGGCTCAAGTAGTAAGTGCTTGGTCTTGGAATGCTGGAGACCTGAGTTCTAATCCAATGTCTGCAATCTCCTGGGCATGTTTTTTTTAATTAAAAAAATATATTTTTTAGTTGAAAATGGGTATGCATTGCCCTGAGCAATCAGCCAACAGCCAATGCCCCTTCAATACCTGCTTTCCTACTAGCAGTTGTGCCTTTGTTTTCTGCACTCTGGCCTAGGTAACACCCATACAAAAGTTTGTCTCTCTGGCCCCAGTTGCCTGGAAAAAAACGAGGGGAAAAGGTGTAATCTACGGGTCATGGTTGATACAATAATTGCCCTGGGACTCAAACAGGACACCTTCACGAGGTGCTATGAGGTGACCACCGGCCCCTGCATAGCAAGCAAACCTGTATCAGCATCTCACCAGCAACTGAATGTGTCGCCTGCAGGCTACACATAAGAGGCTGCAGTAGGTGCATTAACCCATCGGGCTGTGGACCCTCCTTCCTCTGAGAGCAGGAAACTGAATTTCCATGTTGCCTTCCTTTGGCACATTTGATCTATCTTTCAACCCAATTCAGAGGGTGTTTTGCTTCACGGAGAGATGATAATCATTGTGAGGTGTCAGCCACTAATAGCTAAGCAGGTCAGTTAAATCTTTGACTTTGTCATTGGGGTGTACTGATATGCGCTGGGCAGTCTTCTGTCCTGTGCTACTGTATGCATTCTTATTGCTGCTTGTTCACGATTCCTAAATGTAAACATTGAAAGATTTGAAAGACTCTTGATGCACCAAGCACTTCCCACTCTTTGCCCTGGGGGTGAGAGGGCTGCTTTCGGCCTTCAACACCCTCAATTATGGAGTGGCCGGCTCCACCACTGAGAATGAGGGGCTAATCCTGGTCGGAAACGGGCAGAGGTCTGCGCCCTGCGTCCTCCACGCGTCCCTAACGCTCCCAAACGCGACCACAGCCCTTACGGGCACAGCCCTATGTCGGTGCAGCCTCTATGGTGCAGCCACCCAGGTAGCTTAGGGTTAGGATATGTGCTCTTCAACATAAGCCTGGCCAACCAGGCCCTGGAGAGTGTCACAGCATGCTCTGTAATCCCCTAGTGATGGTGGCCTTGGTGACGATGATCTTGCTGGAATACTGATGCCTTTTTTCCTCCCAGAAGCCCCAGAAGCCTATTGAAATGAAGGGGTGTGCACCTCTCACTGGCCTCTGTTTACCCTCTGGCTAACTGAAATTAGTTCTGGGCTTTCCAGGCAAATGTATCCATTCGGGAGAGAGCTAGGAATAGGAAGGCTCTTTCTGCAGGCTCGGTGGGGAAGAGTCAGAGAGCTACATGCCTGAGGCATCTTTCTTCCTCCTTTGCTCATTGTGTTCCCTAACTTCTAACTCTCTGCCAGGCCAGGCCCTGTTTCTTTTACTGCCAACCCCCCCTAACCCCTCGTCTTCCACCTACTTCCCGCTCTATTATGCCTTCTCCTTTTCTGCTCTCTTCTGTGGCCCTTTGAAAATGAATGCAGGCCTAGCTAAGCCTCATGAAGGAAATCTACCAACAAAAGATGCATTCCTTGCTTATGGGAGGTGCTGTGAGACGAGCAAGAAGGGCTGAAGGGGTGATTGGGTTGTTGAGTCGGGAAGCACTAGAGGTGTAGCCAGGATTGTCTAGCAAATGGAGCCTGATGCTAATGTAGTTGGGCCCACTGCACTGACAAAAATATCTGTAAATACCCACACAGCGCTGCTGAGTGGGCATTTACAGATTTTTGGTGGGCCTTGCCCCTCAGGCCCTACCCTGCCTACGCCTCTGTTCTCTCCCCCAGGGCAAAGAGTGGGAAAGGCTCGCTACAGCAAGAGTCTATCAAATCTTTCACTTTTGAGAGCAGAGTGTTTACATTTAAAAATCTTGAACAAGCAGCAATACCAAAGCATACAGTAGTAGTGGACAGAAGACTGCCCTGCACATATCAGTACACCCCAATGACAAAGGCAAAGATTTAACTGACCTGCTTAGCTATTAGTGGGTGACACCTCACAATGAGTATCATCTCTCCGTGAAGCAAAACATCCTCTGAATTGGGGTGAAAGACAGATCTAATGTGCCAAAGGAAGGCAACATGGAAATTCAGTGTTCTGCCCTCAGGAAGGAGGGTCGACAGCCCAATGGGTTAATGCACCTACTGCAGCCTCCTATGTGTAGCCTGTAGGCGACACATTCAGTTGCTGGTGAGATGCTGATAAGGTTGCTTGCATTGCAGGGGCCGGGGGTCACCTCACAGCGCCTCGAGAAGGTGTCCTGTTTGAGTCCCTGTGCAAATATCTTCTCAACCATGACCCGTAGGTTACACTTTTCCCCTCGTTTTTTCCAGTCAGTTGGGGCCAGAGAGACAAGCTTTTCTATGGGCGTTACCAAGGCCAGAGTGCAGAAAACAAAGGCACAATTGTTAGTAGGAATGCAGGTATTGAAGGGGCATTAGCTGTTGGCTGATCGCACAGGGCAATTCATACCCATTTTCAAAAGAAAAAATAAATGTTTTAAAAAATAAAATAAAAAATGCCCCGCAGATTCCAGACATTGGATTAGAACTCAGGTCTCCAAAATTCCAAGACCAAGCACTTACCACTTGAGCCACTGGCGGATGTGCTTCTGAGAGTTGGTTTTGGGCCAATATATCTTTCTTCTGCATGCCCCTACGAGCATACCCATTTGCATTGTGAAACATGTTCACTGAAGAAAATGAGGAAAGAACATCTGGCCCCCCAGCTCCACCAAATACCAGCTAACTGCAGTGGCTTAGAGGTTAAGTGCTTGCGTTACAGCGCTGGGGGCCTGGGTTCGAGTCCTGCTTTCGGCACTTAAACGGAATAGTGGGGTAATCTCCTTGTACAGTTGCTGTGAAACATAGCAGAGAAGTGGGACTGTGAAAGTGAGGGAGTGCAGGCTGAAGGAGGAAGGGGGGCAAGCTAAAGGAGGAGGTAGGGCAGGCAAAAGGGAGAGGGAGGGGTGGATGCAGTGGTCGTGTGGAGAGGAGGCGGGGTAGATCTAGAAGGGCATGGCGTAGGTTCCCTGGTAAAGGGAGGAAGAAAGAATAGAGGAGGCCAGGAAGTGCCCGCTAGTGCCGGATGAGGATAAAAATGTCAGCCCATTGTGGGGTCCATTCCATCTTCCCCTTCCTCAATGGCCCCTTTCCCCACATTAGAACCCTCCCGCCACTATTCAGGGCCCACTTTATCCCACCCCCCCCACTCACCCAGGCCCCCACTCACCCAGGCCGCTCCTCTTCTCCACAGCGACCCCTTCATCCAGCCCTACCTTCCCTTTTTGCCTACCCGGCCTCCTCCTTTATTTACTCTGCACTTCCTCTCCCCCACCTCTACAGTCCTGCCTCCTTTCCACCCTCCCTTTACCAGGGAACTCATTACATAACCACTGAACCTTTTAGAAGGACTGGGTCCCCTCAACTGATTACCCAACTACTCTGTTTCTGTGCCGAAAGCAGGACTCGAACCCAGGCCCCCAGTGCTGTAACACAAGTACTTAACCTCTAGGCCACTGCAGTTAGCTGGTGTTGGGTGGAGCGGGGGGCCAGATGGTCTATCCTCCTTGGCTCCAGTGAACATGTTTCACAACTGAAATGGTTATGCTCACGGGGGCATGCAGAAGAAAGATATATACGCCCAAAAGCTACCCTCAGAAGCACAGCCACCAATGGCTCAAGTAGTAAGTGCTTGGTCTTGGAATGCTGGAGACCTGAGTTCTAATCCAATGTCTGCAATCTCCTGGGCATGTTTTTTTTAATTAAAAAAATATATTTTTTAGTTGAAAATGGGTATGCATTGCCCTGAGCAATCAGCCAACAGCCAATGCCCCTTCAATACCTGCTTTCCTACTAGCAGTTGTGCCTTTGTTTTCTGCACTCTGGCCTAGGTAACACCCATACAAAAGTTTGTCTCTCTGGCCCCAGTTGCCTGGAAAAAAACGAGGGGAAAAGGTGTAATCTACGGGTCATGGTTGATACAATAATTGCCCTGGGACTCAAACAGGACACCTTCACGAGGTGCTATGAGGTGACCACCGGCCCCTGCATAGCAAGCAAACCTGTATCAGCATCTCACCAGCAACTGAATGTGTCGCCTGCAGGCTACACATAAGAGGCTGCAGTAGGTGCATTAACCCATCGGGCTGTGGACCCTCCTTCCTCTGAGAGCAGGAAACTGAATTTCCATGTTGCCTTCCTTTGGCACATTTGATCTATCTTTCAACCCAATTCAGAGGGTGTTTTGCTTCACGGAGAGATGATAATCATTGTGAGGTGTCAGCCACTAATAGCTAAGCAGGTCAGTTAAATCTTTGACTTTGTCATTGGGGTGTACTGATATGCGCTGGGCAGTCTTCTGTCCTGTGCTACTGTATGCATTCTTATTGCTGCTTGTTCACGATTCCTAAATGTAAACATTGAAAGATTTGAAAGACTCTTGATGCACCAAGCATTTCCCACTCTTTGCCCTGGGGGTGAGAGGGCTGCTTTCGACCTTCAACACCCTCAATTATGGAGTGGCCGGCTCCACCACTGAGAATGAGGGGCTAATCCTGGTCGGAAACGGGCAGAGGTCTGCGCCCTGCGTCCTCCACGCGTCCCTAACGCTCCCAAACGCGACCACAGCCCTTACGGGCACAGCCCTATGTCGGTGCAGCCTCTATGGTGCAGCCACCCAGGTAGCTTAGGGTTAGGATATGTGCTCTTCAACATAAGCCTGGCCAACCAGGCCCTGGAGAGTGTCACAGCATGCTCTGTAATCCCCTAGTGATGGTGGCCTTGGTGACGATGATCTTGCTGGAATACTGATGCCTTTTTTCCTCCCAGAAGCCCCAGAAGCCTATTGAAATGAAGGGGTGTGCACCTCTCACTGGCCTCTGTTTACCCTCTGGCTAACTGAAATTAGTTCTGGGCTTTCCAGGCAAATGTATCCATTCGGGAGAGAGCTAGGAATAGGAAGGCTCTTTCTGCAGGCTCGGTGGGGAAGAGTCAGAGAGCTACATGCCTGAGGCATCTTTCTTCCTCCTTTGCTCATTGTGTTCCCTAACTTCTAACTCTCTGCCAGGCCAGGCCCTGTTTCTTTTACTGCCAACCCCCCCTAACCCCTCGTCTTCCACCTACTTCCCGCTCTATTATGCCTTCTCCTTTTCTGCTCTCTTCTGTGGCCCTTTGAAAATGAATGCAGGCCTAGCTAAGCCTCATGAAGGAAATCTACCAACAAAAGATGCATTCCTTGCTTATGGGAGGTGCTGTGAGACGAGCAAGAAGGGCTGAAGGGGTGATTGGGTTGTTGAGTCGGGAAGCACTAGAGGTGTAGCCAGGATTGTCTAGCAAATGGAGCCTGATGCTAATGTAGTTGGGCCCACTGCACTGACAAAAATATCTGTAAATACCCACACAGCGCTGCTGAGTGGGCATTTACAGATTTTTGGTGGGCCTTGCCCCTCAGGCCCTACCCTGCCTACGCCTCTGTTCTCTCCCCCAGGGCAAAGAGTGGGAAAGGCTCGCTACAGCAAGAGTCTATCAAATCTTTCACTTTTGAGAGCAGAGTGTTTACATTTAAAAATCTTGAACAAGCAGCAATACCAAAGCATACAGTAGTAGTGGACAGAAGACTGCCCTGCACATATCAGTACACCCCAATGACAAAGGCAAAGATTTAACTGACCTGCTTAGCTATTAGTGGGTGACACCTCACAATGAGTATCATCTCTCCGTGAAGCAAAACATCCTCTGAATTGGGGTGAAAGACAGATCTAATGTGCCAAAGGAAGGCAACATGGAAATTCAGTGTTCTGCCCTCAGGAAGGAGGGTCGACAGCCCAATGGGTTAATGCACCTACTGCAGCCTCCTATGTGTAGCCTGTAGGCGACACATTCAGTTGCTGGTGAGATGCTGATAAGGTTGCTTGCATTGCAGGGGCCGGGGGTCACCTCACAGCGCCTCGAATAGGTGTCCTGTTTGAGTCCCTGTGCAAATATCTTCTCAACCATGACCCGTAGGTTACACTTTTCCCCTCGTTTTTTCCAGTCAGTTGGGGCCAGAGAGACAAGCTTTTCTATGGGCGTTACCAAGGCCAGAGTGCAGAAAACAAAGGCACAATTGTTAGTAGGAATGCAGGTATTGAAGGGGCATTAGCTGTTGGCTGATCGCACAGGGCAATTCATACCCATTTTCAAAAGAAAAAATAAATGTTTTAAAAAATAAAATAAAAAATGCCCCGCAGATTCCAGACATTGGATTAGAACTCAGGTCTCCAAAATTCCAAGACCAAGCACTTACCACTTGAGCCACTGGCGGATGTGCTTCTGAGAGTTGGTTTTGGGCCAATATATCTTTCTTCTGCATGCCCCTGCGAGCATACCCATTTGCATTGTGAAACATGTTCACTGAAGAAAATGAGGAAAGAACATCTGGCCCCCCAGCTCCACCAAATACCAGCTAACTGCAGTGGCTTAGAGGTTAAGTGCTTGCGTTACAGCGCTGGGGGCCTGGGTTCGAGTCCTGCTTTCGGCACTTAAACGGAATAGTGGGGTAATCTCCTTGTACAGTTGCTGTGAAACATAGCAGAGAAGTGGGACTGTGAAAGTGAGGGAGTGCAGGCTGAAGGAGGAAGGGGGGCAAGCTAAAGGAGGAGGTAGGGCAGGCAAAAGGGAGAGGGAGGGGTGGATGCAGTGGTCGTGTGGAGAGGAGGCGGGGTAGATCTAGAAGGGCATGGCGTAGGTTCCCTGGTAAAGGGAGGAAGAAAGAATAGAGGAGGCCAGGAAGTGCCCGCTAGTGCCGGATGAGGATAAAAATGTCAGCCCATTGTGGGGTCCATTCCATCTTCCCCTTCCTCAATGGCCCCTTTCCCCACATTAGAACCCTCCCTCCACTATTCAGGGCCCACTTTATCCCACCCCCCCACTCACCCAGGCCGCTCCTCTTCTCCACAGCGACCCCTTCATCCAGCCCTACCTTCCCTTTTTGCCTACCCGGCCTCCTCCTTTATTTACTCTGCACTTCCTCTCCCCCACCTCTACAGTCCTGCCTCCTTTCCACCCTCCCTTTACCAGGGAACTCATTACATAACCACTGAACCTTTTAGAAGGACTGGGTCCCCTCAACTGATTACCCAACTACTCTGTTTCTGTGCCGAAAGCAGGACTCGAACCCAGGCCCCCAGTGCTGTAACACAAGTACTTAACCTCTAGGCCACTGCAGTTAGCTGGTGTTGGGTGGAGCGGGGGGCCAGATGGTCTATCCTCCTTGGCTCCAGTGAACATGTTTCACAACTGAAATGGTTATGCTCACGGGGGCATGCAGAAGAAAGATATATACGCCCAAAAGCTACCCTCAGAAGCACAGCCACCGATGGCTCAAGTAGTAAGTGCTTGGTCTTGGAATGCTGGAGACCTGAGTTCTAATCCAATGTCTGCAATCTCCTGGGCATGTTTTTTTTAATTAAAAAAATATATTTTTTAGTTGAAAATGGGTATGCATTGCCCTGAGCAATCAGCCAACAGCCAATGCCCCTTCAATACCTGCATTCCTACTAGCAGTTGTGCCTTTGTTTTCTGCACTCTGGCCTAGGTAACACCCATACAAAAGTTTGTCTCTCTGGCCCCAGTTGCCTGGAAAAAAACGAGGGGAAAAGGTGTAATCTACGGGTCATGGTTGATACAATAATTGCCCTGGGACTCAAACAGGACACCTTCACGAGGTGCTATGAGGTGACCACCGGCCCCTGCATAGCAAGCAAACCTGTATCAGCATCTCACCAGCAACTGAATGTGTCGCCTGCAGGCTACACATAAGAGGCTGCAGTAGGTGCATTAACCCATCGGGCTGTGGACCCTCCTTCCTCTGAGAGCAGGAAACTGAATTTCCATGTTGCCTTCCTTTGGCACATTTGATCTATCTTTCAACCCAATTCAGAGGGTGTTTTGCTTCACGGAGAGATGATAATCATTGTGAGGTGTCAGCCACTAATAGCTAAGCAGGTCAGTTAAATCTTTGACTTTGTCATTGGGGTGTACTGATATGCGCTGGGCAGTCTTCTGTCCTGTGCTACTGTATGCATTCTTATTGCTGCTTGTTCACGATTCCTAAATGTAAACATTGAAAGATTTGAAAGACTCTTGATGCACCAAGCATTTCCCACTCTTTGCCCTGGGGGTGAGAGGGCTGCTTTCGACCTTCAACACCCTCAATTATGGAGTGGCCGGCTCCACCACTGAGAATGAGGGGCTAATCCTGGTCGGAAACGGGCAGAGGTCTGCGCCCTGCGTCCTCCACGCGTCCCTAACGCTCCCAAACGCGACCACAGCCCTTACGGGCACAGCCCTATGTCGGTGCAGCCTCTATGGTGCAGCCACCCAGGTAGCTTAGGGTTAGGATATGTGCTCTTCAACATAAGCCTGGCCAACCAGGCCCTGGAGAGTGTCACAGCATGCTCTGTAATCCCCTAGTGATGGTGGCCTTGGTGACGATGATCTTGCTGGAATACTGATGCCTTTTTTCCTCCCAGAAGCCCCAGAAGCCTATTGAAATGAAGGGGTGTGCACCTCTCACTGGCCTCTGTTTACCCTCTGGCTAACTGAAATTAGTTCTGGGCTTTCCAGGCAAATGTATCCATTCGGGAGAGAGCTAGGAATAGGAAGGCTCTTTCTGCAGGCTCGGTGGGGAAGAGTCAGAGAGCTACATGCCTGAGGCATCTTTCTTCCTCCTTTGCTCATTGTGTTCCCTAACTTCTAACTCTCTGCCAGGCCAGGCCCTGTTTCTTTTACTGCCAACCCCCCCTAACCCCTCGTCTTCCACCTACTTCCCGCTCTATTATGCCTTCTCCTTTTCTGCTCTCTTCTGTGGCCCTTTGAAAATGAATGCAGGCCTAGCTAAGCCTCATGAAGGAAATCTACCAACAAAAGATGCATTCCTTGCTTATGGGAGGTGCTGTGAGACGAGCAAGAAGGGCTGAAGGGGTGATTGGGTTGTTGAGTCGGGAAGCACTAGAGGTGTAGCCAGGATTGTCTAGCAAATGGAGCCTGATGCTAATGTAGTTGGGCCCACTGCACTGACAAAAATATCTGTAAATACCCACACAGCGCTGCTGAGTGGGCATTTACAGATTTTTGGTGGGCCTTGCCCCTCAGGCCCTACCCTGCCTACGCCTCTGTTCTCTCCCCCAGGGCAAAGAGTGGGAAAGGCTCGCTACAGCAAGAGTCTATCAAATCTTTCACTTTTGAGAGCAGAGTGTTTACATTTAAAAATCTTGAACAAGCAGCAATACCAAAGCATACAGTAGTAGTGGACAGAAGACTGCCCTGCACATATCAGTACACCCCAATGACAAAGGCAAAGATTTAACTGACCTGCTTAGCTATTAGTGGGTGACACCTCACAATGAGTATCATCTCTCCGTGAAGCAAAACATCCTCTGAATTGGGGTGAAAGACAGATCTAATGTGCCAAAGGAAGGCAACATGGAAATTCAGTGTTCTGCCCTCAGGAAGGAGGGTCGACAGCCCAATGGGTTAATGCACCTACTGCAGCCTCCTATGTGTAGCCTGTAGGCGACACATTCAGTTGCTGGTGAGATGCTGATAAGGTTGCTTGCATTGCAGGGGCCGGGGGTCACCTCACAGCGCCTCGAATAGGTGTCCTGTTTGAGTCCCTGTGCAAATATCTTCTCAACCATGACCCGTAGGTTACACTTTTCCCCTCGTTTTTTCCAGTCAGTTGGGGCCAGAGAGACAAGCTTTTCTATGGGCGTTACCAAGGCCAGAGTGCAGAAAACAAAGGCACAATTGTTAGTAGGAATGCAGGTATTGAAGGGGCATTAGCTGTTGGCTGATCGCACAGGGCAATTCATACCCATTTTCAAAAGAAAAAATAAATGTTTTAAAAAATAAAATAAAAAATGCCCCGCAGATTCCAGACATTGGATTAGAACTCAGGTCTCCAAAATTCCAAGACCAAGCACTTACCACTTGAGCCACTGGCGGATGTGCTTCTGAGAGTTGGTTTTGGGCCAATATATCTTTCTTCTGCATGCCCCTGCGAGCATACCCATTTGCATTGTGAAACATGTTCACTGAAGAAAATGAGGAAAGAACATCTGGCCCCCCAGCTCCACCAAATACCAGCTAACTGCAGTGGCTTAGAGGTTAAGTGCTTGCGTTACAGCGCTGGGGGCCTGGGTTCGAGTCCTGCTTTCGGCACTTAAACGGAATAGTGGGGTAATCTCCTTGTACAGTTGCTGTGAAACATAGCAGAGAAGTGGGACTGTGAAAGTGAGGGAGTGCAGGCTGAAGGAGGAAGGGGGGCAAGCTAAAGGAGGAGGTAGGGCAGGCAAAAGGGAGAGGGAGGGGTGGATGCAGTGGTCGTGTGGAGAGGAGGCGGGGTAGATCTAGAAGGGCATGGCGTAGGTTCCCTGGTAAAGGGAGGAAGAAAGAATAGAGGAGGCCAGGAAGTGCCCGCTAGTGCCGGATGAGGATAAAAATGTCAGCCCATTGCGGGGTCCATTCCATCTTCCCCTTCCTCAATGGCCCCTTTCCCCACATTAGAACCCTCCCTCCACTATTCAGGGCCCACTTTATCCCACCCCCCCACTCACCCAGGCCGCTCCTCTTCTCCACAGCGACCCCTTCATCCAGCCCTACCTTCCCTTTTTGCCTACCCGGCCTCCTCCTTTATTTACTCTGCACTTCCTCTCCCCCACCTCTACAGTCCTGCCTCCTTTCCACCCTCCCTTTACCAGGGAACTCATTACATAACCACTGAACCTTTTAGAAGGACTGGGTCCCCTCAACTGATTACCCAACTACTCTGTTTCTGTGCCGAAAGCAGGACTCGAACCCAGGCCCCCAGTGCTGTAACACAAGTACTTAACCTCTAGGCCACTGCAGTTAGCTGGTGTTGGGTGGAGCGGGGGGCCAGATGGTCTATCCTCCTTGGCTCCAGTGAACATGTTTCACAACTGAAATGGTTATGCTCACGGGGGCATGCAGAAGAAAGATATATACGCCCAAAAGCTACCCTCAGAAGCACAGCCACCGATGGCTCAAGTAGTAAGTGCTTGGTCTTGGAATGCTGGAGACCTGAGTTCTAATCCAATGTCTGCAATCTCCTGGGCATGTTTTTTTTAATTAAAAAAATATATTTTTTAGTTGAAAATGGGTATGCATTGCCCTGAGCAATCAGCCAACAGCCAATGCCCCTTCAATACCTGCATTCCTACTAGCAGTTGTGCCTTTGTTTTCTGCACTCTGGCCTAGGTAACACCCATACAAAAGTTTGTCTCTCTGGCCCCAGTTGCCTGGAAAAAAACGATGGGAAAAGGTGTAATCTACGGGTCATGGTTGATACAATAATTGCCCTGGGACTCAAACAGGACACCTTCACGAGGTGCTATGAGGTGACCACCGGCCCCTGCATAGCAAGCAAACCTGTATCAGCATCTCACCAGCAACTGAATGTGTCGCCTGCAGGCTACACATAAGAGGCTGCAGTAGGTGCATTAACCCATCGGGCTGTGGACCCTCCTTCCTCTGAGAGCAGGAAACTGAATTTCCATGTTGCCTTCCTTTGGCACATTTGATCTATCTTTCAACCCAATTCAGAGGGTGTTTTGCTTCACGGAGAGATGATAATCATTGTGAGGTGTCAGCCACTAATAGCTAAGCAGGTCAGTTAAATCTTTGACTTTGTCATTGGGGTGTACTGATATGCGCTGGGCAGTCTTCTGTCCTGTGCTACTGTATGCATTCTTATTGCTGCTTGTTCACGATTCCTAAATGTAAACATTGAAAGATTTGAAAGACTCTTGATGCACCAAGCATTTCCCACTCTTTGCCCTGGGGGTGAGAGGGCTGCTTTCGGCCTTCAACACCCTCAATTATGGAGTGGCCGGCTCCACCACTGAGAATGAGGGGCTAATCCTGGTCAGAAACGGGCAGAGGTCTGCGCCCTGCGTCCTCCACGCGTCCCTAACGCTCCCAAACGCGACCACAGCCCTTACGGGCACAGCCCTATGTCGGTGCAGCCTCTATGGTGCAGCCACCCAGGTAGCTTAGGGTTAGGATATGTGCTCTTCAACATAAGCCTGGCCAACCAGGCCCTGGAGAGTGTCACAGCATGCTCTGTAATCCCCTAGTGATGGTGGCCTTGGTGACGATGATCTTGCTGGAATACTGATGCCTTTTTTCCTCCCAGAAGCCCCAGAAGCCTATTGAAATTAAGGGGTGTGCACCTCTCACTGGCCTCTGTTTACCCTCTGGCTAACTGAAATTAGTTCTGGGCTTTCCAGGCAAATGTATCCATTCGGGAGAGAGCTAGGAATAGGAAGGCTCTTTCTGCAGGCTCGGTGGGGAAGAGTCAGAGAGCTACATGCCTGAGGCATCTTTCTTCCTCCTTTGCTCATTGTGTTCCCTAACTTCTAACTCTCTGCCAGGCCAGGCCCTGTTTCTTTTACTGCCAACCCCCCCTAACCCCTCGTCTTCCACCTACTTCCCGCTCTATTATGCCTTCTCCTTTTCTGCTCTCTTCTGTGGCCCTTTGAAAATGAATGCAGGCCTAGCTAAGCCTCATGAAGGAAATCTACCAACAAAAGATGCATTCCTTGCTTATGGGAGGTGCTGTGAGACGAGCAAGAAGGGCTGAAGGGGTGATTGGGTTGTTGAGTCGGGAAGCACTAGAGGTGTAGCCAGGATTGTCTAGCAAATGGAGCCTGATGCTAATGTAGTTGGGCCCACTGCACTGACAAAAATATCTGTAAATACCCACACAGCGCTGCTGAGTGGGCATTTACAGATTTTTGGTGGGCCTTGCCCCTCAGGCCCTACCCTGCCTACGCCTCTGTTCTCTCCCCCAGGGCAAAGAGTGGGAAAGGCTCGCTACAGCAAGAGTCTATCAAATCTTTCACTTTTGAGAGCAGAGTGTTTACATTTAAAAATCTTGAACAAGCAGCAATACCAAAGCATACAGTAGTAGTGGACAGAAGACTGCCCTGCACATATCAGTACACCCCAATGACAAAGGCAAAGATTTAACTGACCTGCTTAGCTATTAGTGGGTGACACCTCACAATGAGTATCATCTCTCCGTGAAGCAAAACATCCTCTGAATTGGGGTGAAAGACAGATCTAATGTGCCAAAGGAAGGCAACATGGAAATTCAGTGTTCTGCCCTCAGGAAGGAGGGTCGACAGCCCAATGGGTTAATGCACCTACTGCAGCCTCCTATGTGTAGCCTGTAGGCGACACATTCAGTTGCTGGTGAGATGCTGATAAGGTTGCTTGCATTGCAGGGGCCGGGGGTCACCTCACAGCGCCTCGAATAGGTGTCCTGTTTGAGTCCCTGTGCAAATATCTTCTCAACCATGACCCGTAGGTTACACTTTTCCCCTCGTTTTTTCCAGTCAGTTGGGGCCAGAGAGACAAGCTTTTCTATGGGCGTTACCAAGGCCAGAGTGCAGAAAACAAAGGCACAATTGTTAGTAGGAATGCAGGTATTGAAGGGGCATTAGCTGTTGGCTGATCGCACAGGGCAATTCATACCCATTTTCAAAAGAAAAAATAAATGTTTTAAAAAATAAAATAAAAAATGCCCCGCAGATTCCAGACATTGGATTAGAACTCAGGTCTCCAAAATTCCAAGACCAAGCACTTACCACTTGAGCCACTGGCGGATGTGCTTCTGAGAGTTGGTTTTGGGCCAATATATCTTTCTTCTGCATGCCCCTGCGAGCATACCCATTTGCATTGTGAAACATGTTCACTGAAGAAAATGAGGAAAGAACATCTGGCCCCCCAGCTCCACCAAATACCAGCTAACTGCAGTGGCTTAGAGGTTAAGTGCTTGCGTTACAGCGCTGGGGGCCTGGGTTCGAGTCCTGCTTTCGGCACTTAAACGGAATAGTGGGGTAATCTCCTTGTACAGTTGCTGTGAAACATAGCAGAGAAGTGGGACTGTGAAAGTGAGGGAGTGCAGGCTGAAGGAGGAAGGGGGGCAAGCTAAAGGAGGAGGTAGGGCAGGCAAAAGGGAGAGGGAGGGGTGGATGCAGTGGTCGTGTGGAGAGGAGGCGGGGTAGATCTAGAAGGGCATGGCGTAGGTTCCCTGGTAAAGGGAGGAAGAAAGAATAGAGGAGGCCAGGAAGTGCCCGCTAGTGCCGGATGAGGATAAAAATGTCAGCCCATTGTGGGGTCCATTCCATCTTCCCCTTCCTCAATGGCCCCTTTCCCCACATTAGAACCCTCCCTCCACTATTCAGGGCCCACTTTATCCCACCCCCCCCACTCACCCAGGCCGCTCCTCTTCTCCACAGCGACCCCTTCATCCAGCCCTACCTTCCCTTTTTGCCTACCCGGCCTCCTCCTTTATTTACTCTGCACTTCCTCTCCCCCACCTCTACAGTCCTGCCTCCTTTCCACCCTCCCTTTACCAGGGAACTCATTACATAACCACTGAACCTTTTAGAAGGACTGGGTCCCCTCAACTGATTACCCAACTACTCTGTTTCTGTGCCGAAAGCAGGACTCGAACCCAGGCCCCCAGTGCTGTAACACAAGTACTTAACCTCTAGGCCACTGCAGTTAGCTGGTGTTGGGTGGAGCGGGGGGCCAGATGGTCTATCCTCCTTGGCTCCAGTGAACATGTTTCACAACTGAAATGGTTATGCTCACGGGGGCATGCAGAAGAAAGATATATACGCCCAAAAGCTACCCTCAGAAGCACAGCCACCAATGGCTCAAGTAGTAAGTGCTTGGTCTTGGAATGCTGGAGACCTGAGTTCTAATCCAATGTCTGCAATCTCCTGGGCATGTTTTTTTTAATTAAAAAAATATATTTTTTAGTTGAAAATGGGTATGCATTGCCCTGAGCAATCAGCCAACAGCCAATGCCCCTTCAATACCTGCTTTCCTACTAGCAGTTGTGCCTTTGTTTTCTGCACTCTGGCCTAGGTAACACCCATACAAAAGTTTGTCTCTCTGGCCCCAGTTGCCTGGAAAAAAACGAGGGGAAAAGGTGTAATCTATGGGTCATGGTTGATACAATAATTGCCCTGGGACTCAAACAGGACACCTTCACGAGGTGCTATGAGGTGACCACCGGCCCCTGCATAGCAAGCAAACCTGTATCAGCATCTCACCAGCAACTGAATGTGTCGCCTGCAGGCTACACATAAGAGGCTGCAGTAGGTGCATTAACCCATCGGGCTGTGGACCCTCCTTCCTCTGAGAGCAGGAAACTGAATTTCCATGTTGCCTTCCTTTGGCACATTTGATCTATCTTTCAACCCAATTCAGAGGGTGTTTTGCTTCACGGAGAGATGATAATCATTGTGAGGTGTCAGCCACTAATAGCTAAGCAGGTCAGTTAAATCTTTGACTTTGTCATTGGGGTGTACTGATATGCGCTGGGCAGTCTTCTGTCCTGTGCTACTGTATGCATTCTTATTGCTGCTTGTTCACGATTCCTAAATGTAAACATTGAAAGATTTGAAAGACTCTTGATGCACCAAGCATTTCCCACTCTTTGCCCTGGGGGTGAGAGGGCTGCTTTCGGCCTTCAACACCCTCAATTATGGAGTGGCCGGCTCCACCACTGAGAATGAGGGGCTAATCCTGGTCGGAAACGGGCAGAGGTCTGCGCCCTGCGTCCTCCACGCGTCCCTAACGCTCCCAAACGCGACCACAGCCCTTACGGGCACAGCCCTATGTCGGTGCAGCCTCTATGGTGCAGCCACCCAGGTAGCTTAGGGTTAGGATATGTGCTCTTCAACATAAGCCTGGCCAACCAGGCCCTGGAGAGTGTCACAGCATGCTCTGTAATCCCCTAGTGATGGTGGCCTTGGTGACGATGATCTTGCTGGAATACTGATGCCTTTTTTCCTCCCAGAAGCCCCAGAAGCCTATTGAAATGAAGGGGTGTGCACCTCTCACTGGCCTCTGTTTACCCTCTGGCTAACTGAAATTAGTTCTGGGCTTTCCAGGCAAATGTATCCATTCGGGAGAGAGCTAGGAATAGGAAGGCTCTTTCTGCAGGCTCGGTGGGGAAGAGTCAGAGAGCTACATGCCTGAGGCATCTTTCTTCCTCCTTTGCTCATTGTGTTCCCTAACTTCTAACTCTCTGCCAGGCCAGGCCCTGTTTCTTTTACTGCCAACCCCCCCTAACCCCTCGTCTTCCACCTACTTCCCGCTCTATTATGCCTTCTCCTTTTCTGCTCTCTTCTGTGGCCCTTTGAAAATGAATGCAGGCCTAGCTAAGCCTCATGAAGGAAATCTACCAACAAAAGATGCATTCCTTGCTTATGGGAGGTGCTGTGAGACGAGCAAGAAGGGCTGAAGGGGTGATTGGGTTGTTGAGTCGGGAAGCACTAGAGGTGTAGCCAGGATTGTCTAGCAAATGGAGCCTGATGCTAATGTAGTTGGGCCCACTGCACTGACAAAAATATCTGTAAATACCCACACAGCGCTGCTGAGTGGGCATTTACAGATTTTTGGTGGGCCTTGCCCCTCAGGCCCTACCCTGCCTACGCCTCTGTTCTCTCCCCCAGGGCAAAGAGTGGGAAAGGCTCGCTACAGCAAGAGTCTATCAAATCTTTCACTTTTGAGAGCAGAGTGTTTACATTTAAAAATCTTGAACAAGCAGCAATACCAAAGCATACAGTAGTAGTGGACAGAAGACTGCCCTGCACATATCAGTACACCCCAATGACAAAGGCAAAGATTTAACTGACCTGCTTAGCTATTAGTGGGTGACACCTCACAATGAGTATCATCTCTCCGTGAAGCAAAACATCCTCTGAATTGGGGTGAAAGACAGATCTAATGTGCCAAAGGAAGGCAACATGGAAATTCAGTGTTCTGCCCTCAGGAAGGAGGGTCGACAGCCCAATGGGTTAATGCACCTACTGCAGCCTCCTATGTGTAGCCTGTAGGCGACACATTCAGTTGCTGGTGAGATGCTGATAAGGTTGCTTGCATTGCAGGGGCCGGGGGTCACCTCACAGCGCCTCGAATAGGTGTCCTGTTTGAGTCCCTGTGCAAATATCTTCTCAACCATGACCCGTAGGTTACACTTTTCCCCTCGTTTTTTCCAGTCAGTTGGGGCCAGAGAGACAAGCTTTTCTATGGGCGTTACCAAGGCCAGAGTGCAGAAAACAAAGGCACAATTGTTAGTAGGAATGCAGGTATTGAAGGGGCATTAGCTGTTGGCTGATCGCACAGGGCAATTCATACCCATTTTCAAAAGAAAAAATAAATGTTTTAAAAAATAAAATAAAAAATGCCCCGCAGATTCCAGACATTGGATTAGAACTCAGGTCTCCAAAATTCCAAGACCAAGCACTTACCACTTGAGCCACTGGCGGATGTGCTTCTGAGAGTTGGTTTTGGGCCAATATATCTTTCTTCTGCATGCCCCTGCGAGCATACCCATTTGCATTGTGAAACATGTTCACTGAAGAAAATGAGGAAAGAACATCTGCCCCCCCAGCTCCACCAAATACCAGCTAACTGCAGTGGCTTAGAGGTTAAGTGCTTGCGTTACAGCGCTGGGGGCCTGGGTTCGAGTCCTGCTTTCGGCACTTAAACGGAATAGTGGGGTAATCTCCTTGTACAGTTGCTGTGAAACATAGCAGAGAAGTGGGACTGTGAAAGTGAGGGAGTGCAGGCTGAAGGAGGAAGGGGGGCAAGCTAAAGGAGGAGGTAGGGCAGGCAAAAGGGAGAGGGAGGGGTGGATGCAGTGGTCGTGTGGAGAGGAGGCGGGGTAGATCTAGAAGGGCATGGCGTAGGTTCCCTGGTAAAGGGAGGAAGAAAGAATAGAGGAGGCCAGGAAGTGCCCGCTAGTGCCGGATGAGGATAAAAATGTCAGCCCATTGTGGGGTCCATTCCATCTTCCCCTTCCTCAATGGCCCCTTTCCCCACATTAGAACCCTCCCTCCACTATTCAGGGCCCACTTTATCCCCCCCACTCACCCAGGCCGCTCCTCTTCTCCACAGCGACCCCTTCATCCAGCCCTACCTTCCCTTTTTGCCTCCTCCTTTATTTACTCTGCACTTCCTCTCCCCCACCTCTACAGTCCTGCCTCCTTTCCACCCTCCCTTTACCAGGGAACTCATTACATAACCACTGAACCTTTTAGAAGGACTGGGTCCCCTCAACTGATTACCCAACTACTCTGTTTCTGTGCCGAAAGCAGGACTCGAACCCAGGCCCCCAGTGCTGTAACACAAGTACTTAACCTCTAGGCCACTGCAGTTAGCTGGTGTTGGGTGGAGCGGGGGGCCAGATGGTCTATCCTCCTTGGCTCCAGTGAACATGTTTCACAACTGAAATGGTTATGCTCACGGGGGCATGCAGAAGAAAGATATATACGCCCAAAAGCTACCCTCAGAAGCACAGCCACCGATGGCTCAAGTAGTAAGTGCTTGGTCTTGGAATGCTGGAGACCTGAGTTCTAATCCAATGTCTGCAATCTCCTGGGCATGTTTTTTTTAATTAAAAAAATATATTTTTTAGTTGAAAATGGGTATGCATTGCCCTGAGCAATCAGCCAACAGCCAATGCCCCTTCAATACCTGCATTCCTACTAGCAGTTGTGCCTTTGTTTTCTGCACTCTGGCCTAGGTAACACCCATACAAAAGTTTGTCTCTCTGGCCCCAGTTGCCTGGAAAAAAACGAGGGGAAAAGGTGTAATCTACGGGTCATGGTTGATACAATAATTGCCCTGGGACTCAAACAGGACACCTTCACGAGGTGCTATGAGGTGACCACCGGCCCCTGCATAGCAAGCAAACCTGTATCAGCATCTCACCAGCAACTGAATGTGTCGCCTGCAGGCTACACATAAGAGGCTGCAGTAGGTGCATTAACCCATCGGGCTGTGGACCCTCCTTCCTCTGAGAGCAGGAAACTGAATTTCCATGTTGCCTTCCTTTGGCACATTTGATCTATCTTTCAACCCAATTCAGAGGGTGTTTTGCTTCACGGAGAGATGATAATCATTGTGAGGTGTCAGCCACTAATAGCTAAGCAGGTCAGTTAAATCTTTGACTTTGTCATTGGGGTGTACTGATATGCGCTGGGCAGTCTTCTGTCCTGTGCTACTGTATGCATTCTTATTGCTGCTTGTTCACGATTCCTAAATGTAAACATTGAAAGATTTGAAAGACTCTTGATGCACCAAGCATTTCCCACTCTTTGCCCTGGGGGTGAGAGGGCTGCTTTCGACCTTCAACACCCTCAATTATGGAGTGGCCGGCTCCACCACTGAGAATGAGGGGCTAATCCTGGTCGGAAACGGGCAGAGGTCTGCGCCCTGCGTCCTCCACGCGTCCCTAACGCTCCCAAACGCGACCACAGCCCTTACGGGCACAGCCCTATGTCGGTGCAGCCTCTATGGTGCAGCCACCCAGGTAGCTTAGGGTTAGGATATGTGCTCTTCAACATAAGCCTGGCCAACCAGGCCCTGGAGAGTGTCACAGCATGCTCTGTAATCCCCTAGTGATGGTGGCCTTGGTGACGATGATCTTGCTGGAATACTGATGCCTTTTTTCCTCCCAGAAGCCCCAGAAGCCTATTGAAATGAAGGGGTGTGCACCTCTCACTGGCCTCTGTTTACCCTCTGGCTAACTGAAATTAGTTCTGGGCTTTCCAGGCAAATGTATCCATTCGGGAGAGAGCTAGGAATAGGAAGGCTCTTTCTGCAGGCTCGGTGGGGAAGAGTCAGAGAGCTACATGCCTGAGGCATCTTTCTTCCTCCTTTGCTCATTGTGTTCCCTAACTTCTAACTCTCTGCCAGGCCAGGCCCTGTTTCTTTTACTGCCAACCCCCCCTAACCCCTCGTCTTCCACCTACTTCCCGCTCTATTATGCCTTCTCCTTTTCTGCTCTCTTCTGTGGCCCTTTGAAAATGAATGCAGGCCTAGCTAAGCCTCATGAAGGAAATCTACCAACAAAAGATGCATTCCTTGCTTATGGGAGGTGCTGTGAGACGAGCAAGAAGGGCTGAAGGGGTGATTGGGTTGTTGAGTCGGGAAGCACTAGAGGTGTAGCCAGGATTGTCTAGCAAATGGAGCCTGATGCTAATGTAGTTGGGCCCACTGCACTGACAAAAATATCTGTAAATACCCACACAGCGCTGCTGAGTGGGCATTTACAGATTTTTGGTGGGCCTTGCCCCTCAGGCCCTACCCTGCCTACGCCTCTGTTCTCTCCCCCAGGGCAAAGAGTGGGAAAGGCTCGCTACAGCAAGAGTCTATCAAATCTTTCACTTTTGAGAGCAGAGTGTTTACATTTAAAAATCTTGAACAAGCAGCAATACCAAAGCATACAGTAGTAGTGGACAGAAGACTGCCCTGCACATATCAGTACACCCCAATGACAAAGGCAAAGATTTAACTGACCTGCTTAGCTATTAGTGGGTGACACCTCACAATGAGTATCATCTCTCCGTGAAGCAAAACATCCTCTGAATTGGGGTGAAAGACAGATCTAATGTGCCAAAGGAAGGCAACATGGAAATTCAGTGTTCTGCCCTCAGGAAGGAGGGTCGACAGCCCAATGGGTTAATGCACCTACTGCAGCCTCCTATGTGTAGCCTGTAGGCGACACATTCAGTTGCTGGTGAGATGCTGATAAGGTTGCTTGCATTGCAGGGGCCGGGGGTCACCTCACAGCGCCTCGAATAGGTGTCCTGTTTGAGTCCCTGTGCAAATATCTTCTCAACCATGACCCGTAGGTTACACTTTTCCCCTCGTTTTTTCCAGTCAGTTGGGGCCAGAGAGACAAGCTTTTCTATGGGCGTTACCAAGGCCAGAGTGCAGAAAACAAAGGCACAATTGTTAGTAGGAATGCAGGTATTGAAGGGGCATTAGCTGTTGGCTGATCGCACAGGGCAATTCATACCCATTTTCAAAAGAAAAAATAAATGTTTTAAAAAATAAAATAAAAAATGCCCCGCAGATTCCAGACATTGGATTAGAACTCAGGTCTCCAAAATTCCAAGACCAAGCACTTACCACTTGAGCCACTGGCGGATGTGCTTCTGAGAGTTGGTTTTGGGCCAATATATCTTTCTTCTGCATGCCCCTGCGAGCATACCCATTTGCATTGTGAAACATGTTCACTGAAGAAAATGAGGAAAGAACATCTGGCCCCCCAGCTCCACCAAATACCAGCTAACTGCAGTGGCTTAGAGGTTAAGTGCTTGCGTTACAGCGCTGGGGGCCTGGGTTCGAGTCCTGCTTTCGGCACTTAAACGGAATAGTGGGGTAATCTCCTTGTACAGTTGCTGTGAAACATAGCAGAGAAGTGGGACTGTGAAAGTGAGGGAGTGCAGGCTGAAGGAGGAAGGGGGGCAAGCTAAAGGAGGAGGTAGGGCAGGCAAAAGGGAGAGGGAGGGGTGGATGCAGTGGTCGTGTGGAGAGGAGGCGGGGTAGATCTAGAAGGGCATGGCGTAGGTTCCCTGGTAAAGGGAGGAAGAAAGAATAGAGGAGGCCAGGAAGTGCCCGCTAGTGCCGGATGAGGATAAAAATGTCAGCCCATTGTGGGGTCCATTCCATCTTCCCCTTCCTCAATGGCCCCTTTCCCCACATTAGAACCCTCCCTCCACTATTCAGGGCCCACTTTATCCCACCCCCCCACTCACCCAGGCCGCTCCTCTTCTCCACAGCGACCCCTTCATCCAGCCCTACCTTCCCTTTTTGCCTACCCGGCCTCCTCCTTTATTTACTCTGCACTTCCTCTCCCCCACCTCTACAGTCCTGCCTCCTTTCCACCCTCCCTTTACCAGGGAACTCATTACATAACCACTGAACCTTTTAGAAGGACTGGGTCCCCTCAACTGATTACCCAACTACTCTGTTTCTGTGCCGAAAGCAGGACTCGAACCCAGGCCCCCAGTGCTGTAACACAAGTACTTAACCTCTAGGCCACTGCAGTTAGCTGGTGTTGGGTGGAGCGGGGGGCCAGATGGTCTATCCTCCTTGGCTCCAGTGAACATGTTTCACAACTGAAATGGTTATGCTCACGGGGGCATGCAGAAGAAAGATATATACGCCCAAAAGCTACCCTCAGAAGCACAGCCACCGATGGCTCAAGTAGTAAGTGCTTGGTCTTGGAATGCTGGAGACCTGAGTTCTAATCCAATGTCTGCAATCTCCTGGGCATGTTTTTTTTAATTAAAAAAATATATTTTTTAGTTGAAAATGGGTATGCATTGCCCTGAGCAATCAGCCAACAGCCAATGCCCCTTCAATACCTGCATTCCTACTAGCAGTTGTGCCTTTGTTTTCTGCACTCTGGCCTAGGTAACACCCATACAAAAGTTTGTCTCTCTGGCCCCAGTTGCCTGGAAAAAAACGAGGGGAAAAGGTGTAATCTACGGGTCATGGTTGATACAATAATTGCCCTGGGACTCAAACAGGACACCTTCACGAGGTGCTATGAGGTGACCACCGGCCCCTGCATAGCAAGCAAACCTGTATCAGCATCTCACCAGCAACTGAATGTGTCGCCTGCAGGCTACACATAAGAGGCTGCAGTAGGTGCATTAACCCATCGGGCTGTGGACCCTCCTTCCTCTGAGAGCAGGAAACTGAATTTCCATGTTGCCTTCCTTTGGCACATTTGATCTATCTTTCAACCCAATTCAGAGGGTGTTTTGCTTCACGGAGAGATGATAATCATTGTGAGGTGTCAGCCACTAATAGCTAAGCAGGTCAGTTAAATCTTTGACTTTGTCATTGGGGTGTACTGATATGCGCTGGGCAGTCTTCTGTCCTGTGCTACTGTATGCATTCTTATTGCTGCTTGTTCACGATTCCTAAATGTAAACATTGAAAGATTTGAAAGACTCTTGATGCACCAAGCATTTCCCACTCTTTGCCCTGGGGGTGAGAGGGCTGCTTTCGACCTTCAACACCCTCAATTATGGAGTGGCCGGCTCCACCACTGAGAATGAGGGGCTAATCCTGGTCGGAAACGGGCAGAGGTCTGCGCCCTGCGTCCTCCACGCGTCCCTAACGCTCCCAAACGCGACCACAGCCCTTACGGGCACAGCCCTATGTCGGTGCAGCCTCTATGGTGCAGCCACCCAGGTAGCTTAGGGTTAGGATATGTGCTCTTCAACATAAGCCTGGCCAACCAGGCCCTGGAGAGTGTCACAGCATGCTCTGTAATCCCCTAGTGATGGTGGCCTTGGTGACGATGATCTTGCTGGAATACTGATGCCTTTTTTCCTCCCAGAAGCCCCAGAAGCCTATTGAAATGAAGGGGTGTGCACCTCTCACTGGCCTCTGTTTACCCTCTGGCTAACTGAAATTAGTTCTGGGCTTTCCAGGCAAATGTATCCATTCGGGAGAGAGCTAGGAATAGGAAGGCTCTTTCTGCAGGCTCGGTGGGGAAGAGTCAGAGAGCTACATGCCTGAGGCATCTTTCTTCCTCCTTTGCTCATTGTGTTCCCTAACTTCTAACTCTCTGCCAGGCCAGGCCCTGTTTCTTTTACTGCCAACCCCCCCTAACCCCTCGTCTTCCACCTACTTCCCGCTCTATTATGCCTTCTCCTTTTCTGCTCTCTTCTGTGGCCCTTTGAAAATGAATGCAGGCCTAGCTAAGCCTCATGAAGGAAATCTACCAACAAAAGATGCATTCCTTGCTTATGGGAGGTGCTGTGAGACGAGCAAGAAGGGCTGAAGGGGTGATTGGGTTGTTGAGTCGGGAAGCACTAGAGGTGTAGCCAGGATTGTCTAGCAAATGGAGCCTGATGCTAATGTAGTTGGGCCCACTGCACTGACAAAAATATCTGTAAATACCCACACAGCGCTGCTGAGTGGGCATTTACAGATTTTTGGTGGGCCTTGCCCCTCAGGCCCTACCCTGCCTACGCCTCTGTTCTCTCCCCCAGGGCAAAGAGTGGGAAAGGCTCGCTACAGCAAGAGTCTATCAAATCTTTCACTTTTGAGAGCAGAGTGTTTACATTTAAAAATCTTGAACAAGCAGCAATACCAAAGCATACAGTAGTAGTGGACAGAAGACTGCCCTGCACATATCAGTACACCCCAATGACAAAGGCAAAGATTTAACTGACCTGCTTAGCTATTAGTGGGTGACACCTCACAATGAGTATCATCTCTCCGTGAAGCAAAACATCCTCTGAATTGGGGTGAAAGACAGATCTAATGTGCCAAAGGAAGGCAACATGGAAATTCAGTGTTCTGCCCTCAGGAAGGAGGGTCGACAGCCCAATGGGTTAATGCACCTACTGCAGCCTCCTATGTGTAGCCTGTAGGCGACACATTCAGTTGCTGGTGAGATGCTGATAAGGTTGCTTGCATTGCAGGGGCCGGGGGTCACCTCACAGCGCCTCGAATAGGTGTCCTGTTTGAGTCCCTGTGCAAATATCTTCTCAACCATGACCCGTAGGTTACACTTTTCCCCTCGTTTTTTCCAGTCAGTTGGGGCCAGAGAGACAAGCTTTTCTATGGGCGTTACCAAGGCCAGAGTGCAGAAAACAAAGGCACAATTGTTAGTAGGAATGCAGGTATTGAAGGGGCATTAGCTGTTGGCTGATCGCACAGGGCAATTCATACCCATTTTCAAAAGAAAAAATAAATGTTTTAAAAAATAAAATAAAAAATGCCCCGCAGATTCCAGACATTGGATTAGAACTCAGGTCTCCAAAATTCCAAGACCAAGCACTTACCACTTGAGCCACTGGCGGATGTGCTTCTGAGAGTTGGTTTTGGGCCAATATATCTTTCTTCTGCATGCCCCTGCGAGCATACCCATTTGCATTGTGAAACATGTTCACTGAAGAAAATGAGGAAAGAACATCTGGCCCCCCAGCTCCACCAAATACCAGCTAACTGCAGTGGCTTAGAGGTTAAGTGCTTGCGTTACAGCGCTGGGGGCCTGGGTTCGAGTCCTGCTTTCGGCACTTAAACGGAATAGTGGGGTAATCTCCTTGTACAGTTGCTGTGAAACATAGCAGAGAAGTGGGACTGTGAAAGTGAGGGAGTGCAGGCTGAAGGAGGAAGGGGGGCAAGCTAAAGGAGGAGGTAGGGCAGGCAAAAGGGAGAGGGAGGGGTGGATGCAGTGGTCGTGTGGAGAGGAGGCGGGGTAGATCTAGAAGGGCATGGCGTAGGTTCCCTGGTAAAGGGAGGAAGAAAGAATAGAGGAGGCCAGGAAGTGCCCGCTAGTGCCGGATGAGGATAAAAATGTCAGCCCATTGTGGGGTCCATTCCATCTTCCCCTTCCTCAATGGCCCCTTTCCCCACATTAGAACCCTCCCTCCACTATTCAGGGCCCACTTTATCCCACCCCCCCACTCACCCAGGCCGCTCCTCTTCTCCACAGCGACCCCTTCATCCAGCCCTACCTTCCCTTTTTGCCTACCCGGCCTCCTCCTTTATTTACTCTGCACTTCCTCTCCCCCACCTCTACAGTCCTGCCTCCTTTCCACCCTCCCTTTACCAGGGAACTCATTACATAACCACTGAACCTTTTAGAAGGACTGGGTCCCCTCAACTGATTACCCAACTACTCTGTTTCTGTGCCGAAAGCAGGACTCGAACCCAGGCCCCCAGTGCTGTAACACAAGTACTTAACCTCTAGGCCACTGCAGTTAGCTGGTGTTGGGTGGAGCGGGGGGCCAGATGGTCTATCCTCCTTGGCTCCAGTGAACATGTTTCACAACTGAAATGGTTATGCTCACGGGGGCATGCAGAAGAAAGATATATACGCCCAAAAGCTACCCTCAGAAGCACAGCCACCAATGGCTCAAGTAGTAAGTGCTTGGTCTTGGAATGCTGGAGACCTGAGTTCTAATCCAATGTCTGCAATCTCCTGGGCATGTTTTTTTTAATTAAAAAAATATATTTTTTAGTTGAAAATGGGTATGCATTGCCCTGAGCAATCAGCCAACAGCCAATGCCCCTTCAATACCTGCTTTCCTACTAGCAGTTGTGCCTTTGTTTTCTGCACTCTGGCCTAGGTAACACCCATACAAAAGTTTGTCTCTCTGGCCCCAGTTGCCTGGAAAAAAACGAGGGGAAAAGGTGTAATCTATGGGTCATGGTTGATACAATAATTGCCCTGGGACTCAAACAGGACACCTTCACGAGGTGCTATGAGGTGACCACCGGCCCCTGCATAGCAAGCAAACCTGTATCAGCATCTCACCAGCAACTGAATGTGTCGCCTGCAGGCTACACATAAGAGGCTGCAGTAGGTGCATTAACCCATCGGGCTGTGGACCCTCCTTCCTCTGAGAGCAGGAAACTGAATTTCCATGTTGCCTTCCTTTGGCACATTTGATCTATCTTTCAACCCAATTCAGAGGGTGTTTTGCTTCACGGAGAGATGATAATCATTGTGAGGTGTCAGCCACTAATAGCTAAGCAGGTCAGTTAAATCTTTGACTTTGTCATTGGGGTGTACTGATATGCGCTGGGCAGTCTTCTGTCCTGTGCTACTGTATGCATTCTTATTGCTGCTTGTTCACGATTCCTAAATGTAAACATTGAAAGATTTGAAAGACTCTTGATGCACCAAGCATTTCCCACTCTTTGCCCTGGGGGTGAGAGGGCTGCTTTCGGCCTTCAACACCCTCAATTATGGAGTGGCCGGCTCCACCACTGAGAATGAGGGGCTAATCCTGGTCGGAAACGGGCAGAGGTCTGCGCCCTGCGTCCTCCACGCGTCCCTAACGCTCCCAAACGCGACCACAGCCCTTACGGGCACAGCCCTATGTCGGTGCAGCCTCTATGGTGCAGCCACCCAGGTAGCTTAGGGTTAGGATATGTGCTCTTCAACATAAGCCTGGCCAACCAGGCCCTGGAGAGTGTCACAGCATGCTCTGTAATCCCCTAGTGATGGTGGCCTTGGTGACGATGATCTTGCTGGAATACTGATGCCTTTTTTCCTCCCAGAAGCCCCAGAAGCCTATTGAAATGAAGGGGTGTGCACCTCTCACTGGCCTCTGTTTACCCTCTGGCTAACTGAAATTAGTTCTGGGCTTTCCAGGCAAATGTATCCATTCGGGAGAGAGCTAGGAATAGGAAGGCTCTTTCTGCAGGCTCGGTGGGGAAGAGTCAGAGAGCTACATGCCTGAGGCATCTTTCTTCCTCCTTTGCTCATTGTGTTCCCTAACTTCTAACTCTCTGCCAGGCCAGGCCCTGTTTCTTTTACTGCCAACCCCCCCTAACCCCTCGTCTTCCACCTACTTCCCGCTCTATTATGCCTTCTCCTTTTCTGCTCTCTTCTGTGGCCCTTTGAAAATGAATGCAGGCCTAGCTAAGCCTCATGAAGGAAATCTACCAACAAAAGATGCATTCCTTGCTTATGGGAGGTGCTGTGAGACGAGCAAGAAGGGCTGAAGGGGTGATTGGGTTGTTGAGTCGGGAAGCACTAGAGGTGTAGCCAGGATTGTCTAGCAAATGGAGCCTGATGCTAATGTAGTTGGGCCCACTGCACTGACAAAAATATCTGTAAATACCCACACAGCGCTGCTGAGTGGGCATTTACAGATTTTTGGTGGGCCTTGCCCCTCAGGCCCTACCCTGCCTACGCCTCTGTTCTCTCCCCCAGGGCAAAGAGTGGGAAAGGCTCGCTACAGCAAGAGTCTATCAAATCTTTCACTTTTGAGAGCAGAGTGTTTACATTTAAAAATCTTGAACAAGCAGCAATACCAAAGCATACAGTAGTAGTGGACAGAAGACTGCCCTGCACATATCAGTACACCCCAATGACAAAGGCAAAGATTTAACTGACCTGCTTAGCTATTAGTGGGTGACACCTCACAATGAGTATCATCTCTCCGTGAAGCAAAACATCCTCTGAATTGGGGTGAAAGACAGATCTAATGTGCCAAAGGAAGGCAACATGGAAATTCAGTGTTCTGCCCTCAGGAAGGAGGGTCGACAGCCCAATGGGTTAATGCACCTACTGCAGCCTCCTATGTGTAGCCTGTAGGCGACACATTCAGTTGCTGGTGAGATGCTGATAAGGTTGCTTGCATTGCAGGGGCCGGGGGTCACCTCACAGCGCCTCGAATAGGTGTCCTGTTTGAGTCCCTGTGCAAATATCTTCTCAACCATGACCCGTAGGTTACACTTTTCCCCTCGTTTTTTCCAGTCAGTTGGGGCCAGAGAGACAAGCTTTTCTATGGGCGTTACCAAGGCCAGAGTGCAGAAAACAAAGGCACAATTGTTAGTAGGAATGCAGGTATTGAAGGGGCATTAGCTGTTGGCTGATCGCACAGGGCAATTCATACCCATTTTCAAAAGAAAAAATAAATGTTTTAAAAAATAAAATAAAAAATGCCCCGCAGATTCCAGACATTGGATTAGAACTCAGGTCTCCAAAATTCCAAGACCAAGCACTTACCACTTGAGCCACTGGCGGATGTGCTTCTGAGAGTTGGTTTTGGGCCAATATATCTTTCTTCTGCATGCCCCTGCGAGCATACCCATTTGCATTGTGAAACATGTTCACTGAAGAAAATGAGGAAAGAACATCTGGCCCCCCAGCTCCACCAAATACCAGCTAACTGCAGTGGCTTAGAGGTTAAGTGCGTGCGTTACAGCGCTGGGGGCCTGGGTTCGAGTCCTGCTTTCGGCACTTAAACGGAATAGTGGGGTAATCTCCTTGTACAGTTGCTGTGAAACATAGCAGAGAAGTGGGACTGTGAAAGTGAGGGAGTGCAGGCTGAAGGAGGAAGGGGGGCAAGCTAAAGGAGGAGGTAGGGCAGGCAAAAGGGAGAGGGAGGGGTGGATGCAGTGGTCGTGTGGAGAGGAGGCGGGGTAGATCTAGAAGGGCATGGCGTAGGTTCCCTGGTAAAGGGAGGAAGAAAGAATAGAGGAGGCCAGGAAGTGCCCGCTAGTGCCGGATGAGGATAAAAATGTCAGCCCATTGTGGGGTCCATTCCATCTTCCCCTTCCTCAATGGCCCCTTTCCCCACATTAGAACCCTCCCTCCACTATTCAGGGCCCACTTTATCCCACCCCCCCACTCACCCAGGCCGCTCCTCTTCTCCACAGCGACCCCTTCATCCAGCCCTACCTTCCCTTTTTGCCTACCCGGCCTCCTCCTTTATTTACTCTGCACTTCCTCTCCCCCACCTCTACAGTCCTGCCTCCTTTCCACCCTCCCTTTACCAGGGAACTCATTACATAACCACTGAACCTTTTAGAAGGACTGGGTCCCCTCAACTGATTACCCAACTACTCTGTTTCTGTGCCGAAAGCAGGACTCGAACCCAGGCCCCCAGTGCTGTAACACAAGTACTTAACCTCTAGGCCACTGCAGTTAGCTGGTGTTGGGTGGAGCGGGGGGCCAGATGGTCTATCCTCCTTGGCTCCAGTGAACATGTTTCACAACTGAAATGGTTATGCTCACGGGGGCATGCAGAAGAAAGATATATACGCCCAAAAGCTACCCTCAGAAGCACAGCCACCAATGGCTCAAGTAGTAAGTGCTTGGTCTTGGAATGCTGGAGACCTGAGTTCTAATCCAATGTCTGCAATCTCCTGGGCATGTTTTTTTTAATTAAAAAAATATATTTTTTAGTTGAAAATGGGTATGCATTGCCCTGAGCAATCAGCCAACAGCCAATGCCCCTTCAATACCTGCTTTCCTACTAGCAGTTGTGCCTTTGTTTTCTGCACTCTGGCCTAGGTAACACCCATACAAAAGTTTGTCTCTCTGGCCCCAGTTGCCTGGAAAAAAACGAGGGGAAAAGGTGTAATCTATGGGTCATGGTTGATACAATAATTGCCCTGGGACTCAAACAGGACACCTTCACGAGGTGCTATGAGGTGACCACCGGCCCCTGCATAGCAAGCAAACCTGTATCAGCATCTCACCAGCAACTGAATGTGTCGCCTGCAGGCTACACATAAGAGGCTGCAGTAGGTGCATTAACCCATCGGGCTGTGGACCCTCCTTCCTCTGAGAGCAGGAAACTGAATTTCCATGTTGCCTTCCTTTGGCACATTTGATCTATCTTTCAACCCAATTCAGAGGGTGTTTTGCTTCACGGAGAGATGATAATCATTGTGAGGTGTCAGCCACTAATAGCTAAGCAGGTCAGTTAAATCTTTGACTTTGTCATTGGGGTGTACTGATATGCGCTGGGCAGTCTTCTGTCCTGTGCTACTGTATGCATTCTTATTGCTGCTTGTTCACGATTCCTAAATGTAAACATTGAAAGATTTGAAAGACTCTTGATGCACCAAGCATTTCCCACTCTTTGCCCTGGGGGTGAGAGGGCTGCTTTCGGCCTTCAACACCCTCAATTATGGAGTGGCCGGCTCCACCACTGAGAATGAGGGGCTAATCCTGGTCGGAAACGGGCAGAGGTCTGCGCCCTGCGTCCTCCACGCGTCCCTAACGCTCCCAAACGCGACCACAGCCCTTACGGGCACAGCCCTATGTCGGTGCAGCCTCTATGGTGCAGCCACCCAGGTAGCTTAGGGTTAGGATATGTGCTCTTCAACATAAGCCTGGCCAACCAGGCCCTGGAGAGTGTCACAGCATGCTCTGTAATCCCCTAGTGATGGTGGCCTTGGTGACGATGATCTTGCTGGAATACTGATGCCTTTTTTCCTCCCAGAAGCCCCAGAAGCCTATTGAAATTAAGGGGTGTGCACCTCTCACTGGCCTCTGTTTACCCTCTGGCTAACTGAAATTAGTTCTGGGCTTTCCAGGCAAATGTATCCATTCGGGAGAGAGCTAGGAATAGGAAGGCTCTTTCTGCAGGCTCGGTGGGGAAGAGTCAGAGAGCTACATGCCTGAGGCATCTTTCTTCCTCCTTTGCTCATTGTGTTCCCTAACTTCTAACTCTCTGCCAGGCCAGGCCCTGTTTCTTTTACTGCCAACCCCCCCTAACCCCTCGTCTTCCACCTACTTCCCGCTCTATTATGCCTTCTCCTTTTCTGCTCTCTTCTGTGGCCCTTTGAAAATGAATGCAGGCCTAGCTAAGCCTCATGAAGGAAATCTACCAACAAAAGATGCATTCCTTGCTTATGGGAGGTGCTGTGAGACGAGCAAGAAGGGCTGAAGGGGTGATTGGGTTGTTGAGTCGGGAAGCACTAGAGGTGTAGCCAGGATTGTCTAGCAAATGGAGCCTGATGCTAATGTAGTTGGGCCCACTGCACTGACAAAAATATCTGTAAATACCCACACAGCGCTGCTGAGTGGGCATTTACAGATTTTTGGTGGGCCTTGCCCCTCAGGCCCTACCCTGCCTACGCCTCTGTTCTCTCCCCCAGGGCAAAGAGTGGGAAAGGCTCGCTACAGCAAGAGTCTATCAAATCTTTCACTTTTGAGAGCAGAGTGTTTACATTTAAAAATCTTGAACAAGCAGCAATACCAAAGCATACAGTAGTAGTGGACAGAAGACTGCCCTGCACATATCAGTACACCCCAATGACAAAGGCAAAGATTTAACTGACCTGCTTAGCTATTAGTGGGTGACACCTCACAATGAGTATCATCTCTCCGTGAAGCAAAACATCCTCTGAATTGGGGTGAAAGACAGATCTAATGTGCCAAAGGAAGGCAACATGGAAATTCAGTGTTCTGCCCTCAGGAAGGAGGGTCGACAGCCCAATGGGTTAATGCACCTACTGCAGCCTCCTATGTGTAGCCTGTAGGCGACACATTCAGTTGCTGGTGAGATGCTGATAAGGTTGCTTGCATTGCAGGGGCCGGGGGTCACCTCACAGCGCCTCGAATAGGTGTCCTGTTTGAGTCCCTGTGCAAATATCTTCTCAACCATGACCCGTAGGTTACACTTTTCCCCTCGTTTTTTCCAGTCAGTTGGGGCCAGAGAGACAAGCTTTTCTATGGGCGTTACCAAGGCCAGAGTGCAGAAAACAAAGGCACAATTGTTAGTAGGAATGCAGGTATTGAAGGGGCATTAGCTGTTGGCTGATCGCACAGGGCAATTCATACCCATTTTCAAAAGAAAAAATAAATGTTTTAAAAAATAAAATAAAAAATGCCCCGCAGATTCCAGACATTGGATTAGAACTCAGGTCTCCAAAATTCCAAGACCAAGCACTTACCACTTGAGCCACTGGCGAATGTGCTTCTGAGAGTTGGTTTTGGGCCAATATATCTTTCTTCTGCATGCCCCTGCGAGCATACCCATTTGCATTGTGAAACATGTTCACTGAAGAAAATGAGGAAAGAACATCTGCCCCCCCAGCTCCACCAAATACCAGCTAACTGCAGTGGCTTAGAGGTTAAGTGCTTGCGTTACAGCGCTGGGGGCCTGGGTTCGAGTCCTGCTTTCGGCACTTAAACGGAATAGTGGGGTAATCTCCTTGTACAGTTGCTGTGAAACATAGCAGAGAAGTGGGACTGTGGGACTGTGAAAGTGAGGGAGTGCAGGCTGAAGGAGGAAGGGGGGCAAGCTAAAGGAGGAGGTAGGGCAGGCAAAAGGGAGAGGGAGGGGTGGATGCAGTGGTCGTGTGGAGAGGAGGCGGGGTAGATCTAGAAGGGCATGGCGTAGGTTCCCTGGTAAAGGGAGGAAGAAAGAATAGAGGAGGCCAGGAAGTGCCCGCTAGTGCCGGATGAGGATAAAAATGTCAGCCCATTGTGGGGGTCCATTCCATCTTCCCCTTCCTCAATGGCCCCTTTCCCCACATTAGAACCCTCCCTCCACTATTCAGGGCCCACTTTATCCCACCCCCCCACTCACCCAGGCCGCTCCTCTTCTCCACAGCGACCCCTTCATCCAGCCCTACCTTCCCTTTTTGCCTACCAGGCCTCCTCCTTTATTTACTCTGCACTTCCTCTCCCCCACCTCTACAGTCCTGCCTCCTTTCCACCCTCCCTTTACCAGGGAACTCATTACATAACCACTGAACCTTTTAGAAGGACTGGGTCCCCTCAACTGATTACCCAACTACTCTGTTTCTGTGCCGAAAGCAGGACTCGAACCCAGGCCCCCAGTGCTGTAACACAAGTACTTAACCTCTAGGCCACTGCAGTTAGCTGGTGTTGGGTGGAGCGGGGGGCCAGATGGTCTATCCTCCTTGGCTCCAGTGAACATGTTTCACAACTGAAATGGTTATGCTCACGGGGGCATGCAGAAGAAAGATATATACGCCCAAAAGCTACCCTCAGAAGCACAGCCACCGATGGCTCAAGTAGTAAGTGCTTGGTCTTGGAATGCTGGAGACCTGAGTTCTAATCCAATGTCTGCAATCTCCTGGGCATGTTTTTTTTAATTAAAAAAATATATTTTTTAGTTGAAAATGGGTATGCATTGCCCTGAGCAATCAGCCAACAGCCAATGCCCCTTCAATACCTGCATTCCTACTAGCAGTTGTGCCTTTGTTTTCTGCACTCTGGCCTAGGTAACACCCATACAAAAGTTTGTCTCTCTGGCCCCAGTTGCCTGGAAAAAAACGAGGGGAAAAGGTGTAATCTACGGGTCATGGTTGATACAATAATTGCCCTGGGACTCAAACAGGACACCTTCACGAGGTGCTATGAGGTGACCACCGGCCCCTGCATAGCAAGCAAACCTGTATCAGCATCTCACCAGCAACTGAATGTGTCGCCTGCAGGCTACACATAAGAGGCTGCAGTAGGTGCATTAACCCATCGGGCTGTGGACCCTCCTTCCTCTGAGAGCAGGAAACTGAATTTCCATGTTGCCTTCCTTTGGCACATTTGATCTATCTTTCAACCCAATTCAGAGGGTGTTTTGCTTCACGGAGAGATGATAATCATTGTGAGGTGTCAGCCACTAATAGCTAAGCAGGTCAGTTAAATCTTTGACTTTGTCATTGGGGTGTACTGATATGCGCTGGGCAGTCTTCTGTCCTGTGCTACTGTATGCATTCTTATTGCTGCTTGTTCACGATTCCTAAATGTAAACATTGAAAGATTTGAAAGACTCTTGATGCACCAAGCATTTCCCACTCTTTGCCCTGGGGGTGAGAGGGCTGCTTTCGGCCTTCAACACCCTCAATTATGGAGTGGCCGGCTCCACCACTGAGAATGAGGGGCTAATCCTGGTCAGAAACGGGCAGAGGTCTGCGCCCTGCGTCCTCCACGCGTCCCTAACGCTCCCAAACGCGACCACAGCCCTTACGGGCACAGCCCTATGTCGGTGCAGCCTCTATGGTGCAGCCACCCAGGTAGCTTAGGGTTAGGATATGTGCTCTTCAACATAAGCCTGGCCAACCAGGCCCTGGAGAGTGTCACAGCATGCTCTGTAATCCCCTAGTGATGGTGGCCTTGGTGACGATGATCTTGCTGGAATACTGATGCCTTTTTTCCTCCCAGAAGCCCCAGAAGCCTATTGAAATGAAGGGGTGTGCACCTCTCACTGGCCTCTGTTTACCCTCTGGCTAACTGAAATTAGTTCTGGGCTTTCCAGGCAAATGTATCCATTCGGGAGAGAGCTAGGAATAGGAAGGCTCTTTCTGCAGGCTCGGTGGGGAAGAGTCAGAGAGCTACATGCCTGAGGCATCTTTCTTCCTCCTTTGCTCATTGTGTTCCCTAACTTCTAACTCTCTGCCAGGCCAGGCCCTGTTTCTTTTACTGCCAACCCCCCCTAACCCCTCGTCTTCCACCTACTTCCCGCTCTATTATGCCTTCTCCTTTTCTGCTCTCTTCTGTGGCCCTTTGAAAATGAATGCAGGCCTAGCTAAGCCTCATGAAGGAAATCTACCAACAAAAGATGCATTCCTTGCTTATGGGAGGTGCTGTGAGACGAGCAAGAAGGGCTGAAGGGGTGATTGGGTTGTTGAGTCGGGAAGCACTAGAGGTGTAGCCAGGATTGTCTAGCAAATGGAGCCTGATGCTAATGTAGTTGGGCCCACTGCACTGACAAAAATATCTGTAAATACCCACACAGCGCTGCTGAGTGGGCATTTACAGATTTTTGGTGGGCCTTGCCCCTCAGGCCCTACCCTGCCTACGCCTCTGTTCTCTCCCCCAGGGCAAAGAGTGGGAAAGGCTCGCTACAGCAAGAGTCTATCAAATCTTTCACTTTTGAGAGCAGAGTGTTTACATTTAAAAATCTTGAACAAGCAGCAATACCAAAGCATACAGTAGTAGTGGACAGAAGACTGCCCTGCACATATCAGTACACCCCAATGACAAAGGCAAAGATTTAACTGACCTGCTTAGCTATTAGTGGGTGACACCTCACAATGAGTATCATCTCTCCGTGAAGCAAAACATCCTCTGAATTGGGGTGAAAGACAGATCTAATGTGCCAAAGGAAGGCAACATGGAAATTCAGTGTTCTGCCCTCAGGAAGGAGGGTCGACAGCCCAATGGGTTAATGCACCTACTGCAGCCTCCTATGTGTAGCCTGTAGGCGACACATTCAGTTGCTGGTGAGATGCTGATAAGGTTGCTTGCATTGCAGGGGCCGGGGGTCACCTCACAGCGCCTCGAATAGGTGTCCTGTTTGAGTCCCTGTGCAAATATCTTCTCAACCATGACCCGTAGGTTACACTTTTCCCCTCGTTTTTTCCAGTCAGTTGGGGCCAGAGAGACAAGCTTTTCTATGGGCGTTACCAAGGCCAGAGTGCAGAAAACAAAGGCACAATTGTTAGTAGGAATGCAGGTATTGAAGGGGCATTAGCTGTTGGCTGATCGCACAGGGCAATTCATACCCATTTTCAAAAGAAAAAATAAATGTTTTAAAAAATAAAATAAAAAATGCCCCGCAGATTCCAGACATTGGATTAGAACTCAGGTCTCCAAAATTCCAAGACCAAGCACTTACCACTTGAGCCACTGGCGGATGTGCTTCTGAGAGTTGGTTTTGGGCCAATATATCTTTCTTCTGCATGCCCCTGCGAGCATACCCATTTGCATTGTGAAACATGTTCACTGAAGAAAATGAGGAAAGAACATCTGCCCCCCCAGCTCCACCAAATACCAGCTAACTGCAGTGGCTTAGAGGTTAAGTGCTTGCGTTACAGCGCTGGGGGCCTGGGTTCGAGTCCTGCTTTCGGCACTTAAACGGAATAGTGGGGTAATCTCCTTGTACAGTTGCTGTGAAACATAGCAGAGAAGTGGGACTGTGAAAGTGAGGGAGTGCAGGCTGAAGGAGGAAGGGGGGCAAGCTAAAGGAGGAGGTAGGGCAGGCAAAAGGGAGAGGGAGGGGTGGATGCAGTGGTCGTGTGGAGAGGAGGCGGGGTAGATCTAGAAGGGCATGGCGTAGGTTCCCTGGTAAAGGGAGGAAGAAAGAATAGAGGAGGCCAGGAAGTGCCCGCTAGTGCCGGATGAGGATAAAAATGTCAGCCCATTGTGGGGTCCATTCCATCTTCCCCTTCCTCAATGGCCCCTTTCCCCACATTAGAACCCTCCCTCCACTATTCAGGGCCCACTTTATCCCCCCCACTCACCCAGGCCGCTCCTCTTCTCCACAGCGACCCCTTCATCCAGCCCTACCTTCCCTTTTTGCCTCCTCCTTTATTTACTCTGCACTTCCTCTCCCCCACCTCTACAGTCCTGCCTCCTTTCCACCCTCCCTTTACCAGGGAACTCATTACATAACCACTGAACCTTTTAGAAGGACTGGGTCCCCTCAACTGATTACCCAACTACTCTGTTTCTGTGCCGAAAGCAGGACTCGAACCCAGGCCCCCAGTGCTGTAACACAAGTACTTAACCTCTAGGCCACTGCAGTTAGCTGGTGTTGGGTGGAGCGGGGGGCCAGATGGTCTATCCTCCTTGGCTCCAGTGAACATGTTTCACAACTGAAATGGTTATGCTCACGGGGGCATGCAGAAGAAAGATATATACGCCCAAAAGCTACCCTCAGAAGCACAGCCACCAATGGCTCAAGTAGTAAGTGCTTGGTCTTGGAATGCTGGAGACCTGAGTTCTAATCCAATGTCTGCAATCTCCTGGGCATGTTTTTTTAATTAAAAAAATATATTTTTTAGTTGAAAATGGGTATGCATTGCCCTGAGCAATCAGCCAACAGCCAATGCCCCTTCAATACCTGCTTTCCTACTAGCAGTTGTGCCTTTGTTTTCTGCACTCTGGCCTAGGTAACACCCATACAAAAGTTTGTCTCTCTGGCCCCAGTTGCCTGGAAAAAAATGAGGGGAAAAGGTGTAATCTATGGGTCATGGTTGATACAATAATTGCCCTGGGACTCAAACAGGACACCTTCACGAGGTGCTATGAGGTGACCACCGGCCCCTGCATAGCAAGCAAACCTGTATCAGCATCTCACCAGCAACTGAATGTGTCGCCTGCAGGCTACACATAAGAGGCTGCAGTAGGTGCATTAACCCATCGGGCTGTGGACCCTCCTTCCTCTGAGAGCAGGAAACTGAATTTCCATGTTGCCTTCCTTTGGCACATTTGATCTATCTTTCAACCCAATTCAGAGGGTGTTTTGCTTCACGGAGAGATGATAATCATTGTGAGGTGTCAGCCACTAATAGCTAAGCAGGTCAGTTAAATCTTTGACTTTGTCATTGGGGTGTACTGATATGCGCTGGGCAGTCTTCTGTCCTGTGCTACTGTATGCATTCTTATTGCTGCTTGTTCACGATTCCTAAATGTAAACATTGAAAGATTTGAAAGACTCTTGATGCACCAAGCACTTCCCACTCTTTGCCCTGGGGGTGAGAGGGCTGCTTTCGGCCTTCAACACCCTCAATTATGGAGTGGCCGGCTCCACCACTGAGAATGAGGGGCTAATCCTGGTCGGAAACGGGCAGAGGTCTGCGCCCTGCGTCCTCCACGCGTCCCTAACGCTCCCAAACGCGACCACAGCCCTTACGGGCACAGCCCTATGTCGGTGCAGCCTCTATGGTGCAGCCACCCAGGTAGCTTAGGGTTAGGATATGTGCTCTTCAACATAAGCCTGGCCAACCAGGCCCTGGAGAGTGTCACAGCATGCTCTGTAATCCCCTAGTGATGGTGGCCTTGGTGACGATGATCTTGCTGGAATACTGATGCCTTTTTTCCTCCCAGAAGCCCCAGAAGCCTATTGAAATGAAGGGGTGTGCACCTCTCACTGGCCTCTGTTTACCCTCTGGCTAACTGAAATTAGTTCTGGGCTTTCCAGGCAAATGTATCCATTCGGGAGAGAGCTAGGAATAGGAAGGCTCTTTCTGCAGGCTCGGTGGGGAAGAGTCAGAGAGCTACATGCCTGAGGCATCTTTCTTCCTCCTTTGCTCATTGTGTTCCCTAACTTCTAACTCTCTGCCAGGCCAGGCCCTGTTTCTTTTACTGCCAACCCCCCCTAACCCCTCGTCTTCCACCTACTTCCCGCTCTATTATGCCTTCTCCTTTTCTGCTCTCTTCTGTGGCCCTTTGAAAATGAATGCAGGCCTAGCTAAGCCTCATGAAGGAAATCTACCAACAAAAGATGCATTCCTTGCTTATGGGAGGTGCTGTGAGACGAGCAAGAAGGGCTGAAGGGGTGATTGGGTTGTTGAGTCGGGAAGCACTAGAGGTGTAGCCAGGATTGTCTAGCAAATGGAGCCTGATGCTAATGTAGTTGGGCCCACTGCACTGACAAAAATATCTGTAAATACCCACACAGCGCTGCTGAGTGGGCATTTACAGATTTTTGGTGGGCCTTGCCCCTCAGGCCCTACCCTGCCTACGCCTCTGTTCTCTCCCCCAGGGCAAAGAGTGGGAAAGGCTCGCTACAGCAAGAGTCTATCAAATCTTTCACTTTTGAGAGCAGAGTGTTTACATTTAAAAATCTTGAACAAGCAGCAATACCAAAGCATACAGTAGTAGTGGACAGAAGACTGCCCTGCACATATCAGTACACCCCAATGACAAAGGCAAAGATTTAACTGACCTGCTTAGCTATTAGTGGGTGACACCTCACAATGAGTATCATCTCTCCGTGAAGCAAAACATCCTCTGAATTGGGGTGAAAGACAGATCTAATGTGCCAAAGGAAGGCAACATGGAAATTCAGTGTTCTGCCCTCAGGAAGGAGGGTCGACAGCCCAATGGGTTAATGCACCTACTGCAGCCTCCTATGTGTAGCCTGTAGGCGACACATTCAGTTGCTGGTGAGATGCTGATAAGGTTGCTTGCATTGCAGGGGCCGGGGGTCACCTCACAGCGCCTCGAATAGGTGTCCTGTTTGAGTCCCTGTGCAAATATCTTCTCAACCATGACCCGTAGGTTACACTTTTCCCCTCGTTTTTTCCAGTCAGTTGGGGCCAGAGAGACAAGCTTTTCTATGGGCGTTACCAAGGCCAGAGTGCAGAAAACAAAGGCACAATTGTTAGTAGGAATGCAGGTATTGAAGGGGCATTAGCTGTTGGCTGATCGCACAGGGCAATTCATACCCATTTTCAAAAGAAAAAATAAATGTTTTAAAAAATAAAATAAAAAATGCCCCGCAGATTCCAGACATTGGATTAGAACTCAGGTCTCCAAAATTCCAAGACCAAGCACTTACCACTTGAGCCACTGGCGAATGTGCTTCTGAGAGTTGGTTTTGGGCCAATATATCTTTCTTCTGCATGCCCCTGCGAGCATACCCATTTGCATTGTGAAACATGTTCACTGAAGAAAATGAGGAAAGAACATCTGCCCCCCCAGCTCCACCAAATACCAGCTAACTGCAGTGGCTTAGAGGTTAAGTGCTTGCGTTACAGCGCTGGGGGCCTGGGTTCGAGTCCTGCTTTCGGCACTTAAACGGAATAGTGGGGTAATCTCCTTGTACAGTTGCTGTGAAACATAGCAGAGAAGTGGGACTGTGAAAGTGAGGGAGTGCAGGCTGAAGGAGGAAGGGGGGCAAGCTAAAGGAGGAGGTAGGGCAGGCAAAAGGGAGAGGGAGGGGTGGATGCAGTGGTTGTGTGGAGAGGAGGCGGGGTAGATCTAGAAGGGCATGGCGTAGGTTCCCTGGTAAAGGGAGGAAGAAAGAATAGAGGAGGCCAGGAAGTGCCCGCTAGTGCCGGATGAGGATAAAAATGTCAGCCCATTGTGGGGTCCATTCCATCTTCCCCTTCCTCAATGGCCCCTTTCCCCACATTAGAACCCTCCCTCCACTATTCAGGGCCCACTTTATCCCACCCCCCCACTCACCCAGGCCGCTCCTCTTCTCCACAGCGACCCCTTCATCCAGCCCTACCTTCCCTTTTTGCCTACCCGGCCTCCTCCTTTATTTACTCTGCACTTCCTCTCCCCCACCTCTACAGTCCTGCCTCCTTTCCACCCTCCCTTTACCAGGGAACTCATTACATAACCACTGAACCTTTTAGAAGGACTGGGTCCCCTCAACTGATTACCCAACTACTCTGTTTCTGTGCCGAAAGCAGGACTCGAACCCAGGCCCCCAGTGCTGTAACACAAGTACTTAACCTCTAGGCCACTGCAGTTAGCTGGTGTTGGGTGGAGCGGGGGGCCAGATGGTCTATCCTCCTTGGCTCCAGTGAACATGTTTCACAACTGAAATGGTTATGCTCACGGGGGCATGCAGAAGAAAGATATATACGCCCAAAAGCTACCCTCAGAAGCACAGCCACCGATGGCTCAAGTAGTAAGTGCTTGGTCTTGGAATGCTGGAGACCTGAGTTCTAATCCAATGTCTGCAATCTCCTGGGCATGTTTTTTTTAATTAAAAAAATATATTTTTTAGTTGAAAATGGGTATGCATTGCCCTGAGCAATCAGCCAACAGCCAATGCCCCTTCAATACCTGCATTCCTACTAGCAGTTGTGCCTTTGTTTTCTGCACTCTGGCCTAGGTAACACCCATACAAAAGTTTGTCTCTCTGGCCCCAGTTGCCTGGAAAAAAACGAGGGGAAAAGGTGTAATCTACGGGTCATGGTTGATACAATAATTGCCCTGGGACTCAAACAGGACACCTTCACGAGGTGCTATGAGGTGACCACCGGCCCCTGCATAGCAAGCAAACCTGTATCAGCATCTCACCAGCAACTGAATGTGTCGCCTGCAGGCTACACATAAGAGGCTGCAGTAGGTGCATTAACCCATCGGGCTGTGGACCCTCCTTCCTCTGAGAGCAGGAAACTGAATTTCCATGTTGCCTTCCTTTGGCACATTTGATCTATCTTTCAACCCAATTCAGAGGGTGTTTTGCTTCACGGAGAGATGATAATCATTGTGAGGTGTCAGCCACTAATAGCTAAGCAGGTCAGTTAAATCTTTGACTTTGTCATTGGGGTGTACTGATATGCGCTGGGCAGTCTTCTGTCCTGTGCTACTGTATGCATTCTTATTGCTGCTTGTTCACGATTCCTAAATGTAAACATTGAAAGATTTGAAAGACTCTTGATGCACCAAGCATTTCCCACTCTTTGCCCTGGGGGTGAGAGGGCTGCTTTCGACCTTCAACACCCTCAATTATGGAGTGGCCGGCTCCACCACTGAGAATGAGGGGCTAATCCTGGTCGGAAACGGGCAGAGGTCTGCGCCCTGCGTCCTCCACGCGTCCCTAACGCTCCCAAACGCGACCACAGCCCTTACGGGCACAGCCCTATGTCGGTGCAGCCTCTATGGTGCAGCCACCCAGGTAGCTTAGGGTTAGGATATGTGCTCTTCAACATAAGCCTGGCCAACCAGGCCCTGGAGAGTGTCACAGCATGCTCTGTAATCCCCTAGTGATGGTGGCCTTGGTGACGATGATCTTGCTGGAATACTGATGCCTTTTTTCCTCCCAGAAGCCCCAGAAGCCTATTGAAATGAAGGGGTGTGCACCTCTCACTGGCCTCTGTTTACCCTCTGGCTAACTGAAATTAGTTCTGGGCTTTCCAGGCAAATGTATCCATTCGGGAGAGAGCTAGGAATAGGAAGGCTCTTTCTGCAGGCTCGGTGGGGAAGAGTCAGAGAGCTACATGCCTGAGGCATCTTTCTTCCTCCTTTGCTCATTGTGTTCCCTAACTTCTAACTCTCTGCCAGGCCAGGCCCTGTTTCTTTTACTGCCAACCCCCCCTAACCCCTCGTCTTCCACCTACTTCCCGCTCTATTATGCCTTCTCCTTTTCTGCTCTCTTCTGTGGCCCTTTGAAAATGAATGCAGGCCTAGCTAAGCCTCATGAAGGAAATCTACCAACAAAAGATGCATTCCTTGCTTATGGGAGGTGCTGTGAGACGAGCAAGAAGGGCTGAAGGGGTGATTGGGTTGTTGAGTCGGGAAGCACTAGAGGTGTAGCCAGGATTGTCTAGCAAATGGAGCCTGATGCTAATGTAGTTGGGCCCACTGCACTGACAAAAATATCTGTAAATACCCACACAGCGCTGCTGAGTGGGCATTTACAGATTTTTGGTGGGCCTTGCCCCTCAGGCCCTACCCTGCCTACGCCTCTGTTCTCTCCCCCAGGGCAAAGAGTGGGAAAGGCTCGCTACAGCAAGAGTCTATCAAATCTTTCACTTTTGAGAGCAGAGTGTTTACATTTAAAAATCTTGAACAAGCAGCAATACCAAAGCATACAGTAGTAGTGGACAGAAGACTGCCCTGCACATATCAGTACACCCCAATGACAAAGGCAAAGATTTAACTGACCTGCTTAGCTATTAGTGGGTGACACCTCACAATGAGTATCATCTCTCCGTGAAGCAAAACATCCTCTGAATTGGGGTGAAAGACAGATCTAATGTGCCAAAGGAAGGCAACATGGAAATTCAGTGTTCTGCCCTCAGGAAGGAGGGTCGACAGCCCAATGGGTTAATGCACCTACTGCAGCCTCCTATGTGTAGCCTGTAGGCGACACATTCAGTTGCTGGTGAGATGCTGATAAGGTTGCTTGCATTGCAGGGGCCGGGGGTCACCTCACAGCGCCTCGAATAGGTGTCCTGTTTGAGTCCCTGTGCAAATATCTTCTCAACCATGACCCGTAGGTTACACTTTTCCCCTCGTTTTTTCCAGTCAGTTGGGGCCAGAGAGACAAGCTTTTCTATGGGCGTTACCAAGGCCAGAGTGCAGAAAACAAAGGCACAATTGTTAGTAGGAATGCAGGTATTGAAGGGGCATTAGCTGTTGGCTGATCGCACAGGGCAATTCATACCCATTTTCAAAAGAAAAAATAAATGTTTTAAAAAATAAAATAAAAAATGCCCCGCAGATTCCAGACATTGGATTAGAACTCAGGTCTCCAAAATTCCAAGACCAAGCACTTACCACTTGAGCCACTGGCGAATGTGCTTCTGAGAGTTGGTTTTGGGCCAATATATCTTTCTTCTGCATGCCCCTGCGAGCATACCCATTTGCATTGTGAAACATGTTCACTGAAGAAAATGAGGAAAGAACATCTGCCCCCCCAGCTCCACCAAATACCAGCTAACTGCAGTGGCTTAGAGGTTAAGTGCTTGCGTTACAGCGCTGGGGGCCTGGGTTCGAGTCCTGCTTTCGGCACTTAAACGGAATAGTGGGGTAATCTCCTTGTACAGTTGCTGTGAAACATAGCAGAGAAGTGGGACTGTGAAAGTGAGGGAGTGCAGGCTGAAGGAGGAAGGGGGGCAAGCTAAAGGAGGAGGTAGGGCAGGCAAAAGGGAGAGGGAGGGGTGGATGCAGTGGTCGTGTGGAGAGGAGGCGGGGTAGATCTAGAAGGGCATGGCGTAGGTTCCCTGGTAAAGGGAGGAAGAAAGAATAGAGGAGGCCAGGAAGTGCCCGCTAGTGCCGGATGAGGATAAAAATGTCAGCCCATTGTGGGGGTCCATTCCATCTTCCCCTTCCTCAATGGCCCCTTTCCCCACATTAGAACCCTCCCTCCACTATTCAGGGCCCACTTTATCCCACCCCCCCACTCACCCAGGCCGCTCCTCTTCTCCACAGCGACCCCTTCATCCAGCCCTACCTTCCCTTTTTGCCTACCCGGCCTCCTCCTTTATTTACTCTGCACTTCCTCTCCCCCACCTCTACAGTCCTGCCTCCTTTCCACCCTCCCTTTACCAGGGAACTCATTACATAACCACTGAACCTTTTAGAAGGACTGGGTCCCCTCAACTGATTACCCAACTACTCTGTTTCTGTGCCGAAAGCAGGACTCGAACCCAGGCCCCCAGTGCTGTAACACAAGTACTTAACCTCTAGGCCACTGCAGTTAGCTGGTGTTGGGTGGAGCGGGGGGCCAGATGGTCTATCCTCCTTGGCTCCAGTGAACATGTTTCACAACTGAAATGGTTATGCTCACGGGGGCATGCAGAAGAAAGATATATACGCCCAAAAGCTACCCTCAGAAGCACAGCCACCGATGGCTCAAGTAGTAAGTGCTTGGTCTTGGAATGCTGGAGACCTGAGTTCTAATCCAATGTCTGCAATCTCCTGGGCATGTTTTTTTTAATTAAAAAAATATATTTTTTAGTTGAAAATGGGTATGCATTGCCCTGAGCAATCAGCCAACAGCCAATGCCCCTTCAATACCTGCATTCCTACTAGCAGTTGTGCCTTTGTTTTCTGCACTCTGGCCTAGGTAACACCCATACAAAAGTTTGTCTCTCTGGCCCCAGTTGCCTGGAAAAAAACGAGGGGAAAAGGTGTAATCTACGGGTCATGGTTGATACAATAATTGCCCTGGGACTCAAACAGGACACCTTCACGAGGTGCTATGAGGTGACCACCGGCCCCTGCATAGCAAGCAAACCTGTATCAGCATCTCACCAGCAACTGAATGTGTCGCCTGCAGGCTACACATAAGAGGCTGCAGTAGGTGCATTAACCCATCGGGCTGTGGACCCTCCTTCCTCTGAGAGCAGGAAACTGAATTTCCATGTTGCCTTCCTTTGGCACATTTGATCTATCTTTCAACCCAATTCAGAGGGTGTTTTGCTTCACGGAGAGATGATAATCATTGTGAGGTGTCAGCCACTAATAGCTAAGCAGGTCAGTTAAATCTTTGACTTTGTCATTGGGGTGTACTGATATGCGCTGGGCAGTCTTCTGTCCTGTGCTACTGTATGCATTCTTATTGCTGCTTGTTCACGATTCCTAAATGTAAACATTGAAAGATTTGAAAGACTCTTGATGCACCAAGCATTTCCCACTCTTTGCCCTGGGGGTGAGAGGGCTGCTTTCGGCCTTCAACACCCTCAATTATGGAGTGGCCGGCTCCACCACTGAGAATGAGGGGCTAATCCTGGTCAGAAACGGGCAGAGGTCTGCGCCCTGCGTCCTCCACGCGTCCCTAACGCTCCCAAACGCGACCACAGCCCTTACGGGCACAGCCCTATGTCGGTGCAGCCTCTATGGTGCAGCCACCCAGGTAGCTTAGGGTTAGGATATGTGCTCTTCAACATAAGCCTGGCCAACCAGGCCCTGGAGAGTGTCACAGCATGCTCTGTAATCCCCTAGTGATGGTGGCCTTGGTGACGATGATCTTGCTGGAATACTGATGCCTTTTTTCCTCCCAGAAGCCCCAGAAGCCTATTGAAATGAAGGGGTGTGCACCTCTCACTGGCCTCTGTTTACCCTCTGGCTAACTGAAATTAGTTCTGGGCTTTCCAGGCAAATGTATCCATTCGGGAGAGAGCTAGGAATAGGAAGGCTCTTTCTGCAGGCTCGGTGGGGAAGAGTCAGAGAGCTACATGCCTGAGGCATCTTTCTTCCTCCTTTGCTCATTGTGTTCCCTAACTTCTAACTCTCTGCCAGGCCAGGCCCTGTTTCTTTTACTGCCAACCCCCCCTAACCCCTCGTCTTCCACCTACTTCCCGCTCTATTATGCCTTCTCCTTTTCTGCTCTCTTCTGTGGCCCTTTGAAAATGAATGCAGGCCTAGCTAAGCCTCATGAAGGAAATCTACCAACAAAAGATGCATTCCTTGCTTATGGGAGGTGCTGTGAGACGAGCAAGAAGGGCTGAAGGGGTGATTGGGTTGTTGAGTCGGGAAGCACTAGAGGTGTAGCCAGGATTGTCTAGCAAATGGAGCCTGATGCTAATGTAGTTGGGCCCACTGCACTGACAAAAATATCTGTAAATACCCACACAGCGCTGCTGAGTGGGCATTTACAGATTTTTGGTGGGCCTTGCCCCTCAGGCCCTACCCTGCCTACGCCTCTGTTCTCTCCCCCAGGGCAAAGAGTGGGAAAGGCTCGCTACAGCAAGAGTCTATCAAATCTTTCACTTTTGAGAGCAGAGTGTTTACATTTAAAAATCTTGAACAAGCAGCAATACCAAAGCATACAGTAGTAGTGGACAGAAGACTGCCCTGCACATATCAGTACACCCCAATGACAAAGGCAAAGATTTAACTGACCTGCTTAGCTATTAGTGGGTGACACCTCACAATGAGTATCATCTCTCCGTGAAGCAAAACATCCTCTGAATTGGGGTGAAAGACAGATCTAATGTGCCAAAGGAAGGCAACATGGAAATTCAGTGTTCTGCCCTCAGGAAGGAGGGTCGACAGCCCAATGGGTTAATGCACCTACTGCAGCCTCCTATGTGTAGCCTGTAGGCGACACATTCAGTTGCTGGTGAGATGCTGATAAGGTTGCTTGCATTGCAGGGGCCGGGGGTCACCTCACAGCGCCTCGAATAGGTGTCCTGTTTGAGTCCCTGTGCAAATATCTTCTCAACCATGACCCGTAGGTTACACTTTTCCCCTCGTTTTTTCCAGTCAGTTGGGGCCAGAGAGACAAGCTTTTCTATGGGCGTTACCAAGGCCAGAGTGCAGAAAACAAAGGCACAATTGTTAGTAGGAATGCAGGTATTGAAGGGGCATTAGCTGTTGGCTGATCGCACAGGGCAATTCATACCCATTTTCAAAAGAAAAAATAAATGTTTTAAAAAATAAAATAAAAAATGCCCCGCAGATTCCAGACATTGGATTAGAACTCAGGTCTCCAAAATTCCAAGACCAAGCACTTACCACTTGAGCCACTGGCGGATGTGCTTCTGAGAGTTGGTTTTGGGCCAATATATCTTTCTTCTGCATGCCCCTGCGAGCATACCCATTTGCATTGTGAAACATGTTCACTGAAGAAAATGAGGAAAGAACATCTGCCCCCCCAGCTCCACCAAATACCAGCTAACTGCAGTGGCTTAGAGGTTAAGTGCTTGCGTTACAGCGCTGGGGGCCTGGGTTCGAGTCCTGCTTTCGGCACTTAAACGGAATAGTGGGGTAATCTCCTTGTACAGTTGCTGTGAAACATAGCAGAGAAGTGGGACTGTGAAAGTGAGGGAGTGCAGGCTGAAGGAGGAAGGGGGGCAAGCTAAAGGAGGAGGTAGGGCAGGCAAAAGGGAGAGGGAGGGGTGGATGCAGTGGTCGTGTGGAGAGGAGGCGGGGTAGATCTAGAAGGGCATGGCGTAGGTTCCCTGGTAAAGGGAGGAAGAAAGAATAGAGGAGGCCAGGAAGTGCCCGCTAGTGCCGGATGAGGATAAAAATGTCAGCCCATTGTGGGGTCCCATCTTCCCCTTCCTCAATGGCCCCTTTCCCCACATTAGAACCCTCCCTCCACTATTCAGGGCCCACTTTATCCCCCCCACTCACCCAGGCCGCTCCTCTTCTCCACAGCGACCCCTTCATCCAGCCCTACCTTCCCTTTTTGCCTCCTCCTTTATTTACTCTGCACTTCCTCTCCCCCACCTCTACAGTCCTGCCTCCTTTCCACCCTCCCTTTACCAGGGAACTCATTACATAACCACTGAACCTTTTAGAAGGACTGGGTCCCCTCAACTGATTACCCAACTACTCTGTTTCTGTGCCGAAAGCAGGACTCGAACCCAGGCCCCCAGTGCTGTAACACAAGTACTTAACCTCTAGGCCACTGCAGTTAGCTGGTGTTGGGTGGAGCGGGGGGCCAGATGGTCTATCCTCCTTGGCTCCAGTGAACATGTTTCACAACTGAAATGGTTATGCTCACGGGGGCATGCAGAAGAAAGATATATACGCCCAAAAGCTACCCTCAGAAGCACAGCCACCAATGGCTCAAGTAGTAAGTGCTTGGTCTTGGAATGCTGGAGACCTGAGTTCTAATCCAATGTCTGCAATCTCCTGGGCATGTTTTTTTTAATTAAAAAAATATATTTTTTAGTTGAAAATGGGTATGCATTGCCCTGAGCAATCAGCCAACAGCCAATGCCCCTTCAATACCTGCTTTCCTACTAGCAGTTGTGCCTTTGTTTTCTGCACTCTGGCCTAGGTAACACCCATACAAAAGTTTGTCTCTCTGGCCCCAGTTGCCTGGAAAAAAATGAGGGGAAAAGGTGTAATCTATGGGTCATGGTTGATACAATAATTGCCCTGGGACTCAAACAGGACACCTTCACGAGGTGCTATGAGGTGACCACCGGCCCCTGCATAGCAAGCAAACCTGTATCAGCATCTCACCAGCAACTGAATGTGTCGCCTGCAGGCTACACATAAGAGGCTGCAGTAGGTGCATTAACCCATCGGGCTGTGGACCCTCCTTCCTCTGAGAGCAGGAAACTGAATTTCCATGTTGCCTTCCTTTGGCACATTTGATCTATCTTTCAACCCAATTCAGAGGGTGTTTTGCTTCACGGAGAGATGATAATCATTGTGAGGTGTCAGCCACTAATAGCTAAGCAGGTCAGTTAAATCTTTGACTTTGTCATTGGGGTGTACTGATATGCGCTGGGCAGTCTTCTGTCCTGTGCTACTGTATGCATTCTTATTGCTGCTTGTTCACGATTCCTAAATGTAAACATTGAAAGATTTGAAAGACTCTTGATGCACCAAGCACTTCCCACTCTTTGCCCTGGGGGTGAGAGGGCTGCTTTCGGCCTTCAACACCCTCAATTATGGAGTGGCCGGCTCCACCACTGAGAATGAGGGGCTAATCCTGGTCGGAAACGGGCAGAGGTCTGCGCCCTGCGTCCTCCACGCGTCCCTAACGCTCCCAAACGCGACCACAGCCCTTACGGGCACAGCCCTATGTCGGTGCAGCCTCTATGGTGCAGCCACCCAGGTAGCTTAGGGTTAGGATATGTGCTCTTCAACATAAGCCTGGCCAACCAGGCCCTGGAGAGTGTCACAGCATGCTCTGTAATCCCCTAGTGATGGTGGCCTTGGTGACGATGATCTTGCTGGAATACTGATGCCTTTTTTCCTCCCAGAAGCCCCAGAAGCCTATTGAAATGAAGGGGTGTGCACCTCTCACTGGCCTCTGTTTACCCTCTGGCTAACTGAAATTAGTTCTGGGCTTTCCAGGCAAATGTATCCATTCGGGAGAGAGCTAGGAATAGGAAGGCTCTTTCTGCAGGCTCGGTGGGGAAGAGTCAGAGAGCTACATGCCTGAGGCATCTTTCTTCCTCCTTTGCTCATTGTGTTCCCTAACTTCTAACTCTCTGCCAGGCCAGGCCCTGTTTCTTTTACTGCCAACCCCCCCTAACCCCTCGTCTTCCACCTACTTCCCGCTCTATTATGCCTTCTCCTTTTCTGCTCTCTTCTGTGGCCCTTTGAAAATGAATGCAGGCCTAGCTAAGCCTCATGAAGGAAATCTACCAACAAAAGATGCATTCCTTGCTTATGGGAGGTGCTGTGAGACGAGCAAGAAGGGCTGAAGGGGTGATTGGGTTGTTGAGTCGGGAAGCACTAGAGGTGTAGCCAGGATTGTCTAGCAAATGGAGCCTGATGCTAATGTAGTTGGGCCCACTGCACTGACAAAAATATCTGTAAATACCCACACAGCGCTGCTGAGTGGGCATTTACAGATTTTTGGTGGGCCTTGCCCCTCAGGCCCTACCCTGCCTACGCCTCTGTTCTCTCCCCCAGGGCAAAGAGTGGGAAAGGCTCGCTACAGCAAGAGTCTATCAAATCTTTCACTTTTGAGAGCAGAGTGTTTACATTTAAAAATCTTGAACAAGCAGCAATACCAAAGCATACAGTAGTAGTGGACAGAAGACTGCCCTGCACATATCAGTACACCCCAATGACAAAGGCAAAGATTTAACTGACCTGCTTAGCTATTAGTGGGTGACACCTCACAATGAGTATCATCTCTCCGTGAAGCAAAACATCCTCTGAATTGGGGTGAAAGACAGATCTAATGTGCCAAAGGAAGGCAACATGGAAATTCAGTGTTCTGCCCTCAGGAAGGAGGGTCGACAGCCCAATGGGTTAATGCACCTACTGCAGCCTCCTATGTGTAGCCTGTAGGCGACACATTCAGTTGCTGGTGAGATGCTGATAAGGTTGCTTGCATTGCAGGGGCCGGGGGTCACCTCACAGCGCCTCGAATAGGTGTCCTGTTTGAGTCCCTGTGCAAATATCTTCTCAACCATGACCCGTAGGTTACACTTTTCCCCTCGTTTTTTCCAGTCAGTTGGGGCCAGAGAGACAAGCTTTTCTATGGGCGTTACCAAGGCCAGAGTGCAGAAAACAAAGGCACAATTGTTAGTAGGAATGCAGGTATTGAAGGGGCATTAGCTGTTGGCTGATCGCACAGGGCAATTCATACCCATTTTCAAAAGAAAAAATAAATGTTTTAAAAAATAAAATAAAAAATGCCCCGCAGATTCCAGACATTGGATTAGAACTCAGGTCTCCAAAATTCCAAGACCAAGCACTTACCACTTGAGCCACTGGCGAATGTGCTTCTGAGAGTTGGTTTTGGGCCAATATATCTTTCTTCTGCATGCCCCTGCGAGCATACCCATTTGCATTGTGAAACATGTTCACTGAAGAAAATGAGGAAAGAACATCTGCCCCCCCAGCTCCACCAAATACCAGCTAACTGCAGTGGCTTAGAGGTTAAGTGCTTGCGTTACAGCGCTGGGGGCCTGGGTTCGAGTCCTGCTTTCGGCACTTAAACGGAATAGTGGGGTAATCTCCTTGTACAGTTGCTGTGAAACATAGCAGAGAAGTGGGACTGTGAAAGTGAGGGAGTGCAGGCTGAAGGAGGAAGGGGGGCAAGCTAAAGGAGGAGGTAGGGCAGGCAAAAGGGAGAGGGAGGGGTGGATGCAGTGGTCGTGTGGAGAGGAGGCGGGGTAGATCTAGAAGGGCATGGCGTAGGTTCCCTGGTAAAGGGAGGAAGAAAGAATAGAGGAGGCCAGGAAGTGCCCGCTAGTGCCGGATGAGGATAAAAATGTCAGCCCATTGTGGGGTCCATTCCATCTTCCCCTTCCTCAATGGCCCCTTTCCCCACATTAGAACCCTCCCTCCACTATTCAGGGCCCACTTTATCCCACCCCCCCACTCACCCAGGCCGCTCCTCTTCTCCACAGCGACCCCTTCATCCAGCCCTACCTTCCCTTTTTGCCTACCCGGCCTCCTCCTTTATTTACTCTGCACTTCCTCTCCCCCACCTCTACAGTCCTGCCTCCTTTCCACCCTCCCTTTACCAGGGAACTCATTACATAACCACTGAACCTTTTAGAAGGACTGGGTCCCCTCAACTGATTACCCAACTACTCTGTTTCTGTGCCGAAAGCAGGACTCGAACCCAGGCCCCCAGTGCTGTAACACAAGTACTTAACCTCTAGGCCACTGCAGTTAGCTGGTGTTGGGTGGAGCGGGGGGCCAGATGGTCTATCCTCCTTGGCTCCAGTGAACATGTTTCACAACTGAAATGGTTATGCTCACGGGGGCATGCAGAAGAAAGATATATACGCCCAAAAGCTACCCTCAGAAGCACAGCCACCGATGGCTCAAGTAGTAAGTGCTTGGTCTTGGAATGCTGGAGACCTGAGTTCTAATCCAATGTCTGCAATCTCCTGGGCATGTTTTTTTTAATTAAAAAAATATATTTTTTAGTTGAAAATGGGTATGCATTGCCCTGAGCAATCAGCCAACAGCCAATGCCCCTTCAATACCTGCATTCCTACTAGCAGTTGTGCCTTTGTTTTCTGCACTCTGGCCTAGGTAACACCCATACAAAAGTTTGTCTCTCTGGCCCCAGTTGCCTGGAAAAAAACGAGGGGAAAAGGTGTAATCTACGGGTCATGGTTGATACAATAATTGCCCTGGGACTCAAACAGGACACCTTCACGAGGTGCTATGAGGTGACCACCGGCCCCTGCATAGCAAGCAAACCTGTATCAGCATCTCACCAGCAACTGAATGTGTCGCCTGCAGGCTACACATAAGAGGCTGCAGTAGGTGCATTAACCCATCGGGCTGTGGACCCTCCTTCCTCTGAGAGCAGGAAACTGAATTTCCATGTTGCCTTCCTTTGGCACATTTGATCTATCTTTCAACCCAATTCAGAGGGTGTTTTGCTTCACGGAGAGATGATAATCATTGTGAGGTGTCAGCCACTAATAGCTAAGCAGGTCAGTTAAATCTTTGACTTTGTCATTGGGGTGTACTGATATGCGCTGGGCAGTCTTCTGTCCTGTGCTACTGTATGCATTCTTATTGCTGCTTGTTCACGATTCCTAAATGTAAACATTGAAAGATTTGAAAGACTCTTGATGCACCAAGCATTTCCCACTCTTTGCCCTGGGGGTGAGAGGGCTGCTTTCGACCTTCAACACCCTCAATTATGGAGTGGCCGGCTCCACCACTGAGAATGAGGGGCTAATCCTGGTCGGAAACGGGCAGAGGTCTGCGCCCTGCGTCCTCCACGCGTCCCTAACGCTCCCAAACGCGACCACAGCCCTTACGGGCACAGCCCTATGTCGGTGCAGCCTCTATGGTGCAGCCACCCAGGTAGCTTAGGGTTAGGATATGTGCTCTTCAACATAAGCCTGGCCAACCAGGCCCTGGAGAGTGTCACAGCATGCTCTGTAATCCCCTAGTGATGGTGGCCTTGGTGACGATGATCTTGCTGGAATACTGATGCCTTTTTTCCTCCCAGAAGCCCCAGAAGCCTATTGAAATGAAGGGGTGTGCACCTCTCACTGGCCTCTGTTTACCCTCTGGCTAACTGAAATTAGTTCTGGGCTTTCCAGGCAAATGTATCCATTCGGGAGAGAGCTAGGAATAGGAAGGCTCTTTCTGCAGGCTCGGTGGGGAAGAGTCAGAGAGCTACATGCCTGAGGCATCTTTCTTCCTCCTTTGCTCATTGTGTTCCCTAACTTCTAACTCTCTGCCAGGCCAGGCCCTGTTTCTTTTACTGCCAACCCCCCCTAACCCCTCGTCTTCCACCTACTTCCCGCTCTATTATGCCTTCTCCTTTTCTGCTCTCTTCTGTGGCCCTTTGAAAATGAATGCAGGCCTAGCTAAGCCTCATGAAGGAAATCTACCAACAAAAGATGCATTCCTTGCTTATGGGAGGTGCTGTGAGACGAGCAAGAAGGGCTGAAGGGGTGATTGGGTTGTTGAGTCGGGAAGCACTAGAGGTGTAGCCAGGATTGTCTAGCAAATGGAGCCTGATGCTAATGTAGTTGGGCCCACTGCACTGACAAAAATATCTGTAAATACCCACACAGCGCTGCTGAGTGGGCATTTACAGATTTTTGGTGGGCCTTGCCCCTCAGGCCCTACCCTGCCTACGCCTCTGTTCTCTCCCCCAGGGCAAAGAGTGGGAAAGGCTCGCTACAGCAAGAGTCTATCAAATCTTTCACTTTTGAGAGCAGAGTGTTTACATTTAAAAATCTTGAACAAGCAGCAATACCACAGCATACAGTAGTAGTGGACAGAAGACTGCCCTGCACATATCAGTACACCCCAATGACAAAGGCAAAGATTTAACTGACCTGCTTAGCTATTAGTGGGTGACACCTCACAATGAGTATCATCTCTCCGTGAAGCAAAACATCCTCTGAATTGGGGTGAAAGACAGATCTAATGTGCCAAAGGAAGGCAACATGGAAATTCAGTGTTCTGCCCTCAGGAAGGAGGGTCGACAGCCCAATGGGTTAATGCACCTACTGCAGCCTCCTATGTGTAGCCTGTAGGCGACACATTCAGTTGCTGGTGAGATGCTGATAAGGTTGCTTGCATTGCAGGGGCCGGGGGTCACCTCACAGCGCCTCGAATAGGTGTCCTGTTTGAGTCCCTGTGCAAATATCTTCTCAACCATGACCCGTAGGTTACACTTTTCCCCTCGTTTTTTCCAGTCAGTTGGGGCCAGAGAGACAAGCTTTTCTATGGGCGTTACCAAGGCCAGAGTGCAGAAAACAAAGGCACAATTGTTAGTAGGAATGCAGGTATTGAAGGGGCATTAGCTGTTGGCTGATCGCACAGGGCAATTCATACCCATTTTCAAAAGAAAAAATAAATGTTTTAAAAAATAAAATAAAAAATGCCCCGCAGATTCCAGACATTGGATTAGAACTCAGGTCTCCAAAATTCCAAGACCAAGCACTTACCACTTGAGCCACTGGCGAATGTGCTTCTGAGAGTTGGTTTTGGGCCAATATATCTTTCTTCTGCATGCCCCTGCGAGCATACCCATTTGCATTGTGAAACATGTTCACTGAAGAAAATGAGGAAAGAACATCTGCCCCCCCAGCTCCACCAAATACCAGCTAACTGCAGTGGCTTAGAGGTTAAGTGCTTGCGTTACAGCGCTGGGGGCCTGGGTTCGAGTCCTGCTTTCGGCACTTAAACGGAATAGTGGGGTAATCTCCTTGTACAGTTGCTGTGAAACATAGCAGAGAAGTGGGACTGTGAAAGTGAGGGAGTGCAGGCTGAAGGAGGAAGGGGGGCAAGCTAAAGGAGGAGGTAGGGCAGGCAAAAGGGAGAGGGAGGGGTGGATGCAGTGGTCGTGTGGAGAGGAGGCGGGGTAGATCTAGAAGGGCATGGCGTAGGTTCCCTGGTAAAGGGAGGAAGAAAGAATAGAGGAGGCCAGGAAGTGCCCGCTAGTGCCGGATGAGGATAAAAATGTCAGCCCATTGTGGGGTCCATTCCATCTTCCCCTTCCTCAATGGCCCCTTTCCCCACATTAGAACCCTCCCTCCACTATTCAGGGCCCACTTTATCCCACCCCCCCACTCACCCAGGCCGCTCCTCTTCTCCACAGCGACCCCTTCATCCAGCCCTACCTTCCCTTTTTGCCTACCCGGCCTCCTCCTTTATTTACTCTGCACTTCCTCTCCCCCACCTCTACAGTCCTGCCTCCTTTCCACCCTCCCTTTACCAGGGAACTCATTACATAACCACTGAACCTTTTAGAAGGACTGGGTCCCCTCAACTGATTACCCAACTACTCTGTTTCTGTGCCGAAAGCAGGACTCGAACCCAGGCCCCCAGTGCTGTAACACAAGTACTTAACCTCTAGGCCACTGCAGTTAGCTGGTGTTGGGTGGAGCGGGGGGCCAGATGGTCTATCCTCCTTGGCTCCAGTGAACATGTTTCACAACTGAAATGGTTATGCTCACGGGGGCATGCAGAAGAAAGATATATACGCCCAAAAGCTACCCTCAGAAGCACAGCCACCAATGGCTCAAGTAGTAAGTGCTTGGTCTTGGAATGCTGGAGACCTGAGTTCTAATCCAATGTCTGCAATCTCCTGGGCATGTTTTTTTTAATTAAAAAAATATATTTTTTAGTTGAAAATGGGTATGCATTGCCCTGAGCAATCAGCCAACAGCCAATGCCCCTTCAATACCTGCTTTCCTACTAGCAGTTGTGCCTTTGTTTTCTGCACTCTGGCCTAGGTAACACCCATACAAAAGTTTGTCTCTCTGGCCCCAGTTGCCTGGAAAAAAACGAGGGGAAAAGGTGTAATCTATGGGTCATGGTTGATACAATAATTGCCCTGGGACTCAAACAGGACACCTTCACGAGGTGCTATGAGGTGACCACCGGCCCCTGCATAGCAAGCAAACCTGTATCAGCATCTCACCAGCAACTGAATGTGTCGCCTGCAGGCTACACATAAGAGGCTGCAGTAGGTGCATTAACCCATCGGGCTGTGGACCCTCCTTCCTCTGAGAGCAGGAAACTGAATTTCCATGTTGCCTTCCTTTGGCACATTTGATCTATCTTTCAACCCAATTCAGAGGGTGTTTTGCTTCACGGAGAGATGATAATCATTGTGAGGTGTCAGCCACTAATAGCTAAGCAGGTCAGTTAAATCTTTGACTTTGTCATTGGGGTGTACTGATATGCGCTGGGCAGTCTTCTGTCCTGTGCTACTGTATGCATTCTTATTGCTGCTTGTTCACGATTCCTAAATGTAAACATTGAAAGATTTGAAAGACTCTTGATGCACCAAGCATTTCCCACTCTTTGCCCTGGGGGTGAGAGGGCTGCTTTCGACCTTCAACACCCTCAATTATGGAGTGGCCGGCTCCACCACTGAGAATGAGGGGCTAATCCTGGTCGGAAACGGGCAGAGGTCTGCGCCCTGCGTCCTCCACGCGTCCCTAACGCTCCCAAACGCGACCACAGCCCTTACGGGCACAGCCCTATGTCGGTGCAGCCTCTATGGTGCAGCCACCCAGGTAGCTTAGGGTTAGGATATGTGCTCTTCAACATAAGCCTGGCCAACCAGGCCCTGGAGAGTGTCACAGCATGCTCTGTAATCCCCTAGTGATGGTGGCCTTGGTGACGATGATCTTGCTGGAATACTGATGCCTTTTTTCCTCCCAGAAGCCCCAGAAGCCTATTGAAATGAAGGGGTGTGCACCTCTCACTGGCCTCTGTTTACCCTCTGGCTAACTGAAATTAGTTCTGGGCTTTCCAGGCAAATGTATCCATTCGGGAGAGAGCTAGGAATAGGAAGGCTCTTTCTGCAGGCTCGGTGGGGAAGAGTCAGAGAGCTACATGCCTGAGGCATCTTTCTTCCTCCTTTGCTCATTGTGTTCCCTAACTTCTAACTCTCTGCCAGGCCAGGCCCTGTTTCTTTTACTGCCAACCCCCCCTAACCCCTCGTCTTCCACCTACTTCCCGCTCTATTATGCCTTCTCCTTTTCTGCTCTCTTCTGTGGCCCTTTGAAAATGAATGCAGGCCTAGCTAAGCCTCATGAAGGAAATCTACCAACAAAAGATGCATTCCTTGCTTATGGGAGGTGCTGTGAGACGAGCAAGAAGGGCTGAAGGGGTGATTGGGTTGTTGAGTCGGGAAGCACTAGAGGTGTAGCCAGGATTGTCTAGCAAATGGAGCCTGATGCTAATGTAGTTGGGCCCACTGCACTGACAAAAATATCTGTAAATACCCACACAGCGCTGCTGAGTGGGCATTTACAGATTTTTGGTGGGCCTTGCCCCTCAGGCCCTACCCTGCCTACGCCTCTGTTCTCTCCCCCAGGGCAAAGAGTGGGAAAGGCTCGCTACAGCAAGAGTCTATCAAATCTTTCACTTTTGAGAGCAGAGTGTTTACATTTAAAAATCTTGAACAAGCAGCAATACCAAAGCATACAGTAGTAGTGGACAGAAGACTGCCCTGCACATATCAGTACACCCCAATGACAAAGGCAAAGATTTAACTGACCTGCTTAGCTATTAGTGGGTGACACCTCACAATGAGTATCATCTCTCCGTGAAGCAAAACATCCTCTGAATTGGGGTGAAAGACAGATCTAATGTGCCAAAGGAAGGCAACATGGAAATTCAGTGTTCTGCCCTCAGGAAGGAGGGTCGACAGCCCAATGGGTTAATGCACCTACTGCAGCCTCCTATGTGTAGCCTGTAGGCGACACATTCAGTTGCTGGTGAGATGCTGATAAGGTTGCTTGCATTGCAGGGGCCGGGGGTCACCTCACAGCGCCTCGAATAGGTGTCCTGTTTGAGTCCCTGTGCAAATATCTTCTCAACCATGACCCGTAGGTTACACTTTTCCCCTCGTTTTTTCCAGTCAGTTGGGGCCAGAGAGACAAGCTTTTCTATGGGCGTTACCAAGGCCAGAGTGCAGAAAACAAAGGCACAATTGTTAGTAGGAATGCAGGTATTGAAGGGGCATTAGCTGTTGGCTGATCGCACAGGGCAATTCATACCCATTTTCAAAAGAAAAAATAAATGTTTTAAAAAATAAAATAAAAAATGCCCCGCAGATTCCAGACATTGGATTAGAACTCAGGTCTCCAAAATTCCAAGACCAAGCACTTACCACTTGAGCCACTGGCGAATGTGCTTCTGAGAGTTGGTTTTGGGCCAATATATCTTTCTTCTGCATGCCCCTGCGAGCATACCCATTTGCATTGTGAAACATGTTCACTGAAGAAAATGAGGAAAGAACATCTGCCCCCCCAGCTCCACCAAATACCAGCTAACTGCAGTGGCTTAGAGGTTAAGTGCTTGCGTTACAGCGCTGGGGGCCTGGGTTCGAGTCCTGCTTTCGGCACTTAAACGGAATAGTGGGGTAATCTCCTTGTACAGTTGCTGTGAAACATAGCAGAGAAGTGGGACTGTGAAAGTGAGGGAGTGCAGGCTGAAGGAGGAAGGGGGGCAAGCTAAAGGAGGAGGTAGGGCAGGCAAAAGGGAGAGGGAGGGGTGGATGCAGTGGTCGTGTGGAGAGGAGGCGGGGTAGATCTAGAAGGGCATGGCGTAGGTTCCCTGGTAAAGGGAGGAAGAAAGAATAGAGGAGGCCAGGAAGTGCCCGCTAGTGCCGGATGAGGATAAAAATGTCAGCCCATTGTTGGGTCCATTCCATCTTCCCCTTCCTCAATGGCCCCTTTCCCCACATTAGAACCCTCCCTCCACTATTCAGGGCCCACTTTATCCCACCCCCCCACTCACCCAGGCCGCTCCTCTTCTCCACAGCGACCCCTTCATCCAGCCCTACCTTCCCTTTTTGCCTACCCGGCCTCCTCCTTTATTTACTCTGCACTTCCTCTCCCCCACCTCTACAGTCCTGCCTCCTTTCCACCCTCCCTTTACCAGGGAACTCATTACATAACCACTGAACCTTTTAGAAGGACTGGGTCCCCTCAACTGATTACCCAACTACTCTGTTTCTGTGCCGAAAGCAGGACTCGAACCCAGGCCCCCAGTGCTGTAACACAAGTACTTAACCTCTAGGCCACTGCAGTTAGCTGGTGTTGGGTGGAGCGGGGGGCCAGATGGTCTATCCTCCTTGGCTCCAGTGAACATGTTTCACAACTGAAATGGTTATGCTCACGGGGGCATGCAGAAGAAAGATATATACGCCCAAAAGCTACCCTCAGAAGCACAGCCACCGATGGCTCAAGTAGTAAGTGCTTGGTCTTGGAATGCTGGAGACCTGAGTTCTAATCCAATGTCTGCAATCTCCTGGGCATGTTTTTTTTAATTAAAAAAATATATTTTTTAGTTGAAAATGGGTATGCATTGCCCTGAGCAATCAGCCAACAGCCAATGCCCCTTCAATACCTGCATTCCTACTAGCAGTTGTGCCTTTGTTTTCTGCACTCTGGCCTAGGTAACACCCATACAAAAGTTTGTCTCTCTGGCCCCAGTTGCCTGGAAAAAAACGAGGGGAAAAGGTGTAATCTACGGGTCATGGTTGATACAATAATTGCCCTGGGACTCAAACAGGACACCTTCACGAGGTGCTATGAGGTGACCACCGGCCCCTGCATAGCAAGCAAACCTGTATCAGCATCTCACCAGCAACTGAATGTGTCGCCTGCAGGCTACACATAAGAGGCTGCAGTAGGTGCATTAACCCATCGGGCTGTGGACCCTCCTTCCTCTGAGAGCAGGAAACTGAATTTCCATGTTGCCTTCCTTTGGCACATTTGATCTATCTTTCAACCCAATTCAGAGGGTGTTTTGCTTCACGGAGAGATGATAATCATTGTGAGGTGTCAGCCACTAATAGCTAAGCAGGTCAGTTAAATCTTTGACTTTGTCATTGGGGTGTACTGATATGCGCTGGGCAGTCTTCTGTCCTGTGCTACTGTATGCATTCTTATTGCTGCTTGTTCACGATTCCTAAATGTAAACATTGAAAGATTTGAAAGACTCTTGATGCACCAAGCATTTCCCACTCTTTGCCCTGGGGGTGAGAGGGCTGCTTTCGACCTTCAACACCCTCAATTATGGAGTGGCCGGCTCCACCACTGAGAATGAGGGGCTAATCCTGGTCGGAAACGGGCAGAGGTCTGCGCCCTGCGTCCTCCACGCGTCCCTAACGCTCCCAAACGCGACCACAGCCCTTACGGGCACAGCCCTATGTCGGTGCAGCCTCTATGGTGCAGCCACCCAGGTAGCTTAGGGTTAGGATATGTGCTCTTCAACATAAGCCTGGCCAACCAGGCCCTGGAGAGTGTCACAGCATGCTCTGTAATCCCCTAGTGATGGTGGCCTTGGTGACGATGATCTTGCTGGAATACTGATGCCTTTTTTCCTCCCAGAAGCCCCAGAAGCCTATTGAAATGAAGGGGTGTGCACCTCTCACTGGCCTCTGTTTACCCTCTGGCTAACTGAAATTAGTTCTGGGCTTTCCAGGCAAATGTATCCATTCGGGAGAGAGCTAGGAATAGGAAGGCTCTTTCTGCAGGCTCGGTGGGGAAGAGTCAGAGAGCTACATGCCTGAGGCATCTTTCTTCCTCCTTTGCTCATTGTGTTCCCTAACTTCTAACTCTCTGCCAGGCCAGGCCCTGTTTCTTTTACTGCCAACCCCCCCTAACCCCTCGTCTTCCACCTACTTCCCGCTCTATTATGCCTTCTCCTTTTCTGCTCTCTTCTGTGGCCCTTTGAAAATGAATGCAGGCCTAGCTAAGCCTCATGAAGGAAATCTACCAACAAAAGATGCATTCCTTGCTTATGGGAGGTGCTGTGAGACGAGCAAGAAGGGCTGAAGGGGTGATTGGGTTGTTGAGTCGGGAAGCACTAGAGGTGTAGCCAGGATTGTCTAGCAAATGGAGCCTGATGCTAATGTAGTTGGGCCCACTGCACTGACAAAAATATCTGTAAATACCCACACAGCGCTGCTGAGTGGGCATTTACAGATTTTTGGTGGGCCTTGCCCCTCAGGCCCTACCCTGCCTACGCCTCTGTTCTCTCCCCCAGGGCAAAGAGTGGGAAAGGCTCGCTACAGCAAGAGTCTATCAAATCTTTCACTTTTGAGAGCAGAGTGTTTACATTTAAAAATCTTGAACAAGCAGCAATACCAAAGCATACAGTAGTAGTGGACAGAAGACTGCCCTGCACATATCAGTACACCCCAATGACAAAGGCAAAGATTTAACTGACCTGCTTAGCTATTAGTGGGTGACACCTCACAATGAGTATCATCTCTCCGTGAAGCAAAACATCCTCTGAATTGGGGTGAAAGACAGATCTAATGTGCCAAAGGAAGGCAACATGGAAATTCAGTGTTCTGCCCTCAGGAAGGAGGGTCGACAGCCCAATGGGTTAATGCACCTACTGCAGCCTCCTATGTGTAGCCTGTAGGCGACACATTCAGTTGCTGGTGAGATGCTGATAAGGTTGCTTGCATTGCAGGGGCCGGGGGTCACCTCACAGCGCCTCGTATAGGTGTCCTGTTTGAGTCCCTGTGAAAATATCTTCTCAACCATGACCCGTAGGTTACACTTTTCCCCTCGTTTTTTCCAGTCAGTTGGGGCCAGAGAGACAAGCTTTTCTATGGGCGTTACCAAGGCCAGAGTGCAGAAAACAAAGGCACAATTGTTAGTAGGAATGCAGGTATTGAAGGGGCATTAGCTGTTGGCTGATCGCACAGGGCAATTCATACCCATTTTCAAAAGAAAAAATAAATGTTTTAAAAAATAAAATAAAAAATGCCCCGCAGATTCCAGACATTGGATTAGAACTCAGGTCTCCAAAATTCCAAGACCAAGCACTTACCACTTGAGCCACTGGCGGATGTGCTTCTGAGAGTTGGTTTTGGGCCAATATATCTTTCTTCTGCATGCCCCTGCGAGCATACCCATTTGCATTGTGAAACATGTTCACTGAAGAAAATGAGGAAAGAACATCTGCCCCCCCAGCTCCACCAAATACCAGCTAACTGCAGTGGCTTAGAGGTTAAGTGCTTGCGTTACAGCGCTGGGGGCCTGGGTTCGAGTCCTGCTTTCGGCACTTAAACGGAATAGTGGGGTAATCTCCTTGTACAGTTGCTGTGAAACATAGCAGAGAAGTGGGACTGTGAAAGTGAGGGAGTGCAGGCTGAAGGAGGAAGGGGGGCAAGCTAAAGGAGGAGGTAGGGCAGGCAAAAGGGAGAGGGAGGGGTGGATGCAGTGGTCGTGTGGAGAGGAGGCGGGGTAGATCTAGAAGGGCATGGCGTAGGTTCCCTGGTAAAGGGAGGAAGAAAGAATAGAGGAGGCCAGGAAGTGCCCGCTAGTGCCGGATGAGGATAAAAATGTCAGCCCATTGTGGGGTCCATTCCATCTTCCCCTTCCTCAATGGCCCCTTTCCCCACATTAGAACCCTCCCTCCACTATTCAGGGCCCACGGGCCCACTTTATCCCACCCCCCCACTCACCCAGGCCGCTCCTCTTCTCCACAGCGACCCCTTCATCCAGCCCTACCTTCCCTTTTTGCCTACCCAGCCTCCTCCTTTATTTACTCTGCACTTCCTCTCCCCCACCTCTACAGTCCTGCCTCCTTTCCACCCTCCCTTTACCAGGGAACTCATTACATAACCACTGAACCTTTTAGAAGGACTGGGTCCCCTCAACTGATTACCCAACTACTCTGTTTCTGTGCCGAAAGCAGGACTCGAACCCAGGCCCCCAGTGCTGTAACACAAGTACTTAACCTCTAGGCCACTGCAGTTAGCTGATGTTGGGTGGAGCGGGGGGCCAGATGGTCTATCCTCCTTGGCTCCAGTGAACATGTTTCACAACTGAAATGGTTATGCTCACGGGGGCATGCAGAAGAAAGATATATACGCCCAAAAGCTACCCTCAGAAGCACAGCCACCCTCAGAAGCACAGCCACCGATGGCTCAAGTAGTAAGTGCTTGGTCTTGGAATGCTGGAGACCTGAGTTCTAATCCAATGTCTGCAATCTCCTGGGCATGTTTTTTTTAATTAAAAAAATATATTTTTTAGTTGAAAATGGGTATGCATTGCCCTGAGCAATCAGCCAACAGCCAATGCCCCTTCAATACCTGCATTCCTACTAGCAGTTGTGCCTTTGTTTTCTGCACTCTGGCCTAGGTAACACCCATACAAAAGTTTGTCTCTCTGGCCCCAGTTGCCTGGAAAAAAACGAGGGGAAAAGGTGTAATCTACGGGTCATGGTTGATACAATAATTGCCCTGGGACTCAAACAGGACACCTTCACGAGGTGCTATGAGGTGACCACCGGCCCCTGCATAGCAAGCAAACCTGTATCAGCATCTCACCAGCAACTGAATGTGTCGCCTGCAGGCTACACATAAGAGGCTGCAGTAGGTGCATTAACCCATCGGGCTGTGGACCCTCCTTCCTCTGAGAGCAGGAAACTGAATTTCCATGTTGCCTTCCTTTGGCACATTTGATCTATCTTTCAACCCAATTCAGAGGGTGTTTTGCTTCACGGAGAGATGATAATCATTGTGAGGTGTCAGCCACTAATAGCTAAGCAGGTCAGTTAAATCTTTGACTTTGTCATTGGGGTGTACTGATATGCGCTGGGCAGTCTTCTGTCCTGTGCTACTGTATGCATTCTTATTGCTGCTTGTTCACGATTCCTAAATGTAAACATTGAAAGATTTGAAAGACTCTTGATGCACCAAGCATTTCCCACTCTTTGCCCTGGGGGTGAGAGGGCTGCTTTCGGCCTTCAACACCCTCAATTATGGAGTGGCCGGCTCCACCACTGAGAATGAGGGGCTAATCCTGGTCGGAAACGGGCAGAGGTCTGCGCCCTGCGTCCTCCACGCGTCCCTAACGCTCCCAAACGCGACCACAGCCCTTACGGGCACAGCCCTATGTCGGTGCAGCCTCTATGGTGCAGCCACCCAGGTAGCTTAGGGTTAGGATATGTGCTCTTCAACATAAGCCTGGCCAACCAGGCCCTGGAGAGTGTCACAGCATGCTCTGTAATCCCCTAGTGATGGTGGCCTTGGTGACGATGATCTTGCTGGAATACTGATGCCTTTTTTCCTCCCAGAAGCCCCAGAAGCCTATTGAAATGAAGGGGTGTGCACCTCTCACTGGCCTCTGTTTACCCTCTGGCTAACTGAAATTAGTTCTGGGCTTTCCAGGCAAATGTATCCATTCGGGAGAGAGCTAGGAATAGGAAGGCTCTTTCTGCAGGCTCGGTGGGGAAGAGTCAGAGAGCTACATGCCTGAGGCATCTTTCTTCCTCCTTTGCTCATTGTGTTCCCTAACTTCTAACTCTCTGCCAGGCCAGGCCCTGTTTCTTTTACTGCCAACCCCCCCTAACCCCTCGTCTTCCACCTACTTCCCGCTCTATTATGCCTTCTCCTTTTCTGCTCTCTTCTGTGGCCCTTTGAAAATGAATGCAGGCCTAGCTAAGCCTCATGAAGGAAATCTACCAACAAAAGATGCATTCCTTGCTTATGGGAGGTGCTGTGAGACGAGCAAGAAGGGCTGAAGGGGTGATTGGGTTGTTGAGTCGGGAAGCACTAGAGGTGTAGCCAGGATTGTCTAGCAAATGGAGCCTGATGCTAATGTAGTTGGGCCCACTGCACTGACAAAAATATCTGTAAATACCCACACAGCGCTGCTGAGTGGGCATTTACAGATTTTTGGTGGGCCTTGCCCCTCAGGCCCTACCCTGCCTACGCCTCTGTTCTCTCCCCCAGGGCAAAGAGTGGGAAAGGCTCGCTACAGCAAGAGTCTATCAAATCTTTCACTTTTGAGAGCAGAGTGTTTACATTTAAAAATCTTGAACAAGCAGCAATACCAAAGCATACAGTAGTAGTGGACAGAAGACTGCCCTGCACATATCAGTACACCCCAATGACAAAGGCAAAGATTTAACTGACCTGCTTAGCTATTAGTGGGTGACACCTCACAATGAGTATCATCTCTCCGTGAAGCAAAACATCCTCTGAATTGGGGTGAAAGACAGATCTAATGTGCCAAAGGAAGGCAACATGGAAATTCAGTGTTCTGCCCTCAGGAAGGAGGGTCGACAGCCCAATGGGTTAATGCACCTACTGCAGCCTCCTATGTGTAGCCTGTAGGCGACACATTCAGTTGCTGGTGAGATGCTGATAAGGTTGCTTGCATTGCAGGGGCCGGGGGTCACCTCACAGCGCCTCGAGAAGGTGTCCTGTTTGAGTCCCTGTGCAAATATCTTCTCAACCATGACCCGTAGGTTACACTTTTCCCCTCGTTTTTTCCAGTCAGTTGGGGCCAGAGAGACAAGCTTTTCTATGGGCGTTACCAAGGCCAGAGTGCAGAAAACAAAGGCACAATTGTTAGTAGGAATGCAGGTATTGAAGGGGCATTAGCTGTTGGCTGATCGCACAGGGCAATTCATACCCATTTTCAAAAGAAAAAATAAATGTTTTAAAAAATAAAATAAAAAATGCCCCGCAGATTCCAGACATTGGATTAGAACTCAGGTCTCCAAAATTCCAAGACCAAGCACTTACCACTTGAGCCACTGGCGGATGTGCTTCTGAGAGTTGGTTTTGGGCCAATATATCTTTCTTCTGCATGCCCCTGCGAGCATACCCATTTGCATTGTGAAACATGTTCACTGAAGAAAATGAGGAAAGAACATCTGCCCCCCCAGCTCCACCAAATACCAGCTAACTGCAGTGGCTTAGAGGTTAAGTGCTTGCGTTACAGCGCTGGGGGCCTGGGTTCGAGTCCTGCTTTCGGCACTTAAACGGAATAGTGGGGTAATCTCCTTGTACAGTTGCTGTGAAACATAGCAGAGAAGTGGGACTGTGAAAGTGAGGGAGTGCAGGCTGAAGGAGGAAGGGGGGCAAGCTAAAGGAGGAGGTAGGGCAGGCAAAAGGGAGAGGGAGGGGTGGATGCAGTGGTCGTGTGGAGAGGAGGCGGGGTAGATCTAGAAGGGCATGGCGTAGGTTCCCTGGTAAAGGGAGGAAGAAAGAATAGAGGAGGCCAGGAAGTGCCCGCTAGTGCCGGATGAGGATAAAAATGTCAGCCCATTGTGGGGTCCATTCCATCTTCCCCTTCCTCAATGGCCCCTTTCCCCACATTAGAACCCTCCCTCCACTATTCAGGGCCCACTTTATCCCCCCCACTCACCCAGGCCGCTCCTCTTCTCCACAGCGACCCCTTCATCCAGCCCTACCTTCCCTTTTTGCCTCCTCCTTTATTTACTCTGCACTTCCTCTCCCCCACCTCTACAGTCCTGCCTCCTTTCCACCCTCCCTTTACCAGGGAACTCATTACATAACCACTGAACCTTTTAGAAGGACTGGGTCCCCTCAACTGATTACCCAAGTACTCTGTTTCTGTGCCGAAAGCAGGACTCGAACCCAGGCCCCCAGTGCTGTAACACAAGTACTTAACCTCTAGGCCACTGCAGTTAGCTGGTGTTGGGTGGAGCGGGGGGCCAGATGGTCTATCCTCCTTGGCTCCAGTGAACATGTTTCACAACTGAAATGGTTATGCTCACGGGGGCATGCAGAAGAAAGATATATACGCCCAAAAGCTACCCTCAGAAGCACAGCCACCAATGGCTCAAGTAGTAAGTGCTTGGTCTTGGAATGCTGGAGACCTGAGTTCTAATCCAATGTCTGCAATCTCCTGGGCATGTTTTTTTTAATTAAAAAAATATATTTTTTAGTTGAAAATGGGTATGCATTGCCCTGAGCAATCAGCCAACAGCCAATGCCCCTTCAATACCTGCTTTCCTACTAGCAGTTGTGCCTTTGTTTTCTGCACTCTGGCCTAGGTAACACCCATACAAAAGTTTGTCTCTCTGGCCCCAGTTGCCTGGAAAAAAACGAGGGGAAAAGGTGTAATCTACGGGTCATGGTTGATACAATAATTGCCCTGGGACTCAAACAGGACACCTTCACGAGGTGCTATGAGGTGACCACCGGCCCCTGCATAGCAAGCAAACCTGTATCAGCATCTCACCAGCAACTGAATGTGTCGCCTGCAGGCTACACATAAGAGGCTGCAGTAGGTGCATTAACCCATCGGGCTGTGGACCCTCCTTCCTCTGAGAGCAGGAAACTGAATTTCCATGTTGCCTTCCTTTGGCACATTTGATCTATCTTTCAACCCAATTCAGAGGGTGTTTTGCTTCACGGAGAGATGATAATCATTGTGAGGTGTCAGCCACTAATAGCTAAGCAGGTCAGTTAAATCTTTGACTTTGTCATTGGGGTGTACTGATATGCGCTGGGCAGTCTTCTGTCCTGTGCTACTGTATGCATTCTTATTGCTGCTTGTTCACGATTCCTAAATGTAAACATTGAAAGATTTGAAAGACTCTTGATGCACCAAGCACTTCCCACTCTTTGCCCTGGGGGTGAGAGGGCTGCTTTCGGCCTTCAACACCCTCAATTATGGAGTGGCCGGCTCCACCACTGAGAATGAGGGGCTAATCCTGGTCGGAAACGGGCAGAGGTCTGCGCCCTGCGTCCTCCACGCGTCCCTAACGCTCCCAAACGCGACCACAGCCCTTACGGGCACAGCCCTATGTCGGTGCAGCCTCTATGGTGCAGCCACCCAGGTAGCTTAGGGTTAGGATATGTGCTCTTCAACATAAGCCTGGCCAACCAGGCCCTGGAGAGTGTCACAGCATGCTCTGTAATCCCCTAGTGATGGTGGCCTTGGTGACGATGATCTTGCTGGAATACTGATGCCTTTTTTCCTCCCAGAAGCCCCAGAAGCCTATTGAAATGAAGGGGTGTGCACCTCTCACTGGCCTCTGTTTACCCTCTGGCTAACTGAAATTAGTTCTGGGCTTTCCAGGCAAATGTATCCATTCGGGAGAGAGCTAGGAATAGGAAGGCTCTTTCTGCAGGCTCGGTGGGGAAGAGTCAGAGAGCTACATGCCTGAGGCATCTTTCTTCCTCCTTTGCTCATTGTGTTCCCTAACTTCTAACTCTCTGCCAGGCCAGGCCCTGTTTCTTTTACTGCCAACCCCCCCTAACCCCTCGTCTTCCACCTACTTCCCGCTCTATTATGCCTTCTCCTTTTCTGCTCTCTTCTGTGGCCCTTTGAAAATGAATGCAGGCCTAGCTAAGCCTCATGAAGGAAATCTACCAACAAAAGATGCATTCCTTGCTTATGGGAGGTGCTGTGAGACGAGCAAGAAGGGCTGAAGGGGTGATTGGGTTGTTGAGTCGGGAAGCACTAGAGGTGTAGCCAGGATTGTCTAGCAAATGGAGCCTGATGCTAATGTAGTTGGGCCCACTGCACTGACAAAAATATCTGTAAATACCCACACAGCGCTGCTGAGTGGGCATTTACAGATTTTTGGTGGGCCTTGCCCCTCAGGCCCTACCCTGCCTACGCCTCTGTTCTCTCCCCCAGGGCAAAGAGTGGGAAAGGCTCGCTACAGCAAGAGTCTATCAAATCTTTCACTTTTGAGAGCAGAGTGTTTACATTTAAAAATCTTGAACAAGCAGCAATACCAAAGCATACAGTAGTAGTGGACAGAAGACTGCCCTGCACATATCAGTACACCCCAATGACAAAGGCAAAGATTTAACTGACCTGCTTAGCTATTAGTGGGTGACACCTCACAATGAGTATCATCTCTCCGTGAAGCAAAACATCCTCTGAATTGGGGTGAAAGACAGATCTAATGTGCCAAAGGAAGGCAACATGGAAATTCAGTGTTCTGCCCTCAGGAAGGAGGGTCAACAGCCCAATGGGTTAATGCACCTACTGCAGCCTCCTATGTGTAGCCTGTAGGCGACACATTCAGTTGCTGGTGAGATGCTGATAAGGTTGCTTGCATTGCAGGGGCCGGGGGTCACCTCACAGCGCCTCGAATAGGTGTCCTGTTTGAGTCCCTGTGAAAATATCTTCTCAACCATGACCCGTAGGTTACACTTTTCCCCTCGTTTTTTCCAGTCAGTTGGGGCCAGAGAGACAAGCTTTTCTATGGGCGTTACCAAGGCCAGAGTGCAGAAAACAAAGGCACAATTGTTAGTAGGAATGCAGGTATTGAAGGGGCATTAGCTGTTGGCTGATCGCACAGGGCAATTCATACCCATTTTCAAAAGAAAAAATAAATGTTTTAAAAAATAAAATAAAAAATGCCCCGCAGATTCCAGACATTGGATTAGAACTCAGGTCTCCAAAATTCCAAGACCAAGCACTTACCACTTGAGCCACTGGCGGATGTGCTTCTGAGAGTTGGTTTTGGGCCAATATATCTTTCTTCTGCATGCCCCTGCGAGCATACCCATTTGCATTGTGAAACATGTTCACTGAAGAAAATGAGGAAAGAACATCTGCCCCCCCAGCTCCACCAAATACCAGCTAACTGCAGTGGCTTAGAGGTTAAGTGCTTGCGTTACAGCGCTGGGGGCCTGGGTTCGAGTCCTGCTTTCGGCACTTAAACGGAATAGTGGGGTAATCTCCTTGTACAGTTGCTGTGAAACATAGCAGAGAAGTGGGACTGTGAAAGTGAGGGAGTGCAGGCTGAAGGAGGAAGGGGGGCAAGCTAAAGGAGGAGGTAGGGCAGGCAAAAGGGAGAGGGAGGGGTGGATGCAGTGGTCGTGTGGAGAGGAGGCGGGGTAGATCTAGAAGGGCATGGCGTAGGTTCCCTGGTAAAGGGAGGAAGAAAGAATAGAGGAGGCCAGGAAGTGCCCGCTAGTGCCGGATGAGGATAAAAATGTCAGCCCATTGTGGGGTCCATTCCATCTTCCCCTTCCTCAATGGCCCCTTTCCCCACATTAGAACCCTCCCTCCACTATTCAGGGCCCACTTTATCCCACCCCCCCACTCACCCAGGCCGCTCCTCTTCTCCACAGCGACCCCTTCATCCAGCCCTACCTTCCCTTTTTGCCTACCCAGCCTCCTCCTTTATTTACTCTGCACTTCCTCTCCCCCACCTCTACAGTCCTGCCTCCTTTCCACCCTCCCTTTACCAGGGAACTCATTACATAACCACTGAACCTTTTAGAAGGACTGGGTCCCCTCAACTGATTACCCAACTACTCTGTTTCTGTGCCGAAAGCAGGACTCGAACCCAGGCCCCCAGTGCTGTAACACAAGTACTTAACCTCTAGGCCACTGCAGTTAGCTGATGTTGGGTGGAGCGGGGGGCCAGATGGTCTATCCTCCTTGGCTCCAGTGAACATGTTTCACAACTGAAATGGTTATGCTCACGGGGGCATGCAGAAGAAAGATATATACGCCCAAAAGCTACCCTCAGAAGCACAGCCACCGATGGCTCAAGTAGTAAGTGCTTGGTCTTGGAATGCTGGAGACCTGAGTTCTAATCCAATGTCTGCAATCTCCTGGGCATGTTTTTTTTAATTAAAAAAATATATTTTTTAGTTGAAAATGGGTATGCATTGCCCTGAGCAATCAGCCAACAGCCAATGCCCCTTCAATACCTGCATTCCTACTAGCAGTTGTGCCTTTGTTTTCTGCACTCTGGCCTAGGTAACACCCATACAAAAGTTTGTCTCTCTGGCCCCAGTTGCCTGGAAAAAAACGAGGGGAAAAGGTGTAATCTACGGGTCATGGTTGATACAATAATTGCCCTGGGACTCAAACAGGACACCTTCACGAGGTGCTATGAGGTGACCACCGGCCCCTGCATAGCAAGCAAACCTGTATCAGCATCTCACCAGCAACTGAATGTGTCGCCTGCAGGCTACACATAAGAGGCTGCAGTAGGTGCATTAACCCATCGGGCTGTGGACCCTCCTTCCTCTGAGAGCAGGAAACTGAATTTCCATGTTGCCTTCCTTTGGCACATTTGATCTATCTTTCAACCCAATTCAGAGGGTGTTTTGCTTCACGGAGAGATGATAATCATTGTGAGGTGTCAGCCACTAATAGCTAAGCAGGTCAGTTAAATCTTTGACTTTGTCATTGGGGTGTACTGATATGCGCTGGGCAGTCTTCTGTCCTGTGCTACTGTATGCATTCTTATTGCTGCTTGTTCACGATTCCTAAATGTAAACATTGAAAGATTTGAAAGACTCTTGATGCACCAAGCATTTCCCACTCTTTGCCCTGGGGGTGAGAGGGCTGCTTTCGGCCTTCAACACCCTCAATTATGGAGTGGCCGGCTCCACCACTGAGAATGAGGGGCTAATCCTGGTCGGAAACGGGCAGAGGTCTGCGCCCTGCGTCCTCCACGCGTCCCTAACGCTCCCAAACGCGACCACAGCCCTTACGGGCACAGCCCTATGTCGGTGCAGCCTCTATGGTGCAGCCACCCAGGTAGCTTAGGGTTAGGATATGTGCTCTTCAACATAAGCCTGGCCAACCAGGCCCTGGAGAGTGTCACAGCATGCTCTGTAATCCCCTAGTGATGGTGGCCTTGGTGACGATGATCTTGCTGGAATACTGATGCCTTTTTTCCTCCCAGAAGCCCCAGAAGCCTATTGAAATGAAGGGGTGTGCACCTCTCACTGGCCTCTGTTTACCCTCTGGCTAACTGAAATTAGTTCTGGGCTTTCCAGGCAAATGTATCCATTCGGGAGAGAGCTAGGAATAGGAAGGCTCTTTCTGCAGGCTCGGTGGGGAAGAGTCAGAGAGCTACATGCCTGAGGCATCTTTCTTCCTCCTTTGCTCATTGTGTTCCCTAACTTCTAACTCTCTGCCAGGCCAGGCCCTGTTTCTTTTACTGCCAACCCCCCCTAACCCCTCGTCTTCCACCTACTTCCCGCTCTATTATGCCTTCTCCTTTTCTGCTCTCTTCTGTGGCCCTTTGAAAATGAATGCAGGCCTAGCTAAGCCTCATGAAGGAAATCTACCAACAAAAGATGCATTCCTTGCTTATGGGAGGTGCTGTGAGACGAGCAAGAAGGGCTGAAGGGGTGATTGGGTTGTTGAGTCGGGAAGCACTAGAGGTGTAGCCAGGATTGTCTAGCAAATGGAGCCTGATGCTAATGTAGTTGGGCCCACTGCACTGACAAAAATATCTGTAAATACCCACACAGCGCTGCTGAGTGGGCATTTACAGATTTTTGGTGGGCCTTGCCCCTCAGGCCCTACCCTGCCTACGCCTCTGTTCTCTCCCCCAGGGCAAAGAGTGGGAAAGGCTCGCTACAGCAAGAGTCTATCAAATCTTTCACTTTTGAGAGCAGAGTGTTTACATTTAAAAATCTTGAACAAGCAGCAATACCAAAGCATACAGTAGTAGTGGACAGAAGACTGCCCTGCACATATCAGTACACCCCAATGACAAAGGCAAAGATTTAACTGACCTGCTTAGCTATTAGTGGGTGACACCTCACAATGAGTATCATCTCTCCGTGAAGCAAAACATCCTCTGAATTGGGGTGAAAGACAGATCTAATGTGCCAAAGGAAGGCAACATGGAAATTCAGTGTTCTGCCCTCAGGAAGGAGGGTCGACAGCCCAATGGGTTAATGCACCTACTGCAGCCTCCTATGTGTAGCCTGTAGGCGACACATTCAGTTGCTGGTGAGATGCTGATAAGGTTGCTTGCATTGCAGGGGCCGGGGGTCACCTCACAGCGCCTCGAGAAGGTGTCCTGTTTGAGTCCCTGTGCAAATATCTTCTCAACCATGACCCGTAGGTTACACTTTTCCCCTCGTTTTTTCCAGTCAGTTGGGGCCAGAGAGACAAGCTTTTCTATGGGCGTTACCAAGGCCAGAGTGCAGAAAACAAAGGCACAATTGTTAGTAGGAATGCAGGTATTGAAGGGGCATTAGCTGTTGGCTGATCGCACAGGGCAATTCATACCCATTTTCAAAAGAAAAAATAAATGTTTTAAAAAATAAAATAAAAAATGCCCCGCAGATTCCAGACATTGGATTAGAACTCAGGTCTCCAAAATTCCAAGACCAAGCACTTACCACTTGAGCCACTGGCGGATGTGCTTCTGAGAGTTGGTTTTGGGCCAATATATCTTTCTTCTGCATGCCCCTGCGAGCATACCCATTTGCATTGTGAAACATGTTCACTGAAGAAAATGAGGAAAGAACATCTGCCCCCCCAGCTCCACCAAATACCAGCTAACTGCAGTGGCTTAGAGGTTAAGTGCTTGCGTTACAGCGCTGGGGGCCTGGGTTCGAGTCCTGCTTTCGGCACTTAAACGGAATAGTGGGGTAATCTCCTTGTACAGTTGCTGTGAAACATAGCAGAGAAGTGGGACTGTGAAAGTGAGGGAGTGCAGGCTGAAGGAGGAAGGGGGGCAAGCTAAAGGAGGAGGTAGGGCAGGCAAAAGGGAGAGGAAGGGGTGGATGCAGTGGTCGTGTGGAGAGGAGGCGGGGTAGATCTAGAAGGGCATGGCGTAGGTTCCCTGGTAAAGGGAGGAAGAAAGAATAGAGGAGGCCAGGAAGTGCCCGCTAGTGCCGGATGAGGATAAAAATGTCAGCCCATTGTGGGGTCCATTCCATCTTCCCCTTCCTCAATGGCCCCTTTCCCCACATTAGAACCCTCCCTCCACTATTCAGGGCCCACTTTATCCCACCCCCCCACTCACCCAGGCCGCTCCTCTTCTCCACAGCGACCCCTTCATCCAGCCCTACCTTCCCTTTTTGCCTACCCAGCCTCCTCCTTTATTTACTCTGCACTTCCTCTCCCCCACCTCTACAGTCCTGCCTCCTTTCCACCCTCCCTTTACCAGGGAACTCATTACATAACCACTGAACCTTTTAGAAGGACTGGGTCCCCTCAACTGATTACCCAACTACTCTGTTTCTGTGCCGAAAGCAGGACTCGAACCCAGGCCCCCAGTGCTGTAACACAAGTACTTAACCTCTAGGCCACTGCAGTTAGCTGATGTTGGGTGGAGCGGGGGGCCAGATGGTCTATCCTCCTTGGCTCCAGTGAACATGTTTCACAACTGAAATGGTTATGCTCACGGGGGCATGCAGAAGAAAGATATATACGCCCAAAAGCTACCCTCAGAAGCACAGCCACCGATGGCTCAAGTAGTAAGTGCTTGGTCTTGGAATGCTGGAGACCTGAGTTCTAATCCAATGTCTGCAATCTCCTGGGCATGTTTTTTTTAATTAAAAAAATATATTTTTTAGTTGAAAATGGGTATGCATTGCCCTGAGCAATCAGCCAACAGCCAATGCCCCTTCAATACCTGCATTCCTACTAGCAGTTGTGCCTTTGTTTTCTGCACTCTGGCCTAGGTAACACCCATACAAAAGTTTGTCTCTCTGGCCCCAGTTGCCTGGAAAAAAACGAGGGGAAAAGGTGTAATCTACGGGTCATGGTTGATACAATAATTGCCCTGGGACTCAAACAGGACACCTTCACGAGGTGCTATGAGGTGACCACCGGCCCCTGCATAGCAAGCAAACCTGTATCAGCATCTCACCAGCAACTGAATGTGTCGCCTGCAGGCTACACATAAGAGGCTGCAGTAGGTGCATTAACCCATCGGGCTGTGGACCCTCCTTCCTCTGAGAGCAGGAAACTGAATTTCCATGTTGCCTTCCTTTGGCACATTTGATCTATCTTTCAACCCAATTCAGAGGGTGTTTTGCTTCACGGAGAGATGATAATCATTGTGAGGTGTCAGCCACTAATAGCTAAGCAGGTCAGTTAAATCTTTGACTTTGTCATTGGGGTGTACTGATATGCGCTGGGCAGTCTTCTGTCCTGTGCTACTGTATGCATTCTTATTGCTGCTTGTTCACGATTCCTAAATGTAAACATTGAAAGATTTGAAAGACTCTTGATGCACCAAGCATTTCCCACTCTTTGCCCTGGGGGTGAGAGGGCTGCTTTCGGCCTTCAACACCCTCAATTATGGAGTGGCCGGCTCCACCACTGAGAATGAGGGGCTAATCCTGGTCGGAAACGGGCAGAGGTCTGCGCCCTGCGTCCTCCACGCGTCCCTAACGCTCCCAAACGCGACCACAGCCCTTACGGGCACAGCCCTATGTCGGTGCAGCCTCTATGGTGCAGCCACCCAGGTAGCTTAGGGTTAGGATATGTGCTCTTCAACATAAGCCTGGCCAACCAGGCCCTGGAGAGTGTCACAGCATGCTCTGTAATCCCCTAGTGATGGTGGCCTTGGTGACGATGATCTTGCTGGAATACTGATGCCTTTTTTCCTCCCAGAAGCCCCAGAAGCCTATTGAAATGAAGGGGTGTGCACCTCTCACTGGCCTCTGTTTACCCTCTGGCTAACTGAAATTAGTTCTGGGCTTTCCAGGCAAATGTATCCATTCGGGAGAGAGCTAGGAATAGGAAGGCTCTTTCTGCAGGCTCGGTGGGGAAGAGTCAGAGAGCTACATGCCTGAGGCATCTTTCTTCCTCCTTTGCTCATTGTGTTCCCTAACTTCTAACTCTCTGCCAGGCCAGGCCCTGTTTCTTTTACTGCCAACCCCCCCTAACCCCTCGTCTTCCACCTACTTCCCGCTCTATTATGCCTTCTCCTTTTCTGCTCTCTTCTGTGGCCCTTTGAAAATGAATGCAGGCCTAGCTAAGCCTCATGAAGGAAATCTACCAACAAAAGATGCATTCCTTGCTTATGGGAGGTGCTGTGAGACGAGCAAGAAGGGCTGAAGGGGTGATTGGGTTGTTGAGTCGGGAAGCACTAGAGGTGTAGCCAGGATTGTCTAGCAAATGGAGCCTGATGCTAATGTAGTTGGGCCCACTGCACTGACAAAAATATCTGTAAATACCCACACAGCGCTGCTGAGTGGGCATTTACAGATTTTTGGTGGGCCTTGCCCCTCAGGCCCTACCCTGCCTACGCCTCTGTTCTCTCCCCCAGGGCAAAGAGTGGGAAAGGCTCGCTACAGCAAGAGTCTATCAAATCTTTCACTTTTGAGAGCAGAGTGTTTACATTTAAAAATCTTGAACAAGCAGCAATACCAAAGCATACAGTAGTAGTGGACAGAAGACTGCCCTGCACATATCAGTACACCCCAATGACAAAGGCAAAGATTTAACTGACCTGCTTAGCTATTAGTGGGTGACACCTCACAATGAGTATCATCTCTCCGTGAAGCAAAACATCCTCTGAATTGGGGTGAAAGACAGATCTAATGTGCCAAAGGAAGGCAACATGGAAATTCAGTGTTCTGCCCTCAGGAAGGAGGGTCGACAGCCCAATGGGTTAATGCACCTACTGCAGCCTCCTATGTGTAGCCTGTAGGCGACACATTCAGTTGCTGGTGAGATGCTGATAAGGTTGCTTGCATTGCAGGGGCCGGGGGTCACCTCACAGCGCCTCGAGAAGGTGTCCTGTTTGAGTCCCTGTGCAAATATCTTCTCAACCATGACCCGTAGGTTACACTTTTCCCCTCGTTTTTTCCAGTCAGTTGGGGCCAGAGAGACAAGCTTTTCTATGGGCGTTACCAAGGCCAGAGTGCAGAAAACAAAGGCACAATTGTTAGTAGGAATGCAGGTATTGAAGGGGCATTAGCTGTTGGCTGATCGCACAGGGCAATTCATACCCATTTTCAAAAGAAAAAATAAATGTTTTAAAAAATAAAATAAAAAATGCCCCGCAGATTCCAGACATTGGATTAGAACTCAGGTCTCCAAAATTCCAAGACCAAGCACTTACCACTTGAGCCACTGGCGGATGTGCTTCTGAGAGTTGGTTTTGGGCCAATATATCTTTCTTCTGCATGCCCCTGCGAGCATACCCATTTGCATTGTGAAACATGTTCACTGAAGAAAATGAGGAAAGAACATCTGCCCCCCCAGCTCCACCAAATACCAGCTAACTGCAGTGGCTTAGAGGTTAAGTGCTTGCGTTACAGCGCTGGGGGCCTGGGTTCGAGTCCTGCTTTCGGCACTTAAACGGAATAGTGGGGTAATCTCCTTGTACAGTTGCTGTGAAACATAGCAGAGAAGTGGGACTGTGAAAGTGAGGGAGTGCAGGCTGAAGGAGGAAGGGGGGCAAGCTAAAGGAGGAGGTAGGGCAGGCAAAAGGGAGAGGGAGGGGTGGATGCAGTGGTCGTGTGGAGAGGAGGCGGGGTAGATCTAGAAGGGCATGGCGTAGGTTCCCTGGTAAAGGGAGGAAGAAAGAATAGAGGAGGCCAGGAAGTGCCCGCTAGTGCCGGATGAGGATAAAAATGTCAGCCCATTGTGGGGTCCATTCCATCTTCCCCTTCCTCAATGGCCCCTTTCCCCACATTAGAACCCTCCCTCCACTATTCAGGGCCCACTTTATCCCACCCCCCCACTCACCCAGGCCGCTCCTCTTCTCCACAGCGACCCCTTCATCCAGCCCTACCTTCCCTTTTTGCCTACCCAGCCTCCTCCTTTATTTACTCTGCACTTCCTCTCCCCCACCTCTACAGTCCTGCCTCCTTTCCACCCTCCCTTTACCAGGGAACTCATTACATAACCACTGAACCTTTTAGAAGGACTGGGTCCCCTCAACTGATTACCCAACTACTCTGTTTCTGTGCCGAAAGCAGGACTCGAACCCAGGCCCCCAGTGCTGTAACACAAGTACTTAACCTCTAGGCCACTGCAGTTAGCTGATGTTGGGTGGAGCGGGGGGCCAGATGGTCTATCCTCCTTGGCTCCAGTGAACATGTTTCACAACTGAAATGGTTATGCTCACGGGGGCATGCAGAAGAAAGATATATACGCCCAAAAGCTACCCTCAGAAGCACAGCCACCGATGGCTCAAGTAGTAAGTGCTTGGTCTTGGAATGCTGGAGACCTGAGTTCTAATCCAATGTCTGCAATCTCCTGGGCATGTTTTTTTTAATTAAAAAAATATATTTTTTAGTTGAAAATGGGTATGCATTGCCCTGAGCAATCAGCCAACAGCCAATGCCCCTTCAATACCTGCATTCCTACTAGCAGTTGTGCCTTTGTTTTCTGCACTCTGGCCTAGGTAACACCCATACAAAAGTTTGTCTCTCTGGCCCCAGTTGCCTGGAAAAAAACGAGGGGAAAAGGTGTAATCTACGGGTCATGGTTGATACAATAATTGCCCTGGGACTCAAACAGGACACCTTCACGAGGTGCTATGAGGTGACCACCGGCCCCTGCATAGCAAGCAAACCTGTATCAGCATCTCACCAGCAACTGAATGTGTCGCCTGCAGGCTACACATAAGAGGCTGCAGTAGGTGCATTAACCCATCGGGCTGTGGACCCTCCTTCCTCTGAGAGCAGGAAACTGAATTTCCATGTTGCCTTCCTTTGGCACATTTGATCTATCTTTCAACCCAATTCAGAGGGTGTTTTGCTTCACGGAGAGATGATAATCATTGTGAGGTGTCAGCCACTAATAGCTAAGCAGGTCAGTTAAATCTTTGACTTTGTCATTGGGGTGTACTGATATGCGCTGGGCAGTCTTCTGTCCTGTGCTACTGTATGCATTCTTATTGCTGCTTGTTCACGATTCCTAAATGTAAACATTGAAAGATTTGAAAGACTCTTGATGCACCAAGCATTTCCCACTCTTTGCCCTGGGGGTGAGAGGGCTGCTTTCGGCCTTCAACACCGTCAATTATGGAGTGGCCGGCTCCACCACTGAGAATGAGGGGCTAATCCTGGTCGGAAACGGGCAGAGGTCTGCGCCCTGCGTCCTCCACGCGTCCCTAACGCTCCCAAACGCGACCACAGCCCTTACGGGCACAGCCCTATGTCGGTGCAGCCTCTATGGTGCAGCCACCCAGGTAGCTTAGGGTTAGGATATGTGCTCTTCAACATAAGCCTGGCCAACCAGGCCCTGGAGAGTGTCACAGCATGCTCTGTAATCCCCTAGTGATGGTGGCCTTGGTGACGATGATCTTGCTGGAATACTGATGCCTTTTTTCCTCCCAGAAGCCCCAGAAGCCTATTGAAATGAAGGGGTGTGCACCTCTCACTGGCCTCTGTTTACCCTCTGGCTAACTGAAATTAGTTCTGGGCTTTCCAGGCAAATGTATCCATTCGGGAGAGAGCTAGGAATAGGAAGGCTCTTTCTGCAGGCTCGGTGGGGAAGAGTCAGAGAGCTACATGCCTGAGGCATCTTTCTTCCTCCTTTGCTCATTGTGTTCCCTAACTTCTAACTCTCTGCCAGGCCAGGCCCTGTTTCTTTTACTGCCAACCCCCCCTAACCCCTCGTCTTCCACCTACTTCCCGCTCTATTATGCCTTCTCCTTTTCTGCTCTCTTCTGTGGCCCTTTGAAAATGAATGCAGGCCTAGCTAAGCCTCATGAAGGAAATCTACCAACAAAAGATGCATTCCTTGCTTATGGGAGGTGCTGTGAGACGAGCAAGAAGGGCTGAAGGGGTGATTGGGTTGTTGAGTCGGGAAGCACTAGAGGTGTAGCCAGGATTGTCTAGCAAATGGAGCCTGATGCTAATGTAGTTGGGCCCACTGCACTGACAAAAATATCTGTAAATACCCACACAGCGCTGCTGAGTGGGCATTTACAGATTTTTGGTGGGCCTTGCCCCTCAGGCCCTACCCTGCCTACGCCTCTGTTCTCTCCCCCAGGGCAAAGAGTGGGAAAGGCTCGCTACAGCAAGAGTCTATCAAATCTTTCACTTTTGAGAGCAGAGTGTTTACATTTAAAAATCTTGAACAAGCAGCAATACCAAAGCATACAGTAGTAGTGGACAGAAGACTGCCCTGCACATATCAGTACACCCCAATGACAAAGGCAAAGATTTAACTGACCTGCTTAGCTATTAGTGGGTGACACCTCACAATGAGTATCATCTCTCCGTGAAGCAAAACATCCTCTGAATTGGGGTGAAAGACAGATCTAATGTGCCAAAGGAAGGCAACATGGAAATTCAGTGTTCTGCCCTCAGGAAGGAGGGTCGACAGCCCAATGGGTTAATGCACCTACTGCAGCCTCCTATGTGTAGCCTGTAGGCGACACATTCAGTTGCTGGTGAGATGCTGATAAGGTTGCTTGCATTGCAGGGGCCGGGGGTCACCTCACAGCGCCTCGAGAAGGTGTCCTGTTTGAGTCCCTGTGCAAATATCTTCTCAACCATGACCCGTAGGTTACACTTTTCCCCTCGTTTTTTCCAGTCAGTTGGGGCCAGAGAGACAAGCTTTTCTATGGGCGTTACCAAGGCCAGAGTGCAGAAAACAAAGGCACAATTGTTAGTAGGAATGCAGGTATTGAAGGGGCATTAGCTGTTGGCTGATCGCACAGGGCAATTCATACCCATTTTCAAAAGAAAAAATAAATGTTTTAAAAAATAAAATAAAAAATGCCCCGCAGATTCCAGACATTGGATTAGAACTCAGGTCTCCAAAATTCCAAGACCAAGCACTTACCACTTGAGCCACTGGCGGATGTGCTTCTGAGAGTTGGTTTTGGGCCAATATATCTTTCTTCTGCATGCCCCTGCGAGCATACCCATTTGCATTGTGAAACATGTTCACTGAAGAAAATGAGGAAAGAACATCTGCCCCCCCAGCTCCACCAAATACCAGCTAACTGCAGTGGCTTAGAGGTTAAGTGCTTGCGTTACAGCGCTGGGGGCCTGGGTTCGAGTCCTGCTTTCGGCACTTAAACGGAATAGTGGGGTAATCTCCTTGTACAGTTGCTGTGAAACATAGCAGAGAAGTGGGACTGTGAAAGTGAGGGAGTGCAGGCTGAAGGAGGAAGGGGGGCAAGCTAAAGGAGGAGGTAGGGCAGGCAAAAGGGAGAGGGAGGGGTGGATGCAGTGGTCGTGTGGAGAGGAGGCGGGGTAGATCTAGAAGGGCATGGTGTAGGTTCCCTGGTAAAGGGAGGAAGAAAGAATAGAGGAGGCCAGGAAGTGCCCGCTAGTGCCGGATGAGGATAAAAATGTCAGCCCATTGTGGGGTCCATTCCATCTTCCCCTTCCTCAATGGCCCCTTTCCCCACATTAGAACCCTCCCTCCACTATTCAGGGCCCACTTTATCCCCCCCACTCACCCAGGCCGCTCCTCTTCTCCACAGCTACCCCTTCATCCAGCCCTACCTTCCCTTTTTGCCTCCTCCTTTATTTACTCTGCACTTCCTCTCCCCCACCTCTACAGTCCTGCCTCCTTTCCACCCTCCCTTTACCAGGGAACTCATTACATAACCACTGAACCTTTTAGAAGGACTGGGTCCCCTCAACTGATTACCCAAGTACTCTGTTTCTGTGCCGAAAGCAGGACTCGAACCCAGGCCCCCAGTGCTGTAACACAAGTACTTAACCTCTAGGCCACTGCAGTTAGCTGGTGTTGGGTGGAGCGGGGGGCCAGATGGTCTATCCTCCTTGGCTCCAGTGAACATGTTTCACAACTGAAATGGTTATGCTCACGGGGGCATGCAGAAGAAAGATATATACGCCCAAAAGCTACCCTCAGAAGCACAGCCACCAATGGCTCAAGTAGTAAGTGCTTGGTCTTGGAATGCTGGAGACCTGAGTTCTAATCCAATGTCTGCAATCTCCTGGGCATGTTTTTTTTAATTAAAAAAATATATTTTTTAGTTGAAAATGGGTATGCATTGCCCTGAGCAATCAGCCAACAGCCAATGCCCCTTCAATACCTGCTTTCCTACTAGCAGTTGTGCCTTTGTTTTCTGCACTCTGGCCTAGGTAACACCCATACAAAAGTTTGTCTCTCTGGCCCCAGTTGCCTGGAAAAAAACGAGGGGAAAAGGTGTAATCTACGGGTCATGGTTGATACAATAATTGCCCTGGGACTCAAACAGGACACCTTCACGAGGTGCTATGAGGTGACCACCGGCCCCTGCATAGCAAGCAAACCTGTATCAGCATCTCACCAGCAACTGAATGTGTCGCCTGCAGGCTACACATAAGAGGCTGCAGTAGGTGCATTAACCCATCGGGCTGTGGACCCTCCTTCCTCTGAGAGCAGGAAACTGAATTTCCATGTTGCCTTCCTTTGGCACATTTGATCTATCTTTCAACCCAATTCAGAGGGTGTTTTGCTTCACGGAGAGATGATAATCATTGTGAGGTGTCAGCCACTAATAGCTAAGCAGGTCAGTTAAATCTTTGACTTTGTCATTGGGGTGTACTGATATGCGCTGGGCAGTCTTCTGTCCTGTGCTACTGTATGCATTCTTATTGCTGCTTGTTCACGATTCCTAAATGTAAACATTGAAAGATTTGAAAGACTCTTGATGCACCAAGCACTTCCCACTCTTTGCCCTGGGGGTGAGAGGGCTGCTTTCGGCCTTCAACACCCTCAATTATGGAGTGGCCGGCTCCACCACTGAGAATGAGGGGCTAATCCTGGTCGGAAACGGGCAGAGGTCTGCGCCCTGCGTCCTCCACGCGTCCCTAACGCTCCCAAACGCGACCACAGCCCTTACGGGCACAGCCCTATGTCGGTGCAGCCTCTATGGTGCAGCCACCCAGGTAGCTTAGGGTTAGGATATGTGCTCTTCAACATAAGCCTGGCCAACCAGGCCCTGGAGAGTGTCACAGCATGCTCTGTAATCCCCTAGTGATGGTGGCCTTGGTGACGATGATCTTGCTGGAATACTGATGCCTTTTTTCCTCCCAGAAGCCCCAGAAGCCTATTGAAATGAAGGGGTGTGCACCTCTCACTGGCCTCTGTTTACCCTCTGGCTAACTGAAATTAGTTCTGGGCTTTCCAGGCAAATGTATCCATTCGGGAGAGAGCTAGGAATAGGAAGGCTCTTTCTGCAGGCTCGGTGGGGAAGAGTCAGAGAGCTACATGCCTGAGGCATCTTTCTTCCTCCTTTGCTCATTGTGTTCCCTAACTTCTAACTCTCTGCCAGGCCAGGCCCTGTTTCTTTTACTGCCAACCCCCCCTAACCCCTCGTCTTCCACCTACTTCCCGCTCTATTATGCCTTCTCCTTTTCTGCTCTCTTCTGTGGCCCTTTGAAAATGAATGCAGGCCTAGCTAAGCCTCATGAAGGAAATCTACCAACAAAAGATGCATTCCTTGCTTATGGGAGGTGCTGTGAGACGAGCAAGAAGGGCTGAAGGGGTGATTGGGTTGTTGAGTCGGGAAGCACTAGAGGTGTAGCCAGGATTGTCTAGCAAATGGAGCCTGATGCTAATGTAGTTGGGCCCACTGCACTGACAAAAATATCTGTAAATACCCACACAGCGCTGCTGAGTGGGCATTTACAGATTTTTGGTGGGCCTTGCCCCTCAGGCCCTACCCTGCCTACGCCTCTGTTCTCTCCCCCAGGGCAAAGAGTGGGAAAGGCTCGCTACAGCAAGAGTCTATCAAATCTTTCACTTTTGAGAGCAGAGTGTTTACATTTAAAAATCTTGAACAAGCAGCAATACCAAAGCATACAGTAGTAGTGGACAGAAGACTGCCCTGCACATATCAGTACACCCCAATGACAAAGGCAAAGATTTAACTGACCTGCTTAGCTATTAGTGGGTGACACCTCACAATGAGTATCATCTCTCCGTGAAGCAAAACATCCTCTGAATTGGGGTGAAAGACAGATCTAATGTGCCAAAGGAAGGCAACATGGAAATTCAGTGTTCTGCCCTCAGGAAGGAGGGTCGACAGCCCAATGGGTTAATGCACCTACTGCAGCCTCCTATGTGTAGCCTGTAGGCGACACATTCAGTTGCTGGTGAGATGCTGATAAGGTTGCTTGCATTGCAGGGGCCGGGGGTCACCTCACAGCGCCTCGAATAGGTGTCCTGTTTGAGTCCCTGTGAAAATATCTTCTCAACCATGACCCGTAGGTTACACTTTTCCCCTCGTTTTTTCCAGTCAGTTGGGGCCAGAGAGACAAGCTTTTCTATGGGCGTTACCAAGGCCAGAGTGCAGAAAACAAAGGCACAATTGTTAGTAGGAATGCAGGTATTGAAGGGGCATTAGCTGTTGGCTGATCGCACAGGGCAATTCATACCCATTTTCAAAAGAAAAAATAAATGTTTTAAAAAATAAAATAAAAAATGCCCCGCAGATTCCAGACATTGGATTAGAACTCAGGTCTCCAAAATTCCAAGACCAAGCACTTACCACTTGAGCCACTGGCGGATGTGCTTCTGAGAGTTGGTTTTGGGCCAATATATCTTTCTTCTGCATGCCCCTGCGAGCATACCCATTTGCATTGTGAAACATGTTCACTGAAGAAAATGAGGAAAGAACATCTGCCCCCCCAGCTCCACCAAATACCAGCTAACTGCAGTGGCTTAGAGGTTAAGTGCTTGCGTTACAGCGCTGGGGGCCTGGGTTCGAGTCCTGCTTTCGGCACTTAAACGGAATAGTGGGGTAATCTCCTTGTACAGTTGCTGTGAAACATAGCAGAGAAGTGGGACTGTGAAAGTGAGGGAGTGCAGGCTGAAGGAGGAAGGGGGGCAAGCTAAAGGAGGAGGTAGGGCAGGCAAAAGGGAGAGGGAGGGGTGGATGCAGTGGTCGTGTGGAGCGGAGGCGGGGTAGATCTAGAAGGGCATGGCGTAGGTTCCCTGGTAAAGGGAGGAAGAAAGAATAGAGGAGGCCAGGAAGTGCCCGCTAGTGCCGGATGAGGATAAAAATGTCAGCCCATTGTGGGGTCCATTCCATCTTCCCCTTCCTCAATGGCCCCTTTCCCCACATTAGAACCCTCCCTCCACTATTCAGGGCCCACTTTATCCCACCCCCCCACTCACCCAGGCCGCTCCTCTTCTCCACAGCGACCCCTTCATCCAGCCCTACCTTCCCTTTTTGCCTACCCAGCCTCCTCCTTTATTTACTCTGCACTTCCTCTCCCCCACCTCTACAGTCCTGCCTCCTTTCCACCCTCCCTTTACCAGGGAACTCATTACATAACCACTGAACCTTTTAGAAGGACTGGGTCCCCTCAACTGATTACCCAACTACTCTGTTTCTGTGCCGAAAGCAGGACTCGAACCCAGGCCCCCAGTGCTGTAACACAAGTACTTAACCTCTAGGCCACTGCAGTTAGCTGATGTTGGGTGGAGCGGGGGGCCAGATGGTCTATCCTCCTTGGCTCCAGTGAACATGTTTCACAACTGAAATGGTTATGCTCACGGGGGCATGCAGAAGAAAGATATATACGCCCAAAAGCTACCCTCAGAAGCACAGCCACCGATGGCTCAAGTAGTAAGTGCTTGGTCTTGGAATGCTGGAGACCTGAGTTCTAATCCAATGTCTGCAATCTCCTGGGCATGTTTTTTTTAATTAAAAAAATATATTTTTTAGTTGAAAATGGGTATGCATTGCCCTGAGCAATCAGCCAACAGCCAATGCCCCTTCAATACCTGCATTCCTACTAGCAGTTGTGCCTTTGTTTTCTGCACTCTGGCCTAGGTAACACCCATACAAAAGTTTGTCTCTCTGGCCCCAGTTGCCTGGAAAAAAACGAGGGGAAAAGGTGTAATCTACGGGTCATGGTTGATACAATAATTGCCCTGGGACTCAAACAGGACACCTTCACGAGGTGCTATGAGGTGACCACCGGCCCCTGCATAGCAAGCAAACCTGTATCAGCATCTCACCAGCAACTGAATGTGTCGCCTGCAGGCTACACATAAGAGGCTGCAGTAGGTGCATTAACCCATCGGGCTGTGGACCCTCCTTCCTCTGAGAGCAGGAAACTGAATTTCCATGTTGCCTTCCTTTGGCACATTTGATCTATCTTTCAACCCAATTCAGAGGGTGTTTTGCTTCACGGAGAGATGATAATCATTGTGAGGTGTCAGCCACTAATAGCTAAGCAGGTCAGTTAAATCTTTGACTTTGTCATTGGGGTGTACTGATATGCGCTGGGCAGTCTTCTGTCCTGTGCTACTGTATGCATTCTTATTGCTGCTTGTTCACGATTCCTAAATGTAAACATTGAAAGATTTGAAAGACTCTTGATGCACCAAGCATTTCCCACTCTTTGCCCTGGGGGTGAGAGGGCTGCTTTCGGCCTTCAACACCCTCAATTATGGAGTGGCCGGCTCCACCACTGAGAATGAGGGGCTAATCCTGGTCGGAAACGGGCAGAGGTCTGCGCCCTGCGTCCTCCACGCGTCCCTAACGCTCCCAAACGCGACCACAGCCCTTACGGGCACAGCCCTATGTCGGTGCAGCCTCTATGGTGCAGCCACCCAGGTAGCTTAGGGTTAGGATATGTGCTCTTCAACATAAGCCTGGCCAACCAGGCCCTGGAGAGTGTCACAGCATGCTCTGTAATCCCCTAGTGATGGTGGCCTTGGTGACGATGATCTTGCTGGAATACTGATGCCTTTTTTCCTCCCAGAAGCCCCAGAAGCCTATTGAAATGAAGGGGTGTGCACCTCTCACTGGCCTCTGTTTACCCTCTGGCTAACTGAAATTAGTTCTGGGCTTTCCAGGCAAATGTATCCATTCGGGAGAGAGCTAGGAATAGGAAGGCTCTTTCTGCAGGCTCGGTGGGGAAGAGTCAGAGAGCTACATGCCTGAGGCATCTTTCTTCCTCCTTTGCTCATTGTGTTCCCTAACTTCTAACTCTCTGCCAGGCCAGGCCCTGTTTCTTTTACTGCCAACCCCCCCTAACCCCTCGTCTTCCACCTACTTCCCGCTCTATTATGCCTTCTCCTTTTCTGCTCTCTTCTGTGGCCCTTTGAAAATGAATGCAGGCCTAGCTAAGCCTCATGAAGGAAATCTACCAACAAAAGATGCATTCCTTGCTTATGGGAGGTGCTGTGAGACGAGCAAGAAGGGCTGAAGGGGTGATTGGGTTGTTGAGTCGGGAAGCACTAGAGGTGTAGCCAGGATTGTCTAGCAAATGGAGCCTGATGCTAATGTAGTTGGGCCCACTGCACTGACAAAAATATCTGTAAATACCCACACAGCGCTGCTGAGTGGGCATTTACAGATTTTTGGTGGGCCTTGCCCCTCAGGCCCTACCCTGCCTACGCCTCTGTTCTCTCCCCCAGGGCAAAGAGTGGGAAAGGCTCGCTACAGCAAGAGTCTATCAAATCTTTCACTTTTGAGAGCAGAGTGTTTACATTTAAAAATCTTGAACAAGCAGCAATACCAAAGCATACAGTAGTAGTGGACAGAAGACTGCCCTGCACATATCAGTACACCCCAATGACAAAGGCAAAGATTTAACTGACCTGCTTAGCTATTAGTGGGTGACACCTCACAATGAGTATCATCTCTCCGTGAAGCAAAACATCCTCTGAATTGGGGTGAAAGACAGATCTAATGTGCCAAAGGAAGGCAACATGGAAATTCAGTGTTCTGCCCTCAGGAAGGAGGGTCGACAGCCCAATGGGTTAATGCACCTACTGCAGCCTCCTATGTGTAGCCTGTAGGCGACACATTCAGTTGCTGGTGAGATGCTGATAAGGTTGCTTGCATTGCAGGGGCCGGGGGTCACCTCACAGCGCCTCGAGAAGGTGTCCTGTTTGAGTCCCTGTGCAAATATCTTCTCAACCATGACCCGTAGGTTACACTTTTCCCCTCGTTTTTTCCAGTCAGTTGGGGCCAGAGAGACAAGCTTTTCTATGGGCGTTACCAAGGCCAGAGTGCAGAAAACAAAGGCACAATTGTTAGTAGGAATGCAGGTATTGAAGGGGCATTAGCTGTTGGCTGATCGCACAGGGCAATTCATACCCATTTTCAAAAGAAAAAATAAATGTTTTAAAAAATAAAATAAAAAATGCCCCGCAGATTCCAGACATTGGATTAGAACTCAGGTCTCCAAAATTCCAAGACCAAGCACTTACCACTTGAGCCACTGGCGGATGTGCTTCTGAGAGTTGGTTTTGGGCCAATATATCTTTCTTCTGCATGCCCCTGCGAGCATACCCATTTGCATTGTGAAACATGTTCACTGAAGAAAATGAGGAAAGAACATCTGCCCCCCCAGCTCCACCAAATACCAGCTAACTGCAGTGGCTTAGAGGTTAAGTGCTTGCGTTACAGCGCTGGGGGCCTGGGTTCGAGTCCTGCTTTCGGCACTTAAACGGAATAGTGGGGTAATCTCCTTGTACAGTTGCTGTGAAACATAGCAGAGAAGTGGGACTGTGAAAGTGAGGGAGTGCAGGCTGAAGGAGGAAGGGGGGCAAGCTAAAGGAGGAGGTAGGGCAGGCAAAAGGGAGAGGGAGGGGTGGATGCAGTGGTCGTGTGGAGAGGAGGCGGGGTAGATCTAGAAGGGCATGGTGTAGGTTCCCTGGTAAAGGGAGGAAGAAAGAATAGAGGAGGCCAGGAAGTGCCCGCTAGTGCCGGATGAGGATAAAAATGTCAGCCCATTGTGGGGTCCATTCCATCTTCCCCTTCCTCAATGGCCCCTTTCCCCACATTAGAACCCTCCCTCCACTATTCAGGGCCCACTTTATCCCACCCCCCCCACTCACCCAGGCCGCTCCTCTTCTCCACAGCGACCCCTTCATCCAGCCCTACCTTCCCTTTTTGCCTACCCGGCCTCCTCCTTTATTTACTCTGCACTTCCTCTCCCCCACCTCTACAGTCCTGCCTCCTTTCCACCCTCCCTTTACCAGGGAACTCATTACATAACCACTGAACCTTTTAGAAGGACTGGGTCCCCTCAACTGATTACCCAACTACTCTGTTTCTGTGCCGAAAGCAGGACTCGAACCCAGGCCCCCAGTGCTGTAACACAAGTACTTAACCTCTAGGCCACTGCAGTTAGCTGGTGTTGGGTGGAGCGGGGGGCCAGATGGTCTATCCTCCTTGGCTCCAGTGAACATGTTTCACAACTGAAATGGTTATGCTCACGGGGGCATGCAGAAGAAAGATATATACGCCCAAAAGCTACCCTCAGAAGCACAGCCACCAATGGCTCAAGTAGTAAGTGCTTGGTCTTGGAATGCTGGAGACCTGAGTTCTAATCCAATGTCTGCAATCTCCTGGGCATGTTTTTTTTAATTAAAAAAATATATTTTTTAGTTGAAAATGGGTATGCATTGCCCTGAGCAATCAGCCAACAGCCAATGCCCCTTCAATACCTGCTTTCCTACTAGCAGTTGTGCCTTTGTTTTCTGCACTCTGGCCTAGGTAACACCCATACAAAAGTTTGTCTCTCTGGCCCCAGTTGCCTGGAAAAAAACGAGGGGAAAAGGTGTAATCTATGGGTCATGGTTGATACAATAATTGCCCTGGGACTCAAACAGGACGCCTTCACGAGGTGCTATGAGGTGACCACCGGCCCCTGCATAGCAAGCAAACCTGTATCAGCATCTCACCAGCAACTGAATGTGTCGCCTGCAGGCTACACATAAGAGGCTGCAGTAGGTGCATTAACCCATCGGGCTGTGGACCCTCCTTCCTCTGAGAGCAGGAAACTGAATTTCCATGTTGCCTTCCTTTGGCACATTTGATCTATCTTTCAACCCAATTCAGAGGGTGTTTTGCTTCACGGAGAGATGATAATCATTGTGAGGTGTCAGCCACTAATAGCTAAGCAGGTCAGTTAAATCTTTGACTTTGTCATTGGGGTGTACTGATATGCGCTGGGCAGTCTTCTGTCCTGTGCTACTGTATGCATTCTTATTGCTGCTTGTTCACGATTCCTAAATGTAAACATTGAAAGATTTGAAAGACTCTTGATGCACCAAGCATTTCCCACTCTTTGCCCTGGGGGTGAGAGGGCTGCTTTCGACCTTCAACACCCTCAATTATGGAGTGGCCGGCTCCACCACTGAGAATGAGGGGCTAATCCTGGTCGGAAACGGGCAGAGGTCTGCGCCCTGCGTCCTCCACGCGTCCCTAACGCTCCCAAACGCGACCACAGCCCTTACGGGCACAGCCCTATGTCGGTGCAGCCTCTATGGTGCAGCCACCCAGGTAGCTTAGGGTTAGGATATGTGCTCTTCAACATAAGCCTGGCCAACCAGGCCCTGGAGAGTGTCACAGCATGCTCTGTAATCCCCTAGTGATGGTGGCCTTGGTGACGATGATCTTGCTGGAATACGGATGCCTTTTTTCCTCCCAGAAGCCCCAGAAGCCTATTGAAATGAAGGGGTGTGCACCTCTCACTGGCCTCTGTTTACCCTCTGGCTAACTGAAATTAGTTCTGGGCTTTCCAGGCAAATGTATCCATTCGGGAGAGAGCTAGGAATAGGAAGGCTCTTTCTGCAGGCTCGGTGGGGAAGAGTCAGAGAGCTACATGCCTGAGGCATCTTTCTTCCTCCTTTGCTCATTGTGTTCCCTAACTTCTAACTCTCTGCCAGGCCAGGCCCTGTTTCTTTTACTGCCAACCCCCCCTAACCCCTCGTCTTCCACCTACTTCCCGCTCTATTATGCCTTCTCCTTTTCTGCTCTCTTCTGTGGCCCTTTGAAAATGAATGCAGGCCTAGCTAAGCCTCATGAAGGAAATCTACCAACAAAAGATGCATTCCTTGCTTATGGGAGGTGCTGTGAGACGAGCAAGAAGGGCTGAAGGGGTGATTGGGTTGTTGAGTCGGGAAGCACTAGAGGTGTAGCCAGGATTGTCTAGCAAATGGAGCCTGATGCTAATGTAGTTGGGCCCACTGCACTGACAAAAATATCTGTAAATACCCACACAGCGCTGCTGAGTGGGCATTTACAGATTTTTGGTGGGCCTTGCCCCTCAGGCCCTACCCTGCCTACGCCTCTGTTCTCTCCCCCAGGGCAAAGAGTGGGAAAGGCTCGCTACAGCAAGAGTCTATCAAATCTTTCACTTTTGAGAGCAGAGTGTTTACATTTAAAAATCTTGAACAAGCAGCAATACCAAAGCATACAGTAGTAGTGGACAGAAGACTGCCCTGCACATATCAGTACACCCCAATGACAAAGGCAAAGATTTAACTGACCTGCTTAGCTATTAGTGGGTGACACCTCACAATGAGTATCATCTCTCCGTGAAGCAAAACATCCTCTGAATTGGGGTGAAAGACAGATCTAATGTGCCAAAGGAAGGCAACATGGAAATTCAGTGTTCTGCCCTCAGGAAGGAGGGTCGACAGCCCAATGGGTTAATGCACCTACTGCAGCCTCCTATGTGTAGCCTGTAGGCGACACATTCAGTTGCTGGTGAGATGCTGATAAGGTTGCTTGCATTGCAGGGGCCGGGGGTCACCTCACAGCGCCTCGAATAGGTGTCCTGTTTGAGTCCCTGTGCAAATATCTTCTCAACCATGACCCGTAGGTTACACTTTTCCCCTCGTTTTTTCCAGTCAGTTGGGGCCAGAGAGACAAGCTTTTCTATGGGCGTTACCAAGGCCAGAGTGCAGAAAACAAAGGCACAATTGTTAGTAGGAATGCAGGTATTGAAGGGGCATTAGCTGTTGGCTGATCGCACAGGGCAATTCATACCCATTTTCAAAAGAAAAAATAAATGTTTTAAAAAATAAAATAAAAAATGCCCCGCAGATTCCAGACATTGGATTAGAACTCAGGTCTCCAAAATTCCAAGACCAAGCACTTACCACTTGAGCCACTGGCGGATGTGCTTCTGAGAGTTGGTTTTGGGCCAATATATCTTTCTTCTGCATGCCCCTGCGAGCATACCCATTTGCATTGTGAAACATGTTCACTGAAGAAAATGAGGAAAGAACATCTGGCCCCCCAGCTCCACCAAATACCAGCTAACTGCAGTGGCTTAGAGGTTAAGTGCTTGCGTTACAGCGCTGGGGGCCTGGGTTCGAGTCCTGCTTTCGGCACTTAAACGGAATAGTGGGGTAATCTCCTTGTACAGTTGCTGTGAAACATAGCAGAGAAGTGGGACTGTGAAAGTGAGGGAGTGCAGGCTGAAGGAGGAAGGGGGGCAAGCTAAAGGAGGAGGTAGGGCAGGCAAAAGGGAGAGGGAGGGGTGGATGCAGTGGTCGTGTGGAGAGGAGGCGGGGTAGATCTAGAAGGGCATGGCGTAGGTTCCCTGGTAAAGGGAGGAAGAAAGAATAGAGGAGGCCAGGAAGTGCCCGCTAGTGCCGGATGAGGATAAAAATGTCAGCCCATTGTGGGGTCCATTCCATCTTCCCCTTCCTCAATGGCCCCTTTCCCCACATTAGAACCCTCCCTCCACTATTCAGGGCCCACTTTATCCCACCCCCCCACTCACCCAGGCCGCTCCTCTTCTCCACAGCGACCCCTTCATCCAGCCCTACCTTCCCTTTTTGCCTACCCGGCCTCCTCCTTTATTTACTCTGCACTTCCTCTCCCCCACCTCTACAGTCCTGCCTCCTTTCCACCCTCCCTTTACCAGGGAACTCATTACATAACCACTGAACCTTTTAGAAGGACTGGGTCCCCTCAACTGATTACCCAACTACTCTGTTTCTGTGCCGAAAGCAGGACTCGAACCCAGGCCCCCAGTGCTGTAACACAAGTACTTAACCTCTAGGCCACTGCAGTTAGCTGGTGTTGGGTGGAGCGGGGGGCCAGATGGTCTATCCTCCTTGGCTCCAGTGAACATGTTTCACAACTGAAATGGTTATGCTCACGGGGGCATGCAGAAGAAAGATATATACGCCCAAAAGCTACCCTCAGAAGCACAGCCACCGATGGCTCAAGTAGTAAGTGCTTGGTCTTGGAATGCTGGAGACCTGAGTTCTAATCCAATGTCTGCAATCTCCTGGGCATGTTTTTTTTAATTAAAAAAATATATTTTTTAGTTGAAAATGGGTATGCATTGCCCTGAGCAATCAGCCAACAGCCAATGCCCCTTCAATACCTGCATTCCTACTAGCAGTTGTGCCTTTGTTTTCTGCACTCTGGCCTAGGTAACACCCATACAAAAGTTTGTCTCTCTGGCCCCAGTTGCCTGGAAAAAAACGAGGGGAAAAGGTGTAATCTACGGGTCATGGTTGATACAATAATTGCCCTGGGACTCAAACAGGACACCTTCACGAGGTGCTATGAGGTGACCACCGGCCCCTGCATAGCAAGCAAACCTGTATCAGCATCTCACCAGCAACTGAATGTGTCGCCTGCAGGCTACACATAAGAGGCTGCAGTAGGTGCATTAACCCATCGGGCTGTGGACCCTCCTTCCTCTGAGAGCAGGAAACTGAATTTCCATGTTGCCTTCCTTTGGCACATTTGATCTATCTTTCAACCCAATTCAGAGGGTGTTTTGCTTCACGGAGAGATGATAATCATTGTGAGGTGTCAGCCACTAATAGCTAAGCAGGTCAGTTAAATCTTTGACTTTGTCATTGGGGTGTACTGATATGCGCTGGGCAGTCTTCTGTCCTGTGCTACTGTATGCATTCTTATTGCTGCTTGTTCACGATTCCTAAATGTAAACATTGAAAGATTTGAAAGACTCTTGATGCACCAAGCATTTCCCACTCTTTGCCCTGGGGGTGAGAGGGCTGCTTTCGGCCTTCAACACCCTCAATTATGGAGTGGCCGGCTCCACCACTGAGAATGAGGGGCTAATCCTGGTCGGAAACGGGCAGAGGTCTGCGCCCTGCGTCCTCCACGCGTCCCTAACGCTCCCAAACGCGACCACAGCCCTTACGGGCACAGCCCTATGTCGGTGCAGCCTCTATGGTGCAGCCACCCAGGTAGCTTAGGGTTAGGATATGTGCTCTTCAACATAAGCCTGGCCAACCAGGCCCTGGAGAGTGTCACAGCATGCTCTGTAATCCCCTAGTGATGGTGGCCTTGGTGACGATGATCTTGCTGGAATACTGATGCCTTTTTTCCTCCCAGAAGCCCCAGAAGCCTATTGAAATGAAGGGGTGTGCACCTCTCACTGGCCTCTGTTTACCCTCTGGCTAACTGAAATTAGTTCTGGGCTTTCCAGGCAAATGTATCCATTCGGGAGAGAGCTAGGAATAGGAAGGCTCTTTCTGCAGGCTCGGTGGGGAAGAGTCAGAGAGCTACATGCCTGAGGCATCTTTCTTCCTCCTTTGCTCATTGTGTTCCCTAACTTCTAACTCTCTGCCAGGCCAGGCCCTGTTTCTTTTACTGCCAACCCCCCCTAACCCCTCGTCTTCCACCTACTTCCCGCTCTATTATGCCTTCTCCTTTTCTGCTCTCTTCTGTGGCCCTTTGAAAATGAATGCAGGCCTAGCTAAGCCTCATGAAGGAAATCTACCAACAAAAGATGCATTCCTTGCTTATGGGAGGTGCTGTGAGACGAGCAAGAAGGGCTGAAGGGGTGATTGGGTTGTTGAGTCGGGAAGCACTAGAGGTGTAGCCAGGATTGTCTAGCAAATGGAGCCTGATGCTAATGTAGTTGGGCCCACTGCACTGACAAAAATATCTGTAAATACCCACACAGCGCTGCTGAGTGGGCATTTACAGATTTTTGGTGGGCCTTGCCCCTCAGGCCCTACCCTGCCTACGCCTCTGTTCTCTCCCCCAGGGCAAAGAGTGGGAAAGGCTCGCTACAGCAAGAGTCTATCAAATCTTTCACTTTTGAGAGCAGAGTGTTTACATTTAAAAATCTTGAACAAGCAGCAATACCAAAGCATACAGTAGTAGTGGACAGAAGACTGCCCTGCACATATCAGTACACCCCAATGACAAAGGCAAAGATTTAACTGACCTGCTTAGCTATTAGTGGGTGACACCTCACAATGAGTATCATCTCTCCGTGAAGCAAAACATCCTCTGAATTGGGGTGAAAGACAGATCTAATGTGCCAAAGGAAGGCAACATGGAAATTCAGTGTTCTGCCCTCAGGAAGGAGGGTCGACAGCCCAATGGGTTAATGCACCTACTGCAGCCTCCTATGTGTAGCCTGTAGGCGACACATTCAGTTGCTGGTGAGATGCTGATAAGGTTGCTTGCATTGCAGGGGCCGGGGGTCACCTCACAGCGCCTCGAATAGGTGTCCTGTTTGAGTCCCTGTGCAAATATCTTCTCAACCATGACCCGTAGGTTACACTTTTCCCCTCGTTTTTTCCAGTCAGTTGGGGCCAGAGAGACAAGCTTTTCTATGGGCGTTACCAAGGCCAGAGTGCAGAAAACAAAGGCACAATTGTTAGTAGGAATGCAGGTATTGAAGGGGCATTAGCTGTTGGCTGATCGCACAGGGCAATTCATACCCATTTTCAAAAGAAAAAATAAATGTTTTAAAAAATAAAATAAAAAATGCCCCGCAGATTCCAGACATTGGATTAGAACTCAGGTCTCCAAAATTCCAAGACCAAGCACTTACCACTTGAGCCACTGGCGGATGTGCTTCTGAGAGTTGGTTTTGGGCCAATATATCTTTCTTCTGCATGCCCCTGCGAGCATACCCATTTGCATTGTGAAACATGTTCACTGAAGAAAATGAGGAAAGAACATCTGCCCCCCCAGCTCCACCAAATACCAGCTAACTGCAGTGGCTTAGAGGTTAAGTGCTTGCGTTACAGCGCTGGGGGCCTGGGTTCGAGTCCTGCTTTCGGCACTTAAACGGAATAGTGGGGTAATCTCCTTGTACAGTTGCTGTGAAACATAGCAGAGAAGTGGGACTGTGAAAGTGAGGGAGTGCAGGCTGAAGGAGGAAGGAGGGCAAGCTAAAGGAGGAGGTAGGGCAGGCAAAAGGGAGAGGGAGGGGTGGATGCAGTGGTCGTGTGGAGAGGAGGCGGGGTAGATCTAGAAGGGCATGGCGTAGGTTCCCTGGTAAAGGGAGGAAGAAAGAATAGAGGAGGCCAGGAAGTGCCCGCTAGTGCCGGATGAGGATAAAAATGTCAGCCCATTGTGGGGTCCATTCCATCTTCCCCTATGGCCCCTTTCCCCACATTAGAACCCTCCCTCCACTATTCAGGGCCCACTTTATCCCCCCCACTCACCCAGGCCGCTCCTCTTCTCCACAGCGACCCCTTCATCCAGCCCTACCTTCCCTTTTTGCCTCCTCCTTTATTTACTCTGCACTTCCTCTCCCCCACCTCTACAGTCCTGCCTCCTTTCCACCCTCCCTTTACCAGGGAACTCATTACATAACCACTGAACCTTTTAGAAGGACTGGGTCCCCTCAACTGATTACCCAACTACTCTGTTTCTGTGCCGAAAGCAGGACTCGAACCCAGGCCCCCAGTGCTGTAACACAAGTACTTAACCTCTAGGCCACTGCAGTTAGCTGGTGTTGGGTGGAGCGGGGGGCCAGATGGTCTATCCTCCTTGGCTCCAGTGAACATGTTTCACAACTGAAATGGTTATGCTCACGGGGGCATGCAGAAGAAAGATATATACGCCCAAAAGCTACCCTCAGAAGCACAGCCACCAATGGCTCAAGTAGTAAGTGCTTGGTCTTGGAATGCTGGAGACCTGAGTTCTAATCCAATGTCTGCAATCTCCTGGGCATGTTTTTTTTAATTAAAAAAATATATTTTTTAGTTGAAAATGGGTATGCATTGCCCTGAGCAATCAGCCAACAGCCAATGCCCCTTCAATACCTGCTTTCCTACTAGCAGTTGTGCCTTTGTTTTCTGCACTCTGGCCTAGGTAACACCCATACAAAAGTTTGTCTCTCTGGCCCCAGTTGCCTGGAAAAAAACGAGGGGAAAAGGTGTAATCTATGGGTCATGGTTGATACAATAATTGCCCTGGGACTCAAACAGGACACCTTCACGAGGTGCTATGAGGTGACCACCGGCCCCTGCATAGCAAGCAAACCTGTATCAGCATCTCGCCAGCAACTGAATGTGTCGCCTGCAGGCTACACATAAGAGGCTGCAGTAGGTGCATTAACCCATCGGGCTGTGGACCCTCCTTCCTCTGAGAGCAGGAAACTGAATTTCCATGTTGCCTTCCTTTGGCACATTTGATCTATCTTTCAACCCAATTCAGAGGGTGTTTTGCTTCACGGAGAGATGATAATCATTGTGAGGTGTCAGCCACTAATAGCTAAGCAGGTCAGTTAAATCTTTGACTTTGTCATTGGGGTGTACTGATATGCGCTGGGCAGTCTTCTGTCCTGTGCTACTGTATGCATTCTTATTGCTGCTTGTTCACGATTCCTAAATGTAAACATTGAAAGATTTGAAAGACTCTTGATGCACCAAGCATTTCCCACTCTTTGCCCTGGGGGTGAGAGGGCTGCTTTCGGCCTTCAACACCCTCAATTATGGAGTGGCCGGCTCCACCACTGAGAATGAGGGGCTAATCCTGGTCGGAAACGGGCAGAGGTCTGCGCCCTGCGTCCTCCACGCGTCCCTAACGCTCCCAAACGCGACCACAGCCCTTACGGGCACAGCCCTATGTCGGTGCAGCCTCTATGGTGCAGCCACCCAGGTAGCTTAGGGTTAGGATATGTGCTCTTCAACATAAGCCTGGCCAACCAGGCCCTGGAGAGTGTCACAGCATGCTCTGTAATCCCCTAGTGATGGTGGCCTTGGTGACGATGATCTTGCTGGAATACTGATGCCTTTTTTCCTCCCAGAAGCCCCAGAAGCCTATTGAAATGAAGGGGTGTGCACCTCTCACTGGCCTCTGTTTACCCTCTGGCTAACTGAAATTAGTTCTGGGCTTTCCAGGCAAATGTATCCATTCGGGAGAGAGCTAGGAATAGGAAGGCTCTTTCTGCAGGCTCGGTGGGGAAGAGTCAGAGAGCTACATGCCTGAGGCATCTTTCTTCCTCCTTTGCTCATTGTGTTCCCTAACTTCTAACTCTCTGCCAGGCCAGGCCCTGTTTCTTTTACTGCCAACCCCCCCTAACCCCTCGTCTTCCACCTACTTCCCGCTCTATTATGCCTTCTCCTTTTCTGCTCTCTTCTGTGGCCCTTTGAAAATGAATGCAGGCCTAGCTAAGCCTCATGAAGGAAATCTACCAACAAAAGATGCATTCCTTGCTTATGGGAGGTGCTGTGAGACGAGCAAGAAGGGCTGAAGGGGTGATTGGGTTGTTGAGTCGGGAAGCACTAGAGGTGTAGCCAGGATTGTCTAGCAAATGGAGCCTGATGCTAATGTAGTTGGGCCCACTGCACTGACAAAAATATCTGTAAATACCCACACAGCGCTGCTGAGTGGGCATTTACAGATTTTTGGTGGGCCTTGCCCCTCAGGCCCTACCCTGCCTACGCCTCTGTTCTCTCCCCCAGGGCAAAGAGTGGGAAAGGCTCGCTACAGCAAGAGTCTATCAAATCTTTCACTTTTGAGAGCAGAGTGTTTACATTTAAAAATCTTGAACAAGCAGCAATACCAAAGCATACAGTAGTAGTGGACAGAAGACTGCCCTGCACATATCAGTACACCCCAATGACAAAGGCAAAGATTTAACTGACCTGCTTAGCTATTAGTGGGTGACACCTCACAATGAGTATCATCTCTCCGTGAAGCAAAACATCCTCTGAATTGGGGTGAAAGACAGATCTAATGTGCCAAAGGAAGGCAACATGGAAATTCAGTGTTCTGCCCTCAGGAAGGAGGGTCGACAGCCCAATGGGTTAATGCACCTACTGCAGCCTCCTATGTGTAGCCTGTAGGCGACACATTCAGTTGCTGGTGAGATGCTGATAAGGTTGCTTGCATTGCAGGGGCCGGGGGTCACCTCACAGCGCCTCGAATAGGTGTCCTGTTTGAGTCCCTGTGCAAATATCTTCTCAACCATGACCCGTAGGTTACACTTTTCCCCTCGTTTTTTCCAGTCAGTTGGGGCCAGAGAGACAAGCTTTTCTATGGGCGTTACCAAGGCCAGAGTGCAGAAAACAAAGGCACAATTGTTAGTAGGAATGCAGGTATTGAAGGGGCATTAGCTGTTGGCTGATCGCACAGGGCAATTCATACCCATTTTCAAAAGAAAAAATAAATGTTTTAAAAAATAAAATAAAAAATGCCCCGCAGATTCCAGACATTGGATTAGAACTCAGGTCTCCAAAATTCCAAGACCAAGCACTTACCACTTGAGCCACTGGCGGATGTGCTTCTGAGAGTTGGTTTTGGGCCAATATATCTTTCTTCTGCATGCCCCTGCGAGCATACCCATTTGCATTGTGAAACATGTTCACTGAAGAAAATGAGGAAAGAACATCTGCCCCCCCAGCTCCACCAAATACCAGCTAACTGCAGTGGCTTAGAGGTTAAGTGCTTGCGTTACAGCGCTGGGGGCCTGGGTTCGAGTCCTGCTTTCGGCACTTAAACGGAATAGTGGGGTAATCTCCTTGTACAGTTGCTGTGAAACATAGCAGAGAAGTGGGACTGTGAAAGTGAGGGAGTGCAGGCTGAAGGAGGAAGGGGGGCAAGCTAAAGGAGGAGGTAGGGCAGGCAAAAGGGAGAGGGAGGGGTGGATGCAGTGGTCGTGTGGAGAGGAGGCGGGGTAGATCTAGAAGGGCATGGCGTAGGTTCCCTGGTAAAGGGAGGAAGAAAGAATAGAGGAGGCCAGGAAGTGCCCGCTAGTGCCGGATGAGGATAAAAATGTCAGCCCATTGTGGGGTCCATTCCATCTTCCCCTATGGCCCCTTTCCCCACATTAGAACCCTCCCTCCACTATTCAGGGCCCACTTTATCCCCCCCACTCACCCAGGCCGCTCCTCTTCTCCACAGCGACCCCTTCATCCAGCCCTACCTTCCCTTTTTGCCTACCCGGCCTCCTCCTTTATTTACTCTGCACTTCCTCTCCCCCACCTCTACAGTCCTGCCTCCTTTCCACCCTCCCTTTACCAGGGAACTCATTACATAACCACTGAACCTTTTAGAAGGACTGGGTCCCCTCAACTGATTACCCAACTACTCTGTTTCTGTGCCGAAAGCAGGACTCGAACCCAGGCCCCCAGTGCTGTAACACAAGTACTTAACCTCTAGGCCACTGCAGTTAGCTGGTGTTGGGTGGAGCGGGGGGCCAGATGGTCTATCCTCCTTGGCTCCAGTGAACATGTTTCACAACTGAAATGGTTATGCTCACGGGGGCATGCAGAAGAAAGATATATACGCCCAAAAGCTACCCTCAGAAGCACAGCCACCGATGGCTCAAGTAGTAAGTGCTTGGTCTTGGAATGCTGGAGACCTGAGTTCTAATCCAATGTCTGCAATCTCCTGGGCATGTTTTTTTTAATTAAAAAAATATATTTTTTAGTTGAAAATGGGTATGCATTGCCCTGAGCAATCAGCCAACAGCCAATGCCCCTTCAATACCTGCATTCCTACTAGCAGTTGTGCCTTTGTTTTCTGCACTCTGGCCTAGGTAACACCCATACAAAAGTTTGTCTCTCTGGCCCCAGTTGCCTGGAAAAAAACGAGGGGAAAAGGTGTAATCTACGGGTCATGGTTGATACAATAATTGCCCTGGGACTCAAACAGGACACCTTCACGAGGTGCTATGAGGTGACCACCGGCCCCTGCATAGCAAGCAAACCTGTATCAGCATCTCACCAGCAACTGAATGTGTCGCCTGCAGGCTACACATAAGAGGCTGCAGTAGGTGCATTAACCCATCGGGCTGTGGACCCTCCTTCCTCTGAGAGCAGGAAACTGAATTTCCATGTTGCCTTCCTTTGGCACATTTGATCTATCTTTCAACCCAATTCAGAGGGTGTTTTGCTTCACGGAGAGATGATAATCATTGTGAGGTGTCAGCCACTAATAGCTAAGCAGGTCAGTTAAATCTTTGACTTTGTCATTGGGGTGTACTGATATGCGCTGGGCAGTCTTCTGTCCTGTGCTACTGTATGCATTCTTATTGCTGCTTGTTCACGATTCCTAAATGTAAACATTGAAAGATTTGAAAGACTCTTGATGCACCAAGCATTTCCCACTCTTTGCCCTGGGGGTGAGAGGGCTGCTTTCGACCTTCAACACCCTCAATTATGGAGTGGCCGGCTCCACCACTGAGAATGAGGGGCTAATCCTGGTCGGAAACGGGCAGAGGTCTGCGCCCTGCGTCCTCCACGCGTCCCTAACGCTCCCAAACGCGACCACAGCCCTTACGGGCACAGCCCTATGTCGGTGCAGCCTCTATGGTGCAGCCACCCAGGTAGCTTAGGGTTAGGATATGTGCTCTTCAACATAAGCCTGGCCAACCAGGCCCTGGAGAGTGTCACAGCATGCTCTGTAATCCCCTAGTGATGGTGGCCTTGGTGACGATGATCTTGCTGGAATACTGATGCCTTTTTTCCTCCCAGAAGCCCCAGAAGCCTATTGAAATGAAGGGGTGTGCACCTCTCACTGGCCTCTGTTTACCCTCTGGCTAACTGAAATTAGTTCTGGGCTTTCCAGGCAAATGTATCCATTCGGGAGAGAGCTAGGAATAGGAAGGCTCTTTCTGCAGGCTCGGTGGGGAAGAGTCAGAGAGCTACATGCCTGAGGCATCTTTCTTCCTCCTTTGCTCATTGTGTTCCCTAACTTCTAACTCTCTGCCAGGCCAGGCCCTGTTTCTTTTACTGCCAACCCCCCCTAACCCCTCGTCTTCCACCTACTTCCCGCTCTATTATGCCTTCTCCTTTTCTGCTCTCTTCTGTGGCCCTTTGAAAATGAATGCAGGCCTAGCTAAGCCTCATGAAGGAAATCTACCAACAAAAGATGCATTCCTTGCTTATGGGAGGTGCTGTGAGACGAGCAAGAAGGGCTGAAGGGGTGATTGGGTTGTTGAGTCGGGAAGCACTAGAGGTGTAGCCAGGATTGTCTAGCAAATGGAGCCTGATGCTAATGTAGTTGGGCCCACTGCACTGACAAAAATATCTGTAAATACCCACACAGCGCTGCTGAGTGGGCATTTACAGATTTTTGGTGGGCCTTGCCCCTCAGGCCCTACCCTGCCTACGCCTCTGTTCTCTCCCCCAGGGCAAAGAGTGGGAAAGGCTCGCTACAGCAAGAGTCTATCAAATCTTTCACTTTTGAGAGCAGAGTGTTTACATTTAAAAATCTTGAACAAGCAGCAATACCAAAGCATACAGTAGTAGTGGACAGAAGACTGCCCTGCACATATCAGTACACCCCAATGACAAAGGCAAAGATTTAACTGACCTGCTTAGCTATTAGTGGGTGACACCTCACAATGAGTATCATCTCTCCGTGAAGCAAAACATCCTCTGAATTGGGGTGAAAGACAGATCTAATGTGCCAAAGGAAGGCAACATGGAAATTCAGTGTTCTGCCCTCAGGAAGGAGGGTCGACAGCCCAATGGGTTAATGCACCTACTGCAGCCTCCTATGTGTAGCCTGTAGGCGACACATTCAGTTGCTGGTGAGATGCTGATAAGGTTGCTTGCATTGCAGGGGCCGGGGGTCACCTCACAGCGCCTCGAGAAGGTGTCCTGTTTGAGTCCCTGTGCAAATATCTTCTCAACCATGACCCGTAGGTTACACTTTTCCCCTCGTTTTTTCCAGTCAGTTGGGGCCAGAGAGACAAGCTTTTCTATGGGCGTTACCAAGGCCAGAGTGCAGAAAACAAAGGCACAATTGTTAGTAGGAATGCAGGTATTGAAGGGGCATTAGCTGTTGGCTGATCGCACAGGGCAATTCATACCCATTTTCAAAAGAAAAAATAAATGTTTTAAAAAATAAAATAAAAAATGCCCCGCAGATTCCAGACATTGGATTAGAACTCAGGTCTCCAAAATTCCAAGACCAAGCACTTACCACTTGAGCCACTGGCGAATGTGCTTCTGAGAGTTGGTTTTGGGCCAATATATCTTTCTTCTGCATGCCCCTGCGAGCATACCCATTTGCATTGTGAAACATGTTCACTGAAGAAAATGAGGAAAGAACATCTGCCCCCCCAGCTCCACCAAATACCAGCTAACTGCAGTGGCTTAGAGGTTAAGTGCTTGCGTTACAGCGCTGGGGGCCTGGGTTCGAGTCCTGCTTTCGGCACTTAAACGGAATAGTGGGGTAATCTCCTTGTACAGTTGCTGTGAAACATAGCAGAGAAGTGGGACTGTGAAAGTGAGGGAGTGCAGGCTGAAGGAGGAAGGGGGGCAAGCTAAAGGAGGAGGTAGGGCAGGCAAAAGGGAGAGGGAGGGGTGGATGCAGTGGTCGTGTGGAGAGGAGGCGGGGTAGATCTAGAAGGGCATGGCGTAGGTTCCCTGGTAAAGGGAGGAAGAAAGAATAGAGGAGGCCAGGAAGTGCCCGCTAGTGCCGGATGAGGATAAAAATGTCAGCCCATTGTGGGGTCCATTCCATCTTCCCCTTCCTCAATGGCCCCTTTCCCCACATTAGAACCCTCCCTCCACTATTCAGGGCCCACTTTATCCCACCCACCCAGGCCGCTCCTCTTCTCCACAGCGACCCCTTCATCCAGCCCTACCTTCCCTTTTTGCCTACCCGGCCTCCTCCTTTATTTACTCTGCACTTCCTCTCCCCCACCTCTACAGTCCTGCCTCCTTTCCACCCTCCCTTTACCAGGGAACTCATTACATAACCACTGAACCTTTTAGAAGGACTGGGTCCCCTCAACTGATTACCCAACTACTCTGTTTCTGTGCCGAAAGCAGGACTCGAACCCAGGCCCCCAGTGCTGTAACACAAGTACTTAACCTCTAGGCCACTGCAGTTAGCTGGTGTTGGGTGGAGCGGGGGGCCAGATGGTCTATCCTCCTTGGCTCCAGTGAACATGTTTCACAACTGAAATGGTTATGCTCACGGGGGCATGCAGAAGAAAGATATATACGCCCAAAAGCTACCCTCAGAAGCACAGCCACCGATGGCTCAAGTAGTAAGTGCTTGGTCTTGGAATGCTGGAGACCTGAGTTCTAATCCAATGTCTGCAATCTCCTGGGCATGTTTTTTTTAATTAAAAAAATATATTTTTTAGTTGAAAATGGGTATGCATTGCCCTGAGCAATCAGCCAACAGCCAATGCCCCTTCAATACCTGCATTCCTACTAGCAGTTGTGCCTTTGTTTTCTGCACTCTGGCCTAGGTAACACCCATACAAAAGTTTGTCTCTCTGGCCCCAGTTGCCTGGAAAAAAACGAGGGGAAAAGGTGTAATCTACGGGTCATGGTTGATACAATAATTGCCCTGGGACTCAAACAGGACACCTTCACGAGGTGCTATGAGGTGACCACCGGCCCCTGCATAGCAAGCAAACCTGTATCAGCATCTCACCAGCAACTGAATGTGTCGCCTGCAGGCTACACATAAGAGGCTGCAGTAGGTGCATTAACCCATCGGGCTGTGGACCCTCCTTCCTCTGAGAGCAGGAAACTGAATTTCCATGTTGCCTTCCTTTGGCACATTTGATCTATCTTTCAACCCAATTCAGAGGGTGTTTTGCTTCACGGAGAGATGATAATCATTGTGAGGTGTCAGCCACTAATAGCTAAGCAGGTCAGTTAAATCTTTGACTTTGTCATTGGGGTGTACTGATATGCGCTGGGCAGTCTTCTGTCCTGTGCTACTGTATGCATTCTTATTGCTGCTTGTTCACGATTCCTAAATGTAAACATTGAAAGATTTGAAAGACTCTTGATGCACCAAGCATTTCCCACTCTTTGCCCTGGGGGTGAGAGGGCTGCTTTCGGCCTTCAACACCCTCAATTATGGAGTGGCCGGCTCCACCACTGAGAATGAGGGGCTAATCCTGGTCGGAAACGGGCAGAGGTCTGCGCCCTGCGTCCTCCACGCGTCCCTAACGCTCCCAAACGCGACCACAGCCCTTACGGGCACAGCCCTATGTCGGTGCAGCCTCTATGGTGCAGCCACCCAGGTAGCTTAGGGTTAGGATATGTGCTCTTCAACATAAGCCTGGCCAACCAGGCCCTGGAGAGTGTCACAGCATGCTCTGTAATCCCCTAGTGATGGTGGCCTTGGTGACGATGATCTTGCTGGAATACTGATGCCTTTTTTCCTCCCAGAAGCCCCAGAAGCCTATTGAAATGAAGGGGTGTGCACCTCTCACTGGCCTCTGTTTACCCTCTGGCTAACTGAAATTAGTTCTGGGCTTTCCAGGCAAATGTATCCATTCGGGAGAGAGCTAGGAATAGGAAGGCTCTTTCTGCAGGCTCGGTGGGGAAGAGTCAGAGAGCTACATGCCTGAGGCATCTTTCTTCCTCCTTTGCTCATTGTGTTCCCTAACTTCTAACTCTCTGCCAGGCCAGGCCCTGTTTCTTTTACTGCCAACCCCCCCTAACCCCTCGTCTTCCACCTACTTCCCGCTCTATTATGCCTTCTCCTTTTCTGCTCTCTTCTGTGGCCCTTTGAAAATAAATGCAGGCCTAGCTAAGCCTCATGAAGGAAATCTACTAACAAAAGATGCATTCCTTGCTTATGGGAGGTGCTGTGAGACGAGCAAGAAGGGCTGAAGGGGTGATTGGGTTGTTGAGTCGGGAAGCACTAGAGGTGTAGCCAGGATTGTCTAGCAAATGGAGCCTGATGCTAATGTAGTTGGGCCCACTGCACTGACAAAAATATCTGTAAATACCCACACAGCGCTGCTGAGTGGGCATTTACAGATTTTTGGTGGGCCTTGCCCCTCAGGCCCTACCCTGCCTACGCCTCTGTTCTCTCCCCCAGGGCAAAGAGTGGGAAAGGCTCGCTACAGCAAGAGTCTATCAAATCTTTCACTTTTGAGAGCAGAGTGTTTACATTTAAAAATCTTGAACAAGCAGCAATACCAAAGCATACAGTAGTAGTGGACAGAAGACTGCCCTGCACATATCAGTACACCCCAATGACAAAGGCAAAGATTTAACTGACCTGCTTAGCTATTAGTGGGTGACACCTCACAATGAGTATCATCTCTCCGTGAAGCAAAACATCCTCTGAATTGGGGTGAAAGACAGATCTAATGTGCCAAAGGAAGGCAACATGGAAATTCAGTGTTCTGCCCTCAGGAAGGAGGGTCGACAGCCCAATGGGTTAATGCACCTACTGCAGCCTCCTATGTGTAGCCTGTAGGCGACACATTCAGTTGCTGGTGAGATGCTGATAAGGTTGCTTGCATTGCAGGGGCCGGGGGTCACCTCACAGCGCCTCGAGAAGGTGTCCTGTTTGAGTCCCTGTGCAAATATCTTCTCAACCATGACCCGTAGGTTACACTTTTCCCCTCGTTTTTTCCAGTCAGTTGGGGCCAGAGAGACAAGCTTTTCTATGGGCGTTACCAAGGCCAGAGTGCAGAAAACAAAGGCACAATTGTTAGTAGGAATGCAGGTATTGAAGGGGCATTAGCTGTTGGCTGATCGCACAGGGCAATTCATACCCATTTTCAAAAGAAAAAATAAATGTTTTAAAAAATAAAATAAAAAATGCCCCGCAGATTCCAGACATTGGATTAGAACTCAGGTCTCCAAAATTCCAAGACCAAGCACTTACCACTTGAGCCACTGGCGGATGTGCTTCTGAGAGTTGGTTTTGGGCCAATATATCTTTCTTCTGCATGCCCCTGCGAGCATACCCATTTGCATTGTGAAACATGTTCACTGAAGAAAATGAGGAAAGAACATCTGCCCCCCCAGCTCCACCAAATACCAGCTAACTGCAGTGGCTTAGAGGTTAAGTGCTTGCGTTACAGCGCTGGGGGCCTGGGTTCGAGTCCTGCTTTCGGCACTTAAACGGAATAGTGGGGTAATCTCCTTGTACAGTTGCTGTGAAACATAGCAGAGAAGTGGGACTGTGAAAGTGAGGGAGTGCAGGCTGAAGGAGGAAGGGGGGCAAGCTAAAGGAGGAGGTAGGGCAGGCAAAAGGGAGAGGGAGGGGTGGATGCAGTGGTCGTGTGGAGAGGAGGCGGGGTAGATCTAGAAGGGCATGGCGTAGGTTCCCTGGTAAAGGGAGGAAGAAAGAATAGAGGAGGCCAGGAAGTGCCCGCTAGTGCCGGATGAGGATAAAAATGTCAGCCCATTGTGGGGTCCATTCCATCTTCCCCTATGGCCCCTTTCCCCACATTAGAACCCTCCCTCCACTATTCAGGGCCCACTTTATCCCACCCCCCCCCACTCACCCAGGCCGCTCCTCTTCTCCACAGCGACCCCTTCATCCAGCCCTACCTTCCCTTTTTGCCTACCCGGCCTCCTCCTTTATTTACTCTGCACTTCCTCTCCCCCACCTCTACAGTCCTGCCTCCTTTCCACCCTCCCTTTACCAGGGAACTCATTACATAACCACTGAACCTTTTAGAAGGACTGGGTCCCCTCAACTGATTACCCAACTACTCTGTTTCTGTGCCGAAAGCAGGACTCGAACCCAGGCCCCCAGTGCTGTAACACAAGTACTTAACCTCTAGGCCACTGCAGTTAGCTGGTGTTGGGTGGAGCGGGGGGCCAGATGGTCTATCCTCCTTGGCTCCAGTGAACATGTTTCACAACTGAAATGGTTATGCTCACGGGGGCATGCAGAAGAAAGATATATACGCCCAAAAGCTACCCTCAGAAGCACAGCCACCAATGGCTCAAGTAGTAAGTGCTTGGTCTTGGAATGCTGGAGACCTGAGTTCTAATCCAATGTCTGCAATCTCCTGGGCATGTTTTTTTTAATTAAAAAAATATATTTTTTAGTTGAAAATGGGTATGCATTGCCCTGAGCAATCAGCCAACAGCCAATGCCCCTTCAATACCTGCTTTCCTACTAGCAGTTGTGCCTTTGTTTTCTGCACTCTGGCCTAGGTAACACCCATACAAAAGTTTGTCTCTCTGGCCCCAGTTACCTGGAAAAAAACGAGGGGAAAAGGTGTAATCTACGGGTCATGGTTGATACAATAATTGCCCTGGGACTCAAACAGGACACCTTCACGAGGTGCTATGAGGTGACCACCGGCCCCTGCATAGCAAGCAAACCTGTATCAGCATCTCACCAGCAACTGAATGTGTCGCCTGCAGGCTACACATAAGAGGCTGCAGTAGGTGCATTAACCCATCGGGCTGTGGACCCTCCTTCCTCTGAGAGCAGGAAACTGAATTTCCATGTTGCCTTCCTTTGGCACATTTGATCTATCTTTCAACCCAATTCAGAGGGTGTTTTGCTTCACGGAGAGATGATAATCATTGTGAGGTGTCAGCCACTAATAGCTAAGCAGGTCAGTTAAATCTTTGACTTTGTCATTGGGGTGTACTGATATGCGCTGGGCAGTCTTCTGTCCTGTGCTACTGTATGCATTCTTATTGCTGCTTGTTCACGATTCCTAAATGTAAACATTGAAAGATTTGAAAGACTCTTGATGCACCAAGCATTTCCCACTCTTTGCCCTGGGGGTGAGAGGGCTGCTTTCGGCCTTCAACACCCTCAATTATGGAGTGGCCGGCTCCACCACTGAGAATGAGGGGCTAATCCTGGTCGGAAACGGGCAGAGGTCTGCGCCCTGCGTCCTCCACGCGTCCCTAACGCTCCCAAACGCGACCACAGCCCTTACGGGCACAGCCCTATGTCGGTGCAGCCTCTATGGTGCAGCCACCCAGGTAGCTTAGGGTTAGGATATGTGCTCTTCAACATAAGCCTGGCCAACCAGGCCCTGGAGAGTGTCACAGCATGCTCTGTAATCCCCTAGTGATGGTGGCCTTGGTGACGATGATCTTGCTGGAATACTGATGCCTTTTTTCCTCCCAGAAGCCCCAGAAGCCTATTGAAATGAAGGGGTGTGCACCTCTCACTGGCCTCTGTTTACCCTCTGGCTAACTGAAATTAGTTCTGGGCTTTCCAGGCAAATGTATCCATTCGGGAGAGAGCTAGGAATAGGAAGGCTCTTTCTGCAGGCTCGGTGGGGAAGAGTCAGAGAGCTACATGCCTGAGGCATCTTTCTTCCTCCTTTGCTCATTGTGTTCCCTAACTTCTAACTCTCTGCCAGGCCAGGCCCTGTTTCTTTTACTGCCAACCCCCCCTAACCCCTCGTCTTCCACCTACTTCCCGCTCTATTATGCCTTCTCCTTTTCTGCTCTCTTCTGTGGCCCTTTGAAAATGAATGCAGGCCTAGCTAAGCCTCATGAAGGAAATCTACCAACAAAAGATGCATTCCTTGCTTATGGGAGGTGCTGTGAGACGAGCAAGAAGGGCTGAAGGGGTGATTGGGTTGTTGAGTCGGGAAGCACTAGAGGTGTAGCCAGGATTGTCTAGCAAATGGAGCCTGATGCTAATGTAGTTGGGCCCACTGCACTGACAAAAAT